>NW_023605305.1:116924233-117519420 GCF_014898055.3 Talpa occidentalis | reverse complement strand
TAAGGATATAAAGAATTTGAAGATTTAAAATTGGGAAGTGAAATGTCCCGTGGGTGTGGCTGCTGTCTGGCCTCAGCTCCTCTCCACTGACTGCATCGACCTTTGCTGTCCCGTCTGTGACATGCCATGTCTGAAAATTTCACACTAAAATATTTCATGATAAAACGTAGCTCCCATTGGATATCAGACATTTAACTCATTCTCAAGCATTCACCCTCTGAGGGTGCTAATCAGGCTGATCAGGCGTGTCCCATGTGGGCACAATGTCAGTTTGGAGGCAGCCAGGAATAGTTAAAACATGGTAAAATCTCGATATTCAAATTTCTAGGTTGACAACTTGCTACTGTTATTTAAATCATTGGCATTTATTGATCTACTGATAAATAACACTCTTAATATTAATTCTCGATACTGTCATGGCTTACTAGTCAATAGACATTACATGATAGAACAATAACATTACACGATAGACATTACACATTACGATAGAACAACAATATGGGATATAATGAGAATTCCAAACATGTATTGAAAGAAGAAGGTGAATCAGACTATCTATAAAGATATACTGAGACATATTCATTGCACATTTTGTCACTTTTGGGTAACATAATTGAAATTTTCAAATTAATAAATAATTAGCTGTCTCTAGGTTGTATTAACTTAAACATTTAAGCACAATTAAAGCTGTGTGGACAACATAATATAACACTAAGAAAGCTATAGATTCCACTGAAAAAGAAATTAACTCAATAAGCCACTTCAGTGTAGTTGCAAGCTTACAAAATCAACACATGAAATCAATTGCCTTCTTATATATATGCAAAAAATGAACTACAAGAGAAGTTAAGGAAACAATCCTACTTATAACCACGAGACTAAGTACCATGGAGTAAACATAACTAAGGAGGTGAAGATACAAGAAAAGAGTAAGACATTGTCAAAAGAAATAGAAAAGACAGAGAAATGGAAAGATATTCCCTGCCCTTGACTTGGAAGAATCAACATTACCAAATGCCCATCTGACCCAAAGCAATTTACAGATTCAATGCAATCCCAATAAGAAATTCAATGGCATTCTCCAAAGAGATTAAAAAAAATACTGAAATGAATATGGAACCACAAAAGACCCCAAGCACCCAAAACAACCCTGACAAAAATGAGGAAGAATGGTGGAGGCAGCACATTCCAGACTCCAGTCCTTACAATAAAGCTATAATACTTAAAGCAGCATGGCACTGGGACAAAAACAGACACACAGAGCAATGGATTATAATGAGGGCCCAGGAATACACCCTCATCGAGATGGACAGTTACTCTATGACAGAGGAGCCAAGAGCACGCACTAGAACAAAGAAAGTGGTGAAATGGTGCTGGGAAAAGCACAGACACACGCAACAGAAGAAACCAGGTCACTGCCCCACACCCTACAGAAGAATAAACTCAAATAGATAAACAACTGTTTGCAAAGGTATGAAGTCACCGTAGTCATGCAGCAAACCTAAGGATAGGACACCATGTGCAGAAACCCTAATATTCCACTCCATTTTGTTAAGGTTAAAAGTAAAATTAATCAAACATAATAAAAGTTCTAATTTAAATTCAGAATTACAGGTGCTGAAAATGGAAAAATTTTATTAGAGACTGATAAAGTTTCTCTTTCCGAAGGGCTGTTGATCCCCATGGTCACGCACTTCTGCTGGACGTCCATTGTCTTTCCAACCCACTCTTCCTCCCTGGGCTCCCTCCTGCCTCTCTCCATTTACCTTCCCTCCCACCTCTGGCATTTCTGCATCCCCTTCACAACCATCTCCAGGGCCTCTCTGTGAAGGGCACACGGTGGGTGATGGGCGACTGTCCAGCTATCTAGACAGGCACTCAGGGCACTGTTATTACTGATGGTGCCCACCACAGTGGACACGACAGGTGGTGAACTAAAAAAAAAAAAAGGTTTATTTATTTTTATACAAGAGCTGAGGTACAGGCCAGAGGTGCAGGAGGGTGAGAGGATTCACCAGAGACAGAGCAGGGAGCAGAACAGGCAGACGACAGAAGTACACTGCTGAGGGGAGCAGCGGGCACAACAGGAGAGGTCTGTGGCACCACATGAGCCCCTCACAGGCCGGCTGGGATCCAACCCGCACTGCTGAGGCTGTGGAAAACTTCACAGTGCGGTGCTCAACCCACTGCACCACCAGGGAGACCCAAAATAGGATTTTTCTATTCACGTCCACAGAGGCGTGAGCCAGAGACAAAATCACATCTGCACACCGAGTGTGATAATTACTCGCTGAGACGCACTGCAGGACGCTCCAATGAACACAGTCAAGTAAACACACACTTTCCCTCGGGAGGAAGGTCCCTGAGGGCTGGAATCTGGACCATGTCCAACCCGCAGACGCCAGCTCCAGAGCTCAAATAGCCCAGCCCTGAGGCCCTGCTCTGTCCAGGAGGCGGCGCAGGACGGGGTGCGACATCCTGTGAGTGCTCAGAGGCTCCCCACGACCCCGACCATGGAGGGAGAGGCTGGGACGCCCTCTGTCCCGCCATGGGGACAACCTCAGGACAGAGACTCGTCACGGCAGCTGGATCTTTCCTCCAGGCCGCAGGTATTCTGTTCTTAAACAGTTTTCAGAATAGCAATCATTCAGACTTGAAAGTTATTAGATTTCAAGCTTCATTTAAGATTTGAGTAAGAGGGCCTCCCCTGGTGGAGCAGGCAGTTGAGCACAGCGCTCTGAATGTCTGCAGCCTTTGCAGCGCTGGTTCAATCCCGGTCCACCAGCGAGGGTCCCACATGGCGTGGCAGACCTCTCCTGTATGTTCACTGCTCCCTTCAGCAGTGTGTTTCATCAGTCGGACTGTTCTGTTCCCCGCTCTGTCTCTGGTGAATCCTCTCACCCTCTCGCGCATCTGGCGCCTGTACCCCGATTCTTGTATAAATAAATCTTTTTTTAAAAAGAGTAAGAACAGTACTTTGAGTAAGAACAGTAATTAAAATATTTGTTTTATAAATGACAATGAATAAATTCTGAAGGTTCACAAGTTTCTCAATGCCCCAATGCCATGGCACACTGGATGGTGATATTAGAGTCCGTAGGACCTAGAAGGAGCAATGACCCGGTAAATAGATTGAATTATAATCCTTTTTATGTCAATACTGTAAATTTGACAATGTTTTCTTCCTCTTTATTTTTTTCATGTAGATGATGGCTCCAGAGGTGACCAATCTCACGGCCGTGACAGAATTCATCCTCCTGGGGTTCCCCACCCAGGGGACCATGGGCTTCCTGCACCCGCTGCTCTTCTCCCTGGTCTACCTGTGCGCCCTGCTGGGGAACGGGCTCATCGTCCTCATCACCACCCTGGACCGGCACCTCCACACCCCCATGTACTTCTTCCTGAGGAGTCTGTCCTTCTCGGACCTCTGCCTCATCTCAGCCACGGTCCCCAAGTCCATTGCCAACTCTCTGAGGCACAGCAGCTCCATCTCGTTCCCTGGCTGTGTGGTTCAGCTCTTCATGATGATTATGTCAGCAGGTGTCGAACTGACCCTGCTCACGGTGATGAGCCTTGACCGCTATGCTGCCATCTGCCACCCCCTGCACTATGACATCATCATGAGCAGGGACAGGTGTGTGCAGCTGACAGCTGTGTCTTGGCTGGGTGGGGGTCTCCTTGCTGTGATGCACACAGCTGGAACCTTCTCCTTGTCCTACTGCGGTTTCAACGTGGTCCACCAGTTCTTCTGTGACATCCCCCAGTTATTGGCTATTTCCTGCTCAGAAAATTTAATCAATGAACTTGTCCCCATTGTCATTACATCAGTGTTGACTATCTGCTATTTTATATTCATCGTCATTTCCTATGTCCACATCTTCTCTGCTGTCAGGAAGATCCCATCCACAGAAGGGAAGGCCAAAGTGTATTCCACCTGCCTTCCCCACCTGCTGGTTGTGGTGCTGTTTCTCTGCATGGCATTTTTTGCTTATATGAAGCCCACATCAGAGACTCCGTCCATGTCTGACCTGATCATTTCTATGTTCTACACGGTGGTGCCCCCCACCTTTAATCCCGTCATATACAGTCTGAGGAACCAAGCCATGAAGTCGGCTGTGGGGAGACTGATGAAGGGAGTACTCACAAAAATGTAATACAGAAAATGAGTTCATGACTCCATTACTGGACACATTTTAAATTTTCACATTATATTCTTCTTTATATTCTTATAATTACATATAATTCCATTGTATAATTTAAAAATATATGCTAATTTTTAAATTATATTTCAGATGACTTCATATACTTCTATAGCCTTATATTTTGCTCTTTTTAGCACTTATATGTTCTTTGATATTGTGTGTGTACTGTGTGTGCTGATATTCTGTGTGTACTGGGGTAATTAAACTTCAGCATCTCTCTGCTGTTCTCCTTTCTGTAGCTCCTGGCCGAGAGAGGCGATGGTTGGGTTTCATCTCAGTCGTCAGCAGAAGTTATCTCACTGGGGCAGCCTCTCCACTATCTAAGGCACTTCCCCTTTCCTGTCACTGACCCTTGCGGTCACACATGGGATCAGCTCCTAACTGTGGCCTCTTTACTTAGTGAGTGAGGACTTCATAGCACAAATAAGGCTTTGGATCCGTATTTATAATCTGAGTAGTCATGAACTTCTGTTGACAAGGACCACACATAATGTGGTAGAGACCCTCCTGGAAGCTCTGGTGTGGGTGCTGCCAGCATTTACCATAAACACATTCAGCACAGTGGACACCAGAAATAAGACAGTGACTTGAAAGCTGTTAATTTCACGTGCAGTATAATCACTAAAAATTTACTAAAATATATTGAGTAGGGGTTTTTAAGAATCAATGAGAGAACTTTGGAAGGTAAAATGGTAAAAACAAAATAATAGCTAGAGGACTAAACCATATTCTAATATTTCCAGGAATAGTTGAGGAATGGCACTCAAAACATCACACCACACTTTACACATGTGTTTATCCCTATTTATTTAATTGCCTACATTTTGTCAATTTTGTATAACATTTAAAATTTTTAAATTAATAAAACATTCACTGCTTCAAGGTTGTATGAATTTAAACTATAGGCACACTTAAAACTGTTGTAGACAACATAATATACACTAAGCACACTAAAGATTCTACTGAGAAAAAACACAAATTAAATCAATAAGTCACTTTAGTGTAGTTGGAAGCTTACAAAATTGACACACAAAAAATCAATTGCCTTCTCATATGCAAAAAATGAACTAGAAGAGAAGAAAACAATCCCACTTATAATCACAAGACTAAGTACCATGGAGTAAAAATAACTAAGGAGGTGAAGATAAAAGAAAAGAGTAAGACATTGTCAAAAGAAATAGAAAAGACAGAGAAATGGAAAGATATTCCCTGCCCTTGGCTTGGAAGAATCAACATTACCAAATGCCCATCTGACCCAAAGCAATTTACAGATTCAATGCAATCCCAATAAGAAAATCAATGGCATTCTCCAAAGACATAAAACAAACATTACTGAAATGTATATGCAACAACCAAAACATCCTGACAAAAATGAGGAAGAATGGGGGAGGCAGCACACTTCCAGACTCCAGTCCATACAATAAAACTATAGTACTTAAAACAGCATGGTACTGGGACAAAAACAGACACACAGAACTCTGGAATACAATAAATAAATGAGGGCCCAGGAATCCACCCTCATCAGGATGGACAGTGACTCTACGACAGAGGAGCCAGAGCAGACACTGGAACGGGAAATGGTGCTGGGAGAAGCAGACAGGCACATGCAGCAGAATGAAGCCAGGCCCTGCCCCACACCCTATAGAAGAAAAGACTCAAACAGATAAACGCCTGTTTCCATGTGTGACGTCACCATCGTCATGCAGCAAACCTAAGGATAGGACACCACGAGCAGAAACCCTAATATTCTACTCCATTTTGTTAAGGTTAAAAGTAAAATCATTCAAATATAATAACAGTTCTAATGTAAGTGCAGAGTTACAGGTGCTGGGGTGGAAAAGAACCGCAGGATCCACAACTTCAGAGGCGAGTAAAGTTTCTCTTCCTGCAGGGCTGGTGACCCCCGTGGTCACTCACTTCTGCTGGACGTCCATTGTCTTTCCACCCTCTCCCCTTCCCTGGGCTCCCTCCTGCCTCTCTCCGTGTCTCTTCCCTCCCGCCTCAGGCCTTCCCGCATCCCCCTCACGCCCATCCCCAGGGCCTCTCCGTGAAGGGCACACGGGGGGTGACGGGCGACTGTCCCGCTGTCTAGACAGGGACTCAGGGCACTGTCATGACGGATGGTGCCCACCACGGCGGACACGACAGGTGGGGAATGGAACCTGGACATGAGGATTTGTCTATTCACGTCCATAGAGGCGTGAGCCAGACACAACATCACATCTGCACACCGAGTGTGATAATTCCTCGCTGAGACGCACTGCAGGACGCGCCAATTAACACAGTCACGTAAACACACACTTTCCCTCGGGAGGAAGGTCCCTGAGGGCTGGAATCTGGACCGTGTCCAACACACGGACGCCAGCTCCAGAGCTCAAATAGCCCAGCCCTGAGGCCCTGCTCTGTCCAGGAGGCGGCGCAGGACGGGGTGCAACATCCTGTGAGTGCTCAGAGGCTCCCCACGAGCCCCGACCATGGAGTGAGAGGCCGGGACGCCCTCTGTCCCGCCATGGGACAACCTCAGGACAGACTCCACACGGCAGCCAGACTGCAGGTATTCCATTCTTAAGCAGTTTTCAGTATAGAAATCATTTAGACTTGAAAGGTTTTAGATTTCAAGCTTTATTTTAGATGTGAGAAAGAACAGTAATTAAATATTCATTTTATAAATAATTAAAACTAATAAGTTCTGGATGTGCACACGTTTTTCATTGCCCCACTTCCTCCTCATGCTTGATGAGTCTCAGTGAGAGAAAATATATTCACCTTTAATATAAGAACTCAAAAATATAATGACTTTTAGTACATGTATCTAATTAAAGATTTTCACTCATGGTATATGTGACAATTACTGCTCCATTCCTGTGATTTAACATCAGCACAACAGTGTGTTCTGGGTAACCCATAAAATCACAAAAATTAATGGAATTAGATTGTAATGGAGGAATTCCAGAGGAAGTTGAAAATAATACTTATCGTTAAAACTCAGAATGTTATGCTTTTTAAGCTTAAATATGATGGCACACAGAAGAGTCGAGTAGACATTCAATAAGTTTTATTTTTTTTTAAAGATTTTGATTTTTTTTTTCAAGATTGATTTATTTATTTATACAAGCACTGGGTACAGTCAGAAGCGCGGGAGGGTGAGAGAATTCACCAGAGCCAGAGCGGGGAGCAGAGCAGGCAGAAGGACCGAAGGACACTGCTGAGGGGAGCAGCGGGCGGCAGGGGAGGTCTGCGCGCCATGGGGGAACCTCCTGCAGTGGCCCGGGAGAGGCCGGGGATCGAACTGGCACTGCAAAGGCTGCGGGCAGCTTCGCAACCCAGCGCTCAACCGCTGCGCCACCGGGGAGGCCCCAATAAGTTTTATTTTTTTAAGATGTATTTATTTATGCATACAAGAACTAGGGTACAGGCCAGAGGTGCGGGGGTGAGCAGATTCCCCAGAGACAGAGTGGGGAGCGGAACAGGAGGATCCACTGAAACACACTGCTGAGGGAGCAGCGGGGACTCAGGGAGGTCTGCTGCGCCATGTGGAGCAGCTCCCTGGCCGGGGATGGACTGGTGCTGCAGGGCCTGGTGACAGCCTCACAGAGCGGAGACTGACCCCTGCACCCCTGCAGCAGCCCCAATTCAATAAATATGACTCAATGTTTATGACCATGCCGTGGCCCCGGCACGAAGAGAAGATGGGTGCAGACTCCTGGGTATTTATGGGCACGAACTGGGGTTATTTCCTAACTCCACCATTCAGGGCTGTGAGACGGCAAAATGAAGAAGACACAGTATTGAACAGACACAGGAAAGGACATAGGTCAACAATACTTCATTAATTGAAATATGTATTTAAATCACTTAAAATATATCAACATCTTTGACCATATCGTATCCTGATTTATTTCCTTGTTTTTATTAAATTTTTGGAATTATTCTCACCAATACGTTGCAATTATTTTGTATACTATATGCTTGAAAATAATCCTGTCCTCCCCAGGGCCTGCCCCTCCGTCACCCCACAGAGGGGGGAGAGGATGAGATTGGGGAGGGGGAGAGAGGTCAGGGCTGCCCCGTGTCCAGACGTCCCCACTCACGCACGGGCCTGGGGGGAGGAACAAACCTGCACCCGGGGGACCCGGGGCCCTGGGACCAGCAGGGACAGCCACACGCACAGACCATCCGGCTCAGCCCCGGAGCGGCCTCCTCCCTGCACAGACGTGCCTGAGTCTGAGGGGGACAGAGGGGCCGGGAGGGACCCGGGGTGGACGAGCCCCTCCTGCAGGAGGGACGTGTGGGGGTGACCCAGGAGGAGACTCTGCGGGAAACAGGGTCTCTGGGTCCTCAGATGTGAGGAGTCAGGGGCAGGGAGATGAGGAGACGAGGGGACGGACCCGGAGGCAGCAGTGAGGCCACAGGGGCAGGAATCTGACAGAGGAGGCGTCAGGACACACCACACTGGGACGCCGAACCCAGATCATTCAGTTCCAGGACAGTGTCGGGTCCTGGGGAGCAGGAAAACGGGGAACCGCACACCCCAGCTCCCTGCACACCCGTCCCTGTGGGGCCTCCCAGACCAGGGCTGTGCTGGAGGAGCAGGGACAGGCTCTCCAGGGTGGGGAGGGGCTGGGCATGGTCCCGTGTCCTCTGGGGCTGTGCCCTGGACAACCTCTGGGAGGTGTGCTGGGTGGAGACTCTGGGGCCTGGGCAGGAGGGGGCGCCGCGGGACTGGATTGGGTTGTTGGGGAGCTTTTGTTTTTTTTTTACTTTTCAGACAGATATGACATTATAATTTGTTCAATTTTTTTAGGGACAGTTGAAATATTCAGTTTTCACCAATTTTCAGGACTCACGTGGAGAATGTAATAATGACATATTCACATGAGGTGATAATAAATGAGTTGAATAAAGCAACAGACATAGTGAGGACATTAGTGTCCATAGAACTGGAAGGAATAATTATGTAGAAAATACATTATTATCTTGTCTTGATAACCCATTCTATTTTCAATATTGGAAGAATTAAGACTTTGTTTCTCTTTCCTTTTATACAGATGACGGCTCCAGGGGTGACCAATCTCACAGCTGTGACAGAATTCATCCTCCTGGGGTTCCCCACCCAGGGGACCATGGGCTTCTTGCACCCGCTGCTCTTCGCCCTGGTCTACCTGTGCGCCCTGCTGGGGAACGGGCTCATCGTCCTCATCACCACCCTGGACCGGCACCTCCACACCCCCACGTAGTTCTTCCTGAGGAGTCTGTCCTTTGCCGATCTCTGCCTCATCTCAGCCATGGTCCCCAAGTCCATTGCTAGCTCTCTGAAGCACAGCAGCTCCATCTCCTTCTCCTGTGTCCTCCAGGTCTTCATAATGGTTATGTCAGCAGGTGCAGAGATGAGCCTGCTCACGGTGATGAGCCTTGACCGCTATGCTGCCATCTGCCACCCTCTGCACTATGACGTCCTCATGAGCAGGGACAGGTGTGTGCAGCTGACAGCTGTGTCCTGGCTGGGTGGGGGCATCATCTCTGTGATGAACACAGCTGGAACCTTCTCCTTGTCCTACTGTGGGTCCAACGTGGTCCACCAGTTCTTCTGTGACGTCCCCCAGTTACTGGCTATTTCCTGCTCAGGAAATCTGATGAACAAACTTGTCCCCGTTCTCATCACTGCGGTGTTGAGCACCTGCTATTTTATTTTCATCGCCATTTCCTATGTCCACACCTTCTCTGCTGTCAGGAAGATCCCATCCACAGAAGGGAAGGACAAAGTCTACTCCACCTGCCTTCCCCACCTGCTGGTTGTGGTGCTGTTTCTCTCCACTGGATTCTTTGCTTATCTGAAGCCGACCTCAGGGATCCCGTCCACGTCTGAGCTGGTCATTTCTATGTTCTACACGGTGGTGCCCCCCACCTTTAATCCCGTCATCTACAGTCTGAGGAACCAAGCCATGAAGTCAGCACTGGCCATGCTGTTCAAGGGGATACTCACCAAAATGTGAAGACTCTACTTCTTCTTTACAATCATAGTTACCTTGTACAGCTCTATTTCCAATATTTCTTAATATTTTAATTCGAATATTTGTTTTCCAAGACTTGAAGATTTGCAGTACTTTCTAAACAATAATAGTGCGAGGGAGATGCAGGTTTTCCATACTCTCTTCAACCCACAAGTGCACCGTCTCCCTCCCAAAGCAGCATGATTCATCAGAATCGTGCCGTTTTAACCAAGGATGTGTCCACTTTGGCGCCTCATCATGGAATCCAGCCCATGACTCACTCTCGGGCTTCCCCCTCGGTGTTTTGCATTCTGTGGGTTTGGCCCAATGCATCGTGACAGACACTCATCATCATCACAGCACCCAGTGCGCCTCACCAGTCCCCCGACTATCTGCACCCTGCCGCTGTCACCCTCTCGCCCTGCAGACCACTGATCTCCCTGTCTCCATCATTCAGGTCTTTCCAGAATGCCCTGGAGTTGGACAGGTCCAACTTTTCAGTTTGACTTCTACTTCGCAGAGTCCGGCTCAGCTTCCTCCACTTCCTTCTTAGGCAGGGAGCTCCCTCCACTCTTACTGGTGACAGCCGTCTTCTGCATGCCTGGCCACCATTTATCTATTCTGAGGTGTGACTCGCTTCCTTCCACATGTTGGCAAGAAGAATGAAGTTACCATAAACACTTGCAAAGCTTTGTGTGAGTGCGGAAGTTTCTCCCGCCTTTGGGTTAACACAGAGTAAGTGAACGCTTGACCGCGAGGTGAGAGACGCTTCAGTTTCCTCTGACCCCCATTAAACCATCTTATAAATGAGTGTCCAGTGGGCTTCTTCCCACAGGAGACATGCAAGAGGCCCTGATGTTCCTTCCATCATTAGTGTGTGGGGTTCGGTTTCTGGGCAGGTGTGTGGGGGCATCTCAAATGCCCTCTGCTGTTCTTGGTGATGGACGAGGGAAACGACTTTCAGCACCTGCTTGGCCAATGCCTGCTCTGCGGAGTGTCTAGTGAGCTTGCCGGCCCCTCTGCTGGAACCGTCTCTGTTCTTTTTTTTTTTTTGTGGGACCCTCGCCGGCGGCCGGGCATCGAACCATCACTGCAGAGGCTGTGGGCCGCCTCCCAGCCCAGCGCTCAACCGCTGCGCCACCAGGGGAGGCCCGGAACTGTCTCTGTTCTTGTTGAGTCCTACAAGCATTTGCTTATTTTGTATAAAGGTCTTTTCTCAAGTGCATCTCTGGTAGGTATTTTCTCACAGAGTGTGGCTTTTTTCTCCTCTCTTGATATTTTCCTCCCCAGGTAAGTTTTTAATTTTCCTGAACTCCAGGGTATCATTTTCCTTTTCATGCTTCATGTCTTTGGAAATGTATCTACAAAGAATCACCGCACTCAAGGTTACCTAGACTTCAGGCTGTGTCAAGTGCTGTGTTTATGCCATGGTGTTTTACATAAGGCCAATGATCCATTTGGAGTTAAACTTTGTATAGGTTCTGGTCAAATCAATGTAATATAAATTAAGGGGATATCATAAAATTAATTGAATAGATTCAGAAGGAACAATTGGCAAGACACAGCCTCCATTTGATCAGAAAAACATATCTTCTAAATAAAATGGGTATAAGAAACAAGTACTAACAATAAATAAATCATAAATGACGATCCATTCCTAACATCACAGTTGGTAGCAAAAAAAAAACAAAAAAACTGAAAGCTCTTCCTCTACGGTCAGGAGGGAGACTGAGTGGCCTCTCTCACCAGTGCTGTTCAACCTGGTACTGCAGGTCCCGGCAGAGGGGTCAGGCAGGGACGAGACATAAAGGGTATCCAGACTGGAGTGAAGTGGCTCCTTTGTGCAGGTGACATGGAGGCAGATGTGCACGCCCTGATGACTCAAGCAACAAACTGAAAATAATACATAGTGCAAAGTTGCACACTACAAAATCACTATACAAATTTCAGTTGTGTTTCTGTACACAGACAAAAACTACCTGAAAGAGAAATAAAGACAAGCCCATTACAAGGACATTAACAAGCATAAAATACCTAGGATAAGTTTAATCAGTGGGTTAAACACCCACACACTAAGATCTATGACAGCAATGAAGTAAGTTAGAAAGGACAAAGAAATAGGAGAACATACTTTTCTCATGGGTCAGAAAAATTAGCATTTTTAAAATGGTCATTATCCATAAAGCAATGTACAAATTCATATAATGCCTATCAAAATCCCAGTGGCATTCCTCACAGAATTAGAACAAAGAAATCCCTAACACTTGTAGGAAGCACAAAAGATCTTGACTAGCAAAGCATTTGAGCAATAAAAGCAAAATGGAGGTTTTATGCTCCTGATTCAAACCATGCTACAAAGTAATAGTAATCAACAGAGCACGTTGTTGGGAGGAACCACACATGGATCAATGGAACAAGGCCCACATGCTGCACCTCCCCCTGCAGTGACCTTCAGGGCTAATGGCTGTTGCCATGGTCCCTGAGGTCCGGCGTGGGCAAGGAACCATGCGCGCAGGGGGAGAACAGCAAACTCCCTAAGATACAGATAAGCCGGATGCCTGGCAAGAGTTAAAAGAAATGCTGACCACACGGAACCTTATCTTGCTTTCTCAAGACCCACAAACTTTATTCTGCTACAACTGTCTTTCTAAAATCTTTTCTTTTTCTGGTCATTGGTTGCTAATTAAAAAACATATGTAATTTAATAATTAGGCTAATACAAATGAAACATTACTAAACACTGTGTAATAATAGAATTGTTGGTTTAATAATCTTTCTATGTGCTTGACTTATTACCTTTGATATTAACTGCATTATAAAATAAATTAACCCATGACAATTAATTATGAGTAAAAATAAGTAGAAAGTAGTAGTAGTTAGTGCAACAAGAACATAATTATATAAAACAAAAGAAAGAATTGATAGCCTGTCTACTCAGAAATGTAGCTAGGTCCAGATGGAACTTCGGACATAGATCACTGCCTTGTCAATGATAAGCCAAACCTATGAGCAAGCTGATTTCTTTGATGTTCACTGTTCCTATGCTTTTAGAAAACATATATATACTAACCACTGACTCAAATTAAATTGCACTCAGATTTTCACTCTCTTGAAGTGTGTCTGTGTGTCATTTATTCGCCGAATCCCTGACCACTCCGCGCAATCTCTCAACCCTGAGACGGCCTCATCATCCACTGCTGTGCTGGTCTGCGGCACCCACACATATATACATACACACAACTCTTGCAGCAATGACTAACGGGGGTCTCTTCAACAAATGGTGCGGGGGAGTCTGGACAACCCCATGCAAAAGAATGAAACTAGACCATTATCTCACACTATATACAAAAGTTAATAAATGCAATTATTATTTTAATGGAAGATACAAAACGATAAAATACAGGGAAGAAAACATAGACTCTTTGACCTCAGCTTCAGAGATGTCTGTGTGGATTCAAAGCCACCAGCAAAGGAAACAAAGCAAAACCCAGGATGAGATCAGAGCAAGAATTCCTCCACCACCAACATCCAAAAGAAAAAGTCAACTTACTGAATGTTGCAAAGCAACATTCCACTAGGGCTTAATAACCAAGAAATATACTCAAACAAAGAGTCAACAAAAAAACAAACAACTCAATGAAAAACAGACAGAAGATCTACAGAAACACTTGACCAAAGACGAAAGTCCCCCGAGCTGGGAGCACGGACTGAATGGGCTGTGGCCCCGCTCCCCAGGCCAGGCCGCTCCAGGTCCTGCACAACCCACCGTGCACAGGTCTTCTGTTCTTTAGAAATCAATAAAGTTTGGACTTTACTAATGCATTTCCTTTACTGTGTGTTTTGAAAGGGTATTGAAATTATCTTCAGCAGTTGATGGACAATGAGGTTAATCTAAGTTTGTCATAAATGTTGAAATATAAGCAGAACGACTTCGAGCCCACGAGAACTCATCGCCCATGCGTGTTAACTGACGCTGGGATGCTCAGCAGATAACACCATGCACACCTCGGGATTTGGCGGAACCACAGAGGTCACTTATCACCCGTGCTCCAACCTCCCCACAAGGAGAGTGCAAAGACCATGCACGTGCGCACACCCACACACCCACATGTGCACACATGTACACATGCACACCCATGCACACATGCACACGCAGTCACCTTGAATCTAGCTAATGTTGTCACATAAATGTCTTTAATTTTTATGAGCCTGCGTCTAACCATATTACACTATTTAAATCCATAAATAAAAAAGGTCTTTTCCAAGAACTTCCCAACATGAAAAGCCACTCTAATCACGAGATCAAGACCCCAGGAAAAGCGCCATGCACAGAAGCCCAAAACCTATCTCGTTTATTAAGGTAAAGGCAAAATGCTTAACAATAGTAACTACACAAGCTGAAATGCAGTTACAGGTATTGGGAGTGGAACAAATCTCGTAAATAATATTTAAGTGACACGAAGACACACATTCCAGAAGATCCAGACTCCACCCATTAAACTTCACCTCTGTTGAGTTTTCCCTTGTCTGTCCACCTCGCTACCTCCCCGCCATCCCCCTGCCTCCACCCCGCCCCATCACCCTCCCCACTGGCACAGTGGGTGCCGGTGACTTTCCAGCTCCCTTCGGATGTGGCCCATCATGTGGCTTTTAAGGACGGCTTTTAAGGCTTTTAAGGAAACAAAAGCAAAAATCAGGATTATATCAGAGCAAGAGCATGAAGTCTGCTGGGCCACACCCAGGTCCCCCGGGGCCGGTCAGCAGAGGGTGATGGAGACTGGCAAGGAGTGAAAACTGACCTGTCCTCACAGGTGTAAAAACTAACAAATTTGCCTCTGACACACTCACTGCACTAATTGCTCACTGAATATGCTACAGGACGACCCAATTAACACAGTCGAGTAAACACACACTTTCCCTCTGGAGGAAGGTCCCCGAGGGCTGGAATCTGGACCGTGTCCAACACGCGGACGCCAGCTCCAGAGCTCAAATAGCCCAGCCCTGAGGCCCTGCTCTGTCCAGGAGGCGGCGCAGGACGGGGTGCGACATCCTGTGAGTGCTCAGAGGCTCCCCACGAGCCCCGACCATGGAGTGAGAGGCCGGGACGCCCTCTGTCCCGCCATGGGGACAACCTCAGGAGAGAGACTCGACACGGCAGCTGGAAACGCCCCCCTCATACCGCAGGTATTCTGTTCATAAACAGTTTTCAGAATAGAAATCGTTCAGACTTGAAAGTTTTTAGATTTCAAGCTTCACTGTAGATTAGAGAAAGCGCATCATCCAAAATAGTCATTTCATAAATAATGAAAACTATTGCTTCTAGAGTTGCACAAGTTCCTCAACGATGCGCTGCCGTATCATCCTGGGGTTAAGATTCAATGACAGAAAATAACTTTTTTTAATTGAAAAATCCAAATATTATGAATTTTAATAGCATCATCATATGAGTAGATTTTAATATACGATGCATATGACTTCATAACTATGATCTGGGCGCTCAGCTCAAAGAGTCAGTGTGTGTTAAGTATCAAGTAAAATCAGAACAATTGATGCAATTAAATTGGGATTAAAAAACTCAAAATCAAATAAAAAATACTTATATTAAAAATCAGAATGTTAAGCCATTTTGTTCTGAAATATTGCAACAGATATAAGAGACAAGTGGAAATTCAAACACTTTTTAAAGCAACATGATCACCATGTCATGGCTCTAACGCTCACGGGAGGGCGGCACAGACGTCTGCGACTTCTGGACATGAAATTGGGAGTTTTCCCCAACTCCTGACTCAAGGATTGTTAGTGATATTAAAATGAAAAAACACAGTATTTTAACAATACCTGGAGAGAGATGTATCAAAAATTAGTTCATCATTACAAATAGTATTTTAAATCACCCCAAGATGTCTACATGTGTGACCACCAGGTATTTTCATTATCTTCTAGTTTTTATCAAATTGCTTGGAATTGTATGTACACTGATGCATAGCCACAAGTTTGTTCCCCACATTCCCCTTAAAAGTCCTGCCTCCCCAGGGCCTGCCCCTCCGCACCCCACAGAGGGGGGAGAGGGTGAGATTGGGGGAAGGAGAGCGGGCAGGGCTGCCCCGTGTCCAGGCGTCCCCACTCACGCACGGGCCTGGGGGAGGAACAAACCCGCACCCGGGGGACCCGGGGCCCTGGGACCGGCAGGGACAGCCCCACGCACAGACCGTCTGGATCAGCCCTGGAGCTGCCTCCTCCCTGCACAGACGTGCATGACTCGGAGGGGGAGAGAGGGGCCGGGAGGGACCCTGGGTGGACGAGCCCATCCTGCAGGAGGGACGTGTGGGGTGACCCAGGAGGAGACTCTGCGGGAAACGTGGTCTCTGGATCCTCAGATGTGGGGCGTCAGGGGCAGGGAGATGAGGAGACGAGGGGACGGACCAGGAGGCAGCAGGGAGGCCGCAGGGGCAGGAATCTGACAGAGGAGGCGTCAGGACACACCGCAAGGGGACACCGAGCCCAGATCATTCAGTTCCAGGACTATGTCGGGTCCCGGGGAGCAGGAAAACGGGGACCCGCACACCCCACCTCCCTGCACACCCGTCCCTATGGGGCCTCCCCAGACCAGGGCTGTGCTGGAGGAGCAGGGACAGGCTGTCCAGGGTGGGGAGGGGCTGGGCATGGTCACGTGTCCTCTGGGGCTGTGCCCTGGACAACCTCTGGGAGGTGTGCTGGGCGGAGACGCTGGGCCTGGGCAGGAGGCAGGAGCAACAGGACTGTGGCAGTGGGGAAGGGCTGTTAGTCTGGCTATGAGATCAAGCAGAGCAGAATCCTATGATTACCAAAATGTCCTCCTTCCTGATCCCAGATCCAGTGTGATAAAGGCGCGTTTCTGGAGCTGAACGCAAAAGGCTCAACAGAGTGAGAGACATGGAGCTGCTCCACTCCACAGCCTCAGAGTGACCACTGGGACATGCCTGTGACTGTCCTTGCAGGTGTCATGTTTTATTCAGCTTGATGTTTTTACACAGATGATGGCTCCAGGGGTGACGAATCTCACGGCCGTGACAGAATTCGTGCTCCTGGGGTTCCCCACCCAGGGGACCATGGGCTTCCTGCACCCGCTGCTCTTCTCCCTGGTCTACCTGTGCGCCCTGCTGGGGAACGGGCTCATCATCCTCATCACCACCCTGGACCGGCACCTCCACACCCCCATGTACTTCTTCCTGAGGATTCTGTCCTTCTCGGACCTCTGCTTCATTTCAGCCACTGTCCCCAAGTCCATTGCCAACTCTCTGAGGCACAGCGGCTCCATCTCCTTCCCGGGCTGTGTCCTCCAGGTATTCATGGTGATTATTTCCATAGTTACAGAGCTTCACCTGCTCACGGCGATGAGCCTTGACCGCTATGCTGCCATCTGCCACCCCCTGCACTATGAGGTCATCATGAGCAGGGACAGGTGTGTGCAGCTGACAGCTGTGTCCTGGCTGGCTGGGGGTCTCCATGCTGTGATGCACACAGCTGGAACCTTCTCCTTGTCCTACTGTGGGTCCAACGTGGTCCACCAGTTCTTCTGTGACGTCCCCCAGTTAATGGCTATTTCCTGCTCAGAAAATTTAATCAACGAACTTGCCCCTATTCTCACCAGTGTAGTGACGGATTCCTTTTGTTTCATTTTCATCATCATTTCCTATGTCCACATCTTCTCTGCTGTCAGGAAGATCCCATCCACAGAAGGGAAGGCCAAGGCCTACTCCACCTGCCTTCCTCACCTGCTGGTTGTGGTGCTGTTTATCTCCACTGGATTCTTTGATTATCTGAAGCCGACCTCAAGGACCCCGTCCATGTCTGACCTGGTCATTTCTATGTTCTACACGGTGGTGCCCCCCACCTTTAATCCCATCATCTACAGTCTGAGGAACCAAGCCATGAAGTCGGCCGTAGGGAGACTGATGAAGGGGAGACTCACCAAAATGTAATCGAGAAGATTAGTTCACGACTCTATTATGAGACATTTATTTTAAATTTTCACATTATTGTCCCCTTCATATTATTTTAATTTCATATAATTCCATTGTATAATTTAAATATATATGCTCATTATTAAGATATATTTACGATGACTTCATATATTCTTCAGCTCATTCACTCGATTAGCATTGATTGTTCCTCTTTTTAACACTTAGTTGCACTTTGATATTCTCTGTACAATGAAGGTCACCTAACTTTAGCATCTGTCTGCTGGTCTCCATTTCCGTGCTCTCGACTGAGGGGCGATGGTTGGGTTTCATCTCAGTCGTCAGCAGAAGTTCTCTCACTGGGGCAGCATCTCCTGTCTCTAAGGCACTTCCCCTCTCATGTTACTGACTCTCGTGGTCACGTGTGGGATCAGGGGCCCCTGTACTTGGTGAGTGAGGCCTTCATCACATAAGGAAGTCCTGAGGGCCCAAGTTGGAAGCTGAGTGGTCACGACCTTCTGTGGACAAGGACCCACACATGACGGGGTAGAGAACCTCCTGGAGGCTCTGGTGTGGGTGCCACTGGCATTACCATAAACACACTCAGCGCACAGTGGACACCAGAAATAAGACAGTGGCTGTGAAAGCTGTTAATTTCATGTGCAGTATAATTACTAAAAATTTACTAAAATAGTGAGTAGGGTTTTTCAAGAAACAATAAAGGAACTTTGGAAGCTATAATGGTAAAAAAATACTAGCTAGTGGACTATGCAATATTCTAATATTTCCAGAGATAGTTGAGGAAGGACACCCACAACATCACGCCGCACTTTCCTTGTGTGTTTATCCCCATATATTTAATTTCCTAGAATTTCTGGGAATTTGAGGACAATGTCCTTTTGGCCACATTATTATGGGGATCTCAGAGTGTTTGCGTTTCCATATGGAGTAGGTCAAACGAGAAACCTCATCGGATTTACATATCATAAATAAGACTATCATTTTGTGTAGATGCAAAGACAAAGAATTTGAAGAAGATTTAAATTGGGAAGTGAAATGCCCAAGTGTGTGGCTGCTTTCTGGCCTCAGCTCTTGTCTGCTGACTGCATCGACCCCTGCTTGCCCATCTGTGCCGTCCAACGTTTGAAAAATTCACACCAAAATATTTCATGATAATATGCAGTTCCAACTGGATATCAGACATTTAACTCATTCTCAGACATTCACGCTCTGAGGGTGCTAATCAGGCCGACCTTGCCTTCAGCCCAGGCAAGTCCCATGTGGGCACAATGTCAGACTGGAGGCAGCCAGGAATGGTTAAAAGATGGCAACATCTCCATCTTTGAACTTCTGGGTTGACAACTTGCTACTGTTCTTTTAAATCATTGGCATTTTTAATTTTTCTGATGATAGATAACATTCTTAATATTAATTCCAGTTACTGTCATAGTTTACAGGTCAATAAAAGTTATGGGCTATCAAGAGAAGAAGGTTATGGGATATAATGAGAATTCAATGCATGTATTGAATGAAGAAGCTGAATCAGACTATTATAAACATATCCTGAGACTATTCATTGCCTACAATTTGTCAGTTTTGTGTAACATAATTAAAAAATTTTTAAATAAAACATTAACTGTCTCTCGGTTGTATGGATTTAAACATTTCAGCACAATTAAAGCTGTTGTGCACAATGTAATATACACTAAGAAAACAAAAGATTCCATTGAAAAAACAAATTAAAATAATAAGCCACTTCAGTGTAGTTGAAAGTGTAAAAAATCAAGACACAGGGCCTCCCCGGTGGTGCAGCAGTTGAGTGCTGGGCTGCGAAGCTGCCTGCAGCCTCTGTAGTGCCTGTTCAACCCCGGGCCACCAACGAGGGTCCCTCATGGCGCGTAGACCTCTCCTGCCAGCCGCTGATCCCCTCAGCAGTGTACTTCGTCAGTCTTCCTGTTCTGTTCCCCGCTCTGGCTCTAGTGAGTTCTCTCACCCTCCTGCGCTTCTGACTGTACCCAGTGCTTGTATAAATAAACAAATAAATAAATAAATAAACACAATGTCGTCAACTTGTGTTAACTTAATAAATAAACCAACCTTTAAAAAAAAACTCAAAAAAATCAATTTCCTTCTATATGGGCAAAATGAACTAGAAAAGAAGTTAAGAAAACAATCCCACATACAATCATGAGATGAAGTACCATAGAGTAAACATAACAAAGGAGGTAAACATGCAAAGAAAAGAGTAAGATATTGTGAATAGAAATAGAAAAGACAGAGAAATGGAAAGATATTCCCTGCCCTTGGTTTGGGAGAATCAACATAGCAAATGTGCATCTGACCCAGAGCAATTTACAGATTCAGTGTAATCCCAATAAAAACTTCAATGGCATTTTCCAAAGATATGAAAAAAATTGCTCAAAGTTCGCCCACACCAGGCCCCTTCTGACCTGCAGTACAAGCCCAGAGGGGGAGCAGGCACCCACCACCGGGGCAGACCGGGCATGCAGGGAGTGCGTCCCTGAATTGCCACTTTAGAACAGGGACATTTCTTCAGTAAATACTTCTTGAAACCGGCAGAAGTCTCCCGGAGGAGCCAGAGATGAGCTGGGAAGTTCGCCCATGCCAGGCCCCTCTGGCCTGCAGTCTGAGCCCAGAGCGGGAGGGGGAACCCACCACCGGGGCAGAGCAGGCACTCAGGGGAGCATGTCCCCGCATTGGCATTTTAGAACAGGGAACTTTCTTCAGTAAAGACTGCTTGAAAACGACAGATGGCTCCTGGAGGAGCCAGAGGGGAGCAGAGAAGTTCACCCAAGAAGCCAGCCAGTCCCAGCAATACAGTGTCCGAATGCATACGGCAAATTAGAAAACAGACAGTGGGGAGTAGAAGAACCACACACAACCTAGCAATTCCTCAGGAAAAAAGCACACCACAAAAAGAAAACCACCCCCCAGATTGCAACGATAGTAACTTGGAAGAACTTCTGAGCATTCCAGAAAGAGAATTTAAAATTGCCATGATTAAAAAAATGACAGAAGTCATAAAGGAAAACAATGATAAGGGAAAAATAATCAATGAACAGAAGAATGAAATTGAGTCCCTAAGGAGGGAAGTAAAAGAAATGCAGGAGATCAAAGAATTAATGGAGGAGCTAAAGAACTCTTCAAAAAACAATGAAAGCAGAATAGATGAAATGGAAGAACGAATAAGTACTCTTGAAGACACAGAAATAAAAAGAACAAAAACAGAAAAGGAAAGAGAAGTACGAAGGAAAAAGACTGAAGAAAGATTTCGGGAACTATCTGACTCCATGACGAAAGGAAATATAAGAGTTATAGGAATACCAGAAGGAGAGGAGAGAGATGTAGGAACAGAGAAAATATTCAAGGAGATAATTGAAGAGAACTTCCCAAACGTGGAGAAGGAGATGAAAATTGATATACAAGAAGCAAGAAGAACACCAAACTTCCACGACGAAAGGAAAAATACAGCAAGACACATAATAGTAAAGCTCCCAAGAATCCAGGACAAGGAAAAAATAATGAAGCTGACAAGAGGGAAGAAACAGATAACATTCAAAGGAAAACCAATCAGACTGACATCAGACTTCTCTGAAGAAACACTATGGGCAAGGAGAGAGTGGAGGGACATAGTCAACAAACTCCAAGAAAACAAATGTCAACCAAGAATACTCTATCCCGCAAAGCTGTCCTTCCTCTATGAAGAAATAATAAGGACCTACCCAGACACACAGAAACTCTGGAATTTCATTATGACTAAACCCCCACTCCAAAAAATACAAGGAGTCCTAAAGCCAGAACCTCAGAGAGACGAATAACAACAAAAGAAGGCCAAAAAAAAAGTTATTAAAAGAATAAATAAATAAAATCAAAGGAAAGGCAAACACAATGGCAAATACAGATGCTAACATATCAAAATTAACTTTAAATGTCAATGGACTAAACTCTTCAACAAAAAGACACAGAGTCGCAGGCTGGATTAAGAAATAAAACCCAACCTTTTGCTGTCTCCAGGAAACACATTTAGCTACAAAAAATAAAAATAGACTCAAAGTTAAAGGATGGAAAACAATCCTACAAGCAAATGGACTGAAAAAGAAAGCAGAAACAGCTATCCTTATATCAGATAAAACAGATTTCAAACTCAACAAGATAAAAAGAGACCCCAATGGTCACTATATTATGATCAAGGGGACAACACTTCAAGAAGAAATAACACTCATTAACATATATTCACCAAACGAAGAAGCACCAAAATATATCAGACAACTATTGTCATCTCTGAAAACAGACATCAGAGAAAACACATACGTAGTGGGAGACTTCAACACACCACTATCAACAATGGATAGATCAACAAGACAAAAAATAAGTAAAGACACTAAAGCTCTAAATAAGGATCTAGAGCACTTGGGCTTAACAGACATCTATAGAACACTAAACCCCCAAAAAATGGAGTACTCATTTTTCTCAAGCACACACGGATCATTCTCCAGTATCGATCACATACTGGGACACAAGACAACATCAACAGATACACCAAGATTGAAATCATACCAATGATCTTTTCTGACCATGAAGGTATCAAACTAGAAATAAACCATAAAAAGAAGGCAAGGATCTCTCCTACCTCATGGAGATTGAAAACCACACTACTGGAAGACCACTGGGCTAATGAGGAGCTCAAAGCAGAAATTAAAAAATTCTTTGAATTGAATGACAAGGAGGATACCAATTTCCTAAATGTATGGGATGCAGCAAAAGCAGTAATAAGAGAAAATTTAGAGGCTCACATCAAGAAACAAGAAAGAACTCAAAGAAACAACCTAATCTCGAAGCTCAAAGATCTAGAAAAAGAACAACAAAAAAACCCCAAAACCAGTAGAAGAAAAGAAATAATAAAAACCAAAGCAGAAATAAATGAAATCAAAACAAAACAAACAAACAAAAAAAAAAAAACAATCCAAAAGATCAATGAAACCAAGAGCTGGTTCTTTGAAAAAATCAATAAAATAGACAAACCTCTAGCCAAGCTCACAAAGGAAAAAAGGGAGAAAGCACAAATAAACAGGATCACAAATGAAAGAGGAGAAATCACAACAGACACAGCAGAAATCAAAAGAATAATCAGTAAGTACTATGAACAGTTATATGGAAACAAGTTCAACAATCTAGAGGAGATGGACAAATTCCTACAACTCTACACTCACCCAAAGCTAGATAAAGAAGAAATAGAACACCTCAACAGACCAATTGCAAGCAGCGAAATTGAAGCGGTAATCAAAAACCTCCCCAAAAACAAAAGCCCAGGACCTGATGGATTTACAAATGAATTCTACCAAACATTCAGAGACAAATTAATACCTATTCTTCACAAACTCTTCCAAAAGATTGAGAAGGAAGGGACAACACCAAACATGTTCTATGAAGCCAACATTACACTAATACCAAAATCGAACAAGGACAACACAAAAAAGGAAAACTACAGGCCAATCTCCCTAATGAACACTGACACAAAAATCCTCAATAAAATTTTAGCTATCAGAATCCAACAATGTATCCATAAGATAGATCACCACGACCAAGTAGGATTCATGACAGGGACACAAGGATGGTTTAACATCCGAAAGTCAACCAACGTTATCCAACACATCAACAAAAAGAAATATAAAAACCATATGATAATATCCATAGATGCTGAGAAAGCTTTCGACAAAGTGCAACACCCATTCATGATAAAAGCCCTTGAAATTCTTGGGATACAAGAAACATATCTCAACATCATAAAGGCCATCTATGACAAGCCAACAGCCAGTATCATTCTCAATGGTGAAAAGCTGAAAGCAATTCCATTAAGATCTGGAAGAAGACAAGGATGTCCACTCTCACCTTTGCTTTTCAATATAATACTGGAAGTCCTAGCCAGAGCAGTAAGACAAGAGAAAGACATCCAAGGAATCCAAATAGGAAAAGAAGAAGTCAAACTATCACTATTTGCAGATGATATGATACTATACATAGAGAACCCCAAAAACTCCACAGAAAAACTAATTCAACTCATCAATCAGTTCAGTAAAGTGGCAGGATACAAAATCAACATGCAAAAGTCAGTAGCCTTCTTATACATAAACAATAAATCTGAAGAAGAAGAAGAAATAAAAAAAACCATCCCTTTTATTATCGAAACAAAAAAAAATCAAATACTTGGGAATAAATCTAGCAAAAGAGATAAAGGTCCTATACAAAGAAAACTATAAAACACTGTTAAAAGAAACAGAAGAGGGCCTCCCCGGTGGCGCGGCGGTTGAGCTCTAGGTTGCGAGGCTGCCCGCAGCCTCTGCAGCGCCGGTTTGATCCTCGGCTCCTCCCTGGCCACCGGCGGAGGGTCCCACATGGCGCACAGACCTCTCCTGCCACCCGCTGCTCCCCTCAGCAGTGTACTTCGGTCCTTCTGCCTGCTCTGCTCCCCGCTCTGGCTCTCGTGAATTCTCTCACCCTCCCGTGCTTCTGACTGTACCCAGTGCTTGTATAAATAAAAATAAATAAATAAATAAATCTTTAAAAAAAAAATTAAAAAAAAATAAATAAATAAAATAAAACAAACAGAAGATACAAAGAAATGGAAAGACATCCTCTGCTCATGGATTGGAAGAATAAACATTATTAAAATGGCCATCCCACCAAAAGCAATCAACAGATTCAATTGCTATTCCAATAAAAATTTCAATGTCATTCTTCAAAGATATAGAACAATTATTGATGAAATTCATATGGAACCACCAAAAACCCCGAATAGCCAAAGCTCTCCTGAAAAAAAAAAAAGAAGGGAATGGAGGCATCACACTCCCAGACTTCAAACTATACTACAAAGCCATAATCATGAAAACTGCATGGTATTGGAACAAGAACAGACATACAGACTAATGGAATCGAATAGAAAATCCAGAAATAAACCCACAGATTTATGGTCAACTAATCTTTGACAAAGGAGCAAAGACTATGCATTGGAGCAAAGAAAGTTTGTTCAATAAATGGTGCTGGGAAAACTGGGTCGCTACATGCAAAAGAATGAAGCTTGACTACTACCTCACACCATACACAAAAATCAACTCAAACTGGATTAAAGAACTAGGCATAAGACCTGAAACCATAAAATACATAGAAGGAAATATAGGCGAACACTACATAATATGCACATCAAAGACATCTTTACAGACACATCACCCAAAGCAGTGATAGTGAAGGCAAAGATCAACAGCTGGGACTACCTCAAATTAAAGAGCTTCTGCACAGCAAAAGAGACAATAACAAAAAAAGAGAAACACCACCAACTGGGAGAATATTTTTGCACACAACACTAATGATAAAGGACTGATCACAAAAATCTGCAAAGAGCTGATGAGACTCAACAACAACAAAGAAAATAACCCAGTCAAAAAATGGGCAGAAGAGCTAAGAAGAAACTTCTCTGAAGAGGAAATGCAAATGGCCAACAGGCATATGAAAAAATGTCCAACATCACTTGTCATCAGGGAAATGCAAATCAAAACTACCATGAGATACCATCTTACACCAGTGAGAATGGCACATATTAAAAAAACTAGCAACAACAAATGTTGGCGAGGGTGTGGAGAAAAAGGAACTCTCCTGCACTGTTGGTGGAATGCAAACTGGTCCAACCACTATGGAGAGCTGTGTGGAGATTTCTGGACCTACTAAACATAGAGCTTCCATAGGATCCAGCAATTCCACTCCTAGGTGTTTACCCAAAGGACACAGAAACATCAATTCCAAAGAACACCTGCACCCCTATGTTTATGGCAGCATTGTTTACAATGGCTGAACTTTGGAAACAGCCCAAATGCCCTAAAATAGATGACTGGATCAAGAAGATGTGGTCCATATACATCATGGAATATTACTCAGCATTCAAAAAAGATAAACACATGCAATTTGCAGCAACATGGATGGCGCTGGAAGGGATCATGCTCAGCGAAATAAGCCAAAAAGAAAAAGAAAAATACCGGATGGTCTCACTCATAGCAGGAATCTAGAAAACTTAAATAAGGGACCAGGAAAATGAATAACTATAAGAAAGTGAAAATCAAAATCAACAAACAACTATGAACCAGAGACAATTTTGGGGGGTGGGGGGGGGGGAGGGGAGCGATTGGGGTCGGAATGGGGGGTAGCAATTGTATGGGGAATATAAAAATAAAATTTATTATTTAAAAAAAAATAAAAATAAAAATAAAAAAATGAAGGGAAGTATCTGTGTGTACACATACATTTAGCACAATGTCCTCCTGGTTCATCTATGAAACACACACACACATACACACACAAAGAAATCTTGTTCAATACTGCAACATGGATAAACCAGGAGGACATTGTATTAAATGAAATAAGCCAGTTGCAAAATGATGAATAAATCCACTTATAGTAAGTACATAAAGTAGTCGTGTAAATGGAAACAGAAACAGTGGTGGTTGCCGGGGGTTGGGGGAAAGGGAGGGGGAGACAGTTCCTGTTGAATAGTAGATAGTTGCAGATTTGCAAGGTGAAAAAGTTCTGGAGATCTGGTTCAAAGATATGTAAATATACTTAACAATATGACAATGTATTGACTCCGGGTCCTCCCCGGTGGCGCTGCGGTTGAGCGCTGGGTTGCGAAGCTGCCCGTGGCCTCTGCAGCGCCAGTTTGATCCCCAGCTGCTCCCCGGCCACCGGAGGAGGGTCCCGCATGGAGCACAGACCTCCACTGCCGCCCGCTGCTCCCCTCAGCAGTGTACCTCGGTCCCTCTGCCTGCTCTGCTCCCCGCTCTGGCTCTGGTGAATCCTTTCACCCTCCCGCGCTTCTGACTGTACCCAGCGCATGTATAAACAGAACAAACAAACAAACAAATAAATAAATAAATAAATAAATAAATAAATAAAACATGCCTCTATTAAAACAAATTAAAAAAAAACAAAAAAAAACCAATGTATTGACTCCATATATAATAATATGTTGAACTGTACATTTAAGAATGGTTAAGTGCAAATTTTATACTGTGGATTTTTTCAATAAAACAAAGAGGAAATATCAAATAAAATTTTATCTTAAATGAAAAAAAAATTAATTCTTGATACTGTCATAGTTTACTGGTCAATAAAATTTATGGGGCATAATGACAATAAAGTTATGAGATATAAGGAGAATTCAATACGTGTATTGAATTAAGAACTTGAATCAGGGTATTATAAACATATGCTGAGACTATTTATAGCCTACATTTTGCCACCTGTGTATAAAATAAATAAAAATTTAAATAAATAAAATATTAAGTGCCTCGAGATTATATGAATTTAAACATTTAAGCACATTTTAAACAGTTGTACAACATAATATACACTAAGAACACTAAAGACTCCACTGAAAACAACAAATTAAGTCAATGAGCCACATCCGTGTAGTTGGAAGCTGACACAATCAACACACGAAAATCAGTCGCCTTCTATATGCACAAATGAACTAGAAGAGAAGGGAAGAAAACAATCCCACTTAATCACGAGACTAATTACCATGGAGTAAATTAACAAAGGAGGTGAAGATAAAAGAAAAGACATTGTTAAAAGAAATAAAAAAGACAAAGAAATGGAAAGAAATTCCCTGCCCTTGGCTTGGAAGTATCAACATGCCCCAACGCCCATCTGACACAAAGCAGTTTACAGATTCAATGCAACCCCAATAAGGACTTCAGGGGCATCCTCCAAGGACATAAAAAAACATTACTGAAATGTAGAAGACCCCGAACACCCAAAACAACACTGACAGAAGGAGGAGAATGGAGGCAGCTCACTCCAGACGCCAGTCCACACGATAAAGCTCTGAGAGTTAAAGCAGCATGGCACGGGGACAAAAACAGACAGGCCGGCCACTGGAATATAACGAGGGCCCAGGAACCCACCCTCACCAGGAGGGACAGTGACCCTACGGCAGAGGCGCCAGAGCAGGCCCTGGAGCAGGAAAGTGGGGAGACGGTGCTGGGAGAAGCAGACAGACACACGCAGCAGAGGGAAGCAGGTCCTGCCCCACCCCCGACAGAAGAGGAAACTCAAGCAGGGAAACGCCTGTTTCCAGGTGTGACGTCACCACCGTCACGCAGCAAACCTAAGCACGTGACACCATGAGCAGAAACCCTAAAACACTATTTCCTGAAGATTAGAAGCAAATGATCCCAACAAGAGGACAATTCTAATGTCAGTGCAGGGACAGGGGCTGGGGTGGAAAAGAACCGCAGGATCCACAACTTCAGACACGAGTAAAGTTTCTCTTCCCGCAGTGCTGGGGACCCCCGTGGTCACTCACTTCTGCTGGACGTCCATTGTCTTTCCGCCCACTCCCCTCCCTGGGCTCCCTCCTGCCTCTCTCCATGTCCCTTCCCTCCCGCCTCAGGCCTTCCCGCATCCCCCTCACGCCCATCCCCAGGGCCTCTCCGTGAAGGGCAAACGGGGGTGACGGGCGACTGTCCAGCTGTCTAGACGGGGACTCAGGGCACTGTCATGACGGATGGTGCCCACCACGGCGGACACGACAGGTGGGGAATGGAACCTGGACGTGAGGATTTGTCTATTTACGTCCATAGAGGCGTGAGCCAGACACAACATCACATCTGCACACCGAGTGTGATAATTCCTCGCTGAGACGCACTGCAGGACGCGCCAATTAACACAGTCACGTAAACACACACTTTCCCTCGGGAGGAAGGTCCCTGAGGGCTGGAATCTGGACCGTGTCCAACCCGCGGACGCCAGCTCCAGAGCTCAAATAGCCCAGCCCTGAGGCCCTGCTCTGTCCAGGAGGCGGCGCAGGACGGGGTGCGACATCCTGTGATGCTCAGAGGCTCCCCACGAGCCCCGACCATGGAGTGAGAGGCCGGGACACCCTCTGTCCCGCCATGGGGACAACCTCAGGACAGAGACTCGACACGGCAGCGGGAACTTCCCTCCAGACTGCAGGTATCTGCCCCCAGCCGTTTGCAGGGGAGAATCCACTCACACTTGGAAAATTTTCGATGTCAAGGTTCATTTTAGACTGGAGAACGCACCGTAGTTAAACTATTCACTTTGTAAATCACGACAACAAATGCTGACGGGGCCCAAGTCGTCCTGTCCCACTGCCCCATCAGCCTGGGTGAGACTCAGTGAGAGAAAACATCTTCTCTTGTAATTTACGATGGTCACAGATATTGACTTTCAATACATTGAGCATATTAGAAGTTGTGACTTGTCGGAGCCGTGACGATTTCCGCCGCACACCTGGGAGAGCACCCGCACACTCAGTGGGTTCTGGGCGCTGAATAAAATCACAGCAATCAATAGAAGTGGACGGTGAGGAAGACATTCCAGAGGGAATTAAAAATTACACTTATTGTTCGATTCAGAATGTTATGCCTTTTCGACTGAACATGATGACAGACATGAGTCAGGTAGAAATTCAATAACTTTTCAGCAACATGTTGACCCTTCATGGCTCTGACAGGAAAGTGAGGCGGGAAGGGACGTGTGAATATTTATCGACGTGAACTTGGGATTTTTTGCCACCTCCCTCACACAGGGAGTGTTAGTGATTTTGTAAAATAAAGTCCTAGTATTTAAACAGGGTCTGGAGGACATATATGACAAATGATATTTTATCCATTTTAAATATGTATTTAAAGTCACACATCAGATGTCGACATTTCTGATAACCAGATACACATGCTTTACCTCCACGTATTCTGATTTATTTTCTTCTTTTTATTAAATATTAGAATTATTCTCACCGATGCATTGCAATTTATGTATACTATGTTCTTGAAAAAATCCTGCCCTCCCCAGGGCCTGCCCCTCCGTCACCCCGCAGAGAGAGAAGAGGATGAGATTGGGGGTGGGGAAGAGAGTGGGCAGGGCTGCCCCGTGTCCAGATGTCCCCACTCACGCACGGGCCTGGGACCGGCAGGGACAGCCCCACGCACAGACCGTCCGGCTCAGCCCCGGAGCGGCCTCCTCCCTGCACAGACGTGCCTGAGTCTGAGGGGAACAGAGGGGCCGGGAGGGACCCGGGGTGGACGAGCCCATCCTGCAGGAGGACGTGTGGGGGTGACCCAGGAGGAGACTCTGCGGGAAACGGGGTCTCTGGGTCCTCAGATGTGGGGAGTCAGGGGCAGGGAGATGAGGAGACGAGGGGACGGACCAGGAGGCAGCAGTGAGGCCGCAGGGGCAGGAATCTGAAAGAGGAGGCGTCAGGACACGCTGCACGGGGACGCTGAGCCCAGATCATCCAGCTCCAGGACAGTGTCGGGTCCCAGGGAGCGGGAAAACGGGGACCCGCACACCCCATCTCCCTGCACACCCGTCCCTGTGGGGCCTCCCCAGACCAGGGCTGTGCTGGAGGAGCAGGGACAGGCTCTCCAGGGTGGGGAGGGGCTGGGCATGGTCACGTGTCCTCTGGGCTGTGCCCTGGACAACCTCTGGGAGGTGTGCTGGGCCAAGACGCTGGGGCCCGGCCAGGATGGGGGGGCCGCGGGACTGGGGTGGGTTGTAGGGGAGCTTTGTCTATTGACTATTTTGACAGAGATGAGATTCTAATTGTTCAAGGCTTATAGGGGACAGATGAAATTTTCAGTTTTCACCAATTTTCAGGACTTACGTGGAGGGTGTAATCATGACATATTACATGAGGTGGTAATAAATGGGTTGAATGAAACAGCAGACATAGATGACATTAGTGGCCATAGAACTGGGAGGATTAATTATGTAGAAAATGAACTGACTTATTATCTTGTATTGATAACCCATTTTATTTTCAATATTGGAAGAATTAAGATTTTGTTTCTCTTTCCTCTTTTACACAGATGACGGCTCCAGGGGTGACCAATCTCACGGCCGTGACAGAATTCATCCTCCTGGGGTTCCCCACCCAGGGGACCATGGGCTTCCTGCACCCGCTGCTCTTCTCCCTGGTCTACCTGTGCGCCCTGCTGGGGAACGGGCTCATCGTCCTCATCACCACCCTGGACCGGCACCTCCACACCCCCATGTACTTCTTTCTGAGGAGTCTGTCCTTCACGGACCTCTGTCTCATCTCAGCCACGGTCCCCAAGTCCATTGCCAACTCTCTGAGGCACAGCAGCTCCATCTCCTTCCCGGGCTGTGTCCTCCAGGTATTCATGATGGTTATTTCAGCAGGTACAGAGCTGACCCTGCTCACGGTGATGAGCCTTGACCGCTATGCTGCCATCTGCCACCCCCTGCACTATGAGGTCCTCATGAGCAGGGACAGGTGTGTGCAGCTGACAGCTGTGTCCTGGCTGGGTGGGGGCATCATCTCTGTGATGAACACAGCTGGAACCTTCTCCTTGTCCTACTGTGGGTCCAACCTGGTGGTCCACCAGTTCTTCTGTGATGTCCCCCAGTTATTGGCTATTTCCTGCTCAGGAAATTTAATCAATGAACTTGTCCCCATTCTCATTGGTGTGGTGCTTGATTTCTGCTGTTTCATTTTCATCGTCATTTCCTATGTCCACATCTTCTCTGCTGTCAGGAAGATCCCATCCACAGAAGGGAAGGCCAAGGCCTACTCCACCTGCCTTCCCCACCTGCTGGTTGTGGTGCTGTTTGTCTCCACTGGGCTCTTTGCTTATCTGAAGCCGACCTCAGGGACCCCGTCCATGTCTGACCTGGTCATTTCTATGTTCTACACGGTGGTGCCCCCCACCTTTAATCCCGTCATCTACAGTCTGAGGAACCAAGCCATGAAGACGGCAGTGGGGAGACTGATGAAGGGGAGACGTACCTAAATGTAATAGGGAAGGTGATGTCATGATTCCATTATGAGACACATATTTTAAATTGTTGAATCATACTCTTCTTCATATTTTTCTTATTACATATAATTCCATTGCACAATTTAAAAATATATGTTCATTTTTCAATTATATTTACGGTGACTTCATATAGTCTGCTGCTTGTAGACTCTGTTGGCATTGATCGTTCCTCTTTGTTACACTTAGGTGCTGTTTTATATTCTCTGTACAATGGAGGTCACTGAATTTGCAGACACTCTTTGCTGGTCTCCATTTCTGTGCTCCCGCCGAGAGGGGCGATGGTTGGGTTTCATCTCAGTCGTGAGCAGAAGTTCTTTCACGGCGGCTGCATGTGCAGTCTCTAAGGTGGCTTCCCCTTTCATATTTTCTTGGTCATGGGTGGGATGAGGGGTCATGAGCAGGACAGAGATCCCTTTACTTTGTGAGTGAGGCCTTCACAGCATAAATAAGGCCTGAGGATCCGAAGTGAGAATCTGAGTAGTCAGGACCTTGGTCGATAAGGACCCACATGTGACGTGGTGGAGACCCTCCCGGAAACACTGGTGTGGTGCTGCCCGCATTTGCCAAAATCACACTCACCCACGGTGGACACCAGAAATAATAAAGTTAGGTTCATGTGTAGTATAATTACAAAAAATAATTTTCCAAAATGCACTGGATAGGAATTTTTGAGATACAATAAGAGAACTTAACAAGTTATGATGGTCAAAACAAAATGATAGCTGGTAGCCTGCCTCGTATCTAACATTTCCAGAAATGTGTTAGGGATGCCATCCACGACCTCACACCACGCTTTACAGGAGTGTTGTCCCCATTTATTTCATCCCCTAGAGTGGGCGGGATGGCAGCACAATGCCCTGGCCGGGCAGGTCATCAAGAGGAATCGTACCTAAATGTCTGCATTTTTCACAAGCACGTTGAAATGAAAAAAACTCATCAGATTGACGTGCAATGAAATGATACTATCATGTAGTATACTTGAAAAGACATGTAAGGAATTGAAGGAGATTTCAATTTGGGAAGTGAAATGCCCCCATGATTGTCACTTGCTGTCTGGCCTCAGCTCCTCTCCGCTGACTGCATCCACCTTTGCTGTCCCGTCTGTGATGGACTATATTTGAAAATTTCACACCAAAATATTTCATGATAAAAATGTAGTTCCAACTGGATATCAGACATTTAAGTCGTTATCAAACAGTTTGCCTTGCGAGGAGGCTATTCAGGCTGACCTCGCTCAGGTGAGATCCATGCAGGCACAGAGTAAATATGGCGGCTGCCTGGAGAGGTTAGAAAATGTCAACATCTGGACATTTGAAATCTGGGATGACAACTTGATACTGTTCTTTTCAGTGATTGGTATTTTTAATTTTTCTGCTGATTAATTTCTTTATATCAATTCTTGATACTTTATAGTTCACTGGTGGGATATAATGAGAATTTATTTTTTTAGATAAATTTTATTTTTATATTCCCCATACAATTACAACCCCCTTATTTTGACCCCAATTCCTCCCCTCCCCGCCCCCCACCCCCCATAGAGTGTCTCTGGTTCATAGTTTTTGTTGATTTTGATGTTCACTTTCTTATGGTTATTCATTTTCCTGGTCCCTTATTTAAGTTTTCTAGATTCCTGCTATGGGTGAGACCATATAATGAGAATTTAATATATGTATTAAGAACCTGAATCAGAGCACTATACACATTTATGAGGCTATTCATTATCAACTTTGTATAATATTATTAAAATATTTAAGTAATAAACATTGAATGTCTCGAGGTTGTATGAATTGAAAAATGCAAGCACAATGAAAATTGTTGTGGACACCAAGGTAATATACATTGCGAACTCTAAAGACTCCACTGAAAAAACAAATTAAATTAAATAAGCCACTTCAGTATACTTCAAAAGTATAAAATCAACACATGAACATCAGTTGCCTTCTTATGTGCAAAAAGGAATCAGAAAAGAAGAATGAGAAGGCAATCTTACATATAATCGCAAAATTACCTAGGAGTCACCCTAAAAGAGAAAGTGAAGATACCCAGAAAATTGCAATACATTCTTAAAATAAATTGGAAACACAAAAAAAGGGAAAGATATGCCCTCCTCATGGACAGGAAGAATCAGGATTACAAAATATCCATTGGACTCAAAACAATTTACAGATTCATGCAATCCACGTGAAAATTTCAATGGCATTTTCAAGCATATGAAGCAAACATTACAGAAAAGCATATGGAGGGCCTCCCCGGTGGCGCAGCGGTTGAACACTGGGTTGCGAAGCTGCCCGCGGCCTCTGCGGCGCCGGTTCGATCCCCGGCTGCTCCCCGGCCACCGGAGGAGGGTCCCACATGGCGCGCAGACCTCTCCTGCCGCCCGCTGCACCCCTCAGCAGTGTCCTTCGGTCCCTCTGCCTGCTCTGCTCCCCGCTCTGGCTCTGGTGAATTCTCTCACCCTCCCGCGCTTCTGACTGTACCCAGTGCTTGTATAAATAAATAAAAATAAATAAATAAATGAAATGAAATAAAATAAATAAATAAAAAGATCCCAAAACTGTCAAAACTGTCTTGACAAAAAAGTAAGAAAGGAGGAAGCACACCTTCAGACTCCAGTCCATACAATAAAGCTCTAATAATCAAAACAGCATGGTACTGGAGAAAAACAGACACACAGACCCGTGGAATATGATGAGGCCCAGGAACCCACCGTCACCAGGAGGGACAGTGACCCTACGGCAGAGGCGCCAGAGCAGGCCCTGGAGCAGGAAAGTGGGGAGACGGTGCTGGGAGAAGCAGACAGACACACGCAGCAGAGGGAAGCAGGTCCTGCCCCACCCCCGACAGAAGAGGAAACTCAAGCAGGGAAACGCCTGTTTCCAGATGTGACGTCACCACCGTCATGCAGCGAAGCTAAGCACATGACACCATGAGCAGAAACCCTAAAATACTGTTTCCTAAAGATTAAAAACAAATGATCCAACAAAAGGACAATTCTAATGTAAGTAAGTGCAGGGACAGGGGCTGGGGTGGAAAAGAACCGCAGGACACACAACTTCAGAGACGAGAAAAGTTTCTCTTCCCCCAGGGCTGGTGACCCCCGTGGTCACTCACTTCTGCTGGACGTCCATTGTCTTTCCACCCTCTCCCCTCCCTGGGCTCCCTCCTGCCTCTCTCCATGTCCCTTCCCTCCCGCCTCAGGCCTTCCCGCATCCCCCTCACGCCCATCCCCAGGGCCTCTCCGTGAAGGGCACACGGGGGTGACGGGCGACTGTCCAGCTGTCTAGACGGGGACTCAGGGCACTGTCATGACGGATGGTACCCACCACGGCGGACACGACAGGTGGGGAATGGAACCTGTACATGAGGATTTGTCTATTCACGTCCATAGAGGCGTGAGCCAGACACAACATCACATCTGCACACCGAGTGTGATAATTCCTCGCTGAGACGCACTGCAGGACGCGCCAATTAACACAGTCAAGTAAACACACACTTTCCCTCGGGAGGAAGGTCCCTGAGGGCTGGAATCTGGACCGTGTCCAACCCGCGGACGCCAGCTCCAGAGCTCAAATAGCCCAGCCCTGAGGCCCTGCTCTGTCCAGGAGGCGGCGCAGGACGGGGTGCCACATCCTGTGATGCTCAGAGGCTCCCCACGAGCCCCGACCATGGAGTGAGAGGCCGGGACGCCCTCTGTCCCGCCATGGGGACAACCTCAGGACAGAGACTCGACACGGCAGCGGGAACTTCGCCCCAGACTGCAGGTATTCAGTTCTTAGACAGTTCTCAGAGTGGAAATCATTCAGACTTGACTGTTTTTAGATTTCAAGCTTCATTTTAGATCTGAGAAAGCACAGTAAAAATATTTGTTTTATAAATCATGAAAACAAATAAATTCTGAAGGTGCACGAGTTTCTCAGTGCCCCACTGCCTTACCATGCTGCATGAGTCTCAGCCAGAGGGAATATTCTCTCCTGGAACTTAAAGGGTTCAAAGGATTGAGATGCACCTTATGTGTGACAATTAATGTTTCATAACTGGCATGTGAGCCTTCAGCACCTGAGTTGTTGTGGGCTCTGTACAAAAGCACAGCAATTAACGGAATTACATTGTCATGAAGAAATTCCAGGAGAGAGTTAATATAATACTTATTGTCAGAATGCGGTGCCTTTTGCCTACATTTTATGACAGACTTAAGAGTTAAATAAATCATGTCACGTCTACGCAACATTGTTCCCCGTTTCAGGCTCTGGCCCTAGAGAGAAGATGGGGGTGGACTCCTGTCTCTTCACAGACATGGACTTGGGGTTTTTCCCAACTCCACCACTCAGGGGTCGTGACGATACTGCACAGGAAGAGAATATGTCAGAGCTTCTGTCATCACGACAGAGATGTTTCGTATCAGTTACAAGGTGTCTACATCTTGGACCACCTCATATTCTGATTCATTTTCCTGTTTTTGTAAAATTATTAGGAAGATTCCACCAATGCATTGTAATTATTTTATGTTACTATGTGACCTTAAAAATCCTGCTTCCCCAGGGCCTGCCCCTCCGTCACCCCACAGAGGGGGGAGAGGGTGAGATTGGGGGGAGGAGAGAGGGCAGGGCTGCCCCGTGTCCAGGCGTCCCCACTCACGCACGGGCCTGGGGGAGGAACAAACCCGCCCCGGGGACCCGGGGTCCTGGGACCGGCAGGGACAGCCACACGCACAGACCGTCCGGCTCAGCCCCGGAGCGGCCTCCTCCCTGCACAGACGTGCCTGAGTCTGAGGGGGACAGAGGGGCCGGGAGGGACCCGGGGTGGACGAGCCCATCCTGCAGGAGGGACATGTGGGGGTGACCCAGGAGGAGACTCTGCGGGAAACGGGGTCTCTGGGTCCTCAGATGTGGGGCGTCAGGGGCAGGGAGATGAGGAGACGAGGGGACGGACCAGGAGGCAGCAGGGAGGCCACAGGGGCAGGAATCTGACAGAGGAGGCGTCAGGACACGCCGCCCGGGGATGCCGAGCCCAGATCATTCAGTTCCAGGACAGTGTCGGGTCCTGGGGAGCAGGAAAACGGGGACCTGCACGCCCCATCTCCCTGCACACCCGTCCCTGTGGGGCCTCCCCAGACCAGGGCTGTGCTGGAGGAGCAGGGACAGGCTCTCCAGGGTGGGGAGGGGCTGGGCATGGTCACGTGTCCTCTGGGGCTGTGCCCTGGACAACCTCTGGGAGGTGTGCTGGGTGGAGACGCTGGGGCCTGGGCAGGAGGGGGAGCCATGGGCCTGGGAATGGCTGGGCATGGGTGGTCTGTCAATTCAGTTCACGGAGAGACCTGATATTCAGGTTTTATTGAGGTCATTTATATTATCATTTCTTCACCAATTTATGGACACGTTTGGACAATACATCAATAGCACATTCACAGGAGATAAAATATGAATAGATTGTGTGATTGTATATGTTGATAACCCATTTTGTGTCCAATTTTGGAAGATATGACAATGTTTTTTTCCTCTTTTTTATTTATACAGATGACGGCTCCAGGGGTGACCAATCTCACGGCCGTGACAGAATTCATCCTCCTGGGGTTCCCCACCCAGGGAACCATGGGCTTCCTGCACCCGCTGCTCTTCTCCCTGGTCTACCTGTGCGCCCTGCTGGGGAACGGGCTCATCGTCCTCATCACCACCCTGGACCGGCACCTCCACATCCCCATGTACTTCTTCCTGAGGAGTCTGTCCTTCTCGGACCTCTGCCTCATCTCAGCCACGGTCCCCAAGTCCATTGTCAACTCTCTGAGGCACAGCAGCTCCCTCTCCTTCCCGGGCTGTGTCCTCCAGGTCTTTATGCTGGATTTGTCAGCAGGTGCAGAGATGAGCCTTCTCACGGTGATGAGCCTTGACCGCTATGCTGCCATCTGCCACCCCCTGCACTATGAGGTCCTCATGAGCAGGGACAGGTGTGTGCAGCTGACAGCTGTGTCCTGGCTGGGTGGCTGTCTATTGGCTGTGATGAACACAGCTGGAACATTCTCCTTGTCCTACTGTGGGTCCAACGTGGTCCACCAGTTCTTCTGTGACATCCCCCAGTTATTGGCTATTTCCTGCTCAGGATATTTAATGAATGAACTTATCCCCATTCTCATAAGTGCGGTAATGGATTCCTCTTTTTTCATTTTCATCGTCATTTCCTACGTCCACATCTTCTCTGCTGTCAGGAAGATCCCATCCACAGAAGGGAAGGCCAAGGCCTACTCCACCTGCCTTCCCCACCTGCTGGTTGTGGTGCTGTTTCTCTCCGCTGGATTCTTTGCTTATCTGAAGCCGACCTCAGGGACCCCGTCCATGTCTGACCTGGTCATTTCTATGTTCTACACAGTGGTGCCCCCCACCTTTAATCCCGTCATATACAGTCTGAGGAACCAGGCCATGAAGTCGGCGGTGGGGAAACTGATGAAGGGGAGAATCACCAAAATGTACTAGAGAAGATGACATCATGACTCCATTATGAGACACATATTTTAAAATTTCACATAATACTGGCCTTTATGTTTTTCTAAGTTCATATAATTCCATTGTAAAATTTAAAAATATACGCTCTTTTTTAAAATACGTTTACGATGACTTCATATATTCTGCTGCTCATATAGTCTTACTAGCATTGATTGTTCCTCTTTCTAACTTAGTTGCACTTTGATATTCTCTGCACGATGGAGGTCACTGAGCTGCAGCCACTGCCTGCTGTTCTCCATGCTGTGCTCCGGGCCGAGAGAGGCGATGGTTGGGTTTCATCTCAGGGGTCAGCAGAAGTTCTCTCACTGGGGCAGCATTTCCAGTCTCTAAAGCGGCTTCTCCTCTCATGTCACTGACCCTCGTGGTCACGGTGGGATCAGGGGCTATGCGTAGGACAGAGGCCCCTGTACTTAGAGGCCTTCACAGCACAAATAAGGCCTTTGGTCCAAGTTGGAATCTGAGTAGTCACGACCTTATGTGGACAAAGACCCACACACACGACTGGGTAGAGACCCCCCCGGAAGCTCTGGTGTGGGTGCCGCTGGCATTTACCATGAACTCACTCAGTGCGTGGTGGACACCAGAAAAAGACAGTGGCTGCGAAAGCTGTTACTTTCATGTACAGTATAATCACTAAAAATTTACTAAGATACATTGGGTAGAGTTTTTCACGAAACAATAAGGGAACTTAGGAAGCTATAATGGTAAAAACAGAATAATAGCCAGTGGACTGAACCATGTTCTAGTATTTGAAGAGATAGTTGAGGCAGGACACCCACAACATCACGCCGCACTTTCCTCGTGTGTTTATTCCCGTATATTTAATTACCTAGAATTTCTGGGAATTTGAGGACAATGTCCTTTTGGCCACATTATTATGGGATCTCAGAGTGTTTGTGATTCCGTGAGGCGTAGGTCAAACGAGAAAACTCATCAGACTCACATATCATAAATAACACGATCATTTAGTGTAGACGTAAAGACAAAGAATTTGAAGGAGATTTAAATTGGGGAAGTGAAGTGGCCCCATGATTGTCACTTGCTGTCCGGCCTCAGCTCCTCTCTGCTGACTGCATCCACCTTTGCTGTCCTGTCTGTGATGACGAATGTTTGAAAATTACACACCAGGATATTTCATGGTAAAATGTAGCTCCCACTGGATATCAGACATTTAACTCATTCTCAGACATTCACGCTCTGAGGGTGCTAATCAGGCCGACCTTGCCTTCAGCCCAGGTGAGGCCCATGTGGGCACAATGTCAGTTTGGAGGCAGCCAGGAATGGTTAAAAGTGGCAACATCTCCATCTTTGAACATTTGGGTTAACAACGTGCTGCTGTTCTTTTAAATCATTGGCATTGTAGTTCTTTCTGATGATAAATAACTTTCTTGATATTAATTCTTGATACTCTCATACTTTACTGTCAATAAAAGTTATGGGATGGGCCTCCCCGGTGCGCAGCGGTTGAGCGCTGGGTTGCGAAGCTGCCCGCGGCCTCTGCGGCGCCGGTTCGATCCCCGGCTGCTCCCCGTCCACCGGAGGAGGGTCCCACATGGCGCGCAGACCTCTCCTGCCGCCTGCTGCTCCCCTCAGCAGTGTCCTTCGGTCCTTCTGCCTGCTCTGCTCCCCGCTCTGGCTCTGGTGAATTCTCTCACCCTCCCGCGCTTCTGACTGTACCCAGTGCTTGTATATATAAATAAATAAATCTTAAAAAAAAAAAAGTTATGGGCTATCAAGAGAAGAAGGTTATGGGATATAATGGGAATTCAATGCACATATTGAATGAAGAAGCTGAATCAGCCTCTTATGAACATATCCTGAGACTATTCATTGCCTCCAATTTGTCAGTTTTGTGTAAGATCATTAAAATTTTAAAATAATAAAACATTAACTATCTCTCGGTTGCATGGATTTAAACATATGAGCACAAGTAAAACTGTCATACACAACATCATATACACTAAGAAAACAAGACATTCCACTGGAAAAATAAAACAATAAGCCACTTCAGTGTGGTTGGAAGCTTAAAAAATCAACGTACAAAAATCAATTGCCTTCTTATATGCAAAAATTGAACCAAAAGAGAAGTTAAGAAAACAATCCACTTATAATCACGACACGAAGTACCATGAGTGGACATAACAAAGGAGGTGAAGATACAAGAAAAGAGTAAGACATTGTCAAAAGAAATAGAAAGCACAGAGAAATGGAAAGAAATTCCCTGCCCTTGGCTTGGAAGAATCAACACCACCCAACGCCCATCTGACACAAAGCAGTTTACAGATTCAATGCAACCCCAATAAGGACTTCAGGGGCATCCTCCAAGGACATAAAAACATTACTGAAATGTAAAATACCCCAAACACCCAAAACAACCCTGCCAAAAAGAGGAAGAATGGAGGCAGCTCACTCCAGACGCCAGTCCATACAGTAAAGCTCTAATACTGAAAGCAGCATGGCACTGGGGAAAAGCAGACACAGACCCCTGGAATATAACGAGGCCCAGGAACCCACCCTCACCAGGAGGGACAGTGACCCTACGGCAGAGGCGCCAGAGCAGGCCCTGGAGCAGGAAAGTGGGGAGACGGTGCTGGGAGAAGCAGACAGACACACGCAGCAGAGGGAAGCAGGTCCTGCCCCACCCCCTACGGAAGAGGAAACTCAAGCAGGGAAACGCCTGTTTCCAGGTGTGACGTCACCACCGTCACGCAGCAAACCTAAGCACGTGACACCATGAGCAGAAACCCTAAAATACTGTTTCCTGAAGATTAGAAGCAAATGATCCCAACAAGAGGACAATTCTAATGTCAGTGCAGGGACAGGGGCTGGGGTGGAAAAGAACCGCAGGATCCACAACATCAGACACGAGTAAAGTTTCTCTTCCCGCAGTGCTGGGGACCCCCGTGGTCACTCACTTCTGCTGGACGTCCATTGTCTTTCCGCCCACTCCCCTCCCTGGGCTCCCTCCTGCCTCTCTCCATGTCCCTTCCCTCCCGCCTCAGGCCTTCCCGCATCCCCCTCACGCCCATCCCCAGGGCCTCTCCGTGAAGGGCACACGGGGGTGACGGGCGACTGTCCAGCTGTCTAGACGGGGACTCAGGGCACTGTCATGACAGATGGTGCCCACCACGGCGGACACGACAGGTGGGGAATGGAACCTGGACGTGAGGATTTGTCTATTCACGTCCATAGAGGCGTGAGCCAGACACAACATCACATCTGCACACCGAGTGTGATAATTCCTCGCTGAGACGCACTGCAGGACGCGCCAATTAACACAGTCAAGTAAACACACACTTTCCCTCGGGAGGAAGGTCCCTGAGGGCTGGAATCTGGACCGTGTCCAACACACGGATACCAGCTGCAGAGCTCAAATAGCCCAGCCCTGAGGCCCTGCTCTGTCCAGGAGGCGGCGCAGGACGGGGTGCAACATCCTGTGAGTGCTCAGAGGCTCCCCACGAGCCCCGACCATGGAGGGAGAGGCCGGGACGCCCTCTGTCCCGCCATGGGGACAACCTCAGGAGACAGACTCTACACGGCAGCGGGAACTTCCCCCCCAGGCTGCAGGTATTCTGTTCTTAGACAGTTTTCAGAGTGGAAATCATTCAGACTTGACTGTTTTTAGATTTCAAGCTTCATTTTAGATGTGAGACAGCACAGCAAATAAAACACTCATTTTATAAATCACGAAAAGTAATAACTTCTGAAGGTGCACAAGGTTCTCAGTGCCCCACTGCCTTACCATGCTGCATGAGTCCCAGCGAGAGGAAATATTCTCTCCTGGAGTTTAAAGTGTTCGAAGGATTGAACAGAACACGGCGGTGCATCGTGTATGTGACGATTCATGCTCCATGACTGGCATTTGCGCAGTCAGCACCCTGAGTTGCTCTGGGCACTGTACAAAAGCACAACAATTCGCGGAATTACATTGTGATGAAGAATGTCTCTTTACAGACATGAACTTGGGTTTTTTCCCAAACTCCACCACTCAGGGGTCGTTAGTGATATCGCACAGGAAGAGAATATGCCAGAGCTTCTGCCATCATCACCGATATCAGCCTAAAGATGTCTGTATCTTGGACCATCTCATTACATGACTTACTTTCCTGTTTTTATTCAATTATTAGGAAGAGTCCACCAATGTGTTGTAATTATGTTACTAAGTGACCTTAAAAATCCTGCCTCCCCAGGGCCTGCCCCTGTGTCACCCTGCAGAGGGGGGAGAGGGTGAGATTGGGGAGGGGTAGGGGAATGGTCAGGGCAGCCCGTGTCCAGACGTCCCCACTCACGCACGGGCCTGGGGGAGGAACAAACCCGCACCCAGGGGACCCAGGGTCCTGGGACCGGCAGGGACAGCCACACGCACAGACCGTCCGGCCCAGCACCGGAGCGGCCTCCTCCCTGCACAGACGTGCCTGAGTCTGAGGGGGACAGAGGGGCCGGGAGGGACCCGGGGTGGACGAGCCCATCCTGCAGGAGGGACATGTAGGGGTGACCCAGGATGAGACTCTGCGGGAAACGTGGTCTCTGGGGCCTCAGATGTGGGGCGTCAGGGGCAGGGAGATGAGGAGACGAGGGGACGGGCCAGGAGGCAGCATTGAGGCCACAGGGGCAGGAATCTGACAGAGGAGGCGTCAGGACACGCCGCACAGGGACGCCGAGCCCAGATCATTCAGTTTCAGGACAGTGTCGGGTCCTGGGGAGCAGGAAAACGGGGACCCGCACTCCCTATCTCCCTGCACACCCGTCCCTGTGGGGCCTCCGCAGACCAGGGCTGTGCTGGAGGAGCAGGGACAGGCTCTCCAGGGTGGGGAGGAGCTGGGCATGGTCCCGTGTCCTCTGGGTCTGTGCCCTGGACAACCTCTGGGAGTGCTGGGCGACACGCTGGGGCCTGAGCAGGAGGGGGAGCCACGGACCTGGGGGTTTGTGGGGGAGCTTTGTCTATTGAATTTTTTGACAGAGATGAGATTTTAATTGTTCAAGTGTTGTAGGGGAGAGTTGAAATTTTCAGTTTTCACCAATTTTCAGGACTTACGTGGAGGGTGTAATAATGACATATTACATGAGGTGGTAATAAATGGGTTGAATGAAACAGCAGACATAGATGACATGAGTGTCCATAGAACTGGGAGGAATAATCATGTAGAAAATACATTCAGTTGTTATCTTGTGTTGATAACCCACTCTATTTTCAGTATTGGAAGAATTAAGATTTTGCTGCTCATTCCTCTTTTACACGGATGATGGCCCCAGGGGTGACCAATCTCACGGCCATGACAGAATTCGTGCTCCTGGGGTTCCCCACCCAGGGGACCATGGGCTTCCTGCACCCGCTGCTCTTCTCCCTGCTCTACCTGTGCGCCCTGCTGGGGAACGGGCTCATCGTCCTCATCACCACCCTGGACCGGCACCTCCACACCCCCATGTACTTCTTCCTGAGGAATCTGTCCTTCTCGGACCTCTGCCTCATCTCAGCCACGGTCCCCAAGTCCATTGCCAACTCTCTGAGGCACAGCAGCTCCATCTCCTTCCTGGGATGTGTCCTCCAGGTCTTCACAATGGTTATGTCAGCAGGTGCAGAGCTTTACCTGCTCACGGTGATGAGCCTTGACCGCTATGCTGCCATCTGCCACCCCCTGCACTATGATGTCATCATGAGCAGGGACAGGTGTGTGCAGCTGACAGCTGTGTCCTGGCTGGGTGGGGGTCTCAATGCTGTGATGCACACAGCTGGAACCTTCTCCTTGTCCTACTGCAGGTCCAACGTGGTCCACCAGTTCTTCTGTGACATCCCCCAGTTACTGGCTATTTCCTGCTCTGGAAATCTGATGAATGAACTTGTCCCCATTCTCATTAGTGTGGTCTGGGGTATGTGCTGTTTTATTTTAATCATCATTTCCTATGTGCACATCTTCTCTGCTGTCAGGAAGATCCCATCCACAGAAGGGAAGGCCAAGGCCTACTCCACCTGCCTTCCCCACCTGCTGGTTGTGGTGCTGTATCTCTTCACTGGATTCTTTGCTTATCTGAAGCCGACCTCAGGGACCCCGTCTATGTCTGACCTGGTCATTTCTATGTTCTACACGGTGGTGCCCCCCACCTTTAATCCCGTCATCTACAGTCTGAGGAACCAAGCCATGAAGTCAGCTGTGGGGAGACTGATGAAGGGCCAGTACACCAGCATGTGAGGTATCACAATCTACAATTATAAACCCTCATTAATTCAGCTTTTCCTCCCTAACTCTTGCATGTCATCATTTATAAGCATCAATTTCTTGAATTAGGATTATTCCCTTGTCACAAATTCATATTCTCTTAATCCTCACTAGACTCCTGTTTCCAAAATTGCTGCATCCTTCCCCCAAGCCCTCCCTGTGTGATGTTCATAAACTGAATCCAGCTCGTGGTTAAAAACTTGTATTTGGTGTAGAAAGAATGTTCTAGAACTCAAACTCACCAACATTTACACAACATGAGCAGTGGTAAAGGGGTCTGTCCTCAGGACCACATGGCCACAGGACCCAGGCCTGGGGCTCGGTTCCCACAGCCTGCGTGAGTCTCCACCAGGGCCTTGTCCTCGTTGATGGCAGGGGAGAGGTTGAGGGGACCCCCGTCCCTCACGATTCCTCACGGGGCGTCTTCCTCTAGGAGAAGTTCCTGTTCCTGCTCAAGGACAAACGAAACCCCACCTGACTCTGCCAGAGGTGGAAGGATGGACTCCTCCTTGGTTAGTAGGAATCTCTGAGTGAAACCTGGAAGGGATGGAATGTTAATTTCTGTGACGCCTGTTTGGATGCCAACGTGACTGCACCCCTCGGTGTGGTGTTTCCAAAAGTCAAGTTAGATGAATTGTCTTTGAAGAGCAACATTTCTACTTAAAAGTTTATAAATTTTAATTGTTGAATTTATTTTTAGTTTCCTTAGTTTTCCAGATAGGATCTTCATCCTCTACCAGGTCTTCATCTCAATTTTTGTGTAGATTACACTTTAGTTCACTTTTCTATCACTTGGGAACTATATTAATTTGTATTATGTAAAACATTATGCCAACTAAAGCTTGACAATATTTGCTTTTTTTTTTCAATAATCCTACATCTGCACTGCACGCCGGTTGATCTCACATTGTTCCCTAACCGTGAGAACGTGAGTTGGGGGTGACTTTCCTCCTCTCCGGAGCAGGTCACTGGGTCTCCAAACTCTCCTGACCAATGATCACATTTTGTGCATGAAACTATTGGTGATAATAAAATGTAGTTAATCACCAGACGTGACTCGTCCATTCAAATTTCAGAATGAAACCTGCGCTAGAAAATCACTCACAGTAATATTCTTGTCAGTGACAGCATGAGAGCACACGGCTTCCCTGTGGCGCAGCGGGCTGAGCACTGGGCTATGAAGCTGTGCGCAGCCTCTGCAGTGCGGGTTTGATTCCCGGCCGGCCAGGGAGAAACCCATATGGCGCGGCAGACCTCTCAGGTCTCCCAGCTGCTCCCCTCAGCAGTGTCTTCAGTCCCTCTGCCTGTTCTGCTCCCTAGTCTGTCTCTGGTGAATTCTCTCACCCTCCCGTGCCTCTATGTGTGCCCCAGTTCTTGTATAAATAAATAAATCTTAAAAAATACGCATGAGATCGCAGTCCCCATCCACATGGGATATGACGTCATTCCCCGGTCAGATTCCTGCGGATGTATTTTCTGTTTTTCCTTGAACAAATCCAGGGAGTGTCTGTGAGGACCTTTCCATGAGTGTTTCACCCCAACATCACGCTAACTTGTTATTTGTTCTCATCAAGGAGGACACTCGTTTTCACTTTTACTGTTTTCACCGTGGGTCACCTCCACTCCCCCACGTGCACCAGTGTCCACTCAGGATCTACTAAATGCCCTGCCGTGCCCGGCCCCTCCGTGCACACTCCTGTCTCCTCCCCTGTTCTGTCGGGTAAAGAGCAAATTTTTGTACTCAGTCCAACCTTCCCTTTTGCTGTTTGCCACTATAATTTTTTAATTGTTGGCTTTTATATTATAATCCACAGATGGGTGAGACCAGCCAATGTCTTTCACTTTATGACTTATCTCACTAGCATACGCTCTTCAATGTCCACTTTGGTCCCTAAGGACACTAGTTCGCCTCTTTAATAGCCGTGCGTATTCCATGGAGTGTGGACACACATCGTATATTCTCTCCTCTGTCCCTGGCACTTGGGTTGGGGCCACGGCCGGCAACGGTGGACGGTGCTGCTGGGAACACAGGTGTGCGTGGTCTGCACTGTAGAGTCTGCGCATCTGGACAAATACCCGGATGAGGTTGCTCCATCCTGTGGTTGTCCTGTTCTTAGTGTCTGAAGACGTCTCCACGCCATTCCCAGCAGAGGTGAGAGGCCTTTTCTCTCCCTCCCTCACCTTTTTGCTGGGTCCAGTCTCTGGATTGGTCCCTTCTTGCCGCGGACCTGCACAGCAGTAGACGATGAGGCCACCTCAGGGTTGAGAGAAGCGTGCAGGGTGGTCAGGGCGTCGGTGAAAGAAATGACAGACACACTTCAAGAGAGAGTGTAAATCTGAGTGTAATTTTCTTTGAGTTTGTGACCAGTATATATATGTTTTCCAAAAGCACAGGGACAATGAATATCAATGAAATCAGCTTGCTCATGGGCTCAGCCTATCACCATCAGGGCGTGATCTACATCTGGACTCAGCCTCATTCCTAAGTAGATAGACCATTAGTTTTGTTTTTAAACTATATAGTCGCATTTTTTATTAACTCTTTTTTACCTAAACTATATTTTAATTATTACAGGGTTTAGTAATGTTTCATTTGAGTCAGCCTTGTTTTAAGGATTTCATATGATTTTTTAATTAACAAGCAATGACCTTTATAGAAGAAAGAAGGAAGTTTAGAAAGACAATAAGGGATTAAAGTTTGTAGTTCTAGAAAGACGGGATAAGGTTTTTTAGCATTCTTGTAGTGGTTCCTGGTGGTGGTTATCTTTTGATAAGCTTCTGTCTTTTCAGGGAACTTCGCTGTACTTCCTCTGCTTCAGGGTGTTTTGCTGTTCTCCCCCTGCGCGCTGGTTGCCCAGCCGGACCTAGGGACCGTGGCGAAAGCCATTCCTAAAGGTCACTGCAGGGGGAGGTGCAGCACCTTCTCACAGGTGACAACAGTTTGGATTTCTATTTTCCTTATTATTAGAACAATGTGCCCACAACTCAGAGCGCACAGCGTGTGGGAACAGCCAAGACAGACACGCCGGGGCCGGGACAGGAGCCCGGCAGGAGGGAGACGCCACAGTGACCCTCCTCAGACCAAACCTCAGCTGGGGTGGGAGAGGGAGCCGCAGAGGGCGCCGTATCCGACGGCCAGTGCAGTCCCCACGGCGCCCACTCTCAGGGCAGTTCACTCGATCAAGGACGCAGCAGAGGGGGTGGCGGGCGGTGTCCTCAGGAACGGACTCAAAACCAGCGGCCTCTGCGGAGGAGGCGGGGAGAATGATGCGCCCGTGCCCACCGGGAGTCCCAGCGAGGGGACCCTGCCCCTTCCACAGTGAGGGGTGGGGAAGTGTGGCAGCCCCTGCCGCTGAGCACCAGTGACCTTACTGGAAAGAGGGAGGCTTTCACTCAGACACATAGTACATCCCAGTGAATAAGACCCCCTTCCCCTGTGCGCTGGACTGGACAGTCAACGACGGGTAAGATCGGGGGCAGACTAAAGATGACACTGGCCAGCCGCATGTCTGCGACTCCTGACGACCTAAGACAGGCGCAGTCCCCGAGGGGCTTCATTTTAATGATCTTTGGCGTTCTAATCAGATAAATGGCTGAAGGCCAGTCAGCCTAACCCAGGCATTAAGCCCGCAGTAAAAAACCCTTCTTTTGACTGAGAACATGGCTGTTGCCTGATGGAGTCACCAACGAAACAGTTTCACTATTAACCAGATAGTCATTGTGTTGTAGAGCAACCCCGATACAAAACGGGGTGCCTGACTGTGGGTCCTCACCCGCGGGCTTAAAAGGACTTATCAATGCTCTACTGCAGGCACACGCGAAAGGTTCATAAAAGGTTTATTGACAAGGGAAGGGGAAATGAGGAAATGTGCAGCTCTGGGAGAAAAGTGGGAGACCAAGTTTTAAATGAGTCCTACCCGATCCGCCGATCAGGAATCCCAAAATGGCGCTCTCAGAGTTGGCCGCCAGCCAGGAGCGGTGAAGCCAGGAGGCGAGCGATCACGAGCCAGAGAGAGCCCAAGGCCCACGTGCTTGGTTTTTTATATCCAACCTGGCTGCCCAACTCCACCCTCAGGTCCCAGCCACCCTCCCTTGGTGGTGATGGGATTTGTCTTTCCCAATGTCCTGATGGCTTTAGTCTGGAGTGGGGGTGGGGTCCACAACGCCTGTATGGGATTAGCTCGGGACATCCTTTCCCCCTAACAATTGTTCCTGAATAAGAAGCAACTTATCAACCAGCCTATCATTAAACTATTTTCTTACCTACTTTACTTTTTCTATATATGTGTAAAATCAGTTTCAGGAAATGCATGATGAAGAAAACTGTGTGTGGTAAAAGTAGTTTTGGAATAATCATAATGCTTCACACATGAGTCAAAACCACAAAAATTAAAGGCTTATGTAGAAAAAATATTGTTCGTGATCACGCAATGTAAAATATAACAGTAGTTAAATATTAATACTTTCTGATTATTAGCGGTATTGGGAAAGAAACATGAAAAACTAAGTTGAGAAATGCTGTTCTGTATAATCAGAAATAATTGTGTAGAAATAGATTCCTGTAATCAGAACCTTGCGATTGTTTAGCGTTCCATGCCATGGAACATCGATCACATGCACCTGAATGATGAAGTAAATGTCTTTTGTATGACTAAACATCTCATGCTGAGAAAAAATCAACTTGTATGAAATCATCCATTGTTAGAAAAGGGATAAAAGTGTATGATGATTTTGAGCACATTACATTCAGATCTTCACTCTTGAAGTGTGTCTGTCTGTCATTTCTGCGCCGAATCCTTGACCGCCTAGCTCAGTCTCATCCCTGGGTCAGCCTTGCTAATCTACCGCTGCACCGGTCGGCGGCAGGAAAGAGAAAGCGACGACGCCTCGGCGGGGCAGGTGGATGCCCGGACACGGGCAGGAGGACAGTGACCTGCACCTCAGGTCAGCCCCGTGGGCAGAAGCGGGAGGAAGCGGATGTGGCAGAAGACCAAGGGCAAAGCTCTGGGCCTCCTGCTGCAGGAGGGCGTCCCCTGAGGTCACACCACCCACTGACCTCAGGGCTGCCCTTGAGTGACTGGAGTCCCTCAGCCTCCGTGAGTCCTCGGTGTCCTTCTGCCCAGTCTCGGTGTTCCAGGGGCCCTGCCCACAGGTGCAGCCCGGGGCACGGTGGCTAGGCTGGGCACTATGCCTGGGTTGACAAGCCAGGTGACCCAGCCTGACATGAGCCACAGGAGAGCAGGCCCAGGGCACTCCCTGTCATCATGGCGTCCCGAGCCCAGACACAGCTGCTGGACCCACGTCTCAGCTGGGCAGTGAGGCACCTGCATCCTGGTCCAGATACCCTGAAGTGCTCAGGGCAGGCAGCGTCAGGCCCACCGGAGCCAGCTCTGGCCGCGCCTCCCCTGAGCAAACTGCTGACGAGCCTGCATATGGAACTACAAAAGATGACAACTATCCAAACAGTCTTGACAAAAATGAGTGAGACAGGAAGAAGCACACTTTCAGACTCCAGTCCACGCAATAAAGCTCTAATAATCAAAACAGCATGGTGCTGGAGAAAAGCAGACACACAGACCCCTGGACATAACGAGGCCCAGGAACCCACCCTCACCAGGAGGGACAGTGACCCTACCGCAGAGGAGCCAGAGCAGGCCCTGGAGCAGGAAAGTGGGGAGACGGTGCTGGGAGAAGCAGACAGACACACGCAGCAGAGGGAAGCAGGTCCTGCCCCACCCCCGACAGAAGAGGAAACTCAAGCAGGGAAACGCCTGTTTCCATGTGTGACGTCACCATCGTCACGCAGCGAAGCTAAGCACGTGACACCATGAGCAGAAACCCTAAAACACTATTTCCTGAAGATTAGAAGCAAATGATCCCAACAAGAGGACAATTCTAATGTCAGTGCAGGGACAGGGGCTGGGGTGGAAAAGAACCGCAGGATCCACAACTTCAGAGACGAGTAAAGTTTCTCGTCATACAGGGCTGGTGACCCCCGTGGTCACTCACTTCTGCTGGACGTCCATTGTCTTTCTACCCACTCCCCCTCCCTGGGCTCCCTCCTGCCTCTCTCCATGTCCCTTCCCTCCCGCCTCAGGCCTTCCCGCATCCCCCTCATGCCCATCCCCAGGGCCTCTCCGTGAAGGGCACACGGGGGTGACGGGCGACTGTCCAGCTGTCTAGACGGGGACTCAGGGCACTGTCATGACGGATGGTGCCCACCACGGCGGACACGACAGGTGGGGAATGGAACCTGGACATGAGGATTTGTCTATTCACGTCCATAGAGGCGTGAGCCAGACACAACATCACATCTGCACACCGAGTGTGATAATTCCTCGCTGAGACGCACTGCAGGACGCGCCAATTAACACAGTCACGTAAACACACACTTTCCCTCGGGAGGAAGGTCCCTGAGGGCTGGAGTCTGGACCGTGTCCAAGCCGCGGACGCCAGCTCCAGAGCTCAAATAGCCCAGCCCTGAGGCCCTGCTCTGTCCAGGAGGCAGCGCAGGACGGGGTGCGACATCCTGTGAGTGCTCAGAGGCTCCCCACGACCCCGACCATGGAGGGAGAGGCCGGGACGCCCTCTGTCCCGCCATGGGGACAACCTCAGGACACAGACTCGACACGACAGCGGGAACTGTCCCCCCAGACTGCAGGTATTCTGTTCTTAGACAGTTTTCAAAATGGAAATCACTCAGACTTGACTGTTTTTAGATTTCAAGCTTCATTTTAGATGTGAGAATTCACAGTAATTAAAATATTCATTTTATAAATCACAAAAACGAATAACTTCTGAAGGTGCACAAGGTTCTCAGTGCCCCACTGCCTTACCATGCTGCATGAGTCCCAGCGAGAGGAAATATTCTCTCCTGGAGTTTAAAGTGTTCGAAGGATTGAACAGAACACGGCGGTGCATCGTGTATGTGACGATTCATGCTCCATGACTGGCATTTGCGCAGTCAGCACCCTGAGTTGCTCTGGGCACTGTACAAAAGCACAACAATTCGCGGAATTACATTGTGATGAAGAATGTCTCTTTACAGACATGAACTTGGGTTTTTTCCCAAACTCCACCACTCAGGGGTCGTTAGTGATATCGCACAGGAAGAGAATATGCCAGAGCTTCTGCCATCATCACCGATATCAGCCTAAAGATGTCTGTATCTTGGACCATCTCATTACATGACTTACTTTCCTGTTTTTATTCAATTATTAGGAAGATTCCAGCAATGTGCTGTAATTATGTTACTATGTGACCTTAAAAATCCTGCCTCCCCAGGGCCTGCCCCTCCGCCACCCCACAGAGGGGGGAGAGGATGAGATTGGGGAGGGGAGGAGAGAGGGTAGGGCTGCCCCGTGTCCAGGCGTCCCCACTCACGCACGGGCCTGGGGGGAGGAACAAACCCGCACCCGGGGGACCCGGAGCCCTGGGACCGGCAGGGACAGCCACATGCACAGACCGTCCGGCTCAGCCCCGGAGCGGCTCCTCCCTGCACAGACGTGCCTGAGTCTGAGGGGGACAGAGGGGCCGGGAGGGACCCGGGGTGGACGAGCCCCTCCTGCAGGAGGGACGTGTGGGGGTGACCCAGGAGGAGACTCTGCGGGAAACGGGGTCTCTGGGTCCTGAGATGTGGGGCGTCAGGGGCAGGGAGATGAGGGGACGAGGGGACGGACCAGGAGGCAGCAGGGAGGCCACAGGGGCAGGAATCTGACAGAGGAGGCATCAGGACACGCCGCACGGGGACGCCGAGCCCAGATCATTCAGTTCCAGGACAGTGTCGGGTCCTGGGGAGCAGGAAAACGGGTACCTGCACACCCCATCTCCCCGCACACCCGTCCCTGTGGGGTCTCCCCAGACCAGGGCTGTGCTGGAGGAGCAGGGACAGGCTCTCCAGGGTGGGGAGGGGCTGGGCATGGTCACGTGTCCTCTGGGGCTGTGCCCTGGACAACCTCTGGGAGGTGTGCTGGGCGGAGACACTGGGGCCTGGGCAGGAGGGGGAGCAGCAGGACTGGGGCAGTCAGGAGGCACAGTCAGCAGGGTTTGTTGAGAGGTTTGAGATTGTAATTCTTTAAGTTCTGTAGGGTCAGTGGAAATCTTCAAGCCTTCACCAATTTTCAGGACATGTTTGGACAGTGTGATCAGGTCACCTCACAGGAGACGGAAATGAAAGGTTGAACACAGCAGCACACGCACATGAGGGTACTAGACTCCGTGAGATCTAGAAGGAGTGATTACCTGGTAGATAGACTGAATCATTATCCGATGCTGACAACCTACTTATGTTCAATATTAGAATATTTGACAATGTTTTCTTCCTCTTTATTTTTTAAATGCAGATGACGGCTCCAGGGATGACCAATCTCACAGCCGTGACAGAATTCGTGCTCCTGGGGTTCCCCACCCAGGGGACCATGGGCTTCCTGCACCCGCTGCTCTTCTCCCTGGTCTACCTGTGCGCCCTGCTGGGGAACGGGCTCATCGTCCTCATCACCACCCTGGACCGGCACCTCCACACCCCCATGTACTTCTTCCTGAGGAGTCTGTCCTTCTCGGACCTCTGCCTCATCTCAGCCACGGTCCCCAAGTCCATTGCCAACTCTCTGAGGCACAGCAGCTCCCTCTCCTTCCCGGGCTGTGTCCTCCAGGTCTTCATGCTGGTGGTTTCAGGAGCTACAGAGCTGCACCTGCTCACGGTGATAAGCGTTGACCGCTATGCTGCCATCTGCCACCCCCTGCACTATGAGGTCATCATGAGCAGGGACAGGTGTGTGCAGCTGACAGCTGTGTCCTGGCTGGGTGGGGGTCTCTATGCTGTGATGAACACAGCTGGAACCTTCTCCTTGTCCTACTGTGGGTCCAGCATTGGTCCACCAGTTCTTCTGTGACATCCCCCAGTTATTGGCTATTTCCTGCTCAGGAAATTTAATCAATGAACTTGTCCCCATGCTCATTTCTTCAGTGTTGGGTATCTGCTGTTTCATTTTCATCATCATTTCCTACGTGCACATCTTCTCTGCTGTCAGGAAGATCCCATCCACAGAAGGGAAGGCCAAGGCCTACTCCACCTGCCTTCCCCACCTGCTGGTTGTGGTGCTATTTGTCTCCACTGCATTCTTTGCTTATTTGAAGCTGACTTTAGAGACTTCATCCATGTCTGACCTGGTCATTTCTATGTTCTACACGGTGGTGCCCCCCACCTTTAATCCCATCATCTACAGTCTGAGGAACCAAGCCATGAAGTCGGCTGTGGGGAGACTCTTGAAGGGGAGACTCACCAAAATGTAATAGGGAAGATGAGTTCATTACTCTTTACAATTATTTTAAATTTTCACATTATACTACTCTATATTCTTATAATTATAAAATACATATTAATAATATAATAAATAATAAAATAAATATTAAATAAAATAAATGATAAAATATATATTAAGATAACTTCATATACCCTTAGTTTTAGTTGTTGCTCTTTTTATCTCTTAGGTGCTGTGTGATATTCCGTGTATACTGGGGTAACTGAACTTCCAGCCACTCTCTGCTGGTCTCCATTTCTGCAGCTCCCGGCCAAGAGAGGCGATGGCTGGGTTTCTTCTCAGTTGTCAGCAGTTGTCAGCAGCAGTTTCATCTGTTGTCATCTCAGTTGTCCCTGGGGCAGCATCTCCAGTCTCTAACGTGGCTTCCCCTCTCATGTCACTGACCCCCGTGGTCACGTGTGGGACCAGGGGTCACGGTAGGACAGAGGCCCCTGTACTTAGTGAGTGAGGCCTTGACAGCATAAACAAGGCCGTAGGGTCCAAGTTAGAATCTGAGCCGTCTCGATCCACTGTAGAGAAGGACCCACACACCTGATGTGGCAGAGACCCTTCTGGAAGCTCTGGTGTGGGTGCCGCAGCGTTTACCATAAACACAATCAGCGCTTGGTGGACAGCAGAAATAAGAAAGTCAAGTTCCTGTGCACTATAATTACTAAAAATTTACAAAAATTATTGGGTGGGAATTTTTGAGAAACAATCTGTTCAAAACAAAATGACAGCTAGTAGCCTGCCTGGCATCTAATATTTCCAGAAGTGTGTTAGGGATGCCATCCAGGACCTCACCCCACACTTCACAGGAGTGCTGTCCCCATGTATTTCATCCCCTAGAGTGGGCGGGCGGGATGGCAGGACAACGCCCTGGCCGGGCAGGTCATCAAGAGGAATCTCACACGGAGTGTCCGCATTTTTATGAACAGGTTGAATTGAAAGAAGTCGTCGGATTTATGTGCAAAAAGGTAACACCGTCATTTGGTGTGTTCGTAGACGTGCAAAGGATTTGAAGAAGATCTCGTTTGGGAGGTGAAGCGCCCTGGGTGAGGCTGCTGTCTGGCCTCAGCGCCTCTCCGCTGACCGCATCGTCCTTTGCGTTCCCGCCTGTGACGTTCCATAGTTGAAAATGTCACAGCAAACATGTCATGATGAAATGGTTCCAATCGGATGTCCGCCATTCGGTCACTCTCAGACACCCGCCTGGGAGGGGCGGAGTCAGGCTGACCTGGCGTCCAGCCCGGGGGCTCCAGGTGGAGCCAGGCGAATCCCGAGACCAGCCGGGGCGGTAGAAGCGGTTCGGAACCCTGACCCGGGAACTTCTGGGCCTTTTCATTTTTAGTGCCGATAAGTGACTGTTAATATTAAGTCATGATGCTGTTCCACTCGCCAGTGAACGTTACGGAGTATGACGAGACTCCAGGGTGTGCCTCGAGCAAGAAGCTGGAGCTGACCGTGCAAAGGCGCTCGCTCCGGCGCGTCGGCCAGCCTTGTGCGACGTGATCAGAACACGTCAGTTCCCGGAACAGCAACTGCTCTAACCTGTAGGAATCCAGCATCTCGTCACAGTGAAAACCGCTGATGTCTGAGTCTTTCTTCCTGGGCGTTGCTAAGTGGCTTCCGTCGCCGTTTCTCCTCGCCGCGGTCCCGCGGCTGGGCAGTGGCGGGGCGTCCCCGTCCCCGGCAGCAGCGTCTAAATCCTCATCGCGCCAGAGGCCGCGCGTCCCAGCGGCTGCTCCCGGAGGGCGAGAAACGCGCGACGAGCTTCAGTTCACGGGAAAGCGTCACAGGCCCGCGGGGAAGGAAGAGAATTGTCGACCCCGAGAAGCCGGGACGCGGGGAGCAGCACGCGCCTCTCCCGGTCCCGCCAGTGAGGGCGCGAGGGATTCCCGGGCGGGGAGGTGACTACGGTCTTCGGGGGACGGAGTGACCGCGGCCGGGGAGCTCGGCGCTCACCGCGAGGCGGGGGCCGAGCCGGGCAGCAGCGGGGCCCCTCCGGACCGTCCCCCAGGGGCCGTGGCCGGGCGCCCCGGCTTGGTCCCCCGCCCCGCTCCCAGCGCCGGGTCAGGCGGCCTCGCCCGTCCCCTGCGCCGGTGGGGCTGAGCGCTGGGGGGGGCGCTGCCGCCCACTGGCCCGTCCGGGCTGGGGACCCCGCGCCCTGCCGGAGCCCCCAGGGGCCGGGGACAGCAGCTCGAGCCGGGGACGGCGCATGTGGCCTTCCAGGCGCGCCCGGAGCCCTCCCGGTGTCCGTGGGCGCCCTGGGGTCCCCGGGGTCGCCCCCCATCCCGGGGCACAGCCACCCCGGGAGCGCAGGGGAGGCGCGCTGGGCACAGCGGGGCGCGGAGCCCCGCCTTTCCAAACCGCCCTGTGAGGCCCGGGGCTCGCCAGGCGAACAGGGCCCCGGGTCTTCCTGGGCTCCTCGGGGCGCCTGGGGGCACCCGTGACATAGGGGGGCCCTGGGGGCCTGAGACCCATCGTGGGGTCACCCTCAACTGCGAAACCACGGCCGCGCTCCGCAGGGGAGCCCCAGAGCAGGGCGCGCTGGGAGGGGGTGATGGGGCGGGCGGGGGTGCGCGCTCAGCTCACCCCGCGGGGCGCCCGGGTGAGGAGCCGCGCAGGAGGCGCTGGCGCGCGCGCGGACACCACAGGGGCCCCGGGTCCGGCAGCCTCTGTCTGTCCCCGTGGGGACGGTCCCGCCAGGAGCAGGGGGGCGGTGAGGGGAGCCAGCGAGCAGAAGGGGGTGTGTCGGGTGAGGACCCGACGTGAGGGGTGAACGGGACCCCGAGAGATGCTTGTCCTCCGCCCGCCGCTTCAGTTCCCAGGCCCAGGCCCCGCTCCGAGGGGCTCTGGGGCTCCCCGCGCACCCCGCCCCGCGGGCCACGCGCCCGGGGCACTGGACACAGGCGGGGTGGGCGCGCGGGGTCCCCTCCGCGCAGGGGGTGGGGGCTGCAGGGAAAACCAGCAGAAGCGGCGCCCGACTTGGGACGCGCCGAGTCCCCAAGTCCGGCTCCGCGGCGGGCGGAGCCCCCGAGGCGGGGGCGGGGCGGGGGCGGCGGGGGCGGGGCGCGCGCCCGCGGGCTGTTGGCCTCCGCCGCGGGCCGGACGCTCCTCCGAGGCTCTCTCCGCCCTCGCCCGTCTCTCGCCCCCGCCCCTCCCGCCGCGACTCTTCCTAAACGTCATTCGACAAACGCCCGGATCTCCGGCTCTGCTGGCCAGTCCCGCGTTCGGAAGCCCCGGCCGGGACGCGCCTCCCGCCGCCGCCGGACGCCCCCGCGGGCTGAAGCGGCCTCTGCCCCCCGGCCGCGCGCAGGGACGGGGCGCACGGAGCCCGCGGCCACGCGGCGGGGCCCCTCGGGGCGGGCGGAGGCGCAGCGGGCGGGGCGGGCGGGCGGGCGGGCGGGGGCGGCAGCCCCCCCTGCGGGCAGCCCGGTCGCGCCCGGGCCCACGGACGGCCTCACCCGGGCGAGAAGCCGCCCCTCGCTCTGAGGCCGCGCACGCGGCCCCTCCTCGCCACCGCTGTCCTGACGGCCTCCTTGAAGTCTGTGTTCCTCAGGCTGTAGATGACGGGGTTCAGCAGCGGGGTGACCACGGTGTAGAAGACGGACATGACCTTGTTGATCTCGGGGGACAGGCGGGCATTGGGGCGCGCGTACATGGAGATCATGGTGCCGTAGTAGATGCTGACCACGGCCAGGTGGGAGCCGCACGTGGAGAAGGTCCTGGCGCGGCCGGAGGCCGAGGGCATCCTGAGGACAGCGGCCACGATGAGGACGTAGGACACGAGGGTGAGCAGGAAGCACACGCACAGCACGGCCACGGACAGGGCGAAGATGACCACCCCGGTGAGGTAGACGCTGGAGCAGGACAGCCGCATCAGGGGGGGCAGGTCGCAGAAGAAGTGGTCGATCCGGTTGGGGCCACAGAAGTCCAGCCTGGCGATCATCAGGCAGGGCAGGGCCCCGGTGCCCACCCCGGCCACCCAGGAGACGGCCACCAGCTTGGCGCAGGTCTCGGGGCGCATCAGGAGGGGGTAGTGCAGGGGGCTGCAGACGGCCAGGTAGCGGTCATAGGCCATCGTGGCCAGGAGGAAGCACTCGGTGGCCCCGAAGAACACGAAGAAGTAGAGCTGGGCCATGCAGGCGGGGAAGGAGATGGCGCGGCCCCGGGCCAGCAGGCCGGCCAGCACGGCGGCACGACGGTGGAGGTGTACCAGACCTCCAGGAAGGACAGGTGCTTGAGGAACGTGTACATGGGCGTGTGCAGCCGCCGGTCATGGCTCGCCACGGCGATGATGACGACGTTCCCCGCCACCGTGAGCACGTACATGAACAGAAAGACGGCAAACAGCAGAGACTGCCACTCGAGAAGGTTCTGGAACCCCAGCAGCTGAAACTCAGTGACAGCAGACACATTTGGGGGCTCCATCGCCTGCGGAGGGGAAGAGACCGTGGAAAGCACTGCGGACAAGGCATGAAATTCCTCGGTGCCGTCTGGAACGTGAGACTGTCTTCGAGCACTCCCGTCTCCACGGCAGCTTTCTGGAAGGATGTGCGCGGCTCCACCTGGCTCTTAGACCCCTGTGGTTTAGACCCGCTAGGCGAGGGGGGGGCAAGAGTTGGGGGAGGGCCTCAGCAAGCGCCACTCACCAGGCTCTCTGAGATCTAGAAGTTCCCGCTCAACACCACGGGTAAGAAGGGGCTCACTGAGCCGAACTCAGGAAATACAATGAATAGCTGGGCCTCCCTGGTGTGCAAGGGTTCAGTCTCAGCGCTGAGAAGCTGTCGCCAGCCACTAAGGCATGAGTTCAATCCCCGGCCAGGGAGCGACCCACGGGGCGCGGCAGACCTCTCCTGTCTCCCCGCTGCTCCCCTCAGCAGTGGGTTTCAGCAGATCCACCTGTTCTGCTCCCCGCTTTGTCTCTGGTCTCCGGTAAATCCTCTCACCCACCCCCCAACCTTTGGCCTGTACCCCAGTTCTTGTATGCATAAATAAATAAACCTTTAAAAAAAATAATCGCTATGTTTTCCTGGACAGGGCCTGAGCCCAGGCCCTTTCCTCCCACAGGTGACCCTCGTCTGGAAACAGGGCACACCTGGCCCGTCTCCCAGCCCCGGGAGACTGTGTTCTGCCCTCCGTGTTTACGGACACCTCCTCCGGGCACCTGAGCATCTGAGTGTGTCTGTGTGTGTCTGTGTGGCCAGGGCTGAGCCAGCCTGCCTCTCCACCGGTACCTTCTCACCCAGGTGGACGCCAGCTTAGTCATCGGACTTGGTGTCCAGTCAGCACGTCACCCCTCCTTTTTTCCGAGGTCTAGCCTAGTTCTGGACGAAGCCAGCATCCGCCCGCCATCAGGGGCTTCCCTCATCAAGGACTGAGCGGGACGTCACCTCTGTAATGCCCAGGCCCAGGGCTCCAGCCGCAGGCCCTTCCGCCTCCCTCCCTCTCCCCAGTGACTATTTCAGGCGCTTCTCCAAAACCTTCCAAGACTTTTTGTGTAGGAAAGTGATGAAGCTGAAGCGCCCGGAGGCCCTCCTTCACCGGCCCCCTCTGTCTCCCCAGGAGCCCGATGGGCGGTGCATCACCCCGTCCGCCCCCCTCTCCCGCAGAGGCTGCACCTGAGCCGGCTGTGGCTTCCCTTGGACCCAATATTTGTTCTCTTGCCCAAATTAACCAACACCCCCCTGGAAATGCCGCATCCCCCCGAGGAGCGCCGCCCGTCCCACCCGAATGCTCCAGTCTCCCTGCACCCCAGGCACGCCCGTCCTTCCTCCTGGGAAAGTGGACAGAGCAGCTGCCACAGCAGAGGCCTCTGTTAGGCTGGAAACCAGGGCGCAAAGCAGATGCCTTGGCGAGGGGCTTGGGCGTGAGGCTGCAGGGAGCGGCCAGCTCAGGGCTCCGGAGCCATGGTCCCTGGAGCTCTGCAGTGGAAAAGGCCCCTGGCTCCACCTGCTGGCTGCGCCCCAGAGCTGGCCCTGCTGCGTGGTGTCCGCCCTCTGTGCCCAGGGCCCGCCTGCCCTGCTCCCTCCCAGCCGCTCCCCCTCCTCCTCAGAGGAACCAGACCTCTGGGTCTCTGTTCTGACCCCATCTCAGCTCCTGCGCACAGCACCGACCACAGCCTCTGGCCTTCTCTGCTCACTGCTGTTCCTGGGCCCTGCCCCCGGGCAGGCTGACCCCAGGCCAGTCCAGGAGCCCAGGCTGAGGGGAAGCGTGACCCCACCGGGCAGCGAGTGATGCCATTCACTTTGGAACATGGTCCTTTCCTGCCATTGCCCCCACTTCCATGACATGAGCAGTGACCGGAAAAAGGCAGAATTTAAATGCCGAGACCACCAGGGCCTGGTGGACGGGGTCAGCATGGGCAACGTGGTTGGGGTCAGAGGGCATTTGGCCCCATTTCCGGTCACCTAAAGTCCCTACAAACGCAGTCAAGGACACAAGGGAAAAAGGACCTGCTGGGCCTAGCCCTTCGCGGCAGGACGGGGTGCCGGGGTGACAGGGTGGGGGTGTGGCGGGGGTGGGGGGTGGCAGGGGTGAGGGTGCGAGCAGGTGGCGGGGTGACGGGGTGGGGGGGGGGGGTGCAGACCTGCTCGGGGCTGACATCAAGTCAAGTCCTGGCTATTCCAGGGACCGGATCACCTGATTTACCACGAGCTCAGTCAACAAGACCCGCCCCGAGGCAGAACCTCCCAGGCGCCAGCCCCACATCTGATGTCACAGCTTCCCTGGAGCCTTTATGGAAATAAACATGCCCCAGAACCACAGCCCTCCCGGCCATCCAGGGCCACCAGGCGCCTCTGGGCTACGGCCTCCCTGCTGCTCTCCAGGCCCCACAGGGGGGGCGATCCCACCTGGACGAGCGACCGCAGGGCCTGCAGCCTCACGCTCGCGGCCCCTCACCCACAGGCATGGCCTCTGGCTCCAAACTCACCTCTCCTGGTGGCCTTCTGAGCCCTGGGCCTACCTGTCCGCCTCCCCGGCACGCGGCGCCCACGGTCCCCTGCTGCCGGCTCGGCCCTGCTGCCCTCCGCCCCGCACGCCGGCCCTGGCTCCCTCCTGCAAGCTGCGACGGGCCATCTTCTGCGGGTGACGCGGCTGGAACACGCCCCACCTTTCAATAACCCGGGCCTCCTGGGGCCTGGCCCTCGGGGAGTCCTCCCAGGTGTTCTTCCACGATTTGCCAACCGAGTTAATAAGCAACAAAAGCAAACTTCTGAGACTCCCCGCTGCCCAGGGGGCTCAGGCATGGGCAGCACCCCTGGGACCCGAGCAGTTCTTTCAAAATGTAGCTTAGGTTGGCCCCGGAGATGCTGAGCTGGACTGACTCCAACAAATGGGTGTTTCTCGAAAATGTAGCGAGCAGGGACCCAGGGGCCCATCCTGAGGGCAGACGGGTGCCAGCAGCCTTCCGCTTCGCACTGCGGTTTCAGGTGCGCCCACGAGAGCACATCCACGCACCCACGCGGGGAGACCCCCACCCAGGCCGACTTCCGGCGACCAGAGCACCTGCGCCGAGGGCGTCTCCCAACTCCAAGGAAAACGCAGCACCTGAGCCGGGAGAGGCCTGAGCGGAGCCCTCCACGTGCCCCGCCCCCTCTTACCAGCAGGACCAGAGGCCGCTGCATGGCGGGGCACTGTCCGCGACGCGCTTGTGCTTGACTTCATTCATAACTTATTTTCCAAAATACTGCGATCCGTGTGCATATTTTTCAGAAAACTTACAGACAGAACAGACGTCGGCACCCACGGCCAGGGCGCGGCGCGTGCACGAGCGCCCGCTGTGACCACGCTCAGGGGCACGGGCGGCTGCACACGCACAGGTGCATTTTGGGGCACTGGGTGAGGAGCCGCTGCAAGCTCTAGCTGGCACCACCGGGTCCTGGGGTGCCCGCGGCGCCAGGAAGCCTGAGTTCGTGGGGGCGAGGCTGCGGGGAAGAGCGTCCAGGCTCCCAGACGGGGTCCGGGGCAGGGTCCTGGGCAGGGTGGGGTCCACTGCACTCCACCCGAGTTGGCCCCCTGATGGCCCACCCCCCAGCTCTCCTGTTCCCCTTGGGCAGCGCACGCCCTGCGGCTGCGGCCTTGGCTGGCCTTCGCCCTCTCCATCACGGTCTTTCTCGCTGGTAGACGTGGGGAGGAAAACAAGCCGCACCCCGGCCTGTGGGCAGGCTTCTTCCGGGCGGTCTTCACACTGGGCCCCCACTCTTCGCCTGGCACGCCGCAGCCAGGGGAGGAGAGCGGTGCAGGCACCCAGGAAGCGGGCGGGCAGGCCGGCGGGCGGGCTCCAGCAGGTGCGAGCACAGGGCACACCCCCCCCATCAGCGCCGCCACGTGAGGGTGGCCGGCAAAGGGCGCTGGCACCCAAGCCCCACAAGGTCACCCCAGCACTCACGGGCCAGCAGGCGACCAGCCTGAGGCCTGGCCTGAGGAGCCTGGGGGGCGCCGGGCTCAGGTGTGCTGACATCCGAGGGGCCCCTCGCCCCGGCAGATGCGCGACGGAGGAGAGGAGGGAAAACGCCACCTCCAAGAGGCAGCAGGGCCATGACAGACGCGCACCCCGGCTGCGTCCCGAGCCGGCTTCCCCAGGCTTCCAGGCCCGGCCCCGGGAGCACACGCAGGCCCAGGACTGGCCTCAAGACCTTTCTGCACCCAGGCCGTCCTCCCCGCTCCCCAGGCCCCAGCCTCCACTGCTGACCAGCGCCGCCCCAGGCGCCCGTGCCATCCCCGCAGCACCACCCCGGCCCGCGTCCTCCCCCTGGCACGTGCCCTCGTCCCCGGCACAGCGGCCTGCTCTCCCTCGGGCGGGCGCCCCTGGGTGCGGGTGCACCGTCGGCGACGAGTCGGCATCTGTGTATCCGTCTCCACCAAGACAAGCTCCCAGATACTGTGAGATGTTCAAATCCTCACCCGGAAGCACCTTCCCGAATCCCTCCCTCCTCTTCCCCACGCGGTCGCTGGGACACTCCCTCACGCCCACGTGGGCAGCCCCTCCATGCCGCACAGGGGCCGGGCAGGGGCACCGGAAACCGCCAGCAGTGGTCACCCTCACGCTGGCCAGATGCGCTGAAGTCACCTCAGTCGAGGCGAAGTGACCTGCCCCCTCGGCGCCGTTTTCCTGGGGCGGCTGACTTGGGGCTTTGCTCATCCCATGGCGGGCCCCAGAGCAACGTGGCCGGAGCCCAGGGATTGGGGCGTGTGGGGTGCACCAGGCCCAGGGGTGGGAGGGCCGCCCAGGCAGGGGCAGGTCTGCGAGGCAGGGAAGGGGAAGCAGGAGTCCAGGGGGAGCCCTGGCGAGCTGGGGGGCAGCCACCCCGCGGGCGCAGGCCGGGGTCTGGGGGCCGGGGCGTGCTGTGCTCACTGGGGACGGTGCAGTCTGCGGAGGAAGCTGGGACAGGCGCTTTCTCGTGGGGGGACCCCAGGGACTCGGCAGTTACAGGAGGGGTGGAACCTCTGCCCCCCGTAAGGGTAGAGGCGCCGCTCGCGACGGGCCTTCAGGAGGAGGTCTTCCGGGCCCATGGAAGGAAAGGCTAAGGCGCACACTTGAAGCCGCGCACGGGGCATCGCTGGGTTCGGTGTGGAAAAGGGAACGATTATAAAACACCCGCGTTTCTTCAGAAGTTTCACAGATGACAGTTACTCATCCCAGCACAGTGTGGACAAAGTCTGGGTCCAGCTCCAGCAGTGCAAACCCCGCCTCTGAACAGGGTGAGGGGGTGCCCCGCTGCTCTGTCTAGACCTGCTCTCAGAACCACTCCCAGACCCACGGGCCCTGGGCCTGGGCTCGGCGCCGGGGAGGGTCCAGCACCCCAGGCCTGCTGGTTACCTCAGATGTGGCTTCCCCAGAGCGCTGAGGGCCCTGGGGGTGGGCCTCAGGGGAGCCAGAGGCCTCTCTGCTCCCTCTCCCCGGGGGATTCTGCAGTTTGGGCCCTTCGAGGCCCAGCGAGAGAGGCTTCTTTATCATTTAAACCCCTCTGGAATCAAGCGAGTGACGCGTGGGCACGACTTCCAAGGCTGCCACGGGGGTAGCATCTTCACCAGCCCCCCGCCAAGTTATTGAGAGGAGAACCTCCCTCCTCCCCAGGCTGGGGCCTCCCTCCTCCCCAGCCGGCTCAGAACAATTAGCCCTGGCAGGCAAGTCCCAGGGGAGCGCCTTCCTTCCTTCCTTCCTCTGGGCACGTGTGTGCGGGGGTGACGGGTTTGCGTTTATTCAATGCAGGTCAGATGCCAGCCCCCACCATACCACCCAGGCCAGCCCAAGGCCCAGGCCCCACCAGCTGCAGGCGGAGAGAGTGGAGGCTCCCGGGGCAGAGGAGGTGCCAGGGCGCGGAGGGGGTGCGCCAGGGCACAGAGGGGGGTGTGCCAGGGCACAGAGGGGGTGCCAGGGCACAGAGGGGATGTGCCTGGGCACAGAGGGAGCGCTAGGGCCCAGAGGGGGTGCCAGGGAGCAGAGGGGGCGCAAGACCAGGGTCAGAAGGGAGGTCTTGTCTCCAGGTCCTTCACCATCATGCAGGCTTTCGGGGCAACCCCAGGGCGATGGCAGGGTCCCGCTCACAGGGCCACCAAGGAATCGCGCACATAAACGTCGCTGCACACGGGTGGGGCAGGTCGGAGCCTGTCAGCTGAGCTGCGGGCCCAGCAGCCTGCTCACGGGTGGGGTGCACCCTGTGCCGGCCCCACGTCCACCTGGGGGAGCTGCTTTCCATACACCAGGGTCTCCCCAGGAAAAGTGTGAAACTGCCAGGACGTTTGATTCCCACGGCAGGGAAGCCGGGAGCCCCCCCAGCAGCCCAAAGAGCCACGTCCCCAGCCCCCGGAGAGGGCCTGCGAGCCCGGGGCTGCCCGGTGACTGCCCATGGGCGCCTCCCCGCCCAACAGCCCCCGGCGGCGGCCACGGGCCCTGGCCTCGCCTGGAAAGAGTCAGAGCAGCCGTGCGCCCCGCGCCTGTCCTGGCTGGGATTTCACCTTCAATTTCCAAAAAAGTACTTTTTGATTTTGCTTTTTAAGGATCCAGCTCCGATCACATTCCTTCTTACACACTTTGAAAATGTCCTTATTTCTAAGCAAAACAGCTGACGATAAACTTGCACACTTCTGAATGCTTCGCCTCGTGCTGATCTCCCTCTTGGAAAACCCTCTTCACAGGCCGCCGCCCCCGCACCAGCCGGCCGGCATCTCCCCCTTTGCGTCCTGCAGCGGGGAGGGCTTCCCTCTGCACCCCCATGCTCGCCTGCTGGGTCCGGGAGGACCCGGGCTTCCCATTCTCGGCGCTCACTGAGGTGAGCAGGGGCTGTGCCCCGACGGCCAGGCCGTGGTCCCCACAGGGGGAAGGCGGGGCGCAGGGCAGGGCCTGCGGGCAGGCAGGGCTTGGTGTCTGGGCAGCGCTGGCTGGTGTCCAATACCCAGGTGGGGCTGGCCCCGCAGTCCACGGGGACACGGGCTGTCCCTCAGGACATGGCCTGCACTGCTGTCCCCTGAAGCCCTGCCGGCCCTGGCAGCACGGCGGCCGGAGAGGCCTCTGAATAAAATGTGCACAGGAGACATTCTCGAATCATCGAATCACTTAAAAGAGCAAGGGAGCTGCTCCTGAGGTCAGACAGGTGTCACCTCGCTGCTGGGGTGAGGGACAGGCACCTGACAGCAGAGTGGGGGCGGCCAGAGGGGCGGGCGGGCGGTGCATGGCTCCAGGCGGGAGCCGTGCTCTGGCACACGCAGAGCACACCAGGCACCCGCTACGGAGTGAACACACCTGACAGGTGCGCGTACCTGGGGCTCCTGGGTGCCCCTGGGCGCAGTGGGCAGGGGCGGGCTGAGGACCAGCTCAGGGTCGCCGGGGTCGGGGCCCCCTCCCACTCCCCAGGAGCGGCTTGCTCCCCTCGGAATCCTGCGGAGGTCAGCAGGGAGTTGCCCAGGACCGGAACTAGGCGCCCCTGACCAGCCAGGGGGCCGTGCCCCCAGGGAGGCAGAGCACCCACCTCGGCCCCGCAGCTGCAGGGGAACGGGGGCGGGGCTGGGGGCCCAGGCCTCCCGCCCTCAGGGAGGAAGTGCTGAGTCAGTGGCTGTTGGTCTCCAGGTTTGTGCCCCAAGTTCTCAAAGCGGAGCTGGCAGAGCCTGGGGCCTGGGGCAGGGGGAAGGAACCCCAGGGAGCCGAGCGGCTGGGGGGGGCTGGGGCTGGGGCAGAGCGGGCGGATGCCCTGCAGGAACAGGGTCAAGAGCCCAAGCCTGAAGCCAAAGCAGGCAGGAAGGCAGGGCGGCCCCGAGACACCCACCACCCTCCACGCCCTCCACGCGCCCCTCCGCCGCCTCCCGGACCTGTTTTTCTAGGGACAAGCAGGCAGGCTCAGCCCGCCCCTGCTGAGAGGGAGACGAGCGCGCCCCGGGCGCCCCTCGCCCTGCAGACGGGGTGCCCCAAGCGCTGCTCTCGCCAGTGAAGCAGAAACTGCTCCAGCCTCTCCCAGAGCCCGCCCGGGGCAGGGCCATAGCGCAACATGTGGGCGACACGGCCTCGCGCGGCTCCAACCGTCGCCGGCACCTTCTCTCCCGCCTGCGCCTGGGGGAGCCGCGGCGACTGTCCATTTCCTCGGTCCCTTATGTCCCCAACTGGCATTTACTGGGTGTCCTTGTGCCAGACCCCTTCCAGGAAGGGGACACGGCCCTGAGCGGCACAGAAAGGCGCCTCCCCGCCACGGCCGTCCTGCTCTCCCCTCTCCCGAGCAGCTCCTGCGGCCAGGGCTCGGGCAGCCGCCTGACCTCCTTCCGCCCTCCGTCCGGAGCGGCCCTCCGAGGGGCACCGGCAGCCCGGGAGGGGTGCCCTCAGCCGCGAGGGGCGGGTGCCGGCCAGGCTGCTGTCCTGTCGGGAGCCCCGACCCTGCCACTCTCTTCCAGCTTGTCCTCAAAACCCCTGCGGGTCTGAGTTGCCCACCGGCCTCCAGCGCCCCAGACCCAGACCCCGCAGGCTCAGGGGCCTGAGCCACCGCCCCGCCCGCCGCGGGGCCTTATCTGCCGCACTCAGCACCATCTGGCCCCACAGGCTGGCAGGGCGGCTCCGCCTCGCCCTGCCCCAGCTCATCTGGTGGCCGCAGTGCCAGGCCGCTCTGCTTGCCAGAGCCCCTCCCCGGCCGCCACCCCACCCGATGAGAGCGCAGAGGTGGGGCCTGCAGGCTTCTCCCGCCGGCTGGGTCAAGGCTGCCAGTAAACAGCTTGCCCACGTGTGCTGCTGCCCGAGGCTGGTGGGGGCGCCTCGGGCCCAAGCGGGCCCCTCCCTGGCACAGAGGGCCTGGGCCAGTGACGCGCCCGGACCGGGCCCCTCGAGCAAAGCCGCAGGCCATCTGGCTCCGGGGACAGCCGCTCTGGCACTCGTCGGGCTCTGGTGACCTGTGAGCTGCCAGGCGCTGACCCCCGCCTCAGTCACCGCGGCCCGGGCGCTGGGCGGACCCCTCCCCACGCCGCCCCGCCCCGCCCGGCCCGAGCATCTCCAGCGCCGGGTCGGCCTCAGCTCCTTATCTGAGGAGCCGACGAAGCCCACGTTTGCCAAGGATGTGAGGAAGCCCGAAGGCCACAGGTCTGCCGGGAAATGATGGCAGGAAGGAGCCGGGCAGCTCCCCCACGCCGCGACGCCCGGCCCGAGAGCGCGCGGAGGCCCCGCCGGGGCGCCCCGGGGGCGCTGGGGTGAGGGTGGCGCGGCCGAGGCCCGGCCCTTCTTCTCCCCGGAGCGGCTCGGCGGGCGCCGAACCCCGGCCTCGGGGCGGCATGGCCTCGGGGGCGCCCGGGGAGCGGCTGCGCGAGGAGGCGCGCTGCCCCGTGTGCCTGGACTTCCTGCAGGAGCCGGTCAGCGTGGACTGCGGCCACAGCTTCTGCCTGCGCTGCATCTCCGAGTTCTGCGACCGCGCCGAGGGCGCGCCGGGCGGGCTCTTCTCCTGCCCGCAGTGCCGCGGCCCCTTCGCGCGCGGCGGCTTCCGGCCCAACCGGCAGCTGGCGGGGCTGGTGGACGGCGTGCGGCGCCTGGCGCTGGGCGCGGGCGCGGGCGCGGCGGGGGCGCAGCGCTGCGCGCGGCACGGCGAGGAGCTCAGCCGCTTCTGCGAGGACGACCAGGCGGCGCTGTGCTGGGTCTGCGACGCCGGCCCCGAGCACCGCGGCCACCGCACCGCGCCGCTGCAGGAGGCCGCCCGGCGCCACGAGGTGGGGCGCGCGCCGAGGGGCCGCGGGGGGGCGGCGGCGAGGCCCTCGGGTGCCCGCGAGCTGGGGGGGCCCTCAGGCTGGGGCGCGGGGCGGGCTGGCCCGGGCGGGGCTGGCGAGGGTCCTGCCCCCTCAGCTCACCTTTCGGGGGAGGCCTCCTCGCCTGTCCCGCAGGGTCACCTGCCTGCGCCCCGGTCCTGGGGGCCGACAGCTCTCACTACCTGCACCGCACCCCCTGGGGGAGGCCGCCCTGGCCCCTCACTTGAGGCTGGTCAATTCCTGGGGGCTGAAGCACCTCTCCTGGGGGGCGGGGTCCCCAAGGGCCCACACCCCTTCACCTCCCTGCCTCTGCCTGGCCCCTTCGGGGAGCCCTCCTCTGCCTCCTGCAGCTGCGTGTGCCCCAGGCGCCTAAGGGGACGCCCCGCACTGACAGGCGGAGAGGCTGGCCCAGGGGGGCTGCCCAAAGGCCGCCGGCGGCCACACGCCGCCAAGTGTGGGTCATGTATTTTGGCTCAACCCCCACCCCCCAAACTGAGGAGGAAGACTCCGGGGAGTCTTGGGGAAAGCCTGGGGGTACCCGCAGTCAGCGTAATGCCTTGAAGCTGTTGGGTGGTCACTGCCCCCTGGCCTCGCCCCACCAGGGTCGGGGCACTGCTCCGCACCCCCAGGCACCCACAGAGGTGCTGGCTGGGGACCAGCACCCCCTTGCCCTGCACTGCGGCCTCCCCGAGGAGAGCCAGAGCCGCCGCTGCGCTTGCCTGTGGGGGCATCTCGAGCTGGCCAGGGAGGAGCAGTCACGGCTGCAGCCTCCGGGTGGGCGCGGCGGCCGGCGGAGGCCGAGGGGAACCCCCAGTTCAGGGCCGGGCCTCCCTTCACCTCACAAAGGCCGCAGCACCGCGCCGGGCGGAGGCAACACGACACGCGACAGACGAGCCCCGCGAGCCGGCCTGCACCCCGGGCGTCCCGCGGGGTTGGGGTTCGGCCCGACCGCCACCCGCAGGTGCCCACACCCCGGCACCGCCCCAGAGGAAGCGACAGGAGGCTGCCCGCGCCGCCCGCGGGCGCCCCGCCCTCTCCTCGCTGGCCCGTCCGCTCCAGCTGCGCCCCGCGCAGGGGACAGTCGCGGCCCGGCCTCTCGGCTGACGGATCTCGGCGCGCACTGGGCCTCCGGCCGGCGCCGCCCGCGCGGGACGCTCTTCCCGGCAAAGCTTCGCTCCACGGCTGTCCAGGGGCGGCCCCTGCGCCCGCGCCCTCGCGCTCCCTCCCCGCCCAGTGCCCGGCCTCGGCCGAGGTCTGGCGCTGACCGCGTGTCCCCGCAGGCGAAGCTGCGCGCGGCGCTGGACCTGGTGCGCAGGGAGGAGCAGGAGGCCCTGGCGCAGGAGGCCAGCGTGGCCAAGAAGACCGTCCTCTGGAAGGTGCGCCGGCCCGGGGCGCCTTCGGGCCCCACGCCCCGCCCGCGGGGTGTCCAGCCGCGTCGGACGCCGCCTGTCCGCTCGCCCTGCCTCGCCCCCCCCAGCGCGTCGGGAGCCCGCGGGCAGCGCGGCAGGGAGACCCGCAGGGAGACAGGGAGACCCGTGGGCAGGGAGACGCGCGGGCAGGGAGACCCGCGGGCAGGGAGACCGCGGGCAGAGACAGGGAGACGCGCGGGCGGGCAGCGCGGGCAGGGAGACGCGCGGGCAGGGAGACCCGCGGGCAGGGAGACCGCGCGGGCAGGGAGACCCGCGGGCGGGCAGGGACCCGAGGGAGACCCGTGGGCAGGGAGACGCGCGGGCGGGCAGCGCGGGCAGCGGGCAGGGAGACCCGCGGGGGGGCAGCGGGCAGCGCGCCCCGCCCGCCGCCGACCTCGGCCGGTCCCCCCAGGAGAAGGTGGAGGCGCAGCGGCAGCGCGTGCGCCGCGAGTTCGACAAGTTCCGCGGGCTCCTGGCGCTCGAGGAGCACCGGCAGCTGCGGCGCCTGGAGGACGAGGAGCGCGCGACCCTGCGGCGCCTGCGGGACAGCCGCGGCCAGCTGGGCGGGCAGGCGAGGGCGCTGCGCGAGCTGGCGGAGGAGCTGGAGGAGCGCGGCCGGCGCCCGGCCCTGGGCCTGCTGGAGGTGAGCCGCGGGGGGCGGGGGGCCCTGAGGCTTCCGCGGGCTGGAGAGGGCGCCCCGCGGGCCGGACGCGCCGGCCTGGGGCCTCGAGCCGCAGGGGCCGCGGAGCGGAGGGACCCCGCGCCCGCCGGGCCGGCCTCTGAGACGGCTGCAGCGCTGAAATGAACTTGGGGCTCGGCGCAGGGTCGGTCAGAAAACGAAGACGCCCACGACGCGGGGCCCCAGGCCCCCCCCGCGCCGGGCTGCGCTGCTGTTCAGTGGCGGCCGGCCCAGAACGCCCGGCCCGCGCGGCGCCCACAGCCCACGGTCCAGCGCTGCCCACGGCCCCCTGAGTGTCCAGCCCCCCCCCGCCCTGCACCCCCGGCAGCGCCCACGGTGGCGGCGTCTGTGGCGCAGGGGACAGAGCCAGGGGCGCGAGCGGCTGCTCCGTGGACTCCCCTGGGGGTCGGAGCCGCCCGCCACTGCCCTCGCGCTGGCCTGTCCCCGCCTTCCCACAGGCCATGTGGGAGCCGCCAGGGAGCGCAGAGCCAGTCCCCTGGGGGGGAGGAACACCGGGCTTGGGGGGCGGCTCGTCCCACATGGCCCAGAACAGGCGGGGAAAGGGCCCCGCGTCAGGGCACGTTTCCCGACATAACGATTCCCAGGCGAGCCTCGGGCAGAGGGGCCCTTGAATAACCAATGTTCATTGCTGCACCCACATTTCCTTTGCCCCCCGCATCAATAAGCTACTTTGTGGCCCCGCGCTGCCTGCCCTGGCCGGGAAGGAGCTCCGCTCCCTCGCCCGCGCTCCTGTCCCGTCAGGACGGGCCTGCCGGTGGCGTCCAGAGGCAGGGGCCGGCGGCTGACCACTGCTGGCCGCAGGCCTTGTTGAGCGGCGCTGCTGGGCGCCGAGGCCTCCCGTTCTGATCCCCGGGGGATCTCCTTGCACTTGGATGGTGGGGCACAGATCACCATCCCAGGTTCTCCTACGGACACGCAGGCAGCAACTTCTAGGCCTGCACTGTCCACAACCACTTCTGCAGAGAGTGACTCTGCCCCAGCCGGCGCCACCCACGCCCGGTGCGGAGGCCACCCCCCCCCCCCCCAGCGCAGGCCCAGGCTCCAGCGCAGCAAGGAGGCGCAGACAGCGCTGGCCGCGGCCCCCCTCGGGCAGGGAGCTGAGTCGTCCTTTGACATTCCCAGGGAGGGTGGGCAGCAGCCGTCCAGGCCGTGTGGGGAGGCCGCCTCCGCGTCCTTGGTGCCCAGGACTGCTGGCTGCCCGCGGCCACCGCGGCTCGGCCTCACGGTTCTTTTCCCTCCCACTTGCAGGGGGTGAGAGGCGCCCTGAACCGGTAGGTCTGCTTTCCCCGTGGGGCCCGGCACGGGCGGGGGCAGGGCTGGGGTGGGGACCGCTGAGAGCCGCGGGTTCTGGGCCTTCCCAGGAGCAAGGCCATCGCGCGGCCGGAGCCCGAGCCCATCCCCATGGAGCTGAAGACGCTGTGTCGCATCCCGGGCATGCGGCAGATGCTGCGCAGGTTCCAAGGTGGGTCTCCAGGGCGGGCGCGGCCTCCCGGACCCTCCTCCCTGCCCGCGCCGAGCCCGCGCTGCGAGCTCCGGTCCGCCAGGACTCGTGGAGTCGTGTCTGGCTTGTCCTGGCCGTGGCGCTTTCACCTCAATCCGGCCTCCCCTGGGGGCCCTGCAGGTCGCACTCCTCTGCGCCAGGCCCAGACCCGCACCCCTCGGGGCCGTCGGGGCACGTGTGAGCACCGTGGTCCCCCGGACGCCCGGGAGGTCCAGCCGGGGCTGCCCTGGTCTCAGGCCGGCCTCCCCTCAGCAGCCGTGACCACCTCTCCCCGCGCTAGGAGGAGGCGCCGGCGGCCTCGCCGTCCCGGCCCAGTCCTTCCCGCGTGTCCCTTCCCAGCCGTCTGGGGGTCCTCCGGGACACACCCCCTCTTCCTCCCGGGCACCACGCCCGGGAGTCGGTGGTCGCGCTCGCAGGAGCCGCCGCCCCAGCCAGGCCCCTTCTCCGCACACCCGAGAGAGGGAGGCAGCTCGTGGGAGCCGCGCTTCTCTGCCCCAGCGCGACGCGGCCACCACCCGGCCACCGGCTGGCTCCCCGGCGGGGTCGCAGGTCGGCCTGAGGGTCGAGGCCCAGACGCACCTTCCCGCCCTGATGCCAGGAGGTTCCTCCCGCGGCCGCGGCGCCTTCCCAGGCCCCGTGACCACCAAGCCTGACTTCTGGGCCCGCCCCCAGCCGCCCCCACGGAGGCCACGCGGGGTTCCCCTGCGCTGAAAGGCCTCACGCGGGCGACCGGGTCTGCTCAGACAACCTGGTCCGGTGTGGGACGCGGTCATCAGAGGATCGGGGTTATAGCGCCCCACGGCAGCGCCCGCACCTCGGTGGGGAGCTCAGGCCTGTGGGGACCGTCTGCAGGTTTGGAGGAAGCAGAGACATCCACCCCCCACGGCAGGAGCCATTTTCATTTTCAATCATAAGCCCCTCCGGAGTGCCCGCCGCGAGGTGTGGACGTGGCCCGTGGGTCCCGTCCTCACCGTGGCGCTTCCCAGGAGCAGGCGGAGACCAGGCGGGGGCGGAAGTGACAGGGGAAGGGTGACCGAAAGAGATGGGGGTGCCTGGCAAGACCAAACGCCTGTGCTGTGCCCCAGGAGTTTCTAGCAGTGGGCAGAGCCCTGAACACAGCCGCCCCCTAACTGCTGTCCCCTGTCCCCGCCCTTCGCCCCGCAGAGGACATCAAGCTGGACCCCGCCACGGCGCACCCGAGCCTCCTGCTGACCGCCGACCTGCGCAGTGTCCAGGATGGGGAGCTCTGGGGGGACGTCCCCAACAACCCTGAGCGCTTCGACACGTGGCCCTGCGTCCTGGGCCTACAGAGCTTCTCCTCCGGGCGGCACTACTGGGAGGTGGTGGTGGGCGAGAAGGCAGAGTGGGGCTTGGGGGTCTGCGAAGACGCCTTGCCGAGAAAGGGGGAGACCACGCCGTCTCCTGAGAACGGGGTCTGGGCCATGTGGCTGCTGAAGGGCAATGAGTACATGGTCCTGGCCACCCCGTCCGTGCCCCTCCTGCACATGCAGCGGCCGCGCCGCGTGGGCATCTTCCTGGACTACGAGGCGGGCGAGGTCTCCTTCTACAACGTCTCCGACGGCTCCTACATCTACACCTTCAGCCAGCTGTTCTCTGGCCTCCTGCGCCCCTACTTCTTCATCTGCGACACCTGTCCTCTCGTGCTGCCCCCGATGACGGCCGCGGACTCAGAAAGCTGGGCATCGGGGGGCCCTCTGGACCCTGCCGGTCGTCTTGGGGACCAGCTTTCCTGAAACCCCACGTCGGAGAGTTCTAAACCTGGCCAAGGGCCCGAATGCATTGGGGCCACACACAGGCACCCCAGAATGCCCCCTTCAAGGGGCACACAGCGGCAGAACATTCCAGAACACACACGGGTCTATGTTGGGAGGTGCCGGGAACTGTTCTAGAAAGGGAGCCCCCTCGTCGCCTGCCTCACGAGGTTCCCGCTTTCTGCAAGTCTTTCTTGAGAGGGAGAAGCTCGCGCCAGCGTTCCTGGAAGTCTCCGGCTCCTCCCCACAACCTGCAGCCCAGCCTTCCCGCAGGAGGGTGCTCGGGCGGCCAGGACCCGCTCCTGCCTGTCTCGGCCTCGAGTTCCTTCTCTGCGCTCCTGTCCTCTGCCCCGCCTCCTCCTCTGGCCCCCCTCCACTGTCCCCCCCACACTGCCCCCCTTCTCTGTACCCCCATATGTACCCCTCTCCGTCCCCTCCTCCTGTCCCCCCCTCTGTCCTATCCCCCGCCTCCGTCCCCCGCCTCCGTCCGCCTCTGCCCAGGTCCCGCTGTGGCCCTGCCCCGTGAGTGCCAAGGGGGAGGCGCGGGCCCTGGAGGCTCCAGCACCCCTCCAGCGCACACACCGACGCATCAACAGCGCAACGAGGCGTTGACCCCGCCGCCTCCTAAATGAACAAAACCCGGCTGTGAATCACTGCACCCGGCGTCGCCTGCCTCCTCGGGGAAGGGTGCTTCTCTGTCGAGCACTAAACCTTTAGTGGCATTACTTTACTGCTCCAGATCTCCCTCCGGCCTCAGCGCCCTGAGGTGCGCGCTCCATCCGCACAGCCCCTCCCCGCCGCAGACACGAGGGGGACCCGGCAGCGGGACTGCAGCCCGCAGGCCACCCCTGCCTCCGGCTCGGGGCACGCGCCAGCGGGGCGGGGAGGAGCCGGCAGCCCCGGGAACGGGGTCACTGAGCCACGGAAGATTCTCGATTCATGCATGTGAACGAAACTGTGTGCTACCAAGGGACAAATTCTCATGGTCCTCATTTTCTGCTGGACGCGGCGGCCCCTGGGGAGCTCATGCGACGCCGCCTCCCCACGCGGCATGTGCAGTAATGACCCTGAGGGATCAGAAGGTCCCTCTCACCCAGGTCTGCTGACGAGCCCGGACCGCCCAGGGTCTGCTGCTGCACTCCCCACGCGAGCCTCCCCGGCCGCCACTGCCAGGGTGCCCTGGGCACAAATACCAACGTCCACCTGCTTCTAGAGGGAGGCCCGCCCGGGAGAGGCGCCGTCACACCCCCGCACCTGCGCGCCTGCCGGACCCCAGGGTGCTCCCAGGAGAAGACGGTGACCAGCCCGGGGACCCTGCCGGACCTGCCCCGGACCTTGATGGTGACCGCGGGCAGCAGCGGGAGGAGGTGAGCGGGGTGCCGGGTGCAGGCAGCTCCCGGGCGGTGACAGCAGCAGCCCCTGGGGAGCCCCCAGGACAGGAACAGGGAGGACACGTCTGCACCCGAAGGACACCCCCGCCGAGGCTGCACCCCTCAGGCGTCGCGGGCCCCGCTACTCCGCCCTGAACGGCACCCAGTGCCCACGCAGGCTCCTCTGCAGGGAGGCGCCCGAGGGAAGCCGGGCTCGGTGCAGCGAGCACGGCCGTGGGTCAGCGCTGGCCGGCAAGCTGAGGAGACAGCGGCTCCCCGCGGAGGGCCCGGAGGGCAGACTCGGGACACGCAGCCAGGGCCTGCTCCTGCGGGCGGCCTGGGAGCCGGGGTGTGCAGGGGAGCCGGGCGCGCCCACGGGGTGCCCGGGCGGTGTGGCCCCGACATGTCTCAGCCCGAGGGGCCTGCGCTGCGGCGGCTCCTCCTCACCACACGGGTCAACGCAGAATTTCTCTGCCTGGCTCGACCGGACGCTTGTCCCAGCCCCTCCCTGGATGGAGGCCACACTTCATGACACATTCCCAGAGATTTCCACATCCACAAACTTTCTCTCACATTTAAAACTCTCCAAACGCATCTGGGAAACGAGGTGCTCTGATGTGCCCCGTTTTCAGAGAGAAAAGCAGGGAAAGGCAGGCGAGCTGCGCGGTCTGCTGGGCGCAGGGCTGGCTGGGCGGGGGGCTGGGCGGGCGGTGCCCAGGGCCCCACGTCACTGCCCGCCGGGAGGCTGCGGCCGGCCTCAGCAGGGCTGCTTTGAGCGCCCCTCGCGGTGGAAGGTGACAAGGTTTCTGTGCACAGGGGTGAAGTCAGACCATGTTTTTATACAAAGTTTAGAGATGGATCCCCCTCAAGCGGGAGGGAGCATGTGGGGACGCTTTGCTTCTCCAATAGGACGCCCGCTGGAGAGATGACTTTAGTGTGTGTGTCGCATGTGAACACTGTGTCTCCTCTGGAACGGGACGGTCACCCCAGGGATGAGGAGGGCATGGACCGGCAGGGCCCGGGGGGAGGGTGAGCAGACAGCGTGTCCCGCACCAGGGACACTGCCCGCACCTGTGCAGGGAGGGCCGGGCTCAGGGGTCGGGGCTCAGAGGAGCTCGGGCACAGAGTCTCGGGAGGGTGGACATCTGGTGGCCGCAGGGGCCTCTCCTGTCACTGGGGCCAGGGCGGTGACGTGTTCCTGGGTTCATGTCAGCTCTGCACCCACCCCCCATTCAACACACTCCTGCCTCGGTTTCCCTTGCTGTAGACGGGGTGGAGCAGGGCAGTGCCTGTCATAGCAGCCCGAGAGACATGGCCGACATCCAGGAGCAGAGAAGCACGTCTGACTCGCAGTGAGTGTCCCTCTCCTGCGCCACCAGCACCGCGGCCACAGGCCCCGGCCGCCACCGAGGGGATGGAGGCAGCCAATGACAGCGCCCAGGGCGGCTTCGTCCTCTTGGGCTTTTCTGACCGACCCCGTCTGGAGAGGGTCCTCTTCGTGGTCATCCTGATTGCCTATCTGCTGACCCTGCTGGGCAACGCCACCATCATCCTGGTGTCCCGGCTGGACCCCCAGCTCCACACCCCCATGTACTTCTTCCTCACCCACCTCTCCTTCCTGGACCTCTGCTTCACCACCACCTCCATCCCGCAGCTGCTGTACAACCTCAGCGGGCGGGACAAGACCATCAGCTACGCGGGCTGTGCCGTCCAGCTCTGCCTCTTCCTGGGGCTGGGGGGCGTGGAGTGCCTGCTGCTGGCCGTCATGGCGTATGACAGGTTTGTGGCGGTCTGCAAGCCCCTGCACTACATGGTGATCATGAACCCCCGGCTCTGCCTGGTCTTGGTGTCCGTGGCCTGGGGCTTGTCAATGACCAACGCTATTGTCATGTCCCCCGTCACCCTGCATGTGCCCCGCTGTGGACACAACAGAGTGAACCACTTCCTGTGTGAGGTGCCCGCCCTCATCAGGATCGCCTGTGTCGATACAACTGGCCTCGAGGCCACGGTCTTTGTCCTGGGTGTCATCATCGTGCTGACGCCCCTGATCTTGATCCTGATCTCCTATGGCTGCATCGTGAGGGCTGTGTTACACGTTCGATCAGCGTCACGGATTAAAAAGGTCTTCAACACCTGTGGCTCCCACCTCACTGTCGTCTCTCTTTTCTATGGAAACATCATCTACATGTACATGCAGCCTGGAAACAGCTCTTCCCAGAATCAGGGCAAGTTCCTCACCCTCTTCTACAGCTCTGTCTCCCCGCTCCTGAACCCCCTGATCTACACGCTCAGAAACAAAGATGTGAAGGGGGCACTGAGGAGGCTGCTGCTGCGTGACAGAGAGGCGGGGAAGGGCTGAGGTGGGGCCGCGGCATCCCCGCCTGGGCGTGCTCCCAGGATGACCCGGATGGCGCCTGGCTGGGCCGAGTGAGGACCTGTGCTCCAGCGCGGCGTCCACTCCCCCACACACACCGGACCTCACAGATAGCGTCGGTTCCAACATGCTGACTGTTGTTGAGTGACTGCATGAACCAGACCACCCAGCCACCTAGATTTTCTGTAGATCTGGTCACGGACAACGCAGGTAACACCAGAGCGCTCCCTCGGTGGAGGGGGCCCTGCAGGAAGCTGCTTTTCTTAGAGTGGCCTCCTGTTGCTGCTTGTTGTCAAGCACTCACCTCCTCTGGGCCCTTCACACAGGATATCTAGGATATTTAGTTTCCGCAGTAGGTAAAGTTCACAAAGAAATAACCCCCCCCCGCCAGCACCCAATGGGAGCGACACAAGAACATCCCTGTCTGGGGAAGGCAGCTCTCCGCATGCCTGGTCTATACAGACACCACCTTTCCCTCTCCCTAAATAAACGCGTCATTTTAAAGTGCAGACTTTGCCTGTTTGTGTCTATGCAAACATCTTTTTCCTTAATACACTCTGCATGAGCCGCCGAATGGTAAATTCTGCCAAAACATTCCTCAGAGGGACCCCAAGAACCCTCACTTGAACCCCATCCTGAACGGCTTTAAACACTCAAGATCCAGAGCACAGATATCTTATGATGCCCTTCTCAGCGGGCGTGGACACCCGGGGCATACTGCAGAGAAAGTGTGCGGATGGGACATTAGCCCATCTGATAGCATAGGATGCGGCTCCCGTCTTTGAGGAGTGAAGCAGGTGTCTGTCTCATACACAAAACCACAAATGTAGCTCTACAAACAGTGCAAATTCCACCCACCTCTGGCCGTATCCAACCACGTTCATTCCTTTCAAAACTTGTAGATACGGAGAAAGATCAGGAGACTGGAAACAGACTTGGCCCACCTTTAAGACAAAGAAAGAGAAATAAATACCAGTTACCCCAGACCTTTGCCAATAGTCAAATACACACTAAACTTCATCTTGGGGGAGGAGGGAAATGATGATTTCTTATGCCTTTGAGATGTGAATTTTCTGTCCCCATATCTCTAGGACTTAAGAACTAGTCTTCAAAATGCAAATCTTGTGGCAATAATCCTCATCATGAGGGGAAATAGAAGCAACTGTTAGGATATTTTGAAAAGTGGAAATCTTAAGTATCTTCACAAATCATAGTAAAAAGCTTCAGCTATCTAAGCAGGTAAAAAAAATGTTTCCCACTATCAGAAACAAAAATTTGGATCAGTCATTCTTTTATAGACTTATCACTTTTATTCTGTACTTTTTCATGGCAAACTTTTAGCTCACATGCTCTGTGTGTGTGTATGTGTGTGTGTGTGTGTGTGTGTGTGTGCTTAATATAAGTTTGCTATTTTCTACCCTGGGAAGGTGCTGCTAAAATTAATTTGTAAAATGGTTTCAAATTAAGAACTTACATATATTCGGTATCTGACTCTCAGAAATAGAAAACCTAACTCAAATTACTTTCTGTGATCTATGACACTCTTTCATAAATAAAAACCAGTTTGTCAATTTAACTAAAATAGGCATATCTTCATTAAACATGCAGCCACTTTACCTAAGTTATTAGTCAAAGTTCACATCCCCTCTGTTACAAGATCGGTCATGAGAAAAATATTTTAGGAGCCTCGTGGAATTCGTCTAATGTCTCGTGAAGTTTTGTGATTAGTCTAAACGTAATTATTTGGAGCAAGTGATACACAGCACTGTAAGTGGAATGCAAGTTGTTTCCGGTGGACTTTATCAACACTAGTTGCATTTCATGGCATATGTCCTAAAGCAAATTCCAAAACTTTGGTAACTTGGAACTGTGAAGTTTTGTTAAGTCAAAAGGTGGAAAGTCGTTTAATATCTAGCTCATTTCCAAGTAAGATAAAATATTGAAACATTAGCTACCGCACACAACTCAGTCTACTCTTGGCTTCTTAAAACAGAGCAGCTAAAGATATTTCGGTCTTTTAGTAGATGGGCCACATTGAAAATTTTATATTATGAAGGAGTATGTATTTCCAGAAAATGTAATATACTCACGAATTAGCCAATCTAAAGAGTGCTTCTGTAATTTCAGAGTTTTCACTAGTAATAAAACTTTCTAAAGCACAACACTAATTAATATATGTAACTGACACTACTAGAAAAATGAGGGGGTGCTCTTCCTATAGGGAACACACTGAATTGTTGACCATAAAAGGAGGGGGGTGGGTGATATCTGGAGACAGTGTTATTAAAGAAAGGGTAATAAAATTTTCCTAAAAGTCAAACTGGTTATTTCAGATGGTGAAGGGAGAGCTGGAAGCATAAACAGGGTGACAGAGATAGAGAGGAATAGAAACAGAGAGATAAAATGTGTTAAAATATGATCTGTTTAGTTAAATTCTTTAAAATTGTTAGGATTTTCTAAATAAACATTAAAATCAATAGTGTACTCTTGTGAAACTGGACCTTAATGTCCTTTTAAATGGTAAGTGAACAAAGCTTTTATGGACTCTAAGTCTGCCGCTGATAGGAGATTGTGAAACATTCTTTACCTTTTGATGGTCTGTCTAGAAAGTGGGGAATATTTTGTTTCAGTTAGTACAATAATTTCCTTACTTAAGTGAACTTGTTTTTCTTGATAGTAAAATAGGTAAGTTTATACTAAAAATGGAGCTACCATATGACCCAGCAATTCTACTACTAGGAATCTACCCAAAGGACACAAAAACATTAAGTCAAAAGGAAACCTGCACTCCTATGTTTACTGCAGCACTATTTAAACAGATAAGTTATGGAAACAACCCAAATGCCCAAAAATAGATGACTGGATCAAGATGTGGTCTACATACACAATGGAATACTACTCAGCAATCAAAAAGATAAACTCATGCCATTCGCAGCAACATGATGGTGCTGGAAGGGATCATGCTCAAGAAATAAGCCAGAAGGGAAAAGAAAAATATCAGCTGGTTTCACTTATAGGAGGAATATAGGGGAACCAAATAAGGGATCAGGAAAATAATAATAATAATAAATTAATAAAAAATTAGTGGGCGACTACAAATCAGAGACATTCTGCAGGGGAGGGGAAAGGAGAGGGATCAAAACAGGGGAACTGGTGGTGGAAATTTTATGGAGACTACACCTAAGAGGAGAAAGCATACATTGTACAAAAATGAACAATGGTGTAAAATATATATTAATTAATTAATTAATTAATTTTTAAAAGTTTTTAAAAAGAGGTAAGTTTACACAGAAATGTGTTTATCTGTATTTGCTTCATAGTGATCTGTGATACTATTTTGTCTTGCCCTAAAGTTTTTAATACTTTTGCCAATATACTCTAAAATCAAATTCTAAATGAACTATTTCTGATGTAGAACTGATTTTTTTAAGTTTTCCAAGGAGCCCTGGAAATTCTCAAAATGCTTGTTCTTGCTCCTCATTAAAGAGAGATATAATTAAATAAGGAGTTACTTTGTTGTTAAATTACATGGAAATTACATTGTCAAATAAGAGGTAATAATTGGAAACAGGCCTAGAGCCACTGCTCCCATGTTGGGTTGTGTTCCAGACACTTGGCCCCTTACCCAGGTTGCCTCCTGCTCTCCCAGGCACCAGAAACAGGCCTAGAGCCACTGCTCCCAGGTGGGGTAGGGTCCCAGGATCTTGGCCCTTCATCCAGGGCATTCAAAGCTCTCCCAGCCACCTGAAACACCTCTTCTCCTGGATGGGGTGATGTCCCAGCAACTCAGCTGCTCAACCCAGTGCAATCCCAGCTCTTGCAGCCACTGCAACAGGCCTGGAAGTGCTACAAGAGGCCCTAGCACCACCCTAGATCTCACAAAGTCGCGATGCCCACCATGAGGGAAACACCCAGAACAGTGGGAGAGAATGAACCATGCACAACAAAAGCCCCAACTACAGCAGATGAAACCCAAAGCAAGCAACGGGGAGAAAGAAAAATACAAGTGGCCAACAAAGCCCACAGGAGAAAACACATCACAGGAAGAACTCAAAACCTTGGAACAAAAGCACAAACACATGGAAGGTCTTTTTTTTTTTTTTAACCTATTGGACATAGTATTCGAAATGCCATGATTAAGAAAATAAGGAATCGGAACAATAAAAATAAAACTCAGAAAAGAAGATCAGAGAGATATGAGAAAACTGCCATGAGAAACAATCAACAAACAGAAGTCAAAATTGACACTTTAAATAAGAAAATGACAGAATTGCAGGATATAGAAAGATCGACCGAAGAGAATAAATTTCAGGAGAAAGCCATGGAAACAGGATAAACCTAATGAAACAGTAATTTCAAAGGTGAAAATGAGGGAAAGTGAGAAAAAGGAGAAATACAAAGGAAAAAGAATGAAGAAACACTGAGAATTATCTGACACCATGAGGAAAGGAAATTCAAGAATCATAGGAATCCCATATGGAGAAGAGAGAAAGGGAGCTGAAAAACCTTTTAAAGAAATAATGGAAGAAAACTACCCAAACTTGAAGAAGGAAATGAACATATAGAAATCCACGAAACCAAAAGAACACCAAACTACTGGATAACAGGAGAACTACAGCAAGACACAGAGTAAGTAAAACTTCCAGAGCCCCAGATAAAGGAAAAACAATAATGCCAACCAGGGGAAAGAAACAGATAACCATAAGGAACCCTGATTAGGCTGATGTTGGATTTCTCAGAAGAAACACTCCAGGCAAGAAGAGAATGGAATGACACCAAGTGCCAGCCAAGAACAGCTTGTCCTGCAAAGCTCTTCTTCCTGCATGAGAGAGAAATAAGGCCGTTCTGAAAGCAAATCTTAGGCAGTTTGTATCTGCTAAACCCCCGCAAGAAACATTAAAGAGAACTTTGGGACTTAAACCAAAGAGGGGAATAAATACAAAGAACTGAACAAGGATGAAATAGCACCAGAGCTAAGTGGCAGTGCCAGGCTTTAACACACCAATAATCACTCTGAACATCAATGACTGAACTCACCGATAAAAGACACAGACTCTCTAGTTGGGTTAGGAAACGGAAGCCAACCTTCTGCCACCTCCAGCAAACGCACCTAAGTTCCAAGGATATACACTGACTGAAGGTAAAGGGATGGAAAACAACTGCAAGCAAATGGGACCCAAAGAAAGGCAGGAACAGCCATATTCATGGCTGTAAGATAAAATTCTCTGAAATTCCTAACAAATTCATTAAAGTGGTAGTATGGTTATAGCCGACGCTGGCACTTTACTTACAGGGACCCAATTTCTATAATTACTCATCTATTTTCACTTAACATTTCCAGACTAGTGATGTCATATTGCCCTCAACAGATACTAAATACAGTCACCACACACACACACACACACACACACAGAGTTACCTCTTTAATTACTAAAATTATTATATTCATCTATGCACCTCTGGAAGAGCTCTACATTCTAGATAATGGATTCTTTCTTTTTCATGCACAAAATCCTTAGAAAAAATATGTCAGTGTAGTCACTCCACATTCAGTAGATATAAGGAGAATAAACAGAGGACCTGAGCCTGGGGACCTAGGAGGAGCCGACAGCCCCTCAGTGATTGGGTTCATTGAACAACATCGATGAGTTCTCGATTTTTCAAACATGAAATAAGACTTTGTTCTACCAAAGGACAAATTCTCATGGTCCTCATTTTCTGCAGGACGCGGCGGCCACTGGGGAGCTTGATGGGATCCTGCCTGTGACACACCTCAGCGCCTGCAGTAATGACCCTGAGGGATCAGAAGGTCCCTCACACCTGGGTCTGCTGACGAGCCCAGACCACCCAGGGTCCGCTGCTGCTGCGCTCCCCATGCGAGCCTCCCCGACCGCCACTGCCAGGGTGCCCTGGGCACAAATACCAACATCCACCTGCTTCTAGAGGGAGGCCCGCCTGGGAGAGGTGCCGTCACACCCCCACACCTGCGCGCCTGTCCGGACCCCGGGGTGCTCCCAAGAGAAGACGCCGACCAGACTGGAGGCCCCGCCCGACCTGCACCCGGACTGTGACAGTGACCGCGGGCAGCAGCGGGAGGAGGTGAGCGGGGTGGCGGGTGCATTCAACTCTCATTGTTGGGCGGCGGTGACAGCAGCAGGCCCCGGGGAGCCCCCAGGACAGGAACAGGGAGGACACGTCTGCACCCCGACAGACACCCCAGCCAAGCATGCACCCCTCACGCATCACGGGTCCAGCTACTCCACCTTGAACGGCATCCAGTGCCCATGCAGGCTCCTCTGCAGGGGACACAGACAGCACCAGAGAGAAAACAGGGTCACAGGTAAAATTAAAGTTTTCTTTGTTACGTTACTAACATTTAGGAGGAACCACGCTTCCTCCGGCGACGACAGGAAGGTGCTTCTGGATGTGGGAGATTCAGAATCTCGTGGAAGGGAGTGTTCTCAGCCCCTGGTCATGGGCAGGGCCCCCTGAGGCGCAGGGTCTGGCCACCCCCATTTTGAAAACGTGGATCCCAGTAGGAGCTTCTAGAAAACACATGGCAACCCTTCCCAGCCCCTCTGGCAGGATGGAGGGCTATGCCTTCTGCAGACAGGGAGGACAGCCCTCCTCCTGCCGGGGCCAGGCCCTGCAGCCCGAGCCAGGGAGCCGCTGCCCGCAGAGCCAGCGAGGAGCCAGGAGCCATTCACAGTGGGCTGGAACTTTGTGTCGCTACAGTTTTTCCATCATAATGGGGTGGGGGGCCGAGGGGGCGTGTGATAAACTGCAGCACCGCGACCTCCCTGCTGGACAGCACCAGCATCTTTGCGTCCTCACAACACACGGCTTCTGCCTTATGGAAGATGTGAACGCACCTTATAAAATAAACCCCCTTATCAAATGAACTGAAACTTGAATTTGCGGGAACAATTCCGGTAAATTCTGTCCTACTTCTTCCAAATCCAAATCCTCACTCCTGATGCTTGAATCAACCCACTCAATTCTGCTGGTCCCCAGTCTATGCCAGCCCAGCCGCCCGCCAGGCAGCCAGTCCGTTGTGTTTGTACCTGAGCCAAACGAATGAAAGTGTGAGAGGAGCCAGGGCGGCGAGGGGCCTTCGAGGGCGTCTGCCCTCGCCCGGCCACCCGGTGGCCGCGGACCCCGCGCCATCAGGGGGTCCTTCCAAAGTGGTCCCCAGTCCCCCAGATCGGGCCACAAGGCTGCCTTCCAGCCCCAGCCCCCTGGGGCGCGACTCGGCCAGCAGGGACCACGCCGCCTCGGGCCTGCCCGGGCTGTGTCCACGCCAGTGTCCCCCACAAGGGCGAACCCTGGGTGCGGGCTCCATGCGGGGGACCCGCCTCTGGCCGCGCCTCTGGCCGCGCTTCTGGCCGCGCTCTCTGTTGGGGTCAGGCAGCACGGCGCCAGCACACCTGTGCATTTCTAATTCTCTTCTTTCCAGATTCCCGCAGACATCCCTCGATTGAAATTCATGATTTCACGGCCCGGGTTCCTCACGGTTTCAGAGCTGGGCACACATTACATTCCAAGGACCTCCCTGTCTAGAAAGCAAGACTCATTGATTTACATTTTTTATGCCCTTCATCATCAATGAGAAAATTTTAATGTTTTAAAGTCATGTTGCTTCTAAATCACAGTCATGCAGCCGACCACGAATTCATGTCCCTTCTGTTTTTATTGTGTTTTGTCTTTTCTTGTCACTTTCTTGGAAAAAAATGATTAAACAAGACCATTGTCAAACGCCACGCCAATTTTCTCTGGTCTTCACTGTTTCTTACATTGGCTAATCTGAGTTTCTCAGACCACTGATTTTTTTTTTAAATATGCAATCAGATTTAATTTTTCTGGTGTTGTCTTTGAGAATTACTTGCCTGGCGATCTCCTTGAACCCAAAAAGATCAGAGGCTCAAAGCAAGAACAGACACTTCAGATTCTCAAACACTTATTTTGGGCAGTAAAGGCTGAAGTAGGGGTCTACACAGCCCCAAGCCCGATTACCATATCTTAATGATTATTTTTTTTATTTTATATAATTCTTACATCATTTTTCATCTTTGCACAATGTATGCATTTTCTTTTTGGTTATATTCCCCATACAACTGCACCCCCCCCCTTATTTTGACTTAAGTCCTTCCTCTCCTCTCCCCCCCCTTAATGATTATATTTTTAAATTACGTTTGGACATATAATGAGGACAGAGTCTCCTGCTTAGATATTTTTTTGATTTCCCTGCCTATTTTCATAAACTCCTGTTCCTTCTTTCTTTGAGTAATAAACTTAATGTAAGATATCTAGAAACATTCATGGTCACCAATATCCGCACGTATTAAAATAATTTCAAACCACACCTGTAAAACAAATGAGGTAACTTGAACATTATACTTTCCAATAAGAAAACTAGGTAATGTGTCAATAGGATTCCCAAACCATCATAACTGTATCTCATTTGCTAAGGGATGAAAACTGGGCAGACAGAGTGTCCTGCACCATGGACACTGCCTGCACCCGTGCAGGGAGCGCCGGGCTCAGGGGTCAGGGCTCAGAGGAGCTCGGGGACGGAGTCTCAGGAGGGTGGGCACGCTAATGGCCGCAGGAGTCTCTCCTGTCACTGGGGCGAGGGTGGTGCTGTGTTCCTGGGTTCATGTTAGCTCTGCACCCCCTCATATAGTCACCCTCTGTTCAGCACACCCCTGCCTCAGTTTCCCTTGCTGTAGACGGGGTGGAGCAGGGCAGCGCCTGTCCCAGCAGCCCAGGAGACATGGCCGACGTCCAGGAGCAGAGAAGCACATCTGACCGGGAGTGAGTGTCCCTCTCCTGAGCCACCAGCACCACGCCCACAGGCCTCTGCCACCACCGGAGGGATGGAGGCAGCCAATGACAGCACCCAGAGCAGCTTCATCCTCTTGGGCTTTTCTGACCGACCCCGTCTGGAGAGGGTCCTCTTCGTGGTCATCCTGATTGCCTATCTGCTGACCCTGCTGGGCAACGCCACCATCATCCTGGTGTCCCGGCTGGACCCCCAGCTCCACACCCCCATGTACTTCTTCCTCACCCACCTCTCCTTCCTGGACCTCTGCTTCACCACCACCTCCATCCCGCAGCTGCTGTACAACCTCAGGGGGCGGGACAAGACCATCAGCTACGCGGGCTGTGCCGTCCAGCTCTGCCTGTTCCTGGGGCTGGGTACTGTGGAGTGCCTGCTGCTGGCCGTCATGGCGTATGACAGGTTTATTGCGGTCTGCAAGCCCCTGCACTACATGGTGATCATGAACCCCCGGCTCTGCCTGGTCTTGGTGTCCGTGGCCTGGGGTTGTGGGGCAGCCAACTCCGTGGTCATGCCCTCTATCACCCTGCACTTACCCCGCTGTGGACACAACAGAGTGAACCACTTCCTGTGTGAGTTACCGGCCCTGATCAGGATCGCCTGTATCAATACAGCAGCAGTGGAGGCCACAGTCTTTGTCCTGTCCGTGATCATCGTGCTGACGCCCCTGATCTTGATCCTAATCTCCTATGGCTGCATCATGAGGGCTGTGTTACAAGTTCGATCAGCATCACGGATTAAAAAGGTCTTCAACACCTGTGGCTCCCACCTCACTGTCGTCTCTCTTTTCTATGGAAACATCATCTACATGTACATGCAGCCTGGAAACAGCTCTTCCCAGAATCAGGGCAAGTTCCTCACCCTCTTCTACAGCTCTGTCTCCCCGCTCCTGAACCCCCTGATCTACACGCTCAGAAACAAAGATGTGAAGGGGGCACTGAGGAGGCTGCTGCTGCGTGACAGGAAGGTGGGGAAGGGCTGAGGTCCATGGATTGAGGGCATCTCCAGCCTGGGTGTGTGCCCATCAGGATCCAGATGCACCTGGACTGGGCCATGTGAGGACCTGTTCTCCCAGCTCTCACATCTCTCTGTGGACTTAACAGACAATATCAGTTCCCACATACTGAGTTTTGTTGAGTGAATTACATAATACAAACACTCCTCTAGAAGATCATTACAGCCAAGTCCAAAGAAAAAAATGTAATAAGTACTATAAAGATGAGTTTCCTACTTATAAAAGATTGCCATGTGGTGTCAAACCTACTTTTCTTAATCAGAGTTTTCCTTTTGTTGCTGTTTGTTTTCAATTCATTAATTCCTTAAGTCAGAAATATCTGTAGAGGAACAAATTTTATCATTGTGAACTATGTCTCTAGCAAAAGGATTTTTTGATCTGATGATTTGTTTAAAAAAAAAGTCATGAAAAAAACTCTGAATAACCAACTAGTTGATACCAAACTTCTAAGAACACATTTTTAAGGGAAAATCTCCATTTGTAGAGATGCGTCCGTGATCTCTCAGAAAAATGGAGTGATCAAATCTTGGGAAACTCTGATCAGTGGAAAAGGCATTAATTACAATATGCATGCTGATTTTACTCTTGTGTACTGTCCTTCTTGGTAATCTTCCACAATTGTCCTTCCCTTCTCCCTCTCCAAAACATCACATCTTTAGTTGAAGATATTATTAAATGAGGTGGCTTGAGCCATATCAGAGCATCGGTCAGTTTTACTGAGTTAAATCTGAAAGTTATCCAGAAAAGCACTAAACCCTTATTACTCAGGTTGAAACTGGAGCATCTCTTGGACATCAGAGGCCAATAGGGAGCACTGAACCAAAGGGAACAGTGAAGATAGTCATACTTCATCCAACAGGTAAGAAAGTAGGTGAAGAAATCCTGGAGACTGAAGTCTATAGCAAGGAAGCTGACATACAAGCTGCAGCACTGCAGCTCAGCTAGTGACCTGGGTAGTGAAGGGCTGAGTGGAGCTTGACTGAGGGGAAACATGTGTGTAAGAACTTGGTCCCTAGTCAAAAGAATAAGAACAGTATGCTGGGCAGCATGCCTTCTGTCCACCCCCTCCATGAGACTGGTACTGACCTACTGAAGTGCAATGAGAACACACAGATTTCAGAGGTTTGGTTCTGGAACCCAAAACTGGAGAGCTATGGCAGAGCCACAAACATAAGCCATTTACCCATCCAGCACATTCACACCAGCTGATGGACCCTTTCCTATCCCCAGCTTAGCAGCTGCAACAACAGGTCTCTGACCTGTGGTACCTGGGAAAGACCAAAAGTGTAAAATCACATAAATCCACACCTCCACCTGCTGGAAAAGTGGAAGCAGTGTGTATATCTAAGTGTCTGCTGTTTATGAAAAGGAAATCTAAAGCAGCAGAATGTGCAGATAAAAAGTTATAATGCATGGCATTTTGAGACCTTAAGAGAGCATGACATCACAGGAAAGGAAAACTTCAGAATCCAACCACAGACATAAAAAATTTTATTTTCTTATCAGATACAGAATTCAAAAGTGTCATGATAAAGAAATGGAAGAAAACACAGAAATATAAGTCAAAATGATACAATAGAACTCTGAAAATCTAATCAAATAGATATAACCACATTCAGAAAATCTAATGAATGCAATGAGGAATTTATGACAGAAGTTATGAACAGAATTTATGAACAGAAAATAGAAATTGAAGCTTTAAAAATTAAACAATGAGTTGCAGGATGTAAAAATATTAATAGAGGGGATTTTAAAAATTGCAGAAAGCTATGAAACAAAATAGACCAAATGGAGGGTCAGATCAGTGATATCCAAGATAGTAATGCACAAAGGACTCAGGGAGAAGATAAAAGAGAAATACAACATAAAATGAAAGGAGGGAAGGTAGGGAAGAAAGGAGGGAAGGAGGGAAGAAGGGATAGAGGAAGGGAGGGAGGGAGGAATTCCCAGGCCTATCCAACTCCATTAGAAAAGGATACTGGGTATCCCTAAAGAGTAACAGAGAGCGAACACAGAATGTATTCAAAGCAATAATAGAGGAAATTTTCCCAAACCTGGGGGAGAAATTAAATGTACAAATCCATAAAGATAAAAGAACTTGGTTATCTAAATGTAATGATACCTATACCAAGACACACAGTAGTGAAACTTCCAAGAGTTCAAAATAAAGAAAGACTATTGAAGGGTGAGGGGGGGTGGGAAGTAGGTAACTTATGAAGGCTTACATCAGACTTACATCAGAAGGCTTTTTCTGAGGAAATAATACAAGCAAAGACAGAGTGGTAAGACATATACAATATACTTGAGACAAGAATACTATAGCCTACAAGATATAGCTTTGAAGGGAAAAGGAAAGTTTTTCCAGAAAAACAGAAGTTGAAGGAGACTTCCCTTACAAAATATGTAGAAAGGAGCTCTTGTATCTAAAGAGAAGAAAAATTTAAAAAAGAAAGAAAGAAACTAGAAGCAGAGAACTAAAAACAATTCACAGTTAGAAATCCTCATATATCAACAATCACCCTAACTTTAAATGGATGGAACTCACCAATCAAAAGGTAGAGTGACTTGTGGTTATAAAACAAAACCCAACTTTCCACTATCTCCTTTGGACCCACCTGAGTTCCAAAGAAAAACATAAGTCAAAGTAAAAGTTTGAAAAACAACAAGTAAATGGGACCCTAAAAAAAGCAGAGACAACCGCATTTATTACCAGAGAAAATAGATTTCTAGCTAAAAAAGTTAACAAGAGACAGAGAAGGACATAATGTATTGACTAAGAGATCAATGCATTAGGAAAACAGAGCACACACATACACACATCTGAAGAAGCATCAAAATACCTAAAGCAACTAATACCAAATCTAAAAACAGATATTGGCAGCAGCATAATAGTATTTGGGGCCTTCAAGATTCCAGTTTTTATCAATGAATGGATCAACCAGACAGAAAATGAACAAGGATGCAATAGCCTTAAAGAAGGAATTAGACCACATGGGCTTAATAGACACTTACAGGGCGAAATAGCTGAGTACACAGTTTTCTCAAGTGTACATGGAACATTCTTCAGGATAGATCATATTTTGGGTCATAAATCAGGAAACATCAATAAATTCACAAAAATATCAAGTATCAGGCCTCCTTGGTGGCACAGGGATTAAAGCCTCAGTGCTATCAAACTGCAGCAGAGTTTGATCGCCAGCTGGGAAGCTGACCCACAGGACACTGAAGACCTCCACTATCTCGCCCGCTGCTCCCCTCAGCAGTGTACCTCAGTTCTTCTCCCCACCCTGTCTCTGGTGAATTCTCTCAACCCCCCACCTCTGGCCTATACACTCCAGCATAGATAAATAAATCTTTTAAAAAAATTAAAAATCAAGTATCTTCTCTGGTCATAATGGTATCAAACCAGTTTCTCTGGGTCTCTCCCATGAATACTGGAATCACACTAAACTCTTGTTGCTAAAGTTTTTGTTTATCGTTCTCCTATTATTCTGCCTTTTGTCATATGTGGTGCCTTAGGCAATACCTTAAAATTGTAGAGGCAAAAATATTTTTCCTCATCTATATTTTTTCCAGCCAATTGGGATATAAATAGCCAAGAAACTATTTCTACAAATATTTTCTCCTGTTAATCTAAATTTAGGAAAGTAGTTTAAGACATTTTTACTTTCCTATCCAAACTGGGCATCCACTCTAGAAATTTTATAAAATTCCTAGAAATCAATGTTTTGATATCATGTCATTCATTATAATTCTACTTAATAACCAAATATCCTTCTTAATTGTATGAAATCCAATTTGATCTTTAATGGATCTAATGAGTGTTTTTAAGACTTTCTGTAATTTAGAAAAGCTTCTGTATTACTCTGATTCTTTTGAAAAAGTGATTCATCCCAAATAGACCCATGGAAAGGACAGATTTCTGGTAAGCTTAAGATCATAAAACTGGGGCCTCCCCTGGTGGCGCAGGCAGTTGAGCGCCGTGCTGTAAAGCTGTCCATCAGCCTCTGCAGCACTGGTTTGATCCTGGCCGCCGGCAAGGGTCCCACATGGCACAGCAGACCTCTCCTGTCTCGCCTGCTGCTCCCATCAGCATTGTATTTTGTCAGTCTGCCTGTTCTGTTCCCCGCTCTGTCTCTGATGAGTCCTCTCACCCTCCCATGCATCTGGCCTGTGCCCCAGTTCTTGTGTAAATGAATAAATAAATCTTTTTTTAAAAATCATAAAACTGAACAGGGTAGGAATTTGCAGAACTTACAGTAAAACTGAAAACTAGCAGAGCAATAACCAGGATAAGCTGATGTGACTAATAACTTTTAGTTTTTAATAACTTGTCAAAAAATTGAAATTAGATCATTTAATTTCCTTTTTCTTACTGTGTAAGAAAAAGTAAAAATACTGTGTAATTTTAATCCATGATGGTCATAACATTGACTGTAAATGTAACAAAATCATACAGGAGCACAAAAGCTGACCACCTCGGGTCAGGAGATCACTCCTAAAATTCTGTGTCTGAGAATTCTGAGCCCAGCAAAGGCTCTTGGCATGGAGTGGAGGCTACAGATATGCTGGGTCTCGTGCCTCAGGCTTCCATGCTGATTGCTGGGGAATGATGAGATAGTCACATTTTGACAGCCATTGTGCAAATAACAACACAAATGGAGAGAAGACTTCACCCTTCCCACAAGGGTCCACACAGCATCTTGGCAAGCTTTTCTTCCAAGGGATGTACCTTGGATAAAAAAAATGCACATGCATTCGTTCAAGCGTCTCATGCCTTTCAATAACCTCTCATTCAAAGGCCTCCATATCCAAAATGGTAATTCTCACATTATTTCAGCTCAGTCTAGTACCTTTGGGGCATCAGAGCCATAATCTTGCCTCTGCTTCTCCTCACTTCTCTCTCCCCCTCTCCCTGCCTCTCCCCCTCTCCCTCTCCTCCTCACTCCTCTCTCTCCCTTCACCTCTCCCCATCTCTCTCCTTTCTCCTTCACTCTGTCTTTCCTTTCACTCTCCCCTCTCTGTTCCATTCAGCGGAGCACGACAGAGCAGAATAATTTTAGAAGGGAGAGAACCTCATCAGGTCCTGGCACTGACAAAGCCTCTATGCATTCATGCTTGACCACACAATCCCCTCTCCTCTCACTTGTGAACTCCAGCAGCAGTAACGGCCTCCATCCCTCTGGGCAATATTTTAGGGACCAGTCAGCTGTGCCATCTCCCACCATGATCTGAGCAGAGAAGAAGCTGGTGCCCTGGGGCCAGCTCACTCACCAGTCAGCAGGGGTCAAGCAGGACTCACAGCTTAGTGCAACACTCGGGTGTTCAGGTCACAGTAGGGCCGGCCCTGGTGAGACCCTGACAGAATCCCATCTTCTGAGCAGGACTCCCCGTGGCTCAGCAAGGGGTTCCCTGGCCTGAGATCGCATGTCCCTGGGTGTCCAGCAGGCACCAGGATGGCCCTCAGGCGGGAGGAGCCACTTCAGAGGCTCTGGCCTTGCACCCCTCAGGGGTGAACAGGAGCCCCGAGAGCACCCATTCCCCACTGAGAAAGCTGTCCTCTCCATGTGCATCTTGTCAGACTTACTGAGTGACAACTTTAACCTCCCTTCACTCCATTCCAAGCATGTAAACCGGCCCTTTCTGCTCCCTGCCCAGCTCCAGGTGTCACCTCCTTAACCGGGACTGCCTCTACCTGGACTCCCTCTACCTGAGACTCCCTCTACCTGCACTCCCTCTACCTGGACTCCTCTAACTGGACTCCCTCTACCTGGACTCCCTCTACCTGAGACTCCCTCTACCTGGACTCCCTCTACCTGGACTCCCTCTACCTGAGACTCCCTCTACCTGGACTCCCTCTACCTGGACTCCCTCTACCTGGACTCCCTCTACCTGAGACTCCCTCTACCTGGACTCCCTCTACCTGGACTCCCTCTACCTGGACTCCCTCTACCTGAGACTCCCTCTACCTGGACTCCCTCTACCTGGACTCTCTCTACCTGGATTCCCTCCACCTGGGGCTCCCTCCACTGGGACTCCCTCTGTGAGTCCTTCCTTCCTTCCTCTCCTCTGACCAGCGCAAGTGTCTCAGTGAGACCCCACGGCCTTCACGCCCACCCCGCCCTCTGGCCGCACCAGCCGAGGCGTCTCTAACACTCTGTGCTGTGTCGTCTGGTGTCTTAATTGTTAGGAAGTGGGGCTTCCCTTGGGTGTTTTTTCTTGTGTTTGCTCTTCTTGGTAGAACGTGAGGCCCTACGTGCTGGACACTCAAGACCCGCAGACACGGGCGCGTGCTGGGTGGTCCCGTGAAGAGCACCTGGCAGAAGGCTGGGCCGGCAGTGCCAGCGGACCCAGTGCCTCTGTGACGGGGAGGGGGTCAGGCAGGGCCCTGGGTCCCTCGTCGCTCTACAACTAAGAGGTCGAACCCAGCATAGGTCCTCAGTTTCCCCAAGCTGCGGTGCTCCCCAATTAGGCTGTGGTGCTCCCGAGTTAGGCTGCACGGAAAGCCACAGGCACAGATGACTGGGTGCATTTTCAGATCACAAATCTGATTATTCCCCAGCCCCTCCAGGGGCCCGCATGGCCTCCTGGGAGGCAGCGAGGAGGCGCCTGGAGGGAGAGATCTGGGAGGCTGGTGGGCCGCACAAAGCCAAACGGCTCCATTCCGGGAAGACAAAGCAGGCGACGGGAGTGGGGTTCTACTCTCAGTGTCCCGAGGGTGAGAGAGCGGGCGCCCTGGGCTTTATTAAATCCACCTGCTCGGAGGCAAGCCCTCCCTGCATCTCACCTGCGCCTTTCTCTCCCTGCGGATCTTCTGCTCTTGCCACTCAAGGTGACAGGCCGGAGCGGCGCCGTCTGCACGTCGACAGCACCGTGTGCTCTGCGCACCCACAACTGCCACACGTTCCCCGCAGGCAAGTTTCTCTGCTCCCTGACTCTGCATTTACATCCATTCAGAAGCACCCCAGGAGTCATTCTGACGGATTTCCAGGCCAGTGGATTCAAACTCCTCTAATTCCAACCCCGCTCATTCAAAACTTCTCTGCTTCCTCTCTAACTGCCCTGCTTTCCTGGTTCCTTCTCTTTACCTTCCGCTTGTGATGTGGTTTCTTCTGCAGGAACCTAGGCACATTGTCACGTGGACAGGGTCTCAACAATCAGGTATGTGTGATGCAAACACTTGCTATCACTGAGTTTTCGAAGCTAAAGAATAAATTGAAATACGCTGAAAACTTCCCTGAAGCCCACAGGTAAGTGAATCAACAAAGCAAGGAGTTCAATGCGCCATCACCAAGTTTTAATAAAATACTTTCTATCACCCCCCACAGCGAAAAGGCTTCTCCACTGTTCAGGGCAATGGATTTTCTCTTTTGCACACGCACAAGTCTTGGCTTAAAGAAGTCAGAATTATGTTGCTCTATTTTCAATAGACCAATGAGGAAAAAATAACCCTCCAGCAGTGGGAGGACCGAGCTGGCCTCAATTACTTTTCTCCCCTGGAGACCTGGGGGCCGCCGCCCTCGGGGACTGTAGCTGCAGGACAGCAGTGGACTGAGCCCTGACTGACGCCCCGAGGTAAGCCTCTGCGGATGCCAGGGAGGAACTCTCAGGGGACCCAATTACCCGCGGAGCAGGGCGGGCCCTGGGGAGCGAAGGGAACCCGCCGGGACACGCCTCAGCCCGGCAGTAACGACCTGAGGGACCCCAGTGTCCCTGACGCCTGGGTCTGCCGACAGCCCTGACCCCCAGGGCCGCTGCTGCGCCTCCTCAGGAGACCTGCTGACTTCAGCGCCTCCGCACAAATACCAACATCCACCCTCTGCCAGGGGAGGCCGCCCGGAGAGGCGCCGCCGGGCCCGCACCTGCGCGCCTGCAGGACCCCGGGGTGCTCCCAGAAGACGGTGACCAGCCCAGGGGTCCCGCCCGACCTGCACCCGGACCTTGATGGTGACCGCGGGCAGCAGCGGGAGGAGGTGAGCGGGGTGCCGGGTGCAGGCAGCTCCCGGGCAGTGACAGCAGCAGCCCCTGGGGAGCCCCCAGGACAGGAACAGGGAGGACACGTCTGCACCCGAAGGACACCCCCGCCGAGGCTGCACCCCTCAGGCGTCGCGGGCCCCGCTACTCCGCCCTGAACGGCACCCAGTGCCCACGCAGGCTCCTCTGCAGGGAGGCGCCCGAGGGAAGCCGGGCTCGGTGCAGCGAGCCATGGGTCAGCGCTGGCCAGGCTGAACTGAGGAGACAGCGGCTCCCCGCGGAGGGCCCGGAGGGCAGACTCGGGACACGCAGCCAGGGCCTGCTCCTGCGGGCGGCCTGGGAGCCGGGGTGTGCAGGGGAGCCGGGCGCGCCCACGGGGTGCCCGGGCAGTGTGGCCCTGACATGTCTCAGCCCGAGGGGCCTGCGCTGCGGCGGCTCCTCCTCACCACACGGGTCAACGCAGAATTTCTCTGCCTGGCTCGACCGGACGCTTGTCCCAGCCCCTCCCTGGATGGAGGCCACACTTCATGACACATTCCCAGAGATTTCCACATCCACAAACTTTCTCTCACATTAAAAAATCTCCAAACGCATCTGGGAAACGAGGTGCTCTGATGTGCCCCGTTTTCAGAGAGAAAAGCAGGGAAAGGCAGGCGAGCTGCGCAGTCTGCTGGGCGCAGGGCTGGCTGGGCGGGGGCTGGGGTTGAGACCTGTGTATCTGCACCTTCCAGTGAGGCGGGGGTGCAGGTCCTCCCACACGTGTTGGGGTGGATGCTGCATGGCACAGACGGAAGGTGATGGAGGTTCTGTGCACAGCTGTGAATTAATCCAAAAACAAAATCATTTCTATACAAATTTTGCAATTTATTTCTCCTGAGCAACACAGAGTATCCTGGAAATACAGATCTAATTTCTCCAATAGGACGCCCGCTGGAGAGATGACTTTAGTGTGTGTGTCGCATGTGAACACTGTGTCTCCTCTGGAACGGGACGGTCACCCCAGGGATGAGGAGGGCATGGACCGGCAGGGCCCGGGGGGAGGGTGAGCAGACAGCGTGTCCTGCACCATGGACACTGCCCGCACCTGTGCAGGGAGGGCCGGGCTCAGGGGTCGGGGCTCAGAGGAGCTCGGGCACAGAGTCTCGGGAGGGTGGACATCTGGTGGCCGCAGGGGCCTCTCCTGTCACTGGGGCCAGGGCGGTGACGTGTTCCTGGGTTCATGTCAGCTCTGCACCCACCCCCCATTCAACACACTCCTGCCTCGGTTTCCCTTGCTGTAGACGGGGTGGAGCAGGGCAGTGCCTGTCATAGCAGCCCGAGAGACATGGCCGACATCCAGGAGCAGAGAAGCACGTCTGACTCGCAGTGAGTGTCCCTCTCCTGCGCCACCAGCACCGCGGCCACAGGCCCCGGCCGCCACCGAGGGGATGGAGGCAGCCAATGACAGCGCCCAGGGCGGCTTCGTCCTCTTGGGCTTTTCTGACCGACCCCGTCTGGAGAGGGTCCTCTTCGTGGTCATCCTGATTGCCTATCTGCTGACCCTGCTGGGCAACGCCACCATCATCCTGGTGTCCCGGCTGGACCCCCAGCTCCACACCCCCATGTACTTCTTCCTCACCCACCTCTCCTTCCTGGACCTCTGCTTCACCACCACCTCCATCCCGCAGCTGCTGTACAACCTCAGCGGGCGGGACAAGACCATCAGCTACGCGGGCTGTGCCGTCCAGCTCTGCCTCTTCCTGGGGCTGGGGGGCGTGGAGTGCCTGCTGCTGGCCGTCATGGCGTATGACAGGTTTGTGGCGGTCTGCAAGCCCCTGCACTACATGGTGATCATGAACCCCCGGCTCTGCCTGGTCTTGGTGTCCGTGGCCTGGGGCTGTGGGGCAGCCAACTCCTTGGCCATGTCCCCAGTAACCCTGCACTTGCCCCGCTGTGGTCACCGAAAATTGGACCACTTCTTATGCGAGATGCCTGCCCTGATCAGGATCGCTTGTGTTGATACAGCAGCGGTGGAGGCCACGGTCTTTGTCCTGGGTGTCATCATCGTGCTGACGCCCCTGATCTTGATCCTCATCTCCTATGGCTGCATCGTGAGGGCTGTGTTACACGTTCGAGCAGCATCAGGCTTACAGAAGGTCTTCAACACCTGTGGCTCCCACCTCACTGTCGTCTCTCTTTTCTACGGAAACATCATCTACATGTACATGCAGCCTGGAAACAGCTCTTCCCAGGACCAGGGCAAGTTCCTCACCCTCTTCTACAACATTGTCACCCCGCTCCTGAACCCCCTGATCTACACGCTCAGAAACAAAGATGTGAAGGGGGCACTGAGGAGGCTGCTGCTGCGTGACAGAGAGGTGGGGCAAGGCTGAGGCGGGGCGCAGCATCCCCGCCTGGGTGTGCTCCCAGGAGGACTCGGATGGCGCCTGGCTGGGCCGTGTGAGGACCTTTGCTCCAGCTTGGTGAGCCCCCCGCATCTCACAGATGGCATTGGTTGCAACATGCTGACTGTTGTTGAGTGACCGTCATGAACCAGACCCCTCCAGAGCCCCCAGATGTCTGCTGTGCTGGCCCAAGGACAACGCTAAACAAGGAGCACCAAACAGGCTGCCTCAGCGGGACAGGGGCATCCCGTGCAGCCTCCCTTGATCAGTGTTGTCTCTGTGGTTGTTTGTTTTCAAGTTGTTGATGATTTTCTGGGAACTTCTGCCTATGGTCAGCCCGTGGCAGCCAGGAGGGTGGAATCGGCACTGATGCGTCTTTGCTCCAAACCCCACGTCGTCTTTCAACAAGTTATATGGGTGTTTCCTTTCCTTTGTCCCAACCTTTATTTATTTTCCCAAAGCCATGACGATTCTGGATGCTGACTGAAGTGAGAGCCTCACTGATCCTGGGGCAAACAGTCTTTTCCATAAGCAAAGTGGGACTGCGCCCGGGAGGAGTCTGGTGGCTCTTGCGCCGTGGGAGCTGTTCCGGAAGCCACAGGGTCAGGTCAGTGTGTAGATCCTGCTGCAGACTCAGGAGAGAACGCGAGTCAGTCCTCACGGGGACTTCTGGTTCCTCTGTAGGTTTAGAGCTTTCGTTTCCTCAGCTCTCTTGGCCTGGAGGAATACCAAGGCTCTCCGTAGGCAGAGCCGGGCAGATGCTGGGCTTCCACCACATCCTGCCATCTGAAGAACCCCAGTGGACCGAGGAGGCTGGGGCCCGTGGCTCGGGCCTCTTCCACTTCTCTTCCCGGGACACCAGGACATTTTATTTTTGTCTCATCTTTCTCTTCTTTTGTTTAATCCCCCTGGGCCCCGTTGAGCATACTTTTTTCTTACTCCACTAATGCCCCTTCCACCCCATTGATGACTAGAAAGAACTTCCAGCAAAATCATCAGCCATCTCACGTGGAAATGAACCCGTGTTAAAGAGCCTGTTTTGCGCACAGGACGGAGTCAGTCAGGAAGACACACCCTACATCGACTCAATTGACACGTCAAGCCAATTCAATTTCCTGAGGAAAGGAATGCTGAGCTGGCTTCTCCACTGGAAGTCATCACATCTCTAACAGACACGGCAGAGCTGTCATGTCCTGAGTGGGCTACAACTTGCAAAAAGCGATTCCACTCCTAGGTATTTACCCAAAGGACACAGAAACATCCATTCCAAAGGGCACCTGCACCCCTATGTTTATAGCAGCACTATTTACAATAGCTAAGCTTTGGAAACAGCCCAAATGCCCAAAAATAGATGACTGGATCAAGAAGATGTGGTCCATATACACCATGGAATATTACTCAGCATTCAAAAAAGATAAACACATGCAGTTTGCAGCAACATGGATGGTGCTGGAAGGAATCATGCTCAGCGAAATAAGCCAGAAAGAAAAAGAAAAATACCGGATGGTCTCACTCATAGCAGGAATCTAGAAAACTTAAATAAGGGACCAGGAAAATGAATAACTATAAGAAAGTGAAAATCAAAATCAACAAAAAACTATGAACCAGAGACAACTATGGGGGGCGGGGGCGGGAGGGGAGGGATTGGGGTCAGAATGGGGGGGTTGTAATTGTATGGGGAATATAAAAATAAAATTTATTGTTTAAAAAAAAAAGTGCAATCTAGGTCACACCCAAAGCAAAGGGTCTGGAACCCGCCAGCTGAAGCGCGTGGCTTCCCCGGGAAATGCGGCCTTGGTCAGCAGTGCTGGGACAGTGCTCTGGGGGTCTTTGGTATGTGCTCGCCACTCTCGGGGTTTTACTTGAATTAACTTGTCCAGGCCTCAAGAATGATGGTGGGTGATGACACATTGAGGGGACTAACTCGTGACCCCGAAATATACTGTGTCAGCACGTGGACTGTCTTAAACTGATGGTAGTTAACACCCAAAAGACTCAGCAAGAGCTTTTTATCCACCCACCCATCCACGACCTAAATAAATTTAGCTAGAAGGCCCTTCCAAGCTGCCACCAAGGCTAGTTCCTGTGAATGTGACCGTGTGTGTGGACAGAGAGGACCTAGCAAAGCTGCTGCTTACAATCCCTCTGCCCCTCTGTCTTCTGAGGGGTACAATGGGTATCGTCGGCGGGGGGGGGGGTCTTTTCATCTCCCCATGAGCTACCATCCTTCCCTCTGATGTCCCGACTGCTAACTCCTCTCCTTAGTCCAGGCCGACGCATCCTTCCCAGCTGCCAGCTGCCTTCGGCGTCTCCGTGCCTGCGGACGGCCCACACACAAGTCAATTGGCTTTTGCGCTAATCGGTCTGATGACACCGTGATTGTGTCCAGCCAGGAGGGGTCAGACTGGCTAGATGGACCCAGGCCCTGGCTGATGAAGACTCCATCTGAACTTGAACATCCTTCCTCTCTTCAGAAGGGAGCCTAGCGGGGAGCCTGCTGACTCCAGAAATCAAAAACTCTGGAATGAAAGTCCTTTCAACACTGAGAATCAAACGCCTTGCGACTGACCAAAGCCCCCCCTCTGAGAGAGGACGTGGGCGCGCCCCGGACTAGCTCACACGCAAACGACCACAGGTTGCCGATGACGGGCAAGCCCAGCTTGCGCAATGCTAACCGGCGTGCGCAGTCCTGCTCACAGCCCGCCCGGAGCCTGCAGGACGCAAGAGCCCAGCAGAGAGCAGCGGCCGCGCCCACCCTGGCTTCCGGCCCAGGCAGCCGCCCGCCAGGTCCCCCACAGCTTGGCCGCTCACCCCTTGGCTCAATCGCTGGCCGTGGGCGCCTCACGGGCACCGCTGGCTGCGTGGGGACGCCTCCCCATCCCTGCCTAGAGGCTCTCAAGAGCCCCAACCGACCAGGTTCCACCTTGTCTGATAACAAAGTTGGGGGAGGCTGCTCCCCTGCAACCAGCCAGGGCTGAGACGCTGCACGGGCCTGGAAGTGGGTGCAGGGGTGTGCCGACGGCCTCGCCACCACATTACGAATCAGAGCCCCAGGAAGACTGAGGGGGCCCAGGACGCGCCACCCCAAATCTGGCGCCCAGGCCTGGCGCACGCTGCAAACTGAGGAGTTGGGGAAGAGGCAGGAGGAAGGTCCCCCCATGCAGCGCGTGGGACCCCGCGGCCTCCCAAGGGAAAGGAGCCTCCCAGCCCCACAGACAGGGCACGGAGAAGGGGGGCCAAGGAGGCCCGGCCAGCCCCCAGCTGGCCGCATGAGCCTCGCTCCTGGGCCTGCCCTGTCCCCACGCAGCGCACTGGCCGCCGCGCCCAGCATGAAGGGCGGCGAGGGAGACAGGCAGCGTGGCCGCCGGAGGCCCCGGCCCGGGCCCGCCATCACCACCACCATCTAGGGCCCAGCCGCAGCTGCAGCCTCGCCCCGGGCCACCCACAGACCTCAGTCGAAAGCATCTTCCTCAGGCTTTAGCTCCCACATTCTTGCCTTTCTCACGTACAGTTTACCTACCAGAGAACACAAGCTGCTCGTGCCGCCGCGTGGGGAGGTCAACATGCCCTGAAGATGACAGAAAACCGGCCTGTCCCCGCCCCGCGCCTGTCCCCTCACGCCCGCCTCTCCTGAGACCCGCCGCCTCACCCTGATGTATGTCATGCCCGCCTCCCCCCCACACACCGGAGCTGGAGAAGCCGCTGCCCGACCCCTCTCCACCAGCCTCGCCTTCCAAGGTAATCAGTGTGACTCCAAGACTAGACATCCTCGCCCTGCACAGCGCTGCGCAGCGTTCTGTCAGCACCAGGCCGCGCCCAGGCCTCGCTGCGCCCCGGGTCCCGTCCCCTCCGGAAGGCGGGCACGCCTCGCTGAGCAGATTAAACACAAGTCCTTGCGCTCCTCCCCGGTTCGATCGCGGCCTGGGGCGCCAAGAGGGGCAGGGGAAGGACCCTCCTCTTAAAGGCCGAGTCCCAGGAGGTCCTCAGGCCCCAGGACAGAGAACGGAGGGATTGCTCCGCCTGGGAAGCTGGTGGTCGTTTTCCCTTTTTAGCCATAAAAATGTTTCCTCCTCTGTTTAAAAAAAAAAACACAACACAAAGTTCATCGAAATAAAACACTGGCGAGCTTACTGGCTTTTTTCAAGAACTCGTGAGCGGTCTGAGCAGTGGACCCGGGGAGCTCGGGGGCTGCGGGGCAGGAGAGGCCCCAGCCGTGGGGCCAGGGGCTGCCACCCAGGATTGGTGCCTCAAAACTGTCCAGCTACACCTTTCCCGAGCAAATGGGGCTTTGCTCAGATGCTGACGGGAACCGGGTTAATCATCTTTTCAACAAGGTGGGGGATGTGTGTGAGGCCGAAGCTGCGGTTGGTTCAGAAACGGTATTTTTAGGACATCATTGTTTATTTTGAATCTTTTGTTTAAATCCAAGAACATGCATGGCCACAGAGGATGAGACGCAGCCTGCCCTCGTGCATCACTCAGGCCTTCCAGACGGTCAGCCCCCCGCGCGCCAGGGACGCCGCTGCTCGAGGGTCTCGGGACAGGCAGAATGACGTCCCGCCCCTGCCGGCCAGTCTCTCGGCAACCCCAAGCCCGACAGCGTCTATGTTTATTGACGGGGGAGCAGTGACAGTGTTCTTAGTTGAAGTGAATAACGAGCAGGAGTAAACTAAGACGGCGGCTGACAGAAAGAAAGGTCTTTGACAGGAATAACTCCTACAAACACTTCCATTATTTTAGTTCTACATTTAGTTCTCCCTCCAGAGTTTCTCCTTAAATGATCTTTACTCCAGAAAATTCCCACAGGGCTAGGATCTTCCAGTCAACAATGGGGACAATCTTCCAGTTAAGTCATGGGGGTTGTTTGTTAAAAATACAAGCAGGGATAAAGGCAACAGAACATCAGACTACATTATCAGCCCCATATCGGGAACGCGGGGTGTGACTGCAGACAGCGCCACAGGTATCCCCGCGCGGCTGTGGGCCCATCACACTGAGAACCTGGTACCTGACTGACCAGACTGTTCCGTGGGAGGCGACTTACTCCTCAGTAAGCACCCGCTGTGAAACCACCTCTCACACAGTTTAGCCTTATGTTGGCTAAACTTGGGGTTTTAATTTAAATGCAAAGGGCAAAAACCAACCATTGAAAAGGAGAAATACAAAACAAATGATGTGGTGTGATAAGATTTCCCATACTCGGTCTGCAGAGTGAGGGTCTCAGCAGCTCCCAGCCACACAACACGACAGCCAGACACGGCGGGTGGACTGACTGGCAGCTTCTCACTCACTGAGGACCTAAGAGATCCCGCAGATAGATACGAAACTGTGAGAGCCAGGACTAACGTGTGTCTGCTGCAACGAAAAACCTCTCAAACAAGAATGCTGAGATAGCAGACAGCGAGAAAGGACTTGACTGTTAGTTGTAATGATATAAATCAGTATTTGTTGCGAAATTAACGATTTCTACTTTTAGTCTACTAATATAAATGTAGATAATTTATCAATTTCATAAAGAAATATATCAAGAATGGGCCTCCCCGGTGGCGCAGCGGTTGAGCGCTGGGTTGCGAAGCTGCCCATGGCCTCTGCAGCGCCGGTTCAATCCCTGGCTGCTCCCGGCCACCGGAGGAGGGTCCCACATGGCGCGCAGACCTCTCCTGCCGCCCGCTGCTCCCCTCAGCAGTGTGCTTCGGTCCTTCTGCCTGCTCTGCTCCCCGCTCTGGCTCTGGTGAATTCTCTCACCCTCCCGCGCTTCTGACTGTACCCAGTGCATGTATAAACAAGCAAACAATAAATAATAAATAAAAACATGCCTCTATAAAAAAATATAAAAAAAAAAAATGTTTAAAAAAAAAAAAAAAAAAAGAAATATATCAAGAAAATCATTGGCTTGAACCTGCTATTTTGCCTTTGAAAAGTTATCAAGAAAAAATATTTCCTAGAAAAGGGAATTCTATTTTTTAAAGTATATGGATGCTAATTATAATTAACTAGTTATAACTAATATTTGTTCATTATGTTAGCAAAAGCTGTAATATTTGTGATTCTAACAACCAGTTAGAAGTATATTAAGTTTAAAATAAAATAAGAGAAAAAGTCAAAATCATAACAATCTAAAGGAAGAGGTCAGGCCCTGCTGCCGCGAAGTCCCCTGCTGGGTCGGCGTCTGGGGCCGGCCGGCCGGACACTCACTGCGGCTGTGGGCCAGGACGCTGGGTGGGCCTGTCTGCCAAAGGCCAGGAAGGCCAGGCTGTGAGGAAACATCCCGGCAAGGCTGCCCCATTGCTGGGTCCTCCTGAAGTGGAGTCCAGGTGTGCACAGGAGAGGCTACAGTGTCACGGTGAAGGTGACAGCGAGCCACACCTAGGGAACCACGGTGGTCTGTGCACGCTCTGGTGACTGCTGCTTGAGCAATGTTCTGGTTTGAGGACATTGGCTACCTGGAGAGGTGAGACGGGTGGGCCAAGATAGTGGCCTAGTGCCAGGTGATCCTGTCACCCGCCTATTTCTGAACATGCTTCCGCCTGTTCTTGCGCCACACTCACAGCATGTCTCCTCTGTCCAGAGTGGCTGCACTGTAGGGTGCCCCCTCCAGAGAGTCCCCAAAGGGCTAATTCATGCAATTAATAAGCCACAAGCTGTTTGTTAGTAATATAAACAAGGACAAGCAATGCCAAGTAGATCAGGATATATTATAATTTACCAAAAATGGACTAAAGCTCATTAGGCAAACACTATCAAAGCTATAACATTGTGCTTCCCACAGTTAGTAAAGCAAAACCAAAGTACAATGTCACTTCTAACATGAACCAGCAAGTGCAGGAGGGAAAGCCTGTCGTGGACCACAGAAGAATAATATATTCACTCCTAGGTATTTACCCAAAGGACACTGAAACATCAATTCCAAAGAGCACCTGCACCCCTATGTTTACAGCAGCACTGTTTACAATAGCTAAGCTTTGGAAACAACCCAAAAGCCCAAAAATAGATGACTGGATCAAGAAGACGGGGTACATATACACCATGGAATATTACTCAGCATTCAAAAAAGATAAACTCATGCAGTTTGCAGCAACATGGATGGAGCTGGAAGGGATCATGCTCAGTGAGATAAGCCAGAAAGAAAAAGAAAAATACCGGATGGTCTCACTCATAGCAGGAATCTAGAAAACTTAAATAGGGGACCAGGAAAATGAATAACTATAAGAAAGTGAAAAATCAAAATCAACAAACAAATGAACCAGAGACACTCTATGGGAGGTGGGGGGTGGGGAGGGGAGGGATTGGGGTCAAAATAAGGGGGTTGTAATTGTATGGGGAATATAAAAATAAAAATTATATATATATATAAAAAAGAATAATATATTCAAAGTTGAACATGTTGCCTTAAGAACTGGAAAGCTTACATTTCAAGGGGATGCTGGGTTAGAAATGCTCCCTAATGTCGCCAGAAGACTGACCAGGGAGAACTAGCACAAAGTCAGACACAGTCAGGATCATGGACCTTCCTGTCTAGTAAAGAGCCACCACGTCTCCCGTGGGTGCATCAGGCAGGCGCACCTACGTCCTCTGGGCACCCGTGGAGCCCTGTGGGTGCAGGACAGAAGGCAGGTGGCGGGCTCGCAGGCTGGACACCCAGAGCTGTGCCCACTGCGTGGCCACCTCTGTCCCTGCAGGCCTGGTCCCAAGGCTCCCAGCTGGAAGGCCCTTCATCTTCCTAGGACTTTGCCGAGGGCACCTGCCACATCCTTGTTGCGCAGGCTGTAGATGAGCGGGTTGAGCATGGGCGTGAGGATGGTGTAGAACACAGAGACCACCTCGTCCTGCTCGGCCGTGCGGTAGGCTTTGGGGAGGAAGTACTTGAAGATGGCTGTCCCGTAGAAGAGAGACACCACAATCATGTGGGAAGAACAGGTCGCCAAAGCCTTCCTCATCCCCAGCTTGGACCCTAAGCCCAAAACTGTGGAGAGGATCCGCCCATACGAGGCCAAGATGGCGGAGATCGGAAGGAGGAGAAACACCACCCCGCTGACATAAAGACCCTTCTCGTAACGGGAGGGGTCGGCACAGACCAGTTTCAGGAGCGCTGGGATCTCACAGAAGAAATGATGGATCTCCCTGGAGGCGCAGTAAGGGAGAGTCAGAGTGTAGGCCACGTGGACGGAGGCGTTGAGCAGGGCGCTCAGCCAGGTGCCGGTCACCAGGAGGGCACAGACGGCCGGGCGCATGAGGACCGAGTAGCGCAGCGGGTGGCAGATGGCCACGTAGCGGTCGTAGGCCATGACGGCCAGCAGCAGGCACTCTGCCCCCACGAGAGTCATGAACAGGAAGAGCTGAACCCCACAGCCGGCGTAGGAAATGCTGTTTCTCCCAGACAGAAAGTCACAGGCTATCTTGGGGACAAACGTGGAGCTGTACAAGAGGTCCATGAGGGAGAGCTGGCAGAGCAGGAGATACATGGGCGTGTGCAGACGCGAGTCCAACCAGATGAGAATCATCATCATGACGTTGCCGACGAGGGTGACGAGAAACATCAGGCAGATGAGAGCGAAGAGAGCCCGGGGCGCCCGGATGTGGTGGAACAGCCCCAAGAGCACGAAGTCAGTGCCGGCGGACCCGTTACCCCAGCTTTCCATCTCTCCTGCCCAGCTGGCCAGCCGGTCACAGGTGCCCTGCAGCCCGTGCCCGTCTAGCCCGGCACCCCCCTCCTCCTGCCGCGTGCCGCTGTCATGTCCTCCTTGCAGCCCAGCGGGGCAGGGCACCGCACCCCCGTCCTCCGGGACCCTTCCCCTCTGCCTGCGCTCACTGCCGGCACGTCAAGACTTGAGGTGCTTCATGAGAACCATGGAATCACCAATGGCCCACCTCTGGCGTGGGCCAGCAACCACTCGGTCAGTGAACGCTGAGAAAGCCCAGACTCCACAGAGAGGGTATTTGGTCCCGTGTGCCCAGGAGAGCGAGTCAGCGTGAGGGAGGGCAGGCGTGGCCCGCGCGGCTGCCTCCGTGTCGCCGGGACGTGCCAGCTCCCCTTCTGTTCTGCCAACGATTCTCACAAACAACATTTCATTATGAGAGTCCATCGCCGGGTGCAAATGTGCTTTTAATCTCTCCGCGCATCCTATGTCCTAAGAACTTACAAACCCATTTAGAGGCGTGACTGGCCATTCTCCAAGGGGCCCAGGTGGTTTAACCTGAAAGAGTCGCGCTCAACTGAATACCTAGGGGGCCCCGACGCCGCAGGGGCAGCCGCCGGCCTGTCTGCGTGGCCGAGGGTGACAGACCGGTCAGCGCCCCAAGGCCGGGAATAAAGTTTCCATTTCCTCTGAGTAGCTCTTTCCGATGTAAGTATCTCAGGTGGTGACACAACAGCCTCTCTAAGGCCAAATTTCTTCCACTTACAGATTTTTAAAATGATTTCTACTCTGAATCCTCAGACACACAGAAGGAAGCAAACGTGGGTAAAATCCACCCTCTGCAGTAAAAGCCGTTCTCTGCCCGCCCCTCCCGGCCGTGTGCCCCGTGCCCTTCTTGGAGATGGTCTCGCCGGGCCGCGGCCTGCGGTGAGGGTGTCGTGGCCCGCGGGCCCGTGGCAGGCACGGCGAAGACGCTGTCGCCTGACACTGTCACACTGAGCCCGGATCCAGCACCTCGGGCGGCCCCGGCGGTTGGACGGCAAAGCTGACGCGGCTGACGGGGAGAGGCTCGCCAGGCGACGGTCCCGGGCACGTTTGGCCGCAGAGACCCGGGGTTTTCCCGCAATGCTGGACAAGCCTTGGGTCCCTTCTGCCCCTCTGCCCCTCTGGCCCTCCTCCCTCTGCCCCTCTGCCCCTCTGCCCCTCTGGCCCTCTGTCCTTCTGTCCACGGCCCGCGGGGCCTGGGCGGCAGCTGGTCCTCGGGGGGGCTGGCGGCAGCGGGCGGGGAGGAGGCTAAATAGCCCGGGGAGCGCGGGCTCCAAGCACAGCGTCCTCAGGGAAAACGCGCCTGCTCCTCCCCCTGCTCGTCCCTCTGCTGAGTTAGACGAGGGTTCCCTGCCCCTGTCCCCGCCCCCCACCCCCCCCACCCCCCCCGTAAGCGGCGGGGAGCCCCTGCGCTGGCGGCGGCCAGGAGAGCCCTGGGGAGGGCTGGGTGTCCGTGGGGGACACGTCCCTTGGAAACAAGCCAACAAAAATCATTGCTCCTCAGCGCTGGCGCCGGCACCCAGGGGACCCAGATGGCTGCGCCCAAGCCGGGAGAGAACCTCAGCCCGGCCAGCTCAGCGCACGCCGGGGCGGGGCCGGCGCTCCCTGACCACTGGTGAGGGCTGGGCCGGCGCTCCCTGACGCCTGCGGGGCTGGACCGGCGCTCCCTGACCGCCTGCGGGGCTGGACCGGCGCTCCCTGACCGCCTGCGGGGCTGGACCGGCGCTCCCTGACCGCCTGCGGGGCTGGACCGGCGCTCCCTGACCACTGGTGAGGGCTGGACCGGCGCTCCCTGACGCCTGCGGGGGCTGGACCGGCGCTCCCTGACCGCCTGCGGGGCTGGACCGGCGCTCCCTGACCGCCTGCGGGGCTGGACCGGCGCTCCCTGACCACTGGTGAGGCTGGACCGGCGCTCCCTGACGCCTGCGGGGGCTGGACCGGCGCTCCTGACCGCCTGCGGGGCTGGACCGGCGCTCCCTGACCGCCTGCGGGGCTGGACCGGCGCTCCCTGACCGCCTGCGGGGCTGGACCGGCGCTCCCTGACCACTGGTGAGGGCTGGACCGGCGCTCCCTGACGCCTGCGGGGGCTGGACCGCTCCCTGACGCCTGCGGGGCTGGACCGGCGCTCCCTGACGCCTGCGAGGCTGGACCGGCGCTCCCACCGCCTGCGAGGCTGGACCGGCGCTCCTGACGCCTGCGAGGCTGGACCGGCTCCCTGACCGCCTGCGAGGCTGGACCGGCGCTCCCTGACCGCCTGCGGGGCTGGACCGGCGCTCCCTGACCGCCTGCGAGGCTGGACCGGCGCTCCCTGACCGCCTGCGAGGCTGGACCGGCGCCGCTCCTGACCGCCTGCGAGGCTGGACCGGCGCTCCCTGACCACTGGTGAGGGCTGGACCGGCGCTCCCTGACGCCTGCGAGGCTGGACCGGCGCTCCCTGACGCGGCTCTGCGAGGCTGGACGCGGCGCTCCCTGACCGCCTGCGAGGCTGGACCGCGCTCCTGACGCCTGCGAGGCTGACCCGCTCCCTGACCGCTCGCGGGGCTGTGCGCGAGGCGGGCGCGAAGGGAGGCCTGTGCGGTCCGGGGTGTGAAATTCTTTGATCGCCACAAATTTCTTGAGGGGGCGGCAGGGGCGCGGGGGCGCCGGACGCGTCGCCCGTGGACTGGGCCGGCAGGAGCGGGCGGACCGAGGGTGCAGGCTCTGCTGCCCAGAGACCACGCAGGGCGCGCAGGGGGCCGGTGCCAGGCCCCGCTCCCTCTCCGCCCCCCCCCGCCCCTCGGGGCCGGTGCCCCCACCCCAGGGCCAGGTCTTTGAAGTGGACGCGGACGCCGCCCTGGGCCTCCCTGCGCCCCGGCTTTCCTCGCGCCTCCCGCGCAGTCGGGGCGCCCGCCGGGCTGGGCGCGCTGGGGACCGGCCGGGCAAGACTAAGGGGCCCCGCTCCGGCCCCGCCCAGCGAGGCCCCTGAGTGGGGCGGGCCCCCCCAGAAACCCACCGGCTTCGGGGTCACGAGCAACAGGGGCTGCCGGCCAGACGCGCCAGAGGCCTCGCCCCGAGGAGCCCCGAGCCCGCGGCCACGGCCACGCCCGACGCCCGTGTCCCCACGACGGGGCGGCTCCCGCGACGGCGCCCGGGCAGGGGCCGGGATCGGGGCCCACGCGGCCGAAGGGGGGGGGGGAGCCGGGACAGCGCGGGCGGCTGGGCCATTTTGGTCCCTTCAGCCCGCGCCGCCGCGGCTCCTCAGGCTTCAAAATACAGTTAATAGGAAAAAGTACTTAAATTAGGGAGCGCGCGTGGGTGACTCTCGGAGAACTGGGGTCTCAGCTCTTCGTTGTCAGCGAAACCAGGGGCCGCGGGAGCAGCTGTCCCGGCGGGCCGCCCTGGACACCCGGGCCGCGGGGCGCTGGGTCGGCCGCCGCAGCGGGGCCCCGGGCTCGGCCCGGCGGGATCGGGGACAGACGGGAACAAGGGGGGCTGTTCTCCGACCACCGCGGGGTGACCGCAACCCGCTTTCGGGGCGCCTCAGGGAGACACGCGGACTGCGCGAGGCTCAGGCCCGGGGTCGCTGGTCCCTGCGCCGCGGCGTCCTCAGAGCGCGGGAGCTCGCGGGGCTCCGGCCTCACAGCAGCCGCGGGGGACGCTCGGCCTGTGCCGCCGTGAGGGGGGTGTTGGGGGGCCTCCCAGGGCCAGGAGAAGGACACTGACCACCCCCACCTCACACACAAACTCGGCTCTGGACGGACAACACGTGGCTGGAAGGTCTGAAGCCAGAAAATGTGTAAAGAAAACACAGGCGAACACACTGTGCCTCTGCTTCGGGAACGTCCGGGGACTCCCTGCAACCACAAGGAAAACAAAAGCTAGAAAAAGCAAACGGCGCTGTATGCAAGGCCCACTTGGGTCAGCAGCTCCGCTCCTCCGTGTCTTGCTGAGGAGCACGGCACTGCTCAGACGGACGTGTGCTCTCCGGGTCATCCATGGTCATCCGGCCTGTGTCCAGTAGCCGAGTTTTGGAAGCGCGTAAGTGTCTGACAACAGAAGAGTGGATGAAGAAAGAGTGGCCGAGATACACAGTGAAACACCACGAAACTCTAAGACGTCCCGCCGTGTGTGACGACATGCCTGGAGCTGGAGGGGACTGGCGAAGCGTTATTACTCACAGACGGAGAAAGACGAAACCCGGACCATTTCACTCCATCACTTGTGGCATACGGAGAAAGAAAACAAAGGAACAGAGAAAAATAAACCAAACAAGCAGAGAACCCTGACTGTAAACTGAGGTTGTCAGACGGGAGAGGAGGGGAGGGGCCGACACAGGAAAAGGGCCTCCGTGGGCCAGGGAGGAGGACATTGCGCCTTCTGGTGCTGGGCGTGGCCACACACATCTGAAGATGTTCGCACCCGCAGATCTCAATCTCACACACTTGTGTAAGCCAACATAAGTGCAAAAAAATGCAATATAAAATAAATGAAAATAGAACGATAAAATATTTAACAGCAAAATAGAACACTAGTATTCCAAAGTACATTGTCAAAAAGAATATTATTTGAATTATCACTAGGAACTGTGAAAATCAGCACATGGATTTGGAAGAAAAAGTTACTGACACAAATTAGTTATGAATAAATAAGGAGTCCATTATTTGTGGAGTAAATCGTGTTTTCTGATTACACTAATTAAATTGCAAGAAAATGACAAACACGGTGTTTAAACGCCCAGCTCAAAGCAGTCAGAGAACCAGAGGACTCATTTTTTTTAAATCCATCTTATACTTGAAGCAAAGATTTCTGAACCAAAATAATAACTATCTGGTCTTGAAAGTGAATGTAAGTATAAAATGAATTTGCTCCATTACTAAGTCTCACGAACAATTAGAAGACTGACCGGAAATAGAAATCAGAATTGAAATGTCTACTTAGATGATATAATCTGAATGTCTGGAACAGTAACACCCCCTGACATTTCCTTGCGAGCAAAGAAACAATTACAATTACATCGGTAGATTTAGAATACAGAGAAATGATTTAAGGTGTCAAGATCCTCCTTTAAATAGCTTTGCATTTACCAAAAAAGGGACAAATATAATTATGTTTGGATAAAAACTCTATTTCATATGCTACCTGAATAACCAAGTTCCTTAGTTATGTCATCAATGACTATCAGGGCATACATGATTGAATGTACAAAGAATGACCATATGATACTTATGATTAGGTGGAAGAGTATATGTTTCACTGTGTTCTCTATTTCTCAAAATATGACTTCTATAGTTAAATGTAGACAAATGTGTCCTTATTAATATATGCTGTATTCCATTTTAGAGTAAATTTTGTCCGTTGCAGATTTGCATTGGGTGAGCAAACACTTCACATTCCTCACACTCTGAAAACTTTCCTAAATGCTCTAGTGACGTCCTTGTTCCGCAGGCTGTAGATGAGGGGGTTGAGCATGGGTGTTATGATGGTGTAGAACACAGAGACTGCTTCGTCCTGCTCGGGGGAGTGGTAGGACTTTGGCAGAAGGTACGTGAAGATGGCAGCCCCGTAGAAGAGCAACACCACAATCATGTGAGAAGAGCAAGTAGCCAAGGTTTTCCGGAGCGCCTGGCCTGATCCCATGCCCAGAACAGTGACGAGTATCCTTCCATAGGAGCACAGAATAGCTGAGACGGGAGGGATGAAAAAAATCACAGCACACACAAAAACAATCTTTTCATATCGGGAAGTGTCAGCACAGGCCACTTTCAGAAGCACTGGGATCTCACAGAAGAAATGATGGATTTCCCTGGAGGCGCAGTAAGGGAATGTCAGAGTATAGATTGTATGAAACAAGGCATTGAGCACAGAACCCAGCCAGGTCACAAGCACCAGGAGCACACAGACCCTGGGGCGCATGAGGATGGGGTAGCGCAGAGGCTGGCAGATGGCCACGTAGCGGTCATAAGCCATGACCGCCAGCAGCAGGAACTCTGAGCCAGCAAGGAGATAGAAGAGGAACATCTGGAAGCTACACCCAACGAAGGAGATGCGGTGGTCCCCAGACAGAAAGACCAAAGCCATTTTGGGGACAAATGTGCAGATGTAGAGGAGATCCATGAGGGACAGCTGGCTGAGCAGAAAGTACATGGGGGTGTGGAGAAGAGGGTCGGCCCAGATGAGGATGATTATTATGGTGTTGCCGAACAGGGCCACCAGGAAATCGAGCAGGGTGAGTGTGAAGAGGACCCAGGGCACCGGGGTGCTGTGGAACAGATCCAAGAGGATGAAATCACTGCCTGAGGTCTGGTTGCTCATGCTCATGTTCCAAATTTGTAACTTTGGAGGGTTTCAGCAGCATAATGTTCATATCTATATTAAATTTTACAAAATAAAGTCATAATCACTTTTTAACAACTCAAGCCCATGTACCTTGGTACCTCTCATCTTTTAATTTTAGTAAATAAATATATTTTTCATCCCCAAGACTTTACTAAGGAATATAAAAGACCACCAAGAAAACTTATCCCATTAGTGTAAGGCCATATTATTGTTTATGTTAAATATATAGTTTAAATTTTTTATTATAAATTAGAATTCTAGAAATTGAAATTCTCAGGTAGTAATACTCAACTTCCACTTTATATAACAGTCTGTAAAACTAGACAAGTATTCATAAGTTAACAGTACAATTTTATCTGCATCAGTATTTTCTAACAACTTTATCAATAAATTTTATGGAACAAGTGTGGAAAATCTGGAGAAAATAATTCAGAGTCAAAAAAAAAAAACTTGTCATACCTATAATCAGTAGCCTTTTCTAGAATTACTTCTTGAAATTTCACATTGGCAAAAAGAACAAAATAGGTTTTCAAGAAGCTATTATAAAAAAATTAAATTAAGTAAGTGCTATTCCTTAAAGCTGCATGTTTCTCTTTTAATAGACTCAGTGAAATAAGCCCACTCACGGCAGGAGAACTGTGGCATTTAGTCGCTGTGCAGCTCCTGTTGCACATGGCCACATGCCGACTCCAGACAGGACGAGGCACAGAACCCTGGCTGGCAGAGCAGACTGCATGCTGGACATGCACTTCTGCCAGGGAATAAAGGGGAGTCACTGCCCTCAGGAGGGGGTGCAGCAGCAGCCTCAGAGCTAGAAAATCCCAAAGGATTTTCTTTCCTTTCTTTTTTTCCTTTTCTATCCTTCTTGGTACTGGTCCAAAGAGCACTTAAAGTAACTTCTGAAGTGACAGGACAGTAGGAAGCACACTTTCATGGCATTATTTTGAGAATGAGTGTGAAATGCTGGTATGTTTTCATTACCTCTCAAGTTACACTTTCTCTTTGAGGGGATGCATAATGAAACTTTAATTGTCAGTAGTAATGAGACTTAATTTATAAAACATACCTTAAATATATTAGAACATGTTAGTGGTTTAATGAAGAAAATAGTAAAAGTAGCTAATGCAGGTGTAGAAAATTCTGTTCAAGAACGTTGGAAGCACCTTCTAACGTGCCACAACAGTGAATTCACAACATTCTAAGACAGTGACAGGAAAATCTGTGGTCCTTACCTCAGTACTCAGCACCTGGAGAGACATGAAATGGAGGCCACAGGATCTGGAATGAAGGGTTGAGCTCACGGGGGAATCGATGCATAAACTCCCTACAATCCCAGCACGCATGTGTACAAAATAAGAATTTTACATTAGTCCTTATCGCTAAGAGGACATAGCACTTGCTTCTTAGCTTCCATTGAGAGCTAAAGAATAATTCATGGTCATGGGTTAAGTTTTTGCTCATTTATTGAAATAAGTCCTCCCAGGAATGTAACATTCCACCTTCTAAATACCTTTCAAAAACCACCTGACAGATAGTTCCTGTACGTTTACTAATTAACGCATATGAATGCCCTCAATCCAAAATGGTACAGCATAATTGAATAAAAATGTTAGTATTTTGACATTTATTTAACTCATGATGCTCAAAGACAGAAAATAAGAATTAAAAACTATACATAGAGTCAAGCAGTATCCTAAAGACCAGTGAGTAACAACTTGGAGCCACTTTCACCAATTGCCACCTAAAAAAGCTAACAGTTTTTCACTCAGGGACATGAATCAACTAGCAGGATGTTTGAGTATATTCTGGGGGAAGTAAACAAAAGCATAGATATCAGATATCATTACAATGATTTCACCAGAGATTCATGCTCATTTTCTTTTCAAAAAGAGCCTCAAGGAAGGCTTTGCACATGTGAGACGGCACCTCTGGAATAGTTCAACTCCTAACGTACCTTTTTGTACAGAACTGACTGCTGCCCTCAACCCTGGAATTAGGATGTTACAGCTTTTAGGAAAAATAATGAAACAAGATGATTGATCTGGGCATCAGAATTTGCCTTCTCATATAATATTAGATTATGTAAAATAATGTAACTGCCAGCAGCCCCCAGCTATAGGTCTTGTTCACAACCAATAGAATGTATCAGCAATACTATGTAGATGTGTAGCTAGCATTAAACAAATGGAGTCGCTTAGGTTTTTCATTATAAAAGCTAGGTTACAGCTTCCTATGTTAAGTAGCTAAGCGATCACCTCTTAAACATATTTCCTGAGAAAATATTCTACTTACCACTAGGGAAATATCAATCCTGCTCATAAAGTGTTGTTGATAAATGTCTAATTTCTCGCAGTATCAGAAACACAGATTGCCTAAGAGAAGGGGTTAAATAGCTTCACCTTGTTGCTTCAGTAGTCTTCAGGCTATTTACTGTTCCATGGGAAGTTCTCAGAGGGAAGGTCCCCCAAGGTAAAGGTGCACCAATTATCTTCCTGTCCTTCATAACCCCGAGGACAGCCTGCAGCCATCTCACAAGCCTGTGCTTCTCTAATCAGAGAAAATGCTTGTCAAGAGATGTGAGCTCAAAAGGCTGAGTGAATATTAACATTAAAGTTTACTTTTCAAGCCACTTGCTTGCAAAATAAGAAATTTATCCATATGCAAAGGAACAGAGGAAGAAAAAAATCAGAGAGGAACTACAAAGACAGTAAGAAAACAACAAACAAATGGAAATAAGTATATACCTTCAACAATCACTTTAAATGTAAATGGTAAATTATACTTTCAAAAGATACAGAGTGGCTGAATGATAAGAGACAAGACATCTATTTAATGCCTACAAGAGACACATTTCAGGTGTAGGGAGGCAGAGACAGAAACAGAGACTGAAAAGGGAAGGAGTGGGAAATGATATTCCATGCTATTGCAAATGATCAAAATGTTGGTAGAGCTATACTCATACCAAAAACATAGATACTAAAACTAAAGCCATAAAAAGACAAAGGAAAACAGTATATGTTGATATATAGGGCTGACCAACAAGAATATATAATGTTTTAATATATTTTCACCCTGCAAAACACAACCAAAATATATAAGGCAAATATTAACAAACCTAAAAACAAAATGACAATACAATAATTTGGGCAATGTTAGTAACCCAATTTCATCATGGGTAGATCGTCCACACAGAAAATCAATAAGGAAATACTGGCCTTAAATGGTACATTAGATCACACAGACGTAAAAAGAAATCTAGAACATAAAAAAGGAAAATATTAAATAATTACAACTGCAATCATATCAAGCATCATTTTCAACTACAACTGCATGAAACATGAAATTGAGTACAAGCAGAAAACTAAAAAATCACAAAACTTAAAGATCAAAGAACATGCGTGAACAACTATTGAGTCCATGACAAAAATTAAAGGCAAAATTATACACGCAGATAAAAACAAAATGGAAATACAACATACCAAAATATATATAGACTGCAGCAAAGTTGTCTCTAAGAGAAAATTAGAGCAATACAGACCTACATCAAAAACCAACAAAAAATCTCAAAAACATAAAGGAACTAGAAAAAGCACAAGCAACATGCAAAGTGAATAAAATATTGGAAATAAATATCAGAGTAGCAATAAATGGAACAGACTGAAATAATAATAGAAAAGTTAAATGAAATTAAGAACAGCATCTTTGAAATCAAAATTGACAAACCTTTGTTTGGCTAGACTCAAGAAAAAGAGAGGGCTTAAATACATAAAATCAAAAATTGGAAGTTAAAAAGAATACTTGAGAAACACAACGATCTATAAGAGATTATAAGAACACATAGATGACAACAAGATGGACAATCTAGATGAAACAGATTTATTCTTAGAATCATAAAATATCTCATGACTGAATAGTGAGGAGACAGAATATCTAAATAGACCCATTTTAGTAAGGATTTTGAAGTTGTAATCAAAAACCTTCCCCCCAAAAAAAGCCAACTGCTTCACTGGTAAATTATACCAAAGATTTAATACATATCCTCCTCAAATGCTTCAAAAGCTTTAAGAAGGGAACATGTCCATAGTCATATTACTATGTAAGTATTACCCTGAAATAAAACAAATGAGACCATGACAAAAAAAAAAAAAACTACAGGTCAATAATCCTGATGAACATAGATTCAAAAATCCTCAAAATATTAGTAAATGCAACTCACAATGATATAAAAGGCTTATATACAATGATTTTTTTCATCTATTACAGGAATTCAAGGATGGCTCACCATCTCTCAATGAAGGATTAAAATCTTTTTTTTTAATTTTTTATTATTTTTAAACAATATTTGCTTCCCCTCACCCCCTCAGATTGAGCACCCATAGAATTTCCTTCCCCAAGACACCCGTGCACCATCACCACAGTCCCCTGTGCTCCTCCCTCCCTCCCTCTCATTTCTCTCCCTCCTCCTCCCCTGCAGGATGTCTCTGATTTATAATTGTCTGTTTTTTCTTTGTTGTGTTTTGTACTGTTATTATTTTTTTACACTGATATCTTATTGGGTTCCCCTATATTCTTGTTATAAGTGAAACCATCTGATATTTTTCCTTTTCCTTCTTGCTTATTTCACTGAGCATAATTCCTTCTAGCTCCATCCACGCTGCTGCAAATTGCATGTGTTTATCTTTTTGACTACTGAGTAATATTCCATTGTGTATATGTACCACATCTTCTTGATCCAGTCATCTATTCTTGGGTATTTGGGTTGTTTCCAGGTTTTACTTATTGTAATAGTGCGGCAATAAACATTGGTGTACAGGTGTTCTTTTGAATCAATATTTTTGTGTCCATTGGGTAAATCCCTGGGAGCAGAATTGCTGGGTCGTATGGTAGCTCCATTTTTAGTAGACTGAGGAACCTCCAGACAGCTTTCCATAGTGGTTGGACCAGTTTGCACACCCACCAACAGTGTAGGATAGTTCCTTTTTCACCACATCCTCGCCAACATTTGTTGTTGCTTTTTTTTTTTGATATGTGCCATTCTTACTGGTGTAAGGTGGTGTCTCAGTGTGGTTTTGATTTGCATTTCCCTGATTATAAGGGATGTTGAACATTTTTTCATATGTCTGTTGGCCATTTGCATTTCCTCTTCAGAGAAATGTCTTTTGAGTTGTTCTGCCCATTTCTTGACTGGATTGTTTATTTTGGTTTTGTTGAGTCATGTGAGTTCTTTGTATATCTTTATGATCAATCCCTTATCAGTTGAATGGAATACAAAGATTTTTTTCCCAATCAGTGGGGTGTCTCTCCGTTTTGGTTAATGTCTCTTTGGCTGTACAGAAGCTTTTCAGTTTGATGTTATCCCAGGTGTTTATCTTTGCCTTCACTCTCACTGCTTTGGGTGATGAGTCTTTAAAGATGTTTCTGAGATGTATGTCTTATAGTGTTTTACCTATATTTTCTTCTATCTATTTTATGGTTTCAGGTCTTATGTCCAGTTCTTTTATCCATTTGAGTTGATTTTTGTGCATGGTGAGAGGTAATGGTGTAGATTCATTTTTTTGCATGTGGAGGTCCAGTTTTCCCAGCACCATTTATTGAACAAACTGTCCATGTTCCACTGCATATTCTTTGCTCCTTTGTCAAAGATTAGTTGTTCATATAAGTGTGGCTTTATTTCTGGGCTCTCTATTTGGTTCCATTGGTCTGTGTGTCTGTTTTTGTTCCAATACCAAACTGTTTTAATTATTATGGCTTTGTAGTATAGCTTGAAGTTTGGAAGCGTGATACCTCCTTTCTCCTTTGTTTTCATCAGTAGGTCTTTGGCTATTCATGGTTTTTTGTGGTTCCCTATGAATTTCATCAGTATTTTTTCTATTTCTTTGAAGAATGTCATTGAGATTTTTATTGGAATGGCATTGAAATGTATATTGCTTTTGGGAGGATGGCCATTTTAATAATGCTGATTCTTCCAATCCATGAGCAGGGGATGTCTTTCCATTTCTTTGTGTCTTCTTCAATTTCTTTTAACAGTGTTTTATAATTTTCTTTGTATAGGTCTTTCACCTCTTTTGTTAGGTTTATTCCCAAGTATTTGATTTTGTTTGTTTCAATTACAAAAGGGATAGTTTTCATGATTTCTTCTTCAGATTGTTTGTGTATAGGAAAGCTACTGATTTTTGTGTATTGACTTTATATCCTGCTACTTTACTGAACTGGTTGATTATTTTGAGTAGTTTTTCTGTGGAGTTTTTAGGGTTCTCGATGTATATTATATCATCTGCAAATAGTGATAGTTTTGAAGGATTAAAATCTTATGTGCATCTCAATAAATGCAGAAAAGTCATTTCATGACATTTAGTGTACACTTATGAAAAAAAAAAACTCAACAAACTAGGTGTGGAGGGAAAATACATTCACATAATAAAGGACACATATGACAGGCACACAGTCAGCATCATACTCAATGTTGAAAAGCTGAAAATTTTCCATTATGATCAGGATTAAGACAACACCACCCACTCTCCTCACCTTTATTCAACATAGTATTGAAAGTATTTGCGAGACCAGTTAGTCAAGAAAAAGACATAAAGGCATCCAAATTGGAAAGTAAGAAATAATAATGTCACTATGTTTGGATAACATGATTTTATATTTAGGAAATCCTAAAGAATCCACCAAACACTGTCAAAACTGATAAGCAAATACAATAAAGTTGCAAAATCAATATACAAAAATCAGTAGTGCTTCAATATAACTATTAGAAAAATAAATTGGGAAAAATACCACAATAGCAGTATTTTCAAAAAGAAGAAAATACTGAGAAATAAATTTAATCAAGGAAGTGAAACATCTGTTCACTGAAATCTGTAAGGCAATGAGAATTGAGAATACAAATAAATGGAAAAATCTTCATACTCATGGACTGGGAGATTCAGCATTGGTAAATACCCACATTACCAAAGCAATATGCCAATTCAATGCAATCACCATCAAAATCCCAATGCCATTATTCACAGAAATAATACCAAAAAATACTAAAATTTGAATGGAGCAAAAGACACCCAAAAAGCTGCAGCAATCATGAGTAAAAAAGAACAAATCTGGAGGCATCAAACGCCATGATTCAAACAATAAAATCAAAGTATAAAACACAGCTATACTTGTCAAAACAGTATATTAGCAAAGAAACAGACACATAAATCTATTTAATAGAACAGAATCCAGAACACTCTTTCCAGATAGGATCGATTCTTTTATGAAAAGGAAGCAAGATTACGCAGTGTGGAAAGGATGGTGTTTTCAATAGATGGTGCTGGGAAAGTGAACACGACATGCAAAAAAATGAAACTACACCAGTATCTTAATGATACACATAAAATAGTTCATGTTGGAGTAAAGTTTGAAGGTAACATATGAAACCATAAGACTTCTAGAAGGTAACAAAGTTGGTAAGTTACATAACATCCTTCTAGATGTTGAATTCCTGTAAATGACCCTACAGACGGACAATGATAGAAAATATAAATAAATGGGACTACAATGAATGTAAAATCTCCGGCACAACAAAGAATAGAATGACGGAAAGTGACTGAATGAGAGAAAATACTTGTAAATTTATCTCTCTGAGGGGTTAATGTTGAAATATATATAAAGAACTCACAAACCTTAATAACGAAACATAAGCAAGCCAAATTAAAAATGGATAAACAGAAGGCATTTTCCCAGACATACATATTGCCAGCAGGTATGTGCAGATGCACAATATTACTCAACATTAGGGAAATGCAAATCATTAGGGAAATGCAAAATTTAATAGGGCATCACCTCCCACATTTGAGAATCACTTTGATCCTAAAGAGATGAAATCAAAAGTGAGATAAGACAGAAAATACAAATGTACTATCATTTCACTTACATGAGAAAACTGAACGAAACACAACTCCCAGATACTGAGCACAAATGGTGGTTACCAGAGGTGTTGGGACTTGGGGTGAAGAGGTACAAAAAGGTAAACCCTAAAATGACACTGTGTGGTGGTAGTTGGTAACTAGACTTTTAGGAATGAGCAATTCACTATTCATAAAAATATTGAATCATTAGGTTATACACCTGAATCTCAATTAATGTATCCATTATTGCTCAACTAAAAAAGGCCATGTTATTTAATGAATGCAAATTGAAACATACATTGAATTGATCAATATTTATTGAATAAAACTATGCCCAGTTTTAGAGCAAGGATTGTCTTAGGGCATTTTCTTTAAAATCACGTATATAAATATTCATATTTATTCATTTATGCTTGTACTTTGAGTATATTACAAAATTCTTTTTTTTTAAGATTTATTTATTTGTACAAGAACAGGGGTATAGGCTAGATGTGCGGAAGGGTGAGAGGATTCACCAGAGACAGAGCGGGGAACAGAACACGCAGACTGGCGAAATACACTGCTGAGGGGAGCAGCAGGCAAGACAGGAGAGGTCTGATGCGCTACGTGGGATTCTCACTGGCCGCCTGGGATCGAACCCTCACTGCAGAGGCTGCGGACACCTTCACAGCGCTGCACTCAACCTCCTGCACCACCAGACAGGCCCGAGAATATTACAAAAATCTTAATAAAAAAAATTCTAGGGCCTCCCTGGTGGCGCAGCGGTTGAGTGCTGGGTTGCAAAGCTGCCCGCGGCCTCTGCCGCTCCGGTTCAATACCTGGCTGATCCCCGGCTGCCCCCCGGCCACCGGAGGAGGGTCCCACAGGGCGCGCAGACCTCTCCTGCCGCCCGCTGCTCCCCTCAGCAGTGTCCTTCAGTCCTTCTGCCTGCTCTGCTCCCCGCTCTGGCTCTGGTGAATTCTCTCACCCTCCCGCGCTTCTGACTGTACCCAGTGCTTGTATAAACAAACAAACAAATAAATAAATAAATAAAAACATGCCTCTATAAAAAAAAAATTCTAGGGCCTCCCTGGTGGCGCAGGTGGTTGAGCACAGCACTGTGAGGTTGTCTGCAGCCTCTGCAGCGCGGGTTCCACCCTGGCCAGTCACAGAGATGCCCACATGGTGCGGCAGACCTCTCCTGCCTCGCCCACTGCTACCCTCAGCAGTGTATTTCAGTAGATCTGCCTGTTCTGCTCCCCACTCTCTCTGGTGAATCCTCTCACCCTCCCGCACATCTGGACTGTACCCCAGTTCTTATATGCATGAATAAATAAATCTTAAAAAAAAATTCTAACACTATTGGAAGGCAGTGCTTTCCAAAAGAATAATCAAAGGTGCTAAAAGTAAAAGAATAAAAATAATAATGTATTACATTAATAATTAATATCCTCATTGATATGACCATTGGTATATTTGACCATTTTTATGTATTGCCAGTGGTACAAGTTAAATGCTTGATCAATGTTGTATTTCTCATACATATGGAGTATGTAAATAAATGCACATGATGAATGTATATACATAAACATTTTATATTCCATTCCAAAGAAAAGTGCATCACTGTTAAACATTTACAATTGATAGTCACACACTGCACATTTCTCATATTCTGAAAACTTTCCTAAAGGCTCTAGTGACGTCCTTGTTCCGCAGGCTGTAGATGAGGGGGTTGAGCATGGGTGAGATGATTGTGTAGAACACAGAGAGCACCTCCTCCTGCCCCGGGGAGTGGTAGGACTTTGGCAGAATGTACTTGATGATGGCAGGGCCATAGAACAGCAACACCACAGTCATGTGAGAGGAGCAAGTACCCAACGTTTTCTTGAGTCCCTGAGTGGATCGCATGCCCAGTACAGTGGACAGTATCCTTCCATAGGAGCACAGAATGCCTGAGATGGGAAGGATGAAAAAAATCACAGCACTGGCAAAAAGGCCCTTTTCGTACTGGGAAGTGTCAGCACAGGCCACTTTGAGGAGCGCTGGGATCTCACAGAAGAAATGATGGATTTCCCTGGAGGCGCAGTAAGGGAATGTCAGAGTATACACCACATGGATCAAGGCATTGAAGAATGCACCCAGCCAGGTCACAAGCACCAGGAGCACACAGACCTTGGGACGCATGAGGATGGGGTAGCGCAGAGGCTGGCAGATGGCCACGTAGCGGTCATAAGCCATGACTGCCAGCAGCAGGCACTCCGACCCCCAAAGAGTAGAGAAGAGGAACACCTGGAAGCTACACCCAATGAAGGAGATGTGGTGGTCCCCAGACAGAAAGTCCACCACCACCTTTGGGAGAAATGTGGAGATATAGAGGAGATCCATGAGGGACAGCTGGCTGAGGAGAAAGTACATGGGGGTGTGGAGAAGAGGGTCGGCCCAGATGAGGATGATTATTGTGGAGTTACCTAACAGGGCGACAAGGAGATCCAGCGCTGTGAGTGTGAAGAGGAACCAGGGCACCGGGGTGCTGTGGAACAGATCCAAGAGGACGAAATCACTGCCTGAGGTCTGGTTGCTCAGCCATGCCATGCTCGTGCTCCTAATTTGTAACAAAGGTATTACATTCACAGTTTCTATGTAATTTTTTCAAATAAAATCATGCATCACCTTCTAATATCTAAAGTTGCTTTACTTCCCTTAAACTTTTAGTTTCAGTAAATAACTTGCATTTTAGTCCTCACTAATGATTAATAAGAGATCACCTAATGGGAATGCAAACTGGTCCAACCACTATGGAAAGCCATGTGGCTTTCAAATTACTAAAATTGGATCAATCATATGACCCAGCAATTCCACGCTTAGGAATCTACCCAAAGGACACAAAAATTTAATTTGAAGGGATACTTGCACTGCTATGTTCATTGCAGCACTATTTACAATAGCTAAAATATGAAAACAAACTAAATGCCCAAAAACAGATGACTGGATCAAGAAGACGTGGTCTATATACATGATGGGATACTATTCAGCAATCAAAAGAGACAAACTCATGCCATTCACAGGAACATGGATGGAGCCTGAAGAGATTTTGTAAGCTCAGTGAAATAAGTCAGAAGGAAAAAGAAAAATGTCAGATGGTTTCACTTACTGAGGAACATAGGAAAATCAAATAAGGGACGTGGGGAAAATGACAAAACTAGCAATGACACTATAAATTGGAGACATTCATCAGGGGAGGGGAAGGGAAAGGGATCAAAACAAAGGGAAGAGCACAAGGGTCTATGGGGACGGTTCACAGGTGTTGAGGTGGTAGTAATTTTATGGGGACAACACCTGAGGGGAAAAACCAAACATTGTACAAAAATGAACAATGTAGAAATATATAAATAAATTTTAAAAAAGAGACCACCTAAGACAATACCACATATGGAAAATGACATCATTCTTGCTGAAAAAACATATGTGTATATACAAATTTTCTATCCAAGTTTTCTAGAAATGGAAACTCTCAACAATTACAGTCAAATTCCACTGAAGCTATTGATGGCTATAGCGGGGCATTGGCTGCCCAATCAAATACTTCCATGTATGCACGTAGGTTGCCTGCTCAGTTTATCAAAGTGCAGAGAATATGTGGAAGATGAGGTGAAAATCTCAGAAGAAAGGCACTGCTACAATCAACTATACCTTTTATAGCAGTTTAGTTATCTAGAGGTATAAATACTTTCTAGAGGAATTCCAGTTCTTTCCAGAACTCTCACCTGAGAAAAAAACTGTTCCTCTAAGAAGATATTTTGAAAACATATATTTAAATAAGTGCTGAACTAAAAATGAGACTATTTTATAAAAGAAGCTGTAATTAATAATATTAAAACATACGTCATTAACTTACTTTTTTATTAGAAATAGTTAAAGCAGGTAGGTATATTCACTTGTTCAAAACACTGCTATTCTTTCAAGCTACATAGGCACACATTCTTGTGATTTAATAGCTCCAATCATTAAGTAAGCTCATGGGGAAGAGGAAACGTGGAAGCTTCCATACCTCTTATTTCATGTCTGCAAAGGGAATCTCTCAGTGAAGAGGGTCTTGGTGTGTGCAAATTTGCATACAGATGTGAATCAGATAACAATGGCGGAAAAGTAATTCCAATGACTGAGCAAAAATGAAAAATCATTGTCCTACTCAGGGTAACTCAGCAGCAATACCATTGCTAGAAAACCCCTAAAGGTTACACCTTTCTCCTGCTTCCTTTCCTTCCTTGCTTGTTCCAAAGGCAGCTAAAGTGATACCTGAAGTGACAGAACAGAAGGCACAGCGGCATGAGAATTTGAGCATCAACTCTGGGATGCAAGTAAAATGTGGGGCTATTTTTATTGATTTCTTAAACTGTTCTCTGAAAGGTAGCGATCACGTAGAACATTCATGAGACGATTTTATGAAAGAAGCCGCATTTAATCGCATTAAACATGTCATCGACTTAATAAAAGAAAACGTTCACACAGGTTGGTATGTTCACTTCCATTCACGAGCATCAGAAACACCCTGAGAAGCATCCTCACTGCTCAGTGCCCAAGGGAGACAGCCGAGGCCAGCAGGGCCTGCTGTGCAACCGAGGGCTGATCATCGCATGAATCTCCACACAAACACCCTCAACCCTGAGCCCAGATTGGGTAGATTTCAAGATCATTATACATTGAAATTTTTCATAAAATCACAAAGGCTCTATTAATTAGTCCTCTGTCTATGCAAGGACAGTTATTGGTGTATCTCAGTTATGAGAGAGAGAAATACAAATTCTGAATCAGTGACATATTTGAATGATTTTTGAAAAAAAAATTATACAAGGAATTTCCCTTCTTTTCTTTCTAAAATGCATTTTGTTGACTCCCAATATTCCCTACTACATATTACCATCAACGTATCTAATCATGTAATGAAACGCCCTAGTTCCAAAGGGATGTGTCTGACTTAGGTAGATTTTCACATAATATTTATTTTATTCAGTGTTAAAAATAATTTATAAAGCATGAAATTAAGGGATTTGTAAGAAGTCACACAAATATTAGCCAGTGATAAAACATTAATTTGGAGATAACTCCCCTCAATTACCTTCTAAAAAAATCTCTTTTGTAAGCGAGGATCATGAATAACAGTAAAATCAACCAAAAGAATATATTTATTACATTTGCTAGAAAGGGCATTAATTGCAGTTAAGTGACTACTCGTGTGCCTTTAAGATGACTTGATCCAGATCTAAGAGCCCTCACTCACGTCAGTTTATGGAAAGACACTGAACACTAGACAGGCTCCTGGCATGGAAACACGCAGCCTGTCTTTCTTACATAAAGCCAACACCTGTCCACCTTGGAGTTGGGAAATCAGACCTTTTTCAAAATGAAACCAAGTTATCAGACAGGCATAAAAATTGCCTCTTATATAACAATAGATTGTGTAAGGCAAAAGAACACCGGCAACCGTCCAACTCTATACCTATTCGACTCAATAGAATGTATCACCAGTATTTTATGAACTTCCAGATTGATGTGCACACATCGGGTTTTGTTGAGATGTCCCGTTATACACACTGGGTTAGAGCATCATATTTTAACCAGCTCAGGAATAAAAACACACTTCTTCAACATATTTCCTGAGAAAAACACTCCTACTTACTCGAGGAACTGGACTGGAGCTGCTCCTAAAGTGCTGCTGACAAACTTCCCGGCCCCACCAGCATCAGAAGCGTGCAGCCTGCCTGAACAAAGAGTTAAATACCTTGACACGCTGTTTCAGTAGTCCGAGGCTAATTGACTGTTCACGGGCAGCCCTCAGAGGGACCGTCCCCATCCGCACTTGATCCCTGAAGTAAAGTGTGCAGAATTATCTCCCCGTCCTCTGTGACCCACAGAAATGCCTGCAGCTGTCTCACAAGGACATGCAGGCTCCACCTCAGGGAACACTGAGTCAGGTGATGAGCATTCAAGAGTTTGAGTAAACACTAAATTTAAGCTTGCCTTACGTAAAAAATTGTGTTTCTAATGAGAAGCATTTTGGCTATGAAGTGACCATACCTGTACTTCCCATAGAGGAAGTACTGAGCCAAAAGGAAAACCACTCACTTTTCATTAAACTGTCAGAGATTTGCTCTCTCGGGATGAACAAAATGCTATGTCTGAAGAGAGACAAATACAGACAACCATGCATAGTTCTGCTGATATCACGTGAAGCTCCTCAGCCCCATATGGGGAAGAGGAGCACTTAAAACTTCATGCAATGAGCAGACTGCCATTCCGATGCTGGTCTGAGTAGCCCTTGAAAGTGACAAACCTCGGTTTTTGTGTATGGTGTGAGGTAGTGGTCAAGCTTCATTCTTTTGCATGTAGCGACCCAGCTTTCCCAGCACCATTTATTGAACAAACTTTCTTTGCTCCAGTGCATATTCTTTGCTCCTTTGTCAAAGATTAGTTGACCATAAATCTGTGGGTTTATTTCTGGATTTTCTATTCGATTCCGTTGGTCTGTGTGTCTGTTCTTGTTCCAATACCAGGCAGTTTTGATGGTCATGGCTTTGTAGTATAGTTTGAAGTCAGGGAGTGTGATGTCTCCATTCCCTTCTCTTTTTTTCAGGAGAGCTTTGGCTATTTGGGTTTTTGGTGATTCCATATGAATTTCATCAATAATTGTTCTATTTCATTGAAGAATGACATTGAAATTTTTATTGGAATAGCAATGAATCTGTATATTGCTTTTGGTAGGATGGCCATTTTAATAATGTTTATTCTTCTAATCCATGAGCAGGGGATGTCTTTCCATTTCTTTGTGTCTTCTTCTATTTCTTTTAACAGTGTTTTATAGTTTTCTTTGTATAGGATTAAAGAACTAGACATAAGACCTGAAACCATAAAATACATAGAAGGAAATGTAGGCGAAACACTACGTGATATGCACATCAAAGACATCTTTACAGACACATCACCCAAAGCAGTGATAGTGAAGGCAAAGATAAACAGCTGGGGCTACATCAAATTAAAGAGCTTCTGCACAGCAAAAGAGACAATAAAAAAAAACAAAGAGAAACCACACCGACTGGAAGAACATTTTTGCACCCAACACTAATGATAAAGGACTGATCACAAAAATCTACAAAGAGCTGATGAGACTCACCAAAAACAAAGAAAATAATCCAGTCAAAAAATGGGCAGAAGAGCTAAAAAGAAACTTCTCTGAAGAGGAAATGCAAATGGCCAACAGGCATATGAAAAAATGTTCAACATCACTTGTAATCAGGGAAATGCAAATCAAAACTACCATGAGATACCATCTTACACCAGTGAGAATGGCACATATTAAAAAAACTAGCAACAACAAATGTTGGCAAGGGTGTGGAGAAAAAGGAACTCTTCTGCACTGTTGGTGGGAGTGCAAACTGGTCCAACCACTATGGAGAGCTGTGTGGAGATTCCTCAACCTACTAAAGATGGAGCTTCCATATGACCCAGCAATTCCACTCCTAGGTATTTACCCAAAGGACACAGAAACATCAATTCAAAAGGGGGCCTGCACCCCTATGTTTATGGCAGCACTGTTTACAATAGCTAAGCTTTGGAAACAACCCTAATGCCCAAAAATAGATGACTGTATCAAGAAGATGTGGTACATATACACCATGGAATATTACTCAGCAATCAAAAAAGATAAACACATGCCATTTGCAGCAACATGGATGGAGCTGGAAGGGATCATGCTCAGCGAAATAAGCCAGAAAGAAAAAGAAAAATACCGGATGGTCTCACTCCTAGCAGGAATCTAGAAAACCTAAATAAGGGACCAGGAAAATGAATAACTATAAGAAAGAAAAAATCAAAATCAACGAACAACTATGAACCAGAGATACTCTATAGGGGTTGGGGGGGGGAAAGGAGGGATTGGGGTCAAAATAAGTGGGTTGTACAACAAATGTTGGCAAAGATGTGGAGAAAAAGGAACTCTCCTGCACTGCTGGTGGGAGTGCAAACTGGCAACCACTATGGAGAGCTGTGTGGAGATTCCTCAACCTACTAAAAATGGAGCTTCCATAGGATCCAGCAATTCCAGTCCTAGGTATTTACCCAAAGGACACAGAAACATCAATTCCAAAGAGCACCTGCACCCCTATGTTTATAGCAGCACTGTTTACAATAGCTAAGCTTTGGAAACATCCCAAATGCCCAAAAATAGATGACTGGATCAAGAAGATGTGGTACATATACACCATGGAATATTACTCAGCATTCAAAAAAGATAAACACATGCCATTTGCAGCAACATGGATGGCGCTGGAAGGAATCATGCTCAGTGAAATAAGCCAGAAAGAAAAAGAAAAGTACCGGATGGTCTCACTCATAGCAGGAATCTAGAAAACTTAAATAAGGGACCAGGAAAATGAATATCTATAAGAAAGTGAAAATCAAAATCAACAAAAAACTATGAACCAGAGACACTTTATGGGGGGTGGGGTTCGGGGAGGGGAGGGATTGGGGTCAAAATAAGGGGGTTGCAATTGTATGGGGAATATAAAAATAAAATTAATTTTAAAAAAAAGAAATTGACAAGCCTCTGGGACTGCAGTCAGGATGGAAGTGCATGGGTGCGGGAGGGAACAGCATTTCAAAAGGACCAGGGCTAGGATATACACCAGGATCACAAGATGAAGAGAGATGAAAGAGTCCTTCCTGGCTCTTCTAAGAACAGACAGTAATTGTAAAATAAACTCAGAATATTCGCACAATAAATGTTAACTCTTTGGGGGACAATCTAAGAGATGCTTAACAAAGTTCAGGGAAGTATGTCTCCTCAAATTCAGCTCACACTAATCTTTCTCACTCCCCTCTGAGGAGTGGGAAAGTTACAAATCACTCGCAAAGGTCACATCTAAGGGACACAGGCCTAACAAATGGTGAGATCTAACCCCAAGGGTACAGGATTCAACACCACATACTTCCCTACACCTCACCAAAGGGCTCCAGTACAAAGACAAAATATTTCAGCTAAAACTTTGCATGCAAGATATGGAATATATCTAGAAGTATGTTTTTATAGTATCACAAAGACAAGGAAAGACAGGTAAACAAACCCTGGATTAATTTGGAGTCACTGCCATTGAGAGCTACAGAAAATATAAAATAGAGTTCAACTCTGAAGTGGGTCACCACAAAACTTCACGTTAATGACACTGATCAGTTTGTATTACCCAAAATATCAAGTACATCATTCAACAGAAGATTATAAGGCAGTCCATTAAAAAGGAAACACATTTTCTGAGGAGAGAAAGCAACCATTAGTGCAAGACTCAGATATTATACGGATTTGGAATTATTACACAAAGATTTTTTTAAACTATGGTAAATATGTTAATGACTCATAAAGAGAAAACATAACTAAAGAATACAGACAGAATAAGCAAGAAGATGAAAATTTCAGAGTCTGCAAGAATACAAGATCAAAAGTATCTTTCTAAATATTGTAACAGAAATAAACTTAGATTGGCACATCAGAATACACAATATGACTTGAGAAAAATTCAACAAGCTTGAAGACTAATCAATATAAGATTTATGAAACACACATTCAAAAATAACATAAAGGGTTTGCAAAAGAACAAATAAGTAGTGGTGGATGATGTTAAAGGTATAACACAGGTAAAAGCACAGTGAAATAAAAGAAGAAGGGGGGAGAATTATTTGAAAAAATGGCCAAATTTTTTCCAAAATCAGACACCAAAACACAAATCCAAAAGGCTCATAGAACAGACCAATGGAATAGAATTGAAAACCCAGAAATAAAGCCACACATTTATGGTCAACTAATCTGTGACAAAGGAGCAAAGAATGTACACTGCAACAAGGAAAGTCTCTTCAATGAATGGTGCTGGGAAAACCGGACTGTTCAATGCAAAAGAATGAAACTAGATTACTACCTCACACCATACATAAAACCCAACTCAAAATAAAAACTCAGGACAAAACTGCTTCTCTGGTAAATATACCAAATGGTCAAAGATTTAATGCATACCCTTCCCAAATGCTTCAAGAGTTGTAAAGAAGCGAACACTTTCACAGTCACGTTACAATGTAAGCATTATCCGAATATAAAAAACAGATGAGGACATCACAAAAAATTACAGGTCAATATTATTGGTAAACATAGATTCAAAAAATATTGGTACATGCAACTCACAATAATATAAAAGGATTATGCACAATGATTTCTTTCTTGTGCCATCCATTCCAGGAATGCAAGGATTGTTCAACATCTCTCAAATCAATCAGTGCACATACCATATTAATAAAGGAAGGATTAAAATCCTATGTGCATCTAAATAGATGCAGAAAAATCATTGATGACATTCAACACAAATTTGTGAAAAAAAAAAACCTCTCAGCAAACCGAGAATGGAGGCAAAATACATTCACAAAATGAAGGCCAAATGTGACAAAATAATGTTGAAAATGTTGAAAAGTTGAAATGTTGAAAAGTATATCTCTTCCTCTCAAATCAAGAGGAAGTGAAGATCACCCACTCCCCTGAATTTTACTCAACATATCAATAGTATTGGAAGTTCTTACCAGACCTCTTTAGTAGGAAAAAGGCAAAAGGGACGTATATTAGAAAGGAAGAAATAAAAATGTATTTTCTAATGATATGATTATATATATACATATATATATATATGAATTCCAAAAGAATCCACCAAAACCTGTCAAAACTGAAACAAATTTAACAAGCTTGCAAAATTGATATAAAAAAATCATTAGTATTAGAATAAAACTTTCTCACACCTTTGAGAATCACTGTTATCTTAAAGAGAAGGAATAAAAAATGAGATAAAATCAAAAAAGGCAAATGTGATATAATTTTACTTACACGAGAAGTCTATCATCAAAACAATCTCATAGATACTGAGAGGAAAAGGTGATTGCAGGAGGTGTGGGGTTTGCGGAGTGGACAAAATGGGAAAGAGGCTAAATCCCAAGCTGGCATTGCATGGTGGTCGTTGGTAAATAGATTTTTAGGGATGACCATTTCACTATTTATACAAATATTAAAAAACTAGGTTATATACCTGAATACCAATTAATGTTAATACAAATTATTGCTCAAACACAAAATGACAATATGTTATTTAATGAATATAAATTGAAACATATAATGAATCAATCAATATTGACTCAATAAGTCTAAGTCCAGTTCAGAACAAGTACTGTCTTAGGATATCTTTTAAAATATATACATTAAATATTCATAGCTATTCATTTACATTGTAGTTTCAGAATGTAACAAAAAAAATTTTATTGGACAAAAGTGCTCAAAATCACTACCACAATTTAAAGGTAGTATATCTCAAAAAAAAAGCAGATATGATATTGTTAAAGGTACTAAAAATTCAGTAATATATTATATGGAAAATCAACATCTCCATTTATATTAACATTGAGCACAAAGGTACACATAAGTATATTTGAAAATGACCATTTTATATATTGCCACTAGGTAAAGATTATATGTTGGATAGCTGTTGTATTTCTCATCTATCTGGCATCTGTAAAAAATATGTACGATGGATGTGTGTATATGAATATTTCATATTCCATCTCAAAGAAAATGCCACCACTGCTGAGATTTACACTGGATAGACAAACGTTCACATTTCTCATATTCTGAAAACTTTCCTAAAGGCTCTAGTGACGTCCCTGTTCCGCAGGCTGTAGATGAGGGGGTTGAGCATGGGTGAGATGATGGTGTAGAACACAGAGAGCACCTCCTCCTGCCCCGGGGAGTGGTAGGACTTTGGCAGAATGTACTTGATGATGGCAGGGCCATAGAACAGCAACACCACAGTCATGTGAGAGGAGCAAGTACCCAAGGTTTTCTTGAGTCCCTGAGTGGATCGCATGCCCAGTACAGTGGACAGTATCCTTCCATAGGAGCACAGAATGCCTGAGATGGGAAGGACAAAAAAAATCACAGCACTGACAAAAATGCCCTTTTCATATCCGGAAGTGTCAGCACAGACCACTTTCAGAAGGGCTGGGATCTCACAGAAGAAATGATGGATTTCCCTGGAGGCGCAGTAAGGGAGTGTCAGAGTATACACCACATGGATCAAGGCATTGAAGAATGCACCCAGCCAGGTCACAAGTATCAGGAGCACACAGACCTTGGGACGCATGAGGATGGGGTAGCGCAGAGGCTGGCAGATGGCCACATAGCGGTCATAAGCCATGACCGCCAGCAGCAGGCACTCCGACCCCCAAAGAGTGGTGAAGAGGAACATCTGGAAACTACACCCAATGAAGGAGATGCGGTGGTCCCCAGACAGAAAGTCCAGGACAGTCTTTGGGAGAAACGTGGAGATACAGAGGAGATCCATGAGGGACAGCTGGCTGAGCAGAAAGTACATGGGGGTGTGGAGAAGAGGATCAGTCCAGATGAGGATGATTATTATGGTGTTGCCCAACAGGGCCACCAGGAGATCCAGCACCGTGAGTGTGAAGAGGACCCAGGGCACCGGGGTGCTGTGGAACAGATCCAAGAGGATGAAATCACTGCCTGAGGTCTGGTTGCTCAGCCATGCCATGCTCCTGTTCAAACTTGTAACTTTGGAGACAGTTTCATAAGTATTATGTTTGCAGTCTCTATATAATTTTATCAAATAAAATCATGCACTGATTTCTAATATGTGAAGTCGTCTCACTTCCCTATCCTTCAACTTTTATTTTTAGTAAATTTACCTTTCAGCAGTGTTTACTAATGAGAGGTATGAGACTTAAAAAAATGCCACATCTGGATATGGCATAATTCTGGTTGAAAACACACACACACACACACACACACACACACACACGCATGCGAGCACATCATGTATTTGTTATCTAAGTGGTTAGAAATTTAAACAAAGTCCACTTAAGATAACAATATCTAAACTGAGGCATTCATTACTAAATCACATACATTAATATATGTGCATATGTGGTTTACTCAGTTTATCAATACTTTAGAGACTATATAGAAGATGAGAAAATTTCAGCATCTAAGAAAAGCACATCTACCATCAATTAAACTTTTCCTAGAGGAATTCCTATTCCTTCCACAACTGTCACCTGAGGCAAAAAGGAAAAACTATTCCTCTAAGAAGCTATTTTAAAAACATGTAATTAAGAGTTATTTTTGAGCTTCATATATAGATACACATACTTGTGATTTAATAGCTCCAATCATTAAGTAAGCTCATGGGAAAGAGGAAACATGGAAGCTTCCATTCCCCTTATTTCATGTCTGCAAAGGGAATCTCTCAGTGAAGAGGGTCTTGGTGTGTGCAAATTTGCATACAGATGTGAATCAGATAACAATGGCGGAAAGGTAATTCCAACGCCTGAGCAAAAATGAAAAATCATTGTCCTACTCAGGGTAACTCAGCAGCAATACTATTGCTAGAAAATCCCTAAAGTTTACACCTTTCTCCTGCTTCCTTTCCTTCCTTGCTTGTTCCAAAGGCAGCTAAAGTGATACCTGAAGTGACAGAACAGAAGGCACAGCGGCATGAGAATTTAAGCATCAACTCTGGGATGCAAGTAAAATGTGGGGCTATTTTTATTGATTTCTTAAACTGTTCTCTGGAAGATAATTCATGAAATGATTTTATGACAGAAGCTGCATTTAATCGCATTAAACATGTCATCGACTTAATAAAAGAAAACGTTCACACAGGTTGGTATGTTCACTTCCATTCACGAGCATCAGAAACACCCTGAGAAGCATCCTCACTGCTCAGTGCCCAAGGGAGACAGCCGAGGCCAGCAGGGCCTGCTGTGCAACCGAGGGCTGATCATCGCGTGAATCTCCACACAAACACCCTCAACCCTGTGCCCAGATTTGGTAGATTTCAAGATCATTATACATTGAAATTTTTCATAAAATCACAAAGGCTCTATTAATTAGTCCTCTGTCTATGCAAGGACAGTTATTGGTGTATCTCAGTTATGAGAGAGAGAAATACAAATTCTGAATCAGTGACATATTTGAATGATTTTTGAAAAAAAATTATACAGGGAATTTCCCTTCTTTTCTTTCTAAAATGCATTTTGTTGACTCCCAATATTCCCTACTACATATTACCATCAGCGCTTCTAATCATGTAATGAAACACCCTAGTTCCAAAGGGATGTGTCCAACTTCGGTAGATTTTCACATAATATTTATTTTATTCAGTGTTAAAAATAATTTATAAAGCATGAAATTAAGGGATTTGTAAGAAGTCACACAAATATTAGCCAGTGATAAAACATTAATTTGGAGATAACTCCCCTCAATTACCTTCTGAAAAAATCTCTTTTGTAAGCGAGGATCATGAATAACAGTAAAATCAACCAAAAGAATATATTTACTACATTTGCTAGAAAGGGCATTAATTGCAGTTAAGTGACTACTCGTGTGCCTTTAAGATGACTTGATCCAGATCTAAGAGCCCTCACTCACGTCAGTTTATGGAAAGACACTGAACACTAGACAGGCTCCTGGCATGGAAACACGCAGCCTGTCTTTCTTACATAAAGCCAACACCTGTCCACCTTGGAGTTGGGAAATCAGACCTTTTTCAAAATGAAACCAAGTTGGGCCTCCCCAGTGGCGCAGCGGTTGAGCGCTGGGTTGCGAAGCTGCCCGCGGCCTCTGCGGTGCCGGTTCGATCCCCGGCTGCTCCCCAGCCACCGGAGGAGGGTCCCGCATGGTGCGCAGACCTCTCCTGCCGCCCGCTGCTCCCCTCAGCAGTGTACTTCGGTCCTTCTGCCTGTTCTGCTCCCTGCTCTGGCTCTGGTGAATTCTCTCACCCTCCCGCACTTCTGACTGTACCCAGTGCATGTATAAACAAAAAACAAACAAACAAATAAATAAATAAAACATGCCTCTATTAAAAAAAAAAAAAAAAAAAAAAAAAAATGAAACCAAGTTATCAGACAGGCATAAAAATTGCCTCTTATATAACAATAGATTGTGTAAGGCAAAAGAACACCGGCAACTGTCCAACTCTATACCTATTCGACTCAATAGAATGTATCACCAGTATTTTATGAACTTCCAGATTGATGTGCACACATCGGGTTTTGTTGAGATGTCCCGTTATATACACTGGGTTAGAGCATCATATTTTAACCAGCTCAGGAATAAAAACACACTTCTTCAACATATTTCCTGAGAAAAACACTCCTACTTACTCGAGGAACTGGACCGGAGCTGCTCCTAAAGTGCTGCTGACAAACTTCCCGGCCCCACCAGCATCAGAAGCGTGCAGCCTGCCTGAACAAAGAGTTAAATACCTTGACACGCTGTTTCAGTAGCCCGAGGCTAATTGACTGTTCACGGGCAGCCCTCAGAGGGACCGTCCCCATCCGCACTTGATCCCTGAAGTAAAGTGTGCAGAATGATCTCCCCGTCCTCTGTGACCCACAGAAATGCCTGCAGCTGTCTCACAAGGACATGCAGGCTCCACCTCAGGGAACACTGAGTCAGGTGATGAGCATTCAAGAGTTTGAGTAAACACTAAATTTAAGCTTGCCTTATGTAAAAAATTGTGTTTCTAATGAGAAGCATTTTGGCTATGAAGTGACCATACCTGTACTTCCCATAGAGGAAGTACTGAGCCAAAAAGAAAACCACTCACTTTTCATTAAACTGTCAGAGATTTGCTCTCTCGGGATGAACAAAATGCTATGTCTGAAGAGAGACAAATACAGACAACCATGCATAGTTCTGCTGATATCACGTGAAGCTCCTCAGCCCCATATGGGGAAGAGGAGCACTTAAAACTTCATGCAATGAGCAGGCTGCCATTCCGATGCTGGTCTGAGTAGCCCTTGAAAGTGACAAACCTCGGTTTTTGTGTATGGTGTGAGGTAGTGGTCAAGCTTCATTCTTTTGCATGTAGCGACCCAGCTTTCCCAGCACCATTTATTGAACAAACTTTCTTTGCTCCAGTGCATAGTCTTTGCTCCTTTGTCAAAGATTAGTTGACCATAAATCTGTGGGTTTATTTCTGGATTTTCTATTCGATTCCGTTGGTCTGTGTGTCTGTTCTTGTTCCAATACCAGGCAGTTTTGATGGTCATGGCTTTGTAGTATAGTTTGAAGTCAGGGAGTGTGATGCCTCCATTCCCTTCTCTTTTTTTCAGGAGAGCTTTGGCTATTTGGGTTTTTGGTGATTCCATATGAATTTCATCAATAATTGTTCTATTTCTTTGAAGAATGACATTGAAATTTTTATTGGAATAGCAATGAATCTGTATATTGCTTTTGGTAGGATGGCCATTTTAATAATGTTTATTCTTCTAATCCATGAGCAGGGGATGTCTTTCCATTTCTTTGTGTCTTCTTCTATTTCTTTTAACAGTGTTTTATAGTTTTCTTTGTATAGGATTAAAGAACTAGACATAAGACCTGAAACCATAAAATACATAGAAGGAAATGTAGGCGAAACACTACGTGATATGCACATCAAAGACATCTTTACAGACACATCACCCAAAGCAGTGATAGTGAAGGCAAAGATAAACAGTTGGGGCTACATCAAATTAAAGAGCTTCTGCACAGCAAAAGAGACAATAAAAAAAAACAAAGAGAAACCCCACCGACTGGGAGAACATTTTTGCACCCAACACTAATGATAAAGGACTGATCACAAAAATCTACAAATAGCTGATGAGACTCACCAAAAACAAAGAAAATAATCCAGTCAAAAAATGGGCAGAAGAGCTAAAAAGAAACTTCTTGAAAGAGGAAATACAAATGGCCAACAGGCATATGGAAAAATGTTCAACATCACTTGTCATCAGGGAAATGCAAATCAAAACTACCATGAGATACCATCTCACACCAGTGAGAATGGCACATATTAAAAAAAAACTAGCAAAAACCAATGTTGGCGAGGATGTGGAGAAAAAGGAACTCTTCTGCACTGTTGGTGGGAGTGCAAACTGGTCCAACCACTGTGGAGAGCTGTGTGGAGATTCCTCAACCTACTAAAGATGGAGCTTCCATATGACCCAGCAATTCCACTCCTAGGTATTTACCCAAAGGACACAGAAACATCAATTCAAAAGGGGGCCTGCACCCCTATGTTTATGGCAGCACTGTTTACAATAGCTAAGCTTTGGAAACAACCCTAATGCCCAAAAATAGATGACTGTATCAAGAAGATGTGGTACATATACACCATGGAATATTACTCAGCAATCAAAAAAGATAAACACATGCCATTTGCAGCAACATGGATGGAGCTGGAAGGGATCATGCTCAGCGAAATAAGCCAGAAAGAAAAAGAAAAATACCGGATGGTCTCACTCATAGCAGGAATCTAGAAAACCTAAATAAGGGACCAGGAAAAAGAATAACTATAAGAAAGAAAAAATCAAAATCAACAAACAACTATGAACCAGAGATACTCTATAGGGGTTGGGGGGGTGGGGAAAGGAGGGATTGGGGTCAAAATAAGTGGGTTGTACAACAAATGTTGGCAAAGATGTGGAGAAAAAGGAACTCTCCTGCACTGCTGGTGGGAGTGCAAACTGGCAACCACTATGGAGAGCTGTGTGGAGATTCCTCAACCTACTAAAAATGGAGCTTCCATAGGATCCAGCAATTCCAGTCCTAGGTATTTACCCAAAGGACACAGAAACATCAATTCCAAAGAGCACCTGCACCCCTATGTTTATAGCAGCACTGTTTACAATAGCTAAGCTTTGGAAACATCCCAAATGCCCAAAAATAGATGACTGGATCAAGAAGATGTGGTACATATACACCATGGAATATTACTCAGCATTCAAAAAAGATAAACACATGCCATTTGCAGCAACATGGATGGCGCTGGAAGGAATCATGCTCAGTGAAATAAGCCAGAAAGAAAAAGAAAAGTACCGGATGGTCTCACTCATAGCAGGAATCTAGAAAACTTAAATAAGGGACCAGGAAAATGAATATCTATAAGAAAGTGAAAATCAAAATCAACAAAAAACTATGAACCAGAGACACTTTATGGGGGGTGGGGTTCGGGGAGGGGAGGGATTGGGGTCAAAATAAGGGGGTTGCAATTGTATGGGGAATATAAAAATAAAATTAATTTATAAAAAAAGAAATTGACAAGCCTCTGGGACTGCAGTCAGGATGGAAGTGCATGGGTGTGGGAGGGAACAGCATTTCAAAAGGACCAGGGCTAGGATATACACCAGGATCACAAGATGAAGAGAGATGAAAGAGTCCTTCCTGGCTCTTCTAAGAACAGACAGTAATTGTAAAATAAACTCAGAATATTCGCACAATAAATGTTAACTCTTTGGGGGACAATCTAAGAGATGCTTAACAAAGTTCAGGGAAGTATGTCTCCTCAAATTCAGCTCACACTAATCTTTCTCACTCCCCTCTGAGGAGTGGGAAAGTTACAAATCACTCGCAAAGGTCACATCTAAGGGACACAGGCCTAACAAATGGTGAGATCTAACCCCAAGGGTACAGGATTCAACACCACATACTTCCCTACACCTCACCAAAGGGCTCCAGTACAAAGACAAAATATTTCAGCTAAAACTTTGCATGCAAGATATGGAATATATCTAGAAGTATGTTTTTATAGTATCACAAAGACAAGGAAAGACAGGTAAACAAACCCTGGATTAATTTGGAGTCACTGCCATTGAGAGCTACAGAAAATATAAAATAGAGTTCAACTCTGAAGTGGGTCACCACAAAACTTCACGTTAATGACACTGATCAGTTTGTATTACCCAAAATATCAAGTACATCATTCAACAGAAGATTATAAGGCAGTCCATTAAAAAGGAAACACATTTTCTGAGGAGAGAAAGCAACCATTAGTGCAAGACTCAGATATTATACGGATTTGGAATTATTACACAAAGATTTTTTAAACTATGGTAAATATGTTAATGACTCATAAAGAGAAAACATAACTAAAGAATACAGACAGAATAAGCAAGAAGATGAAAATTTCAGAGTCTGCAAGAATACAAGATCAAAAGTATCTTTCTAAATATTGTAACAGAAATAAACTTAGATTGGCACATCAGAATACACAATATGACTTGAGAAAAATTCAACAAGCTTGAAGACTAATCAATATAAGATTTATGAAACACACATTCAAAAATAACATAAAGGGTTTGCAAAAGAACAAATAAGTAGTGGTGGATGATGTTAAAGGTATAACACAGGTAAAAGCACAGTGAAATAAAAGAAGAAGGGGGGAGAATTATTTGAAAAAATGGCCAAATTTTTTCCAAAATCAGACACCAAAACACAAATCCAAAAGGCTCATAGAACAGACCAATGGAATAGAATTGAAAACCCAGAAATAAAGCCACACATTTATGGTCAACTAATCTGTGACAAAGGAGCAAAGAATGTACACTGCAACAAGGAAAGTCTCTTCAATGAATGGTGCTGGGAAAACCGGACTGTTCAATGCAAAAGAATGAAACTAGATTACTACCTCACACCATACATAAAACCCAACTCAAAATAAAAACTCAGGACAAAACTGCTTCTCTGGTAAATATACCAAATGGTCAAAGATTTAATGCATACCCTTCCCAAATGCTTCAAGAGTTGTAAAGAAGCGAACACTTTCACAGTCACGTTACAATGTAAGCATTATCCGAATATAAAAAACAGATGAGGACATCACAAAAAATTACAGGTCAATATTATTGGTAAACATAGATTCAAAAATATTGGTACATGCAACTCACAATAATATAAAAGGATTATGCACAATGATTTCTTTCTTGTGCCATCCATTCCAGGAATGCAAGGATTGTTCAACATCTCTCAAATCAATCAGTGCACATACCATATTAATAAAGGAAGGATTAAAATCCTATGTGCATCTAAATAGATGCAGAAAAATCATTGATGACATTCAACACAAATTTGTGAAAAAAAAAAACCTCTCAGCAAACCGAGAATGGAGGCAAAATACATTCACAAAATGAAGGCCAAATGTGACAAAATAATGTTGAAAATGTTGAAAAGTTGAAATGTTGAAAAGTATATCTCTTCCTCTCAAATCAAGAGGAAGTGAAGATCACCCACTCCCCTGAATTTTACTCAACATATCAATAGTATTGGAAGTTCTTACCAGACCTCTTTAGTAGGAAAAAGGCAAAAGGGACGTATATTAGAAAGGAAGAAATAAAAATGTATTTTCTAATGATATGATTATATATATACATATATATATATATGAATTCCAAAAGAATCCACCAAAACCTGTCAAAACTGAAACAAATTTAACAAGCTTGCAAAATTGATATAAAAAAATCATTAGTATTAGAATAAAACTTTCTCACACCTTTGAGAATCACTGTTATCTTAAAGAGAAGGAATAAAAAATGAGATAAAATCAAAAAAGGCAAATGTGATATAATTTTACTTACACGAGAAGTCTATCATCAAAACAATCTCATAGATACTGAGAGGAAAAGGTGATTGCAGGAGGTGTGGGGTTTGCGGAGTGGACAAAATGGGAAAGAGGCTAAATCCCAAGCTGGCATTGCATGGTGGTCGTTGGTAAATAGATTTTTAGGGATGACCATTTCACTATTTATACAAATATTAAAAAACTAGGTTATATACCTGAATACCAATTAATGTTAATACAAATTATTGCTCAAACACAAAATGACAATATGTTATTTAATGAATATAAATTGAAACATATAATGAATCAATCAATATTGACTCAATAAGTCTAAGTCCAGTTCAGAACAAGTACTGTCTTAGGATATCTTTTAAAATATATACATTAAATATTCATAGCTATTCATTTACATTGTAGTTTCAGAATGTAACAAAAAAAATTTTATTGGACAAAAGTGCTCAAAATCACTACCACAATTTAAAGGTAGTATATCTCAAAAAAAATAAGCAGATATGATATTGTTAAAGGTACTAAAAATTCAGTAATATATTATATGGAAAATCAACATCTCCATTTATATTAACATTGAGCACAAAGGTACACATAAGTATATTTGAAAATGACCATTTTATATATTGCCACTAGGTAAAGATTATATGTTGGATAGCTGTTGTATTTCTCATCTATCTGGCATCTGTAAAAAATATGTACGATGGATGTGTGTATATGAATATTTCATATTCCATCTCAAAGAAAATGCCACCACTGCTGAGATTTACACTGGATAGACAAACGTTCACATTTCTCATATTCTGAAAACTTTCCTAAAGGCTCTAGTGACGTCCCTGTTCCGCAGGCTGTAGATGAGGGGGTTGAGCATGGGTGAGATGATGGTGTAGAACACAGAGAGCACCTCCTCCTGCCCCGGGGAGTGGTAGGACTTTGGCAGAATGTACTTGATGATGGCAGGGCCATAGAACAGCAACACCACAGTCATGTGAGAGGAGCAAGTACCCAAGGTTTTCTTGAGTCCCTGAGTGGATCGCATGCCCAGTACAGTGGACAGTATCCTTCCATAGGAGCACAGAATGCCTGAGATGGGAAGGATGAAAAAAATCACAGCACTGACAAAAATGCCCTTTTCATATCCGGAAGTGTCAGCACAGACCACTTTCAGAAGGGCTGGGATCTCACAGAAGAAATGATGGATTTCCCTGGAGGCGCAGTAAGGGAGTGTCAGAGTATACACCACATGGATCAAGGCATTGAAGAATGCACCCAGCCAGGTCACAAGTATCAGGAGCACACAGACCTTGGGACGCATGAGGATGGGGTAGCGCAGAGGCTGGCAGATGGCCACATAGCGGTCATAAGCCATGACCGCCAGCAGCAGGCACTCCGACCCCCAAAGAGTGGTGAAGAGGAACATCTGGAAACTACACCCAATGAAGGAGATGCGGTGGTCCCCAGACAGAAAGTCCAGGACAGTCTTTGGGAGAAACGTGGAGATATAGAGGAGATCCATGAGGGACAGCTGGCTGAGCAGAAAGTACATGGGGGTGTGGAGAAGAGGATCAGTCCAGATGAGGATGATTATTATGGTGTTGCCCAACAGGGCCACCAGGAGATCCAGCACCGTGAGTGTGAAGAGGACCCAGGGCACCGGGGTGCTGTGGAACAGATCCAAGAGGATGAAATCACTGCCTGAGGTCTGGTTGCTCAGCCATGCCATGCTCCTGTTCAAACTTGTAACTTTGGAGACAGTTTCATAAGTATTATGTTTGCAGTCTCTATATAATTTTATCAAATAAAATCATGCACTGATTTCTAATATGTGAAGTCGTCTCACTTCCCTATCCTTCAACTTTTATTTTTAGTAAATTTACCTTTCAGCAGTGTTTACTAATGAGAGGTATGAGACTTAAGAAAATGCCACATCTGGGATATGGCATAATTCTGGTTGAAAACACACACACACACACACACACACACACACACACGCATGCGAGCACATCATGTATTTGTTATCTAAGTGGTTAGAAATTTAAACAAAGTCCACTTAAGATAACAATATCTAAACTGAGGCATTCATTACTAAATCACATACATTAATATATGTGCATATGTGGTTTACTCAGTTTATCAATACTTTAGAGACTATATAGAAGATGAGAAAATTTCAGCATCTAAGAAAAGCACATCTACCATCAATTAAACTTTTCCTAGAGGAATTCCTATTCCTTCCACAACTGTCACCTGAGGCAAAAAGGAAAAACTATTCCTCTAAGAAGCTATTTTAAAAACATGTAATTAAGAGTTATTTTTGAGCTTCATATATAGATACACATACTTGTGATTTAATAGCTCCAATCATTAAGTAAGCTCATGGGGAAGAGGAAACATGGAAGCTTCCATTCCCCTTATTTCATGTCTGCAAAGGGAATCTCTCAGTGAAGAGGGTCTTGGTGTGTGCAAATTTGCATACAGATGTGAATCAGATAACAATGGCGGAAAGGTAATTCCAATGCCTGAGCAAAAATGAAAAATCATTGTCCTACTCAGGGTAACTCAGCAGCAATACTATTGCTAGAAAATCCCTAAAGTTTACACCTTTCTCCTGCTTCCTTTCCTTCCTTGCTTGTTCCAAAGGCAGCTAAAGTGATACCTGAAGTGACAGAACAGAAGGCACAGCGGCATGAGAATTTAAGCATCAACTCTGGGATGCAAGTAAAATGTGGGGCTATTTTTATTGATTTCTTAAACTGTTCTCTGGAAGATAATTCATGAAATGATTTTATGACAGAAGCTGCATTTAATCGCATTAAACATGTCATCGACTTAATAAAAGAAAACGTTCACACAGGTTGGTATGTTCACTTCCATTCACGAGCATCAGAAACACCCTGAGAAGCATCCTCACTGCTCAGTGCCCAAGGGAGACAGCCGAGGCCAGCAGGGCCTGCTGTGCAGCCGAGGGCTGATCATCGCGTGAATCTCCACACAAACACCCTCAACCCTGTGCCCAGATTTGGTAGATTTCAAGATCATTATACATTGAAATTTTTCATAAAATCACAAAGGCTCTATTAATTAGTCCTCTGTCTATGCAAGGACAGTTATTGGTGTATCTCAGTTATGAGAGAGAGAAATACAAATTCTGAATCAGTGACATATTTGAATGATTTTTGAAAAAAAATTATACAGGGAATTACCCTTCTTTTCTTTCTAAAATGCATTTTGTTGACTCCCAATATTCCCTACTACATATTACCATCAGCGCTTCTAATCATGTAATGAAACACCCTAGTTCCAAAGGGATGTGTCCAACTTCGGTAGATTTTCACATAATATTTATTTTATTCAGTGTTAAAAATAATTTATAAAGCATGAAATTAAGGGATTTGTAAGAAGTCACACAAATATTAGCCAGTGATAAAACATTAATTTGGAGATAACTCCCCTCAATTACCTTCTGAAAAAAATCTCTTTTGTAAGCGAGGATCATGAATAACAGTAAAATCAACCAAAAGAATATATTTACTACATTTGCTAGAAAGGGCATTAATTGCAGTTAAGTGACTACTCGTGTGCCTTTAAGATGACTTGATCCAGATCTAAGAGCCCTCACTCACGTCAGTTTATGGAAAGACACTGAACACTAGACAGGCTCCTGGCATGGAAACACGCAGCCTGTCTTTCTTACATAAAGCCAACACCTGTCCACCTTGGAGTTGGGAAATCAGACCTTTTTCAAAATGAAACCAAGTTATCAGACAGGCATCAAAAATTGCCTTTTATATAACAATAGATTGTGTAAGGCAAAAGAACACCGGCAACCGTCCAACTCTATATCTATTCGACTCAATAGAATATATCACCAGTATTTTATGAACTTCCAGATTGATGTGCACACATCGGGTTTTGTTGAGATGTCCCGTGATATACACTGGGTTGGAGCATCATATTTTAACCAGCTCAGGAATAAAAACACACTTCTTCAACTCATTTCCTGAGAAAAACACTCCTACTTACTCGAGGAACTGGACCGGAGCTGCTCCTAAAGTGCTGCTGACAAACTTCCCGGCCCCACCAGCATCAGAAGCGTGCAGCCTGCCTGAACAAAGAGTTAAATACCTTGACACGCTGTTTCAGTAGCCCGAGGCTAATTGTTCACGGGCAGCCCTCAGAGGGACCGTCCCCATCCGCACTTGATCCCTGAAGTAAAGTGTGCAGAATTATCTCCCCGTCCTCTGTGACCCAGAGAAATGCCTGCAGCTGTCTCACAAGGACATGCAGGCTCCACCTCAGGGAACACTGAGTCAGGTGATGAGCATTCAAGAGTTTGAGTAAACACTAAATTTAAGCTTGCCTTATGTAAAAAATTGTGTTTCTAATGAGAAGCATTTTGGCTATGAAGTGACCATACCTGTACTTCCCATAGAGGAAGTACTGAGCCGAAAGGAAAACCACTCACTTTTCAGTAAACTGTCAGAGATTTGCTCTCTCAGGATAAACAAAATGCTGTATCTGAAGAGAGACAAATACAGACAACCATGCATAGTTCTGCTGATACCAAGTGAAGCTCCTCAGCCCCAAATGGGGAGGAGAAGCACTTAAAACTTCATGCAATGAGCAGGCTGCCATTCCGATGCTAGTCTGAGTAGCCCTTGAAAGTGACAAGCCTCTGGGACTGCAGTCAGGATGGAAGTGCCTGGGTGCGGGAGGGCACAGCATTTCAAAAGGAGCAGGGCCAGGATCCACATCAGGATCACAAAATGAAGAGAGATGAAAGAGTTTTTCCTGGCTCTTCTAGGAACAGACAGCAATTGTAAAATAAGCTCAGAGTATTCTCACAATAAATGTTAACTCTTTGGGGGACACTCTAACAGTCTGAAAAGAAAATCATTAAGGGCACATTAAATATAAACTACATGTTTGCCCTAGAGAACCTCAACCAATATACAAACATTCCATCCAAAATCCAGTAGAACACATACTTTCCTCAATAGTAAAAGCAACATTCTCCATTATAAATTATGTATTAGGCCAGAAATAATTTCTCAATATCTATAAAGACTGAAAAAGATTCACGCAGCTTTTATATCAAAAGCTATATGAAATTAGAAGTTAGCTACAAACAGAGCACTTATAATTCACAAATGTGCAGTTAAGTAACAGGGTCTGGATCAAAGGAGAAATTGTAGAAAATAAAAAAAGTCTTGAAACAAATGGAAATACTATATACAAAATATTTATGAGATGCTGCAAAAGAAGTTTATTAACTACATTAAGAAAATGGATGATTTCAATACTAAAGTTTTAAAAAACCTAAGTTTTAAACTACAGAATTTGGAAAGTAAAGAAAATACTACTCCATGATTAGTAGAGGAAGGTAAAAACTAAAATTAGAGAGGAAATACATGACCAGGAGACTAGAAATTTAATAGAAAATGTCAGCGTAAAGACTGAATGACTTTTAGACCAGAAACCAAACTGACAAACCTCTAGACATACAAAATCACAGAGAAAGAAAGAAGACTAAAGTGAACAAGATCACAAATGACTTGACATTAAAGCAGATACCACTGAAAACTCAGAAATGCGAGTCAAAGTAATAGAAGAGAACTCAGAAAAGCTAATTGAAGAGGTACAACAAAATTTAGAAAAATAATGAGTTAACAAATAAAATCCGTGAAAATCAAACTTTAAATAAGAAAATAACAGAAATTCAGGATGTCAAGGGCTCAATAAATGAAAACAAGAAGTCTAAAGAAAGCTATGGAAGTAGAAAAGATGAAACAGAGGATTTAATCAGTCACCTTGAAGACATTAATATACTAAGGACGAGGTGGAAGAATAGAGAGAAAAGATAGAAAATAATGAAGAGATAATCTGAGAAATATCTGACACCTTTAAGAAAGCCAACATAAGAATAATGGATATCCCAGAAGGGCAAAGGCCAGTGAGGGGCAGGGGTGGCGGGGAGGGGGGGTGCGGAGGGGCGGAACAGAGAGCCTATTCAAGGAAATAATAACAGAAAGCTACCCACATCTGGAATTAAATATACCTCATGAAGCTAAAAAAAAAACACCTGGGTATCTAAATGCAACGAGACTACAGCAAGACATAGTATCAAAGTACCAAATACTCAAGGCAAAGAAGGTACTGAAGGCAGCTAGTAGGGAAGGGCAGGTAATGTATAAAGGTATTTCATCAGGCTTACATCAGTCTTCTCAGCAGAAATCGACAGCCAGATGAGAATGGAATGCCACATTCAAATTATTCAAAGATAAATACTGTCAGTCAAGAGCAATATACCTTGCAAGACTGTCTGTCAGATGAGAAATTGTCAACAAAATGGTAACAAATCAAATTCAAGAACATATTAAAGGCATCATATGTCATAAACAATTAGAACTTATTCCAGGGTAAAAGGATGATTCAACATCCATAAATCTATCAACACAAATCCCCACATCAATAATAGAAAATACAAAAGTTATATGACCATATCTATAGATGCAGACACCATCAGAAAAGATTAAACATCCATTTATGGTGAAAACTCCCAAATAATATGGATAGATAGAAAATATAACAACATAATAAAGGCCATTTGTAACAAAACCACAGCTAATATCACAGTCAACTTGAAAAACAAAAAGCCAGCATGCCTCAGCCTCACAAAGCAACCTTGCCCCACAGCCTCTGAGTGCCACAGGGATCCAGTTACACCACTTCCCGATTCTTTCCAAAGAATAAAGAATAAGGGGATACACACACCCCTTTCTTCTTCGCACCACTATGTACAATAGCCAAGTTATGTAAACAACCTAAGGCCCAACCACAGATGACCGGGTTACACATGAAGCATATGACACAACTGAATACGACGCTAAGCCATAAAAAAAACCCTCTTCCCACTTCAAGCAACGTGCCTGGAACAGGAGGGAGTTCTGCTAAGCATAACTGAAGACAAAGCCAAAGCAAACGAACACTAGAACTCTGACTGTAGAGCTGAGGCTGCCAGAGGGGAGGACGGAGGTGGGTGTCCACGGGAAAGGAACCCAAGGGTCTATGGTGGGGACTACGGTGCGTGGGTGGTGGGCGTGGTGCAAGAGAGGACTATTAAAAGGGTGTGGGCTTGCACGAATCATCTCACACGAGCGATGCTTCTTGGTTAGAGATTCGTCCCTGTTGCACACGTAGTGCCGCTCACACTGGTCTCGAAATTCTCTGTGCAAAGCGCTGAGAGCCTTATGCTCTCTGCCACCAAGATGGCACCTGCCATGACAAGCTCCATGTTTCTTGATGATGTCAACATCCCCTCGTCATCTTGAACTTCTGTCACTGTAGCTAGAATACGGCTCAGCGTGGGGGTGTCTTGGCCTCCTCTGACGAGGAACTCTCTGGCCTTCCCCCACCTGGATGTGTGTTTCCTTTCCCAGATTAGGGAGGTTTTCAGTCATTGTTCCTCAAAATAGTTTTTTCTAGTCCAGTCACTCTCCTTCTGTGATCCTCCTGCTGTGAACAGCATTCCTCTCACACCCCAGGGGCCGCTACACTGTCTTCACGTTGTCAAATTCTCTTTCATTCTGCTGTCCTGCCTGGGCAAGCTCTGCTGTCTCACCACCCAGCTCACTGTCGCCCCCTGCACCGTCAGCCTGCTCCGGGGCGCCCTGGTGACTCTTCAGCTCTGTGCTCCTATGTGAATCTTCCTTCTGTTCACAGGTTCACCATCCTGCCGCGCCTGGTGGCATCTTTACAACCAGTACCTGAAACTCTTCCTCAGCTTCTTGGCTGAGGCCCATTTCTTCAGGCTTCCCCATGGATTTGGCTTGCTTTGTCGCTTTTGGACATGGTCTCTGTCTCCTTTTCTGCCAGATTTTCCGTGGCTGCTCCTGTGTGTTATCAACTCTATTATCTCTCTGCATTTGCTGGAATGACTTTGTGCAGCGACTGTGCCAGGGAGTTCAGGACTATATTGCCCCATGGCCACCTGAACTAGGTGCTCCTGCTGTGCCCTGGGCAGGCCGCACTCACCCTCCTTTATGTCAGCGTGACATGGTGTGTTGGGCTGCTGGCAGCGCGCAGCTACGGCAACATGGGCGGGCACAGGAGAGGTATCCACTGCACTGCTGGTTGGGTGGGGCTACGGGCCTCTACAGCAGATGTGGACTGCTTCTGAGGGGAAGGTGAGTGGAACCGGCAGCCCCTCCAGGTGCCCATACGCAGCTTGTGGTGTGGCATCACCCACCAGTTGTAGGGACTGAGCAATGGGGCGTGGCAGTTCTGGATGCCAGGCCCTCATGGGCAGAGGCTCCTTGTGCTCAGGTGATGAGGTGCCAGGTGATTCCAGGCCCTACCTACCTGTGAAATGAGGTGGCTCCTCACACCACAGTGGTTACATTGCAGAGGTGGGTGGAGCTCTCACATGGACTTGCTCACACTGTTGAGTAGCGGGGGGTGGGGAGGAAGGTGTGGGGGGATGCCAAGAGGGTGCCCCTGGTGCTTGGAGTCACCCAGGTTGCATGAAGCCACCAAGAGGGCACCTGCCAGTGTGTCTGACCTGGGGATCATCCCAAACTTACTCTCTCTGGGAATCTTGGAAGTATGGCCCATGGGAAATGACAGAATACCGAGGTCAAAACTCCAGGAAACCAAAGTGCTGGAAAGATGTGGAGGCAAGGGGACCCCGATGCTCTGTCGGTGGAAACGCATGGAAATAAAACTACCACGTGATCCAGAAACTCCAATCCGGGTATTTACCCAAGACATGAAAAGAGCAAACTTGGGAAGATGTCCGCACACCTAAGTTCCTCACAGCATCGCTCACCATGGGAACATGAGGGCCAAATGGATGAAGGGATGAAGGAAGTGTGTTGTGTGTGTGTGTCTGTGTACATGTGTGGGTGTGTAAGTGTATATCTATATAATGTAAAACCTTCAAACTTTTCCTTTTTCAAATGAAATGCCACCACATGTGACAACATGGAGAATCGAGAGAGAGCAATGCAAAGGGAACAAGTCAAACAGAAAAAAGACAAATATCTATGATTTCACTTACAAGGAAATCTACACACAAAACAAATCTGGACACATAGAAAGAAAGGAGGTCACAAGGTGGAATGGGTGTGGAGTTCTGGGTAAGACTAGTGAGGTCAACAAGCTATCTCCTAACAGTTAACTTTGCATGGGTTGGATGGTGACTGGTGCACTATGATCATTTCATAATGTATTTGAATGCCTATCGTTATGAATAAAAATGTAATATATATCAATTTAAATCAATTTAAAAGTTACAGAACATTAAATAATGTATACTAACACATAGAAAATATGAATAGATTATCACCCAAAATTCCTGGTGAAGTTACTAAAGCAAGCAATGTTTTAGGAACATCTTAAAATTTCCAAGAATTAAACACTAGAATTTTTATAATTGTGTTGATTACATCAACTCCCAATACGAACAATTGCTTAAGGGCATCATGACTCCTGGTCCTGAAGATGTACATTTGGAAAGTACAATCAATATGATGATTACATAGGAAAACCTTATTTTATTTATCAAAGGAATTATCAAGATCCATATTTATGTTATCATTGACCACAAGAGTATACGTCATTAAATGTTTTTAAAGGAAATTATATTTGATTACTAGGTACATGATTATGTGTTTTTATCCGGTATTTCTCAAAATAACTCTCTTTATGGTTACATGGATCTGTACAAATACATTTTCTGTTCAGTTTCAAAGCAAAAGGAAACCCTATTATGGGTTTACGGTAGACACAGCAAACTCCAATTCCTCACACTCTGAAAACCTTCCGAAAAGCTCTAGTGACGTCCTTGTTCCGCAGGCTGTAGATGAGGGGGTTGAGCATGGGCGTTATGATGGTGTAGAACACAGGGACCACTTCTTCCTCGACAGGGGAGTGGTAGGACTTTGGTAGAATGTACTTAACGATGGCAGCCCCATAGAAGAGGGACACCACGGTCACATGAGAAGAGCAAGTACCCAAGGTTTTTCTGAGTCCCTGGCCTGATCCCATGCCCAGTGCAGTGAAGAGTATCCTCCCATAGGAGCACAGAATGCCAGAGATGGGAAAGACAAAAAAAATCACAGCAGTGACAGAAATGCCCTTTTCGTATTGGGAAGTGTCAGCACAGACAACTTTCAGGAGCGCTGGGACTTCACAGAAGAAATGATGAATTTCCCTGGAGGCACAATAAGGGAGTGTCAGAGTATAGACCACATGGATCAAGGAATTGAAGAATGCACCCAGCCAGGTCACAAGCACCAGGAGCACACAGACCCTGGGACCCATGAGGATGGGGTAGCGCAGAGGGTGGCAGATGGCCACGTAGCGGTCATAAGCCATGACCGCCAGCAGCAGGCACTCTGAGCCCCCAAGGGTGATGAAGAGGAACATCTGGAAGCTACACCCAATAAAAGAGATTCGATGATCCCCAGATAGAAAGTCCACCACCATTTTGGGGACAAACATGGAGATATAGAGGAGATCCATGAGGGACAGCTGGATGAGCAGAAAGTACATGGGAGTGTGGAGAAGAGGGTCAGCCCAGATGAGGATAATTATTATGGTGTTGCCGAAAAGGGCCACCAGGAAATCTAGCAAGATGAGTGTGAAGAGGACCCAAGGCACCGGGGTGCTGTGGAACAGATCCAAGAGGACAAAATCACTGCCTGAGGTCTGGTTGTTCAGCCATGCCATGCTCATGCTCCCAGTTTGGAACTTTGGAGTGTTCTTCAAAAGTAGTATATTCGCAGTCCATAAAAAAATTTTACCAAATCAAATCATACCCAACTTTCTCATATCTCAAGTCCATTTATGTCCCAACTCTTCATACTTTAATAAATCAGTATACATGCCTTTGATGAAGGATCTCATGAGATATCAGACTACTCCACACTGCAAAATGGTCAGATATTTTGTTAAAGCTTAATAGTTTAATGATATCTTTGTTATCAAAAGTTTTCTAGAAATTGAAAGTCTCAGGCAATTACATCAAGCTGCACTCTACCCTAAACATACACTGAAACGCACAAGTCTATTTGATTCCTTCTGTAGTCATCAGGGGGATAAAGCATGTGAGGAAAATAGGGAGAAAATTTCAAGGTCACAATAAAGCTTTCATCAATTAAATCTTTTCACAATAATTTCCAATTAGCTCCACAATTCTCATGTTGTAAAAAGGAAATTTTTTTCTCTGAAGATTCATTTTACAAACACATAATTAAATAGGAATTTTGCTTGAAGCTGCACAGTTATACTGAGTCTGTGGATCTAGTCAAAGAAGCAAGCTGCTTGGGGAGGAGAGTACGGAGGACTAACGTGTACAGACCTGGACACAGTGACTCTGGAAAGGAAGAGGGTCCAAGGGCAGCAGTTGGCACACATATGTGCCTGCGGGAGCAAACTGCACGTGGGAAATGCGCTTCTGAGTGGGAAGCCAAGGGGACTCACTGCCCTACAGATGGAGGCACAGCAACCTCAGGGCTACAAGATCCCCAGGGATTTCTTTTCTCCTTTATTTTCTCTCCTTCTTGGTCTTGTTTCAACATGAACTTAAAGCAACGTCTGCAGTGACAAGGGCAGTAGAAAGCACACTTTCTGAGATTATTTTGGGCATCAGTTCCGTGCTGAATGAAAAATGTTCATATTTTTATATTCATCTAAGCTACTTTTCTCTTGGAGAGGATGCAAATGAAGAACGTTCATGAACTAAAGTAATAATAAGACATAAAAATTCTTCATATTAAAATGTCATTGTATTAACCAATAGCAAGAGCAGCTATCGAGTGCAGTCAGTTCTGCTGACAACACTTGAATCCCGCTGTCAGAAACCTGCCACTGGATTCTCTGACACACAGAGACAGGGACATCTGCCATCCTTGCCCTCACATCAGTCCTACAGAGAGATGATGCGGAGCTCAGTGGGACCTGGTGTGGGTGAAGGGTTGATCATGGGGGGATACTTACATGAACACGCAACAGTCCCTGTGCTGAATTTCATAGATTCAATATTGTTATATGTACAATAGCACATGAAGTCTTTAAAAAAACAAGTATCATTTATATACCCAATGTACCAGACAAAGTGGTAGGTCTAGGGTCTTCACCACCACACTGTATACAAAATTCCCTGTTCCTCAGCCCTAAATTCTAAGGCAAATGTAACAGCAGAGTGTGTATCACAAGGAGGGCCATGCGAGCTGGAGGTTCACAGAGAAGATATTCATGGGGCTTTACCCGCTCCTTATCTCTAGGAAAACAGGGTTGTCACTTATTTCTCAGCTCCAGAGAGAGCTAAATAATGCTTCCATTTGAAATAATAGTATTTGCTGGATTATTGAAATAAAATAAATTTTACAAGGAATTTAACATTACACTTTTTTCTAAATACTTTTTTTAAACCTTTTTTTAGATTTATTTATTTATTTATACAAGCACTGGGTACTGTCAGAAGTGCGGGAGGGTGAGAGAATTCACCAGAGCCAGAGCGGAGAACAGAATAGGCAGAGTGACAAAATACACTGCTGAGGGGAGTAGCGGGCATGGCAGGAGAGGTCTGTAGCACCATGTGGGACACTCACTGGTAGCCAGGGATCGAACTGTTGCTGCAGAGTCTGCAGGCAGCTTCACAGCCCAGCGCTCAACTGCTGCGCCACCAGGGGAGGCCCCCTAAGTACTTTTTAATGGCCTCCAAAATTGTGTAATGGGTGCTGCTCAAAGCTTTCCTGAGTGGCATGCATCAATGCCAACAATGAAAAATGGTCAAAGACATTTTCATGAACGGTATTTGTGTTTGCATTTGTATTTGTATTTAAATTGTGGTGCTTAGAGAAGCCCAGAAAACATTCTATGCATGTATATGCAAAAGTACATAAAAACACAAAAGAAAAAAATAATTTGTAGTTGGGCCTCCCTGGTGGCACAGCAGATTGAGCACCCCACTGTGAAGCTGTCCGCAGCTTCTGCAGTGCAGGTTCGATCCCAGCCAGCCAGCGAGAATCCCACATGGCGCAACAGACCTCTCCTGTCTCACCCACTGCTCCCCTCAGCAGTATATTTCAGTCAGTCTGCCTGTTCCATTCCCCACTGTCTCCAGTGAATCCTCTTCCCTTCCCCCACATCTGGCCTGTACCCTGGTTCTTGTATAAAAATTAAATAAACCTTTAAAAAAAATTGTAGTTGATTTAAAACTGAAAAGTCTATCCCTTTAGAATAAAGGGCATGAATAACTGAAATCAACTAACAGTGTCTATTGAGAGTAAACCAAGGGAAATGTCATATAATTTTACTCAAGTGACTGTTCATGTATCTGAAAAAAAAAATTACACATTTGCAACAAATTCATTCCCCCCGGTTTTCAAAAAGTCTTTCAGGAAAGACTTTGAACACCAGAGAGGAGAGGCAGCTGGTATTTCTACACTTCACCCCTCTTTCTTCATAGAACTGTCTACTGCCCTGAAGACTGACAGTAACAAATTGCACCTATTTGAAAATAAAAGGAAACGTGATTATCAACTCAGAATCAGAAATTGCCTTTCAAGCAGTACTAGTACATAAATGCCGGTTCCAACATAACTAAACTGCTTACTTGGATGGAATAAAACTTGCTAATATTGATATTTGACAGATGTGCCATTAATTTAAATGGATGGGATTGTTCCATTAGTTGTTCCATTATATGCTAGGGAAGAGCATCATGTATTAGGCAACATAAGGAAACATACCACACTTCTCTTCTAGAGAAACACACTCCTACTTACTCATAGGAACAAAATGAATGCTACTTACACAGTGCTGCCCATACATTTCTTACTTTTTCCAGTACAGGACATACAGCCCGCCTGAACACACAGATTAAATACCTTGAAACCATTGCTTCAACAGGCCAGAGTCAATTTACCGTTGCACAAACAGCCCTCAAAATGACTGTCCCCAACTGCAGCTTAGTCCCTTAGGCAAAGCCTGTAGCAATTATCTCCCTGTCCTTTATGACCCTGAAGAAATGGTTACAGCTATCTCACAAATATGTGCAGTCTCTCCCTCAGGAAATACACTTTGCTGATGTGATGTATGTTCAAAACTTTCAGCAAATATCAGTTTCAAAACAATAACTGGTTGTGTGAAAAACAAACTACTTATAAACACCACTAACAAATTAAATATCATTTTTAATCATTTCTTAACTTGTAGAAATATTTTTATGATTTTTGGCCATTCACACAAGCTGAGGTTGAAATGTTGCAAGTTGAAGGTGGGCCAATTGAAAGGGAAAACCCCTGTGACTGAGTCTTTGGAAGAAAGGTGCTTGGCTGGTAGATGGAACCACATTCAAATGGATTAGGAACAGGATCCACACCAGGTCCTCAAGATGAAGAGGGATTAAAGGTTCCCTCGTGGCTCTGGGAAATAACACAGAGCATTCTCTTTGAAGCAAAGGCAAACACTTTGGGAGAATATTCTTTACCTGAGCCTTAGCCCAGATAACAGGAGGATCTTTCCCCAACAACAGCTCATCACACTTTGAAGGTCACTCTTGGGGACACATGCCCTATGAATGCTTAAAATTATACCTATGATCATAGGCTCAACTCTACATACATACCACATCACACAGCTAAAGAGCTCTAGTATATAACAGTGTATTATATGCCAAATATCTAAGGACCAGTTCCTATAGAAACACAAAGAGAAGCAGGGACACTGCATGGGCACTAGATTTGTTTGAACTCGGGGGCAGCAAGAACTATGGACACAAAACCCAAATCAACTTCTTGCAGATTACATAATATATCACAATAAAGGCCTTAGCTCAGTCTCTATTTCCCACAACATCATGTCTCTCATTTAACAGAAAATTACTAAGGTGGCCATTAGCATTAGAAGCAGAGTCAGATAGTATACAGGTTTGCAATTATCACAGAAGGAATTAAAGCAACACATGAATCAAATGGATAAATTACACCGTATCTGAGGGCAGTAAACTGGGCTACAGCCCACATCGTATCTGAGAACTTCGGAACTGAGAACTGGGGCACGAAATTCAGTATGGGGGATCCCCACGATGGTGGGATACAGAGCAGACACAGCACTCCCACGCCGTTGAGGCACTCCACCACCTCCCCCCACTCTGTTCCCTGGAGACCTATGGGAAAAAGCAGTTCTGGGAGGATACTAGGAAAGATCTCTCGCGCCACCTAGTGATCAGAACAAAATCACCAAATACCTGATAGTTGGAAGCCAGGAAATCCAAACTACCCTCTGGCTCTGATTGGGAGTGAGCATCCCAAACAGGGGGTGAGAAGGGAAAGGAGGCCTGAATTCTGGAACTGACAGCCTGGCATGGGATCCAGGGCATGGGTCATGCCATAACAGTGGGCACTGCACAGAGTGACAGCCAGCATTTTGGATCTGAGAGCCCCTGACCTGAGAAATAGGGAAGACACAGCACCCCGTGTGAGCAATAGCCCTTGTGTTGAGGTGGTCACCTCCTCCCCTCATTTCCTAGAGAACTACTGGGGAAAAGCACAGGTTGGGAAATACAGGTCTCTCGCGCCACCTACTGACCAGAACAAAATCACCAACTAGGTGATGATAGTTGGAAGGCAGGGACTCCAAGGCTCCCTTCTGGAACTGAGAAATACAGAGGGAGGCAACTATAAGGGGCTGTGCCAAGAAAAACGGCTACAGACTACACCCCTGGTGGAGTTTTGGCCTAACTGCACTGAACTCGGTCTGGTAAACAGCTTCTGACACTCCTGAAGGAGCATCCCAAAGAGATGCCCACCAACACCAGTGGCACAACATCCCAGTGCATAGCACTAATTAGAAAGCAAACAGTAAGAAGAAGGAAAAATACAGACAACAAAGCAAGCCCACAAGAGGACACACCACAAAAAGAAAATCAGTCACCAGAACTCAACAATGACATGAAAGAACCTCTCTGCCTGCCAGATAGAGAATTTAGAATCATCATGATTAAAAAGCATAAAGAAAACAAAAAGAAAAAAAATGATATGAGACAAATAATCAATGAACAGAAAAACAAAAATGAGACCTTAAGAAAGGAAATAAAAGAAATGCAGGACATTAAAGATTACTGGAGGAGGGCCTCCCCGGTGGCACAGTGGTTGAGCACTGGGTTGCGAAGCTGCCCACAGCCTCTGCAGCACTGGTTCGATCCCCAGCCGCCAGGCAAGGGTCCCACATGGCGTGCAGATCTCTCCTGCTGCCTGCTGCTCCCCTCAGCAGTGTACTTTGTCAATCCTGACTGTTCTGCTCTCTGCTCTGGCTCTGGTGAATTCTCTCACCGCCCCCCCCCCTGCCGCCACGCTTCTGACTCTACCTAGTGCTTGTATAAATAAATAAAATAAATCTTTAAAAAAAAATGATTACTGGAAGAGATAAAGAATTCTGGGGAAAGCAATGAAAACAGAATTGATGAAATGGAAGAAAAGTGCCTCCCTGGTGGTGCAAGCGGTTGAGCGCAGCACCGTGAAGTTGTCTTCAGCCTCTGCAGTGCTGGTTCGATCCCCACTGGCCTCGGAGCAACCCACATGGCGAGCAGAACTCTCCTGTCTTGCCCGCTGCTCCCCTCAGCAGTGTATTTCGGTCAGTCTGCCTGTTCAGTTTTCTGCTCTGTCTCTGGTGAATCCTCTCACCCTCCCGTGCATTTGGCCTGTGCCCTAGTTCTTGTATAAATAAAATAAATCTTAAAAAAAAGAAAGAAATGGACGAACAGATCAATATTCTCCAAGATACAGAAATAAAAAGAACCAAAAGAGAAGAGGAGAGATAAATACAAAGGAAAAATAATGAGGAAACTTTTCCACAATTATCAGACTCCAGGAAGAAAAAAATATAAGAGTGATATGCATTACAGAAGGTGAGGAATGAGACAACAGATATGACAAATTATTCAAGGAGATAATTAAACTTCCCAAACGAAAAAAAAAAAAGAGATGAATACAGACACACAAGAAGCAAGAACACCCGATTACCACAACAAAAAGAAAAGTACAGCAAGACACATAATAGTAAAGCTTGCAAATGTCTAAAACAAGGAAAAAATAATGAAACTAGCAAGGGGGAAGAAGCAGATAACTTACAAGGGAAAGCCAATCAGGTTAACTTCAGACCTCTCCAAAGAAAGACCATGGGCAAGAAGAGAACGGAGTGACATATTCAGCAAACTTCAAGACAACAATGCCAACCAAGAATACTTACCCTGCAAAGCTCTCCTTCCTCTATGAAGAAAAAATAGGGACCGTGTAGGCAAACAGAAACTCCAGAAATTCATTACAACTAAATCCCCACTCCAAAAAAATCTACAAGAAGTCCTAAAGCCAAAACCAACAGAGGAATCAATAAGAAGAACAGAACAAAGCAAGGAATAAAATCACAAAAAAGACAAACAAAATGGCAAATACAGATGCCAACGTATCAATATTAACTCTAAATGTAAATGGACTAAAAAAACAGAGTAGCAGGCTGGATTAAAAAACAAAATCCAACCTTCTGTTGTCTCCAGAAAACATATTTAACTGCAAAAGATAAATATAGACTGAAAGTAAAATGGACCAAAAAAGAAGGCAGGAGCAGCTATATTTATAACAGATGAAATAGACTTTATTTTTTTTTAAATAATAAATTTTATTTTTATATTCCCCATATAATTGCAGCCCCCCCATTCTGACCCCAATCCCTCCCCTCCTGCCCCCGCCCCCCTAAAAGTGTCTCTGGTTCATAGTTTTTTGTTGATTTTGATTTTCACTTTCTTATAGTTATTCATTTTCCTGGTCCCTTATTTACGTTTTCTAGATTCCTGCTATGAGTGAGACCATCCGGTATTTTTATTTTTCTTTTTGGCTAATTTTGCTGAGCATGATCCCTTCCAGCGCCATCCATGTTGCTGCAAATTGCATGTGTTTATCTTTTTTGAATGCTGAGTAATATTCCATGGTATATATGTACCACATCTTCTTGATCCAGTCATCTATTTTTGGGCATTTGGGTTGTTTCCAAAGCTTAGCTATTGTAAACAGTGCTGCTATAAACATAGGGGTGCAGGTGCTCTTTGGAATTGATGTTTCTGTGTCCTTTGGGTAAATACCTAGGAGTGGAATTGCTGGATCCTATGGAAGCTCTATGTTTAGTAGGTCCAGAAATCTCCACACAGCTCTCCACAGTGGTTGGACCAGTTTGCATTCCCACCAACAGTGCAGGAGAGTTCCTTTTTCTCCACACCCTCGCCAACATTTGTTGTTGCTAGTTTTTTTAATATGTGCCATTCTCACTGGTGTAAGATGGTATCTCATGGTAGTTTTGATTTGCATTTCCCTGATGACAAGTGATGTTGAACATTTTTTCATATGCCTGTTGGCCATTTGCATTTCCTCTTCAGAGAAGTTTCTTTTTAGCTCTTCTGCCCATTTTTTGACTGGATTATTTTCTTTGTTGTTGTTGAGTCTCATCAGCTCTTTGCAGATTTTTGTGATCAGTCCTTTATCATTAGTGTTGGGTGCAAAAATGTTCTCCCAGTTGGTGGGGTTTCTCTTTGTTTTTGTTATTGTCTCTTTTGCTGTGCAGAAGCTCTTTAATTTGATGTAGTCCCAGCTGTTGATCTTTGCCTTCACTATCACTGCTTTGGGTGATGTGTCTGTAAAGATGTCTTTGATGTGCACATCACGTAGTGTTTCGCCTATATTTCCTTCTATGTATTTTATGGTTTCAGGTCTTATGTCTAGTTCTTTAATCTATTTTGAGTTGATTTTTGTGTATGGTGTGAGGTAGTGGTCAAGCTTCATTCTTTTGCATGTAGCGACCCAGTTTTCCCAGCACCATTTATTGAACAAACTTTCTTTGCTCCAATGCATAGTCTTTGCTCCTTTGTCAAAGATTAGTTGACCATAAATCTATGGGTTTATTTCTGGATTTTCTATTTGATTCCATTGGTCTGTATGTCTGTTCTTGTTCCAATACCATACAGTTTTGATGATTATGGCTTTGTAGTAGAGTTTGAAGTCTGGGAGTGTGATGCCTCCATTCCCTTCTTTTTTTTTCAGGAGAACTTTGGCTATTCGGGGTTTTTTGTGATTCCATATGAATTTCATCAATAATTGTTCTATTTCTTTGAAGAATGACATTGAAATTTTGATTGGAATAGCATTGAATCTGTATGTTGCTTTTGGAAGGATGGCCATTTTATTTATTTTTTTTTTAAATTTTTTTTTTTATAGAGGCATGCTTTATTTATTTGTTTGCTGGTTTGTTTGTTTGTTTTGTTTATACATGCACTGGGTACAGTCAGAAGCGCGGGAGGGTGAGAGGATTCACCAGAGCCAGAGCAGGGAGCAGAACAGGCAGAAGGACCGAAGTACACTGCTGAGGGGAGCAGCGGGCGGCAGGAGAGGTCTGCGCGCCATGTGGGACCCTCCTCTGGTGGCCGGGGAGCAGCCGGGGATCGAACCGGCGCCGCAGAGGCCGCGGGCAGCTTCGCAACCCAGCGCTCAACCGCTGCGCCACCGGGGAGGCCCCAGAAGGATGGCCATTTTAATAATGTTTATTCTTCCAATCCATGAGCAGGGGATGTCTTTCCATTTCTTTGTGTCTTCTTCTATTTCTTTTAACAGTGTTTTATAGTTTTTTTGTATAGGTCCTTTACCTCTTTTGTTAGATTCATTCCCAAATATTTGATTTTTTTGTTTCAATAAAAAAAGGGATGGTTTTTTTGATTTCTTCTTCTTCAGATTTATTGTTTGTGTATAGGAAGGCTACTGACTTTTGCGTGTTGATTTTGTATCCTGCCACTTTACTGAACTGATTGATGAGTTTAATTAGTTTTTCTGTGGAGTTTTTGGGGTTCTCTATGTATATTATCATATCATCTGAAAATAGTGATAGTTTGACTTCTTCTTTTCCTATTTGGATTCCATGGATGTCTTTCTCTTGTCTTATTGCTCTGGCTAGGACTTCCAGTATTATATTGAAAAGCAGTGGTGAGAGTGGACATCCTTGTCTTGTTCCAGATCTTAATGGAATTGCTTTCAGCTTTTCACCATTGAGAATGACAATGAAAGAGGAGAAATCACAACAGACACAGCAGAAATCAAAAGAATAATCAGTAACTACTATGAACAGTTATATGGAAACAAGTTTAACAATCTAGAGGAGATGGACAAATTCCTACAACTCTACAATCACCCAAAGCTAGATAAAGAAGAAATAGAACACCTAAACAGACCAATTACAAGCAGCAAAATTGAAATGGTAATCAAAAACCTCCCCAAAAACAAAAGCCCAGGACCTGATGGATTTACAAATGAATTCTACCAAACATTCAGAGACGAATTAGTGCCTATCCTTCACAAACTCTTCCAAAAAATTGAGAAGGAAGGGACAATACCAAACACGTTCTATGAAGCCAACATTACACTAATACCAAAACCGAACAAGGACAACACAAAAAAGGAAAACTACAGGCCAATCTCCCTAATGAACACTGATGCAAAAATCCTCAATAAAATTTTAGCTATCAGAATCCAACAATGTATCCATAAGATAATTCACCACGACCAAGTAGGATTCATTCCAGGGACACAAGGATGGTTTAACATCTGAAAATCAATCAACGTTATCCAACACATCAACAAAAAGAAATATAAAAACCATATGATAATATCAATAGATGCTGAGAAAGCTTTCGACAAAGTTCAACACCCATTCATGATAAAAGCCCTTGAAATTCTTGGGATACAAGGAACATACCTCAACATCATAAAGGCCATCTATGACAAGCCAACAGCCAGTATCATTCTCAATGAAATAGACTTTAAATTAAAAAGGTAAAAAGAGACATAGACAGACACTACATTATGATCAAGAGGAAAATACATCAGGAAGATATAACACTCATCTACATATACTCACCAAATGAAGGCACACCAAAATATATTAGGCAATTATTATCAGCTCTGAAAACAGACATTAAAGAAAATGCATATAGAGTAGGAGACTTCAACACCCCACTCTAACCAATGGACACATCAACGAGATGAAAAATAAACAAAGACACTAGAGCCCTACATAAAAACATAGAACTCATGGGCTTAACAGACATCTTTAGGACACTGCAGCAGAAAAACTCCGAGTACACATTTTTCTCAAGCACACAAAATCCTTCGCCTGAGTCAATAACATACAGGGCCACAAGACAAACATCAACAGATACATTAAGATCAAAATCATTCCAACTATCTCCTCTGATCATAAAGGCATCAAACTAGAAACAAGTCATGAAAAGAAAGCAAGGAACCCTCCCACTTCATGGAGATTGAAATCCACACTACTGGAAGACCACTGGACTAATGAAGAGATCAAACAAGAAATGAAAATATACTTTGAATTGAATGACAAGGAGGACATCAATTTCCAGGATGGACTAGCATTATCCACAAAATCCAAGTTATGGAACCAGCCTAAGTGTACAATACAGATGAGTGAATGAAAAAAAACTGTAGGAATTTCAAAGTTTTCCCTTTTAATTGACTTCTAATTTCCTATTGCTTTGTTGCGAAGTTGCCAAATTTTATTTTAATCTTCTTAGATTCCTTGAAATTTGCTTTCTGGAATAAAGCATTATATATTATGAAGGATTTAACATGTGCACTTGGAAATAATGTGCATTCAATATTGTATAGAATGTGCATTTGATGGATATTGTATGGAATGCTCTGCATATGTCTTTTAGATCCTCCAACTCCAACATATCACTTATGTCTCTTAACCTTACTGCTAATCCTCCTGCAAGGTCACTCTATTGTTGATGGTGGGGTATTGAATTCCCCTCCTGTTATTGTGTCCCTGTGCAATGCTCGATTAAATGTGGTTAATATTTGCTTCATATAGATTTAAGTGTTGTGATATATGATTTCACCTCTTATCTCTTCATACCCCTCCATGTGTAATGCAGACTACTTACAACACTATTCTAAATTCCTCCTTCCTGCTCCTTTATCCCTAGATGTTTACTGCACAACTGTGAGGGGAGTGAGGAAGACCAGAATGGATTCCACTTCGGAAAAGTACTTCTCCCATGCTGTGTTAAGCATTGGAAAAGGGGATAAGGGAGGAGGGTTTGGGGGAACCAGTTACCCTGAGTCACAGGGCTTAGCAGTGGTGGGCAGCGCCAACAGTATAGTCCAACTTTATTGCTCCAGGAGCTTCACCTGATACAAGTGGATGGCTGCTATGATGCTTCTTATTTGTTTGTCTCCTAGATACAAGACTTGAATTTGACCTGACAGCCAGATTCTCCTACAGTTGAAAGAAAAATCTAATTTGTTATTTACTCAGAACTTTTTATCTACTAAAGACAGAGATGACCACTTCTAAGACTTCTAAGACCACTTCTAAGAGTTAAAAATGAAAGTGCTTTTTAATTTTTAGTATTGTTTTCAGATAGTTTTTTTCAAACAATTCACTACAGTTAATATACATATAAAATTAATATTTACTCAGACACACCCTTTCACCCAGGACACAGATCTGAGCTTTTACCCAGCTCCAGAAACTCCCTCCAGTACACAAGACAGAGGTGCATTTTGAGGGAAGACTATGTTCTGGAAAGGATTTTGTACCCAACTCAACTATCCCTCAAGGTTTGAGAGTAGAAGGAAGAGATTTGTAGTCATTTGTGGCCTGAAAACATATACATTCAATTCACAACCTCTCAAGATGTTGTTGAAGGATGTACTGCACTAAAGCAAAAGGGGTGACTAGAAAAAGGAAGGTGCAAAGGCACATACACAAAAACAAGAAGTTCAATGCGGAACAGAGACGAAGGTGTGCCCTGAGAAGAGAAATAAAGAAAAGGCACGCAGAGACTCATGCAACAGACCTGCATACAATCCCACCACATTCGAGGAGACAGAGGTCTTCAGGAAAATGAAGATGTGTGGGAAGGAAAATTAAGTCTCAAGTGAAGAGAAGCACCGTGGCTTACTTCTTGAATCAGCTGTGAATACTTTTTACTTTGTTATAATACTCTACTCTTGTCTCTTCATCTAACCTAAATTGTGATACTATAATTTGGAAGGAATGGAGGAGAAGAAGATGTGAAAGATGGGTCAAGGCTGAAAAACAGCTCCAGCACCTTCCACAGGAGAAAAATCAATAGCAGATCTCTAAGATGAACAACAGTGTGGAGGAGGTAGACCCCACACCAAAGCTTGACTACAGGAAATGAAAACCAGGGGAGAAAGGGGCATGGGGAACCACTTTTTCATGGTAACCCTTGAAGGACTACCTGCCTCTTAAAAACAATATATACAACATAGTTAAAAACTTTGATTAGGTAAACATGGAACATATTCCTGATACTACTGAAAAGCATGAAATTGTCTGTATTCTGTTTATTATTGTGGAAAACATGGATGGTCAAGGAATGAAATGAAAAAAAATAGTTTCTGTGGGGAAAAAATTAGTTTTCACCCAAATATTTGAAGGCGGACCACTTGACAAGCAGTATCCCTGAGGTGGAGGCTGCATGTCCTTGTGAGATAGCTGTAACCATTTCTTCTGGGTCATGGAGGATGGGGAGGTAATTGCTGCACACTTTGCCTCAGGGACTGGGTGCAGTTGGGGACGGTCCCTCTGAGGGCTGCCAGTGGAACAGTAAATTGGTGTGGATTATAGAGGCAATGGCGTCAAGGTATTTAACCTCTTTGTTCAGGAGGACTGTGGACTTCTGAGGCTGGAAGAACTAAGAAATGCATTGATAACACTCTAGAAGCAGCACTGATTCTGTTCTTACAAGTAAGTCGGAGGGTTGTTCTCGGGATACATGTTGAAGTCTGTTATGATTTCCTAAGCTGCCTAATATATAACGCTCTAACTTTGTACATATAATAGACAATCTCAATAATCCCCTCTATTTAAGATATGTATCTATAAGATATTAATACATTTAAATACTGAAAATACTTAGATGTTGTGTGTGTTGACTCAAATAAGCTGTTTAGTTGAACTGGAACTGGCATGTGCACTAACATTGCATAAGAAGACAATAGCTCATGGCAATACTGATGGTCTGGTTTCATGTAATTCTCAATGAGGTACAATTTCCTAATTTTGGGGTGGAGTCAGCGGTTAGTTTTATGGAAGAAAGATGTTCACTGTTCAAAGCCAGCGCCCTCTCTACAGTGTCAATTCCCTTCCTGAAAGACTATTTGAAGGCTAAGGGCATGAGGATTGTTGTAAATCTATAATAAATTCATTTTTAAGAGACATGAGCAGTGGCATAAGTAAAACCATAAGACATTTACCCAGGACCTACTCTCAATACACGCTGTTGGTTGATTTCCTTCTAATCCATGTCAATGAGGTAAAAGATAGAGATGTTTTAAGTTAAAATGAAAGAAAATTGACTTCAAATTCATTTTTTCCTGCCATTATATTTTGGGTAGTTTTATATATATTAAATACATATATTACATACATATATAAGATATGCGCAAGATTTCATATCCTCTGGGAGTCTCATAGCATCATAGATTAAGTAAATCTCCAAATACAAACATCCACTTACCAAATTACAGTGGACTGTTTTTGGATTGAGGGCATTCATATACATTAATTAGTAAACATTTAGGAAAATATCTATTAGGCAATACTGGAAACCATCAAAAGGTATTGAGAAAGTGGAATGTCAAATTTCTTAGGAAAACAAAGTATTTTGATAAAAAAGTAACTATTTACTGTACCACACTATTTCATTCATTGGCTCTATGGAAGCTGGGAAATAAATGAATTTTATGTCCTCCGAGACATGAAGATTATTGTAATTCAAATGATTAGATTGTGGGATTCTCCTTCTAGCACATAATGCCACGCTGCTTTGTTTGCTAGAGTTAAAGGGTTGATAGAAACAGGGAAGTTTTATATAGAGAGGGAAGTGGGAGAAAGTAGCAGACCCATAACTTTTTTGTCATATTTGATGTTTTAAAAGTCATTGTTTTCAGACTTAACATGCTTTTATATGTATGACGATGTTCAGCACCAAATTCAGCGTAGCGATTGGAAAGTTTGTGACTAGATTTCCCCGTATGACCAACCCTACATTCCACATGGTCTACAAACCCCCGTGTCATCCCTCTGTGGCACGAGGTGGTAAGGACAGGGGCAGTTGATGGTCTTGTCACCGTGGCAGACAGCTGGGAACTCAGTGCCGAGCCACCTCACAGGGACTTCCGCTGGTACTGAAAAAACTGTGTCTACCCCAGCTGCCGTAACTGTGCACTTACCCAATGACATTTATTAAACACGTTTGTAATTTAAGTCTCATGACCACTTAAAAAAGTCTATGAAATTTCTTTATTATACATCCTCCCCAAGAGAAAGTGCTGCAAGTCAAAACACAAGTGCCAGCTCTTCACATTCAACACAAAACTAATACTCGAAGTAATATCATGAAGCGAGAGTCCTACTCCCTCCATCAATTCACAAAAGACCTTAAGTTCACTTTGCAACAGAACAAAGACAAGAAGACAGAAGGAAATCCCTGGGGATTTTCGAGCCCTGAGGTTGCTGCTGTGCCCCCACCTGGAGGGCAGTGAGTCCACTTGGCTTCCCATGCAGAAGCGCGTTTCCCACACAGTCCGCTCCTGCCAGGCAGGTCTCTATGCCGCCTGCTGCCCACTGGACCCTCATCCTGTCCGAAGCTCACAAACAGCACCTCCTTAATGACATGTTTATAAATAGCTCCTTAGAGAAGAAAGGTATTTCCATTACGCAACAGGTGAGATTTCCAGGTTAATTGGAAGTCATTGTGGAAAAGAATGAAAGGCTGCCTTGACCCTGACCTTGCAGCTCTGTCCACACAGCACATATAGCCCTGAACTACTGCTATTACCCATTGTTTTTTTAAAGATTTATTTATTTATGCTTACAAGAACCAGGGTACAGACGAGAGGTGTGGGGGCGAGAGGATTCACCAGAGACAGAGTGGGGAACAGAACAGGCAGATTGACTGAAATACACTGCTGAAGGGAGCAGCGGGGGTGTCAGGAAAGGTCTGCTGCATCATGTGGGTAGCTCCCTGGCCCAGGATTGAAATCATGCTGCAGTGGCAGTGGAGAGCTTCATAGGTTGTGTCTTAACCCCCTGCACCACCAGGAAGGCCCTGATACTCCACATTACTGAAGTGCATAATAATGATGCAGGTGTTCATTAATTAATGCATTTAATTATGTATGCTATTTAAAGCGTAACTGAATAACAATTACTTGAGGAATACAATTTCAAAAAAACTTTAATGACAAAAATGTTTCAAAATAACATTTTAAAGCTAACCAATATTGCCTTTTCTCAGTGTGGCAAGAATCCTAGATGGTAACTTAAGAAACCTTAGTAAAGTCCAGTGAAAGGGAAATATGTTTCTTAACTAATAAAGCTGAAGGGTGAAGCGCAGGGAGTAAAATAGACTTGCAATGTTAAAAGTGGCACATGACTTTATTTGGAAAATCTTATAGGGACAGTGAACACTATGCTTGTGAAAAACTCTCCAAGGTTACAAATTCAAAACACGAGCATGGCATGGCTGAGCAACCAGACCTCAGGCAGTGATTTCGTCCTCTTGGATCTGTTCCACAGCACCCCGATGCCCTGGGTCCTCTTCACACTCACCCTGCTCGATTTCCTGGTGGCCCTGTTTGGCAACACCATAATAATCATCCTCATCTGGGCCGACCCTCTTCTCCACACCCCCATGTACTTTCTGCTCAGCCAGCTGTCCCTCATGGATCTCGTCTATATCTGCACATTTGTCCCCAAAATGGCCCTGATCTTTCTGTCTGGGGACCACCGCATCTCCTTCGTTGGGTGTAGCTTCCAGATGTTCCTCTTCACCACACTTGCTAGCTCAGAGTTCCTTCTGCTGGCGGTCATGGCTTATGACCGCTACGTGGCGATCTGCCACCCTCTGCGCTACCCCATCCTCATGCGCCCCAGGGTCTGTGTGCTCCTGGTGCTTGTGACCTGGCTGGGTGCTCTGCTCAATTCCTTGATCCATGTGGTCTATACTCTGACACTCCCTTACTGCGCCTCCAGGGAAATCCATCATTTCTTCTGTGAGATCCCAGCGCTCCTCAAAGTGGCCTGTGCTGACACTTCGCAATACGAAAAGGGGATTTATTTTAGTGCTGTGATTTTTTTCATTCCTCCCGTCTCAGCCATTCTGTGCTCCTATGGAAGCATACTGTCCACTGTTCTGGGCATGGGATCAGGCCAGGCGCTCCGGAAAACCTTGGCTACTTGCTCTTCTCACATGACTGTGGTGTTGCTCTTCTATGGAGCTGCAATCACTAAGTACCTTGTGCCAAAGTCCTACCACTCCCCCGAGCAGGAAGAAGTGGTCTCTGTGATCTACACCATCATTTCACCCATGCTCAACCCCCTCATCTACAGCCTGCGGAACAAGGACGTCAATCAAGCTTTTAGGAAGGTTTTCAGAATATGATCAACATAAGGTTTCCTGGTACCCAATGTAAATCCAGAACAGTGATGGTGTTTGCTTTGAAATGGAACAGTAGCTGTTTTTATATTCTTTTGCAGCCAATGTCACCATCAGTGAAGACCTGGTTATTAATATGATATGTAAAATATATTTTTATTCCTATGTAATTTTCCTATTTGTCAATTTTCAAAAAGTATGGCTCATAAGGGAGAGGAGCCATGTTATCTTGAAAATTTTGTCTTTAAAAATTTAGATATATTCCAAAACTACCGTTGTAGATATATAATGATGTATATTTTAAAGTATACATTGTTTTTATAAATTTTGAAATATCTCTTAAAATACTACTTGCTATAATTCAATGACCTGGAATTTCTGAATGAAAATTTATTTCTCTATTATATATATACAAATACACATTATTAGCATTTTGGGTTTTCACACTGAGAAATAATTAATATGCAATAGTAGTTTGGTTTTCAGAGTACAGCATGGTGATTTGCCTGTGAACTGCTCACCACACTTCATAACCCCACACACTACACAAGGTAACTGTGAGGGTTCATCCTCTTGCCTCACTTCATAAGCCTCCCACACCCCACGCCCACTTTCATCTGGTAGCCACCTTTCATTAGTGATCATCTATTCTCTCAACTGTGGGGACACTAGGAGCTTCCCAGTCAAGTGTCAGGTCTGGCCATCTGGGTGCATCTGCCACCGATCACCCACACTCCCACAACAGCCCAGGGGCCGGCCCCCGCCTGTACCCACCCTTGGATGCTCAGCTCTGCAGTCAGGCTTCTACCGTTAGTTTTTAAGTTGGTCTTTCTCTGACTCTCAGTTTGGCATCTCTAGATTCTGCTTATTACTGGCCCATCTGGTATCTGCCCTTCCCATCTGACGTATTTCACGTCATACTGTTCCCCAACAGTGTATGGGGGTCCCCTATCCCCACACCTTTGCTCACACTTGCTGTCACTTTTCTTGGTCACCACGGTACTCCCCCTTATCCAGGCCCATCATTCCAAGGTCCCCAAGTGGAAGCCTAAAAATCAGATCCTACCAAACTGGACAGCAACTATTTTTCCTAAACATACTCAGCTCTGTGAAAATTAATGTACAAATTAGGCAAAGTAAGACATTTATAATGAGCAAAGTTAGAAAAGATCGTTGTATTAACTATTGATCTCTAAAAATATCTTACTGTAGGTGAGTGATTTAGAGTTCCTCCAAGGAGCCCTCTCAGGGCTGCTGACTGTGGCAGAAGTCGCAGCCAGTCCTCGGGAGTGATGGGGCAGCTCACGTGGCTTGGAGTGGGACACTGAGCGCCCTCCCCAGCTGGGACACTGGGCGCCCTCTCCTGCACCTGAGCGCCACCTTCATGGCTTCCTTGGCAAAGGCCTATTTGGATCCTTTGCTGTTTTCACACCATAAAATTTAATCACTAAAATGCTGACATGTGCACCGTAGCTTGTGTCGGCTGCAGATCCAACTTTAAAGATGTCTACTAGAAACCTCTCTAGTGGGTGAAGCTCAGTGTTTCTAAATAATGACTTCAATACAATCTCACGCTCGTTCAGATTATGACAAATCGTAGAAAACCTAAACTGCTGATAACTTTATAAACTTGACAGACACATTCTAACAATCACTGGCATGAATTCTGCAAGTTTCTTTAGCGAGACTCATTGATGTAACTGCCCGTCCTAAACAGCTGTCTTTTATTTTATTACTCTCCATGGCTGTTACGCCTCATTCTCCCTAGTGGGGTCTCACTCTTGGAGCTTAAGACTATTGTAGATGGAAAAATATGAACATTGTTCAGTTCAAAATGGGAAATGCGTGATTGTGCTTCTTTGTAGAGAACTAAAATCAATGACCATTTTGTGACTTAAACACAAGCACTAGGAATTGTCAATCCTGCGCCCATTTCTGGAACTGAAGATGTCCTGCCCGTGCTCTGTCAGCATATTAAACGTGTCGCCTTGCTCTGGAAGTACCAACTATGGAGGCTTCCGAAACAGGCCATTTGTCTTTCATTTTAAAACTGTATCCACCAACTGGGAGAACATTTTTGCACACAACACTAGTGATAAAGAACTGATCACAAAAATCTGCAAAGAGCTGATGAGACTCAACAACAACATAGAAAATAATCCAGTCAAAAAATGGGCAGAAGAGCTAAAAAGAAACTTCTCTGAAGAGGAAATGCAAATGGCCAACAGGCATATGAAAAAATGTTCAACATCCCTTGTAATCAGGGAAACGCAAATCAAAACTACCATGAGATACCATCTTACACCAGTGAGAATGGCACATATTACGAAAACTAGCAACAACAAATGTTGGCAAGGGTGTGGAGAAAAAGGAACTCTTCTGCACTGCTGGTGGGAGTGCAAACTGGTCCAACCACTGTGGAGAGCTGTGTGGAGATTTCTGGACCTACTAAAAATAGAGCTTCCATAGGATCCAGCAATTCCACTCCTAGTATTTACCCAAAGGACACAGAAACATCAATACCAAAGAGCACCTGCACCCCTATGTTTATAGCAGCACTGTTTACAATAGCTAAGCTTTGGAAACAGCCCAAATGCCCAAAAATAGATGACTGGATCAAGAAGATGGGGTCCATATACACCATGGAATATTACTCAGCATTCAAAAAAGATAAACACATGCAATTTGCAGCAACATGGATGGCGCTGGAAGGGATCATGCTCAGCGAAATAAGCCAGAAAGAAAAAGAAAAATACCGGATGGTCTCACTCATAGCAGGAATCTAGAAAACTTAAATAAGGGACCAGGAAAATGAATAACTATAAGAAAGTGATAATCAAAATCAACAAAAAACTATGAACCAGAGACACTATATGGGGGGTGGGGGGCGGGAGGGGAGGGATTGGGGTCAGAATGGGGGGGTTGCAATTGTACGGGGAATATAAAAATAAAATTTATTACTAAAAAAAAATCAACTTAAAATGGACCACAGATGTAAGTGGAAAACATGAAACACTAAAACTCCTAGAAGATAAGATGGGAGAAAACCTAGATGACCCTTGGTATGGGGATGCCTTTTTAGATACAACACCAAAGACACAATCAGTGTAAAAAGTAATTGATAAGCTGGATTTCTGCTTTGCAAAAGGCAATGTTAAGAGAATTACAGGATAAGCCACAGACTGAGAGAAAATATTTGCAAAAGATGGCTCTGATAAAGGACGATAATTCAAATTATATATAGGACACTTAAAACAACAATTAAAAAAAAAAACAAGCAATCTGATTAAATAATGGGCCAGAGGCTTTAATAGACACCTCACAAAAGGAACTTCACAGATGACAAACAGGCATAGGAAGACATGTTGCCATCCTGTGTCATTAGGGAAATGCAAATTGAAAAAACACAAGACAGGGTCTCCCCAGTGGTGCAGCGGTTGAGCGCTGGGTTGCGAAGCTGCCCGCGGCCTCTGTAGCGCCGGTTCGATCCCCGGCTGCTCCCCGGCCACCGGAGGAGGGTCCCACGTGGCGCGCAGACCTCTCCTGCCACCCGCTGCTCCCCTCAGCAGTGTCCTTCGGTCCTTCTGCCTGCTCTGCTCCCCGCTCTGGCTCTGGTGGATCCTCTCACCCTCCCGCGCTTCTGACTGTACCCAGTGCTTGTATAAATAAATAAATAAATCTTTAAAAAAAAAAGAGAAAAAAAAAGTGATAATCAAAATCAACAAAAAACTATGAACCAGAGACACTTTTTGGGGGTGGGGGGCGGGAGGGAGGGATTGGGGTCAGAATAGGGGGGTTGCAATTGTATGGGGAATATAAAAATAAAATTTATTATTTAAAAAAAAACTGTATTTACCTGAGATAACGCAGGTTCCGCGCCTCGAGGGGCTCCCCTCTTCAGAGGTGCTTCCACCCCACGCGCACGCGGGTCCCGCCCCCGCCCTGCCCGCCCGCTCCCAGCCCGCACCTTGGTGCACGGGGTTGGTGTCTCCAGCTCCTGGGCCACCTCCAGTCCCGAGCGCGGCCGGGCGGTGCCCTGGAGGTCTCCCCTCCCGGAGGGGCGTCTGCGCACCCCCGACACCCCCGGGCCAGCTCGGGCCGCGCGTGGGTCGCGCCCGGGGCTGCCGGGTCTGGTTCCAGCCCTTCCTTCTCTGCCCCCGGGCGCGGGAGGACCCAGCTCCGTCCTCCTCCACCGTGTCCTTCCCTGGGCCGCGTCCCCGGCCCTCCGGCCCGTCCGCGTCACCAGCGGCCTCCTCCCTCCGCGCGGGCAGCGCGTCCCGTCGCGGGCGGCCACACCCCGCGGTCCCTCCGGGCTGTGCCCGGCTCGGCCGCCCTGACAGCCCCCCGGGAGGGCGCCGGGACGCGACCCTCCGAAAAGGTGCCTGGCCTCTCCCGGCGCCCGCCTCGCGGCACCGCGGCCACGCGTGGCCCGGGTCCTGGGTGCGCCCCTCTGCGCTGAGCGGCCGGGCGGGAGGGGTGGCCGGGCCGCCGCGAGGGAGCGGACCTTGGCCCTAGGGAGGCGTCCAGCTCCTCACCAGAGCGCGGTGCTCCCTGCGGGGGGTGTCTGGCCTGTCTCACACTGGGGTGGCTCCTTCCCCCCTCGCTCCAAGCATCCTCACCACAGATGCGCCTTGCGTCTCGCCAGAGCCGCCTCTGCGCCCGCCAAGGGGTGAGAGGGTTTCTGTCGTTCCTCTCCGGGAAGGGGTCAGTCCCCTGGGCGATCTGAGCTGTGGCCCCAGCCTGCCCCCCGAAAAAGCCCACCGGGGGGTGGCCATGACCGTTGACTCAGTTTGCCACGGCTTCGTGGAGGGTTTATCACATCTGTCTCCCCAGGGAAGGCCCAGAGTCCTCTTTGGGACGCCCTTGTCTGCTTCTGCTCTCCAAGTAATGTGGGCCTCACAAAACGGGTCTGGGGCCGCTGCTCCTCCTCAGTTTTCAGAATGTGTGAGAGATGGAAGTATTAGCTCATCTCCGCAGGCCCGCGGGAGCTCACTTGTCGAGCCCTCGGGCCCTGGCTCCTGCTTGGCGGGAGACTGTTGAGTGATGACTGTTTCACCCTCCTTGCTCACAGTGGCCTGTTCCCTCCCCCTCTTCTGACTCGGGCCACGCGGAATCTCAGGAGCTTGGCGCACACGCACCTCATCTTCGTGGACCGCTTGTTACCACAACACACGTCCTCTCCTGTTGTCAATCCGTAGCACACCCTAACTGTCTTTCTCACATGATGCCCAGGGAAAATAACAGAAGAGTGATGATAACCAGGACTGGAAAGTTCTAGATCTAGATCGGGAGACAGATTTACCCTGAAGCGAAATAAACAAGGGCCGGGTCTCTCACGTGCTCAGCCCCCTCCGAGGCCAGCCTCGAATGTGTGTCTGTTCTCTTCCTTCCTTGCTTCAGGAACACGCCCGAAACTGCACACGTGGGGAGACTGTCCCCCGGTCCCTGGCACTCTTGCCATTAGTGATGACACCTGAAGGAAGGGCTGGCCGATTGCGGGACTCTAATCTTCATTTCAAATCTAGGATATGGATTCCAAAATTCTGTATTTTACTCCTGCAGCCAAAATTCAATGAATCATAACTGGCGTTCCGGAGAAATTCTTTCAGGTGCTTTACGGAAAGAAAGAATACATATTTTTGGAATAAAAATTGCACATTATGTAATTGGAGTGAATGAAGATTAAATACAAGTATCATCTACAATGGGAACGTCCTGATCTGTTACATATGTCAAGAAGCTGAGAGTCAGTGGCCTCTGCAGCTTTCCTGTGATGTCTCCGACGGCACCATCTCCACTCTCATGCTACTGAAATTTCTTTCTTTCCCCAAATCTCGGCATAGGATGGGGGCCTCCCTGGAGGCGCAAGGGCTAAAGACACAGCACCATGAAGCAATCCGCAGCCACTGCAGCAAGAGTTCAATCCCCGGCCAGGGAGCTGCCCACATGGCGCAGCAGACCTCTCCTGCCTCGCCCGCTGCTCCCCTCAGCAGTGGATTTCGGTCATCTGCCTGTTCTGCTCCCCACTCTGGCTCTGGGGAATCCTCTCACCCTCTACACCTCTGGCCTGTACCCCAGTTCTCGTATGCATAAATAAATAAATCTTTTTAAATAAAAATCTAAGCACAGGAGTTGCCGAACACCAGCTCCTAAAATGAAGAGTTTGACAGGCTGAAATTTAAACAGACTTTAATTTCCCTAGACAAACGCGCCTCCCTGCAATAGAACGAGACGGAGAGTATTGTTGTTACTGAAATTCCTCTCTGGGAGCTCATGCACAACACGCTCTTACTGCAAATCATATCTGCACCCAGTGTGCTTCAGAGACCCGCGTGTCCCACGCCACGCCTCCTGGATGTGCTGAAGAATGTTCCACCCGAAACGCAGGCGTAACACAGAAGACACCTGCGGCCTGCAGCCCCTGGGACAGCTACACACTCTGCCGGTGACACGCTCGAGGGCCCCGCGGGCCCGGCGGCCACACGGAGGAGCTGCGTCCAAGGAGAAAGAGGAGATAATCGTTTTGGGGGCCTGTCAGCCAGACGGCCCCAAGAGGGCTCTCCGCGCCCCAGACCTGTCTTCTCTCCGCGCACGGACAGCAGCTCCAAGCAGGTCACCTGCGCAGCGCAGCGGGCGCCCAGCTGGGACTGAGACCAGCTTCCCCGCAGGTGCGCGCGACAGGCTCCGCGAGGTGGCAGGTGGCGGCCGCGCCTCCTGCAGAAGCCGGGGCGCTGCACATGGCGGGCACGACCGCGCGCGCTCAATTCCATTTCCCCAGATTTTTCCGGGGAAGTGACGGGACCCGGGTCGTCTCGGGGAGACAGCCGCGGCCATGTGGCCGGCGCGGGTCCCAGCCCGAGCGCCCGGGCTCCCGCCCCGGCCGCGGCCGCGCGTCTCCACAGGAGCGCCCGGGACTCCGGCGCCGCGTCGCGCCCTCTCGGGGGCCGAGGGCGCCGCCGCCTCGGCTGCCAGCGTCCAGCGCGGGCCCCGCCGCGACGTCGGGCGTCTCCCGGCCCCGGGGCCGCGATCCCGAGTCGGTCTGCGCGGGCCCGGGCTGGAGACGCGCTCGGGCCACAGAGCCCCGCAGACGAACCACCCCGCGGCCGCCACCCGCTCCCGCTGCAGCCCCGACGGCCGCGCTGCCCTCCCCGCGGGCGCTGTTTCGGGGGCGACTCCCCGCACCCCGACGCGCCGGACTGCACCCCCGACTTCTGCTCCACGGGAGAAGAGGCCGCTCCGGCGCCCGCCCGCGCCCCGGGAGTCTGCGCGTCCGCGCGCCCAGCTCACCGGGTGGGGGGACCTGACAGGAGCTGCCCCAGCTCCCCGGGTGGGGGACCTGACAGATGCGCCCCAGCTCACGGGGTGGGGGGACCTGACAGGAGCTGCCCCAGCTCACCGGGTGGGGGACCTGACAGATGCGCCCCAGCTCACCGGGTGGGGGGACCTGACAGGAGCTGCCCCAGCTCACCGGGTGGGGGACCTGACAGGAGCTGCCCCAGCTCACCGGGTGGGGGGACCTGACAGGAGCTGCCCCAGCTCCCCGGGTGGGGGACCTGACAGATGCGCCCCAGCTCACGGGGTGGGGGGACCTGACAGGAGCTGCCCCAGCTCACCGGGTGGGGGGACCTGACAGGAGCTGCCCCAGCTCACCGGGTGCGGGTGTCACAGGGGCGCGGCGGCGAGGCCCTGCCCCGCGGGGAGGAAGGGTGCGGCGGGCGCGGCGGGGGGGCGGCGGCGGACATGCAGGTCCCCGCGCTGTGGGTCGCCCGCCCGGAGCCCGCGGCCCGAGCGGCCCCGCGGGGAGGAGCCGGCTCACGGGGGCGCGGGTCCCCCCGCCGGGCGCGCCGCGGAGATGCCTCATCAGCCTCCCCGCGTCCCGCCAGGGCTGCGCGGCAGGACCGCCCCCCGCGCCCAGGCGCCCGCCCGCGCCACCCGCTCTCCCGAGGACGCCGCGCAGCCCCCCTCGGCCGCCCGACCCGGGGAGAGCCCGTCTCCGCCCGAAGCGCGCCGCGCCAGGGACGCGCATGTTCTGAGGGAAGGGCGGGCACCGCCGCGGGGACCCCAGGGCGGCGCGCTCCATGGTCTGGGGGGCGTGGGGGGCCGTCCCCGCTCCTCACCCGTCGCGCTCGCCTGTGCGCGCCCAGTTCTCAGGGCAGGTAAGGCCGCCCCACGCGCTCCCTCCCTCCCTCCCTCCCTCTCTCCATGCGCACACGCGCGCACACGCGCACACACACGCGCACACACGCGCGCGCACGAGATGGAGAAGCACATGAATATGTACGCGGTCCCCCCCTCCCAGGCCGGATCATGCGTTTGACCTGCGAGGCTATTGTTTTTCTTTTTAAAATATAATTCTGGATGTGACGGGTTTGAATCAGTCTGGCATAGTTTATTATTTGTCTGCGCCGATTAGTCTCCTCCCGCTGCGTCTCCTTCCCTTCCGCGCCCTGAGGGGCGCCCGGACTCGTCCAGCGCGCGCCCCGCGCCCCTCCAGGCCCCTCCAGGCCCCTCCAGGCCCCTCCAGGCCCCTCCAGGCCGCCGCGGGCCGCGCCCGCCTCGCACCCGCCTCGCACCCGCCTCGCACCCGCCCCGCCGGCCTCGCCTCACTTTCCGCGCGTGGGCCGAGGCCGCCGTCCCCAGGGACTGCCCACGCGCGGGCACCGGGGGCGAGTCCTGCCCGTCTCAGGACAAGACCCCTGTGCTTCCCCCTTGGAATTTCGGAACCAACACTGTGCTGGGTCCACAGGAGACGCGCAGCGAATCTGAGAGGACTGAATACACTTTCACGTCATTTCATGAAACACTTTTAGTTAGTAAGAGGTTATTTGCTCTGGAAATATGCAGAGGCCAAATCTGTGTCCAAAAAGGGGAAAAATTAATTTCCCAGCATGGCAACCACTAAACAGACTCCCGCGTCAGCTGAATTAGCAAGCTTCCATCGTCCTCCAGCTTCCCCTAACATCGCCACGCTTCTTCATTTCAACTCGCTGCATGCCTTGCACATGCACGGGAAAGAACAATGCTAATGAAGCCACGAGATCTGGGGTACTCCTTCCCTGTAATTAATATAACTTTTGCCAATTTGTAGGCAATATAAAGTCAAAATAGACAAATACATGAAGAAACATATCAAATTTATAAGATAATCCACCACATCTGTCAGGCAAATCTGTACTGCTCACGTGAGTGAAGTACGCAGGAGAACATTTTTCTTGGGAGAACACAGCCCCAATCGCGCACTTGGAAGGTATTTTGAAGGGAAGAAAATATTTGTATAAAATCATCTCAATGTCTGTTTTTCCTTTGCAAATTATAACTTAATGCCATGGTCAGTAATAATATTTACTTTAATGTCATCATTTCTCAAGTGTCTACTGTTCAACAGATAGGATTGAGTGTGTTAAATGGAGGGAACTATATTCACCTGAGATTATTACGTCATTTATAATCATCATTTGGTTTTCCTTAGGAGGCCATCAGAGCTGTTTCATGGACCTGCAGATATTATCGACCTTGATATTCCGTGTTAAGTCATGAAGGCAGAAAATCTAAGCATTGGGACGGATTTTCTACTCCTCGGTCTTTTCCAGCATGGCCGGATGGACACTTTCCTCTTTGCTGCCATTGCTGTCCTCTTTACAGCGGCTCTGACGTCCAATATCGTATTGATCCTCCTCATCCAGCTGGACAGCGGGCTCCACACCCCTATGTACTTCCTGCTCAGCCAGCTCTCCTGCATCGACATGCTGTACATCTCCACCACGGTGCCCAAGATGGCAGTCAATTTCCTGACCAACAGTATGAACATTACTTTTTTAGGCTGTGAGATTCAAACATTTGTGTTCTTGGCTATTGGCGGAACCGAGGCCCTACTGCTTGGTCTCATGTCTTACGACCGGTATGTGGCCATCTGCCACCCACTGCATTACCCCATTCTCATGACCAGGAGGATCTGCTGGCTCATGGTCTCGTGCGCGTGGACTAGCAGCTCTATCAATGGTTTCATTCACACGCTCTATGTGTTCCAACTTCCATTCTGTAGCTCTCGACTCATTAACCACTTTTTCTGCGAAGTCCCATCTCTGTTACCCCTGGTATGTCAAGACACGGCCCGGTATGAGTACACAGTCCTCCTCAGTGGGCTTGTCATCCTGCTGATACCATTCTTGGCCATTCTGGCTTCCTACGCCCGTGTGCTTACTGTGGTGTTCCGAATGAGCTCTGGTCAAGGACAGAAAAAAGCTGTCTCCACTTGCTCCTCACACCTGATTGTGGCAAGCCTATTCTACACAACCTCTCTCTCCACCTACACGAGGCCTCACTCCCTGCGGTCCCCCGAGCAGGACAAAGTGGTGGCTGTGTTTTACACCATCGTCACCCCACTTCTCAACCCGTTTATTTACAGTCTAAGGAATAAAGAGGTGATGGGGGCCATGAGGAGACAGTTAGGACAATGTGTGTTTGCACATAAAATATGACCTTTGGAACCCTCCCTCACTGAGGCTGAACAACATGAAAGCTGTGCCTAGAATTCTGATAGAAATGCTAATAAATGCTTATTAAATAAATTGGCAAGCCTTTGATTCCTCCTGACTTCAGAAGTAACTAAGGTATCATTGTCAGAACTAGATAGATTTTCCATACAGAAAAGAGAGGAACGGTATGATTGTCAAACTTGTTCAATCTCTGAAACAAAAGAATCCAACCTGGTCCACTCAACATTCCCGTATCATAAATGTTTTGAAGTGCTTTTCAGAATCTGACACACCATGGAGAAGTAATACAGTTCACGCCCATGCAGAACACTAGGAGAATCCACACATGACCAAAAAGTAATATAGAGAAAAGCACGAATCCACCATTTCATTTCTTTACTCACCAAGCTTTTTAACGCGTTAACTATGTGTGTGGCCTTTTTACCGGCACTTCTGATATTAGAGAAGTCAAAGATAAAAACTGACTAAAATCTCTGATCTCTGGAGCTTTACACTTCCACAAGGGGAGATATTCAGTAAGTAGCAAAGTTAACAGTATATAAAAAAAGTAATAACTGCAGTAAAAATAAGGCAGGGATTTGTGATAGGGAATTTGCAGTTTTATATAAAATTGTCTGGAAAAGGCTAAGAGGTGGGATTTGGTAAAAGGCTAAAGGGAATGAAAAATTAAGTCAATGGAAATGTGGTGATGAGTGTTCTGGGAAGAAGTGATGAGAACATCCTGCTGAGGGAGGTGCCGGGAAAAGTCAAAGAAGACCAAGGGGTAAGCGTGCGGGCTGCCGGCAAGGAGCAGATGGACTGGACCCAGACATGAACTACAGCATAATCACAGTGAGACTCGGCATGAGCGGCCTCCCTGGCGGTGCAGGGGTTAAGTCTCAGCACTTACTAAACATCTTGTTAAAATATCAGATGTTAAACTTAAAATTGAATATAATCTGTCAGCTAATAACCAACTCTGGTGTACCACTGTGACTAGACCATGACAGAGGGAGGAAGAATATATTTTCTGTGAAACCTTTCAAAGGTTCTTTGATATCTTGGCAATGAATGTCAACAGCTTTAATAACAATTTATAATAGCATCTAAAATTTCATTTGTGGTTGAACCCAAGTACATTTATTTGTCCACAAAAGTCTTACTTGACTTAGCTGACTGGTTTATAATGTAATGTGAACTACCAAGAAAACCAGCCACACCAAGAATCAATGCAATAAAAATCATGTCTCCGGGCCTCCCTGACGGTGCAGAGGTTAACTCTCAGCACTATGAAGCTGCCTGCAGCCCCTGCAGCACGAGTTCCATCCCTGGCCAGGAAGCTACCCACATGGCAGAGCAGACCTCTCCTGGTTCGCCTGCCTGCTGCTCCCCTCAGCAGTGTGTTTCAGTCAAACGGCCTGTTCTGCTCCCCACTCTGTCTCTGGTGGATCCTCTCATCCCCCGCAACTCTAGCCTACACCCCACCTCTTGTTGCATAAACAAAATAAATCTTTAAAAAAAACCTTGTCTCTTTATTTTTTTTTAAGATTTATTTATTTATTTATAAAAGCACTGGGTACAGTCAGAAGCGCGGGAGGGTGAGAGAATTCACCAGAGCCAGAGCGGGGAGCAGAGCAGGCAGAAGGACCGAAGTACACTGCTGAGGGGAGCAGTGGGCGGCAGGAGAGGTCTGCGCACCATGTGGGACCCTCGCTCAGTGGCCAGGGATCGAACCGGCGCTGCAGAGGCTGCGGGCAGCTTCGCAACCCAGCGCTCAACCGCTGCTCCACTGGGGAGGCCCAAACTTTGTCTCTTTAGAACCACTACATATCTAGTCCCCTATCTCTCCATTAATTTTAAATTTTGAGTTAATTATTCTCTGGGAATGTTTATAAGATCTCCAAATATAATCATACAATATTATCAACTACTTGCATTTACTGTTTGAACTTTATAAAAACCATCTTACTATAGGCCATCATTCTCAGAAATAATTTGAGCTACTCGACATTTTTTCACATGACTATAGCTGGCTGTAGCTGAGGCCCATTCTCCTTTGCTGTTGAATAACATCTTATTTTAAGACTGTGACATGTTTTGTCAACGTATACTTGACATTTTTCCAGTTTTCAGATATCACATATAGTGCAGTTGCTAAACAGACAAACAGAAGAGAGTTGAGAGACCAGAAAAAAAAAACCACAGGGGAAGGAAAACTAACTGATGACCAAAGAGTCAAAAGCAAACAAGGGAGCAGAAGAGTCTCTTCAAAAATGGTTCTGGGAAAAGGCACAGCCACACCCAAAATCACGACACGGCCCAGACAGCTACCTAACACACAGACATGAATTCAAAATGGATTAAAGATTGCTGAAAGACAAAAAACCAAAAACTGCCTCGATGATGTGCTCTTTGTCACAGGCCTTAGAGATGTGTTTCAGGCTCAAATTCAAATGGCAGGGCAACAAAATCAAAATTAAAAAGGGATCACATCTACTAAAGTGCTTCTGGACAGGAGAAGAAAAGAAACTATGGATAAAATGAAAGGCCCCCTACCAAGTGGGAAAAAGGATTTCCACATCACACATCTGACAGGGGGCTCACATCCCGCTCTATGAAGAGCTCCCACAACCACACGAAGAGAAGACAAGTCAATCAGGACAGAAGAGATAAGCAGCATCTCAGAGGAAGACGCGCAGGCAGGCCACAGGCACAGACAGCAGTGCTGGAATATTCAGCTGTCAGGTGAAGGCTAATCACACAGTGGAAGTATTACCTCGAGGAAGACACTTTGTCATGAGCTGAGGCTACACTCCATAGTTGTGATTGCTCAATTTCATTAGGATTTAACTCTTACTCATTTATAAAGTACTAATTTTTTTAAAGATTTATTTATTTATGCATACAAGAGCTGGGGTATAGGCCAGAGATGCAGGGGGGTCAGAGGATCCACCAGAGACAGAGTGGGGAGCAGAACAGGCAGACTGAGTGTAATACACTGCTGAGGGGAGCAGCAGGTGCGACAGGAGAGGTCTGCCTCGCCATGTGGGTTTCTCCCTGGCCAGCCGGGGATCGAACTCATGACGCAGAGGCTGTGGATTGCTTCATAGTGTGGTGCTTAACCCCTTGCACCACCAGGGAGGCCCTAATGTACTAATTTATAAAGTAATATTAACACAGCCATGCATGTGTTCAAGAAAATACAGTCCGTGTAGCTTTGGTGCCATCTACATGTCAGGCACCCCCTGGTGTACAACAATGGATAAAGGGGTACAGATTCAAACAGACGAGAAACACGTGTTGGCAAGATGTGAAGAGAAGGGCCCTGCCCGGCGCTGAGACTGGGAATGCAGAGACTACAAAGCCTATGGAGGCCCCTCAACACTGAGGAAACCCACTACGTATCAGCAGTTCCACCTTCGGGCATTGATCCGGCAGAGAGAAAGCACCCATTCATAAAGCCATGAGGACACCCATCCCCACACGCACAGGGACACACAGGGCAGGCGCATGGGACAGCCCAGAAGGGCCAGAACCACCACCCACCCTCCCGGCGTCCCAACAAGGGAGCCACGAAAGAGCCCAAAAACGCCAAAACCAAGGGCAAGAGCAACATACACCCAACAACAGGGGCCTGCGGGCTGGAGCCGATCAAGAGCAGTGCGCCATGAGAGCATGAGCCACCGTGGTTCTCACCTGTGGCACAATTCCAAGAGACCTCAAGCTCTGGGAACCATCACGACAGGGTTTCTCTTACAAACAGGGGAACAAAGAGCTTGTTGTGTCCATAGTGGCACCTCCTCCCGAAGATGGCACCTTCCAGAAGTACAGGCAGAGTTTCAGGTACATGGAATCAGAGCTGGACCACACTGGTCAACAGTGATGGTCACCACTGCCAACAGGAGGGATGGGCAGCGCTGGCCAGTAGTGATGGTCACCACTGTCCCAGAGGCGGTGTCAGAGACACCCAGTGTCCACAGTTCTCTGTGAGAGCTTGGACGACACCAACGACAAACAGCTCATTGACACACCAGCCCCGCCCGGGCCTTTGGTGCTCCCTTCTTGACATGGAGACACAGGCCCCAGGACCCGTCTCTGCAAAGGTCTTCGGCTTCTCTTCCCTCCTCTGAGGTCCCTGCTGGATTCTTCTCTTCTCTTCTCTGCAGCTCCTGGTCCTCCTTTCCTCAGCCTAGAACTATCACACTACAGCCCCCGCCAACCCTGCTTCTGTCCTCTCTCAGGGGGCACCACCCACAAGTCTGATTGGACCATTTTTCAATCCTGTGGCTACTGGACCATTTAGCACCAGTCAGCTCACAGCTCACACCTGACTGGCCCACCCCGCAAGCCAGGAAATACCCACAAAAGGGCGGTTGCTGGGCCCTGAGGAGCCACGGCCAGGATTGGCTTGTGCTGGAGCATCAAGAGGAGAGACCAGCCTCGCTGCTGCTGCTCCCGCCACTGAGGTGGCTGGTTCCGGAATCAGTGACACCATCAACACACGGGGACTGACTAAGATTCCAGTGATGCATGAATGGACAGGGGGTGGGGTGACTGTGTGTGTGTGCACGCGAGCGTGTGTGTGTGCGTGTAGGTAGGATGGTAGAAATATAGTGGAAAACCTTCTAACATTTTATTAAAAAAGCTGAGTGTCATCATATGTGACAGCACGGGTGAGCCTGGAAAGAAAAATGCCAAGAAATGGGTAAGCAGGAAAAGACAAATACCCATGATTTCATTTAAAGGAAATTGGCAAAGAAAACAAAAGTAGACAGAGAGGAAAAGGGGGGTGACCTGATGGAAGTGGAGGTTGAAGAGTGTGAAATAGGTGAGATCAAGAGGCTACATCCTAACAGTTAAGTCTGCATGGGTGGGATGGTGACTGCACGGTGGTGGTTACAACAAGTAGTTGAGTGTCTACATGTCACATCCTAAAGTCATTTGATATTTTGTGTCAGTTGAGAGTTTAGGTCTAGAAAATAAACATTCCAGGCATTAAACAATGTACACCAACACATATAATAGAGCAACAGTTTCACTCTAAATTTCAAAGCCAGGTTTGAGAGAAAGCATCATTTGGGGAAATGTCTATAAATCTAGAAAGAATAAATACTTCAGAATATCCATGACTGTGACATCTACACGCTCAGTACAGGCAACTGCTTACAGGCATCACGGTTCATGTTTCTGAAAACACGCATTTTGAAAATACAATAAATAAGACAATTACAAAGAAGAAATACATTGTAACTGCCAATGAGTAATGAAGATTCCAATATATGTTATCACTGACTACAGAAGGTAGACATGATATGTTTTTTTTTTTTTTTTTTTTTTTTTTATAAATTTTATTGTTATATTCCCCATACAATTGCCGCCCCCCATTCTGACCCCAATCCCTCCCCTCCCACCCCCGCCCCCCTAAAAGTGTCTCTGGTTCATAGTTTTTTGTTGATTTTGATTTTCACTTTCTTATAGTTTTTCATTTTCCTGGTCCATTATTTAAGTTTTCTAGATTCCTGCTATGAGTGAGACCATCCGGTATTTTTCTTTTTCTTTTTGGCTTATTTCGCTGAGCATGATCCCTTCCAGCGCCATCCATGTTGCAGCAAATTGCATGTGTTTATCTTTTTTGAATGCTGAGTAATATTCCATGGTATATATGTACCACATCTTCTTGATCCAGTCATCTATTTTTGGGCATTTGGGTTGTTTCCAAAGCTTAGCTATTGTAAACAGTGCTGCTATAAACATAGGGGTGCAGGTGTTCTTTGGAATTGATGTTTCTGTGTCCTTTGGGTAAATACCTAGGAGTGGAATTGCTGGGTCATATGGAAGCTCTATGGTTAGTAGGTCCAGAAATCTCCACACAGCATTCCACAGTGGTTGGACCAGTTTGCACTCCCACCAACAGTGCAGAAGAGTTCCTTTTTCTCCACACCCTCGCCAACATTTGTTGTTGCTAGTTTTTTTAATATGTGCCATTCTCACTGGTGTAAGATGGTATCTCATGGTAGTTTTGATTTGCATTTCCCTGATGACAAGTGATGTTGAACATTTTTTCATATGCCTGTTGGCCATTTGCATTTCCTCTTCAGAGAAGTTTCTTTTAAGCTCTTCTGCCCATTTTTTGACTGGATTATTTTCTTTGTTGTTGTTGAGTCTCATCAGCTCTTTGCAGATTTTTGTGATCAGTCCTTTATCATTAGTGTTGGGTGCAAAAATGTTCTCCCAGTTGGTGGGGTTTCTCTTTGTTTTTGTTATTGTCTCTTTTGCTGTGCAAAAGCTCTTTAATTTGATATAGTCCCAGCTGTTTATCTTTGCCTTCACTATCACTGCTTTGGGTGATGTGTCTGTAAAGATGTCTTTGATGTGCAAATCACGTAGTGTTTCGCCTATATTTCCTTCTATATATTTTATGGTTTCAGGTCTTATGTCTAGTTCTTTAATCCATTTTGAGTTGATTTTTGTGTATGGTGTGAGGTGGTGGTCAAGCTTCATTCTTTTGCATGTAGCGACCCAGTTTTCCCAGCACCATTTATTGAACAAACTTTCTTTGCTCCAATGCATAGTCTTTGCTCCTTTGTCAAAGATTAGTTGACCATAAATCTGTGGGTTTATTTCTGGATTTTCTATTCGATTCCATTGGTCTGTATGTCTGTTCTTGTTCCAATACCATGCAGTTTTGATGATTATGGCTTTGTAGTATAGTTTGAAGTCTGGGAGTCTGATGCCTCCATTCCCTTCTTTTTTTTTCAGGAGAGCTTTGGCTATTCGGGGTTTTTTGTGATTCCATATGAATTTCATCAATAATTTTTCTATTTCTTTGAAGAATGACATTGAAATTTTGATTGGAATAGCATTGAATCTGTATATTGCTTTTGGAAGGATGGCCATTTTAATAATGTTTATTCTTCCAATCCATGAGCAGGGGATGTCTCTCCATTTCTTTGTGTCTTCTTCTATTTCTTTTAACAGTGTTTTATAGTTTTCTTTGTATAGGTCCTTTACCTCTTTTGTTAGATTTATTCCCAAATATTTGATTTTTTTTGTTTCAATAACAAAAGGGATGGTCTTTTCGATTTCTTCTTCTTCAGATTTATTGTTTGTGTATAGGAAGGCTACTGACTTTTGCGTGTTGATTTTGTATCCTGCCACTTTACTGAACTGATTGATGAGTTGAATTAGCTTTTCTGTGGAGTTTTTGGGGTTCTCTATGTATAATATCATATCGTCTGCAAATAGTGATAGTTTGACTTCTTCTTTTCCTATTTGGATTCCTTGGATGTCTTTCTCTTGTCTTATTGCCCTGGCTAGGACTTCCAGTATTATATTGAAAAGCAATGGTGAGAGTGGACATCCTTGTCTTGTTCCAGATCTTAATGGAATTGCTTTCAGCTTTTCACCATTGAGAATGATACTGGCTGTTGGCTTGTCATAGATGGCCTTTATGATGTTGAGGTATGTTCCTTGTATCCCAAGAACTTCAAGAGCTTTTATCATGAATGGGTGTTGCACTTTGTCGAAAGCTTTCTCAGCATCTATTGATATTATCATATGGTTTTTATATTTCTTTTTGTTGATGTGTTGGATAACGTTGATTGATTTTCGGATGTTAAACCATCCTTGTGCCCCTGGAATGAATCCAACTTGGTCGTGGTGAATTATCTTATGGATACATTGTTGGATTCTGATAGCTAAAATTTTATTGAGGATTTTTGCATCAGTGTTCATTAGGGAGATTGGCCTGTAGTTTTCCTTTTTTGTGTTGTCCTTGTTCGGTTTTGGTATTAGTGTAATGTTGGCTTCATAGAACGTGTTTGGTATTGTCCCTTCCTTCTCAATTTTTTGGAAGAGTTTGTGAAGGATAGGCACTAATTCGTCTCTGAATGTTTGGTAGAATTCATTTGTAAATCCATCAGGTCCTGGGCTTTTGTTTTTGGGGAGGTTTTTGATTACCATTTCAATTTCGCTAATTGTAATTGGTCTGTTTAGGTGTTCTATTTCTTCTTTATCTAGCTTTGGGTGATTGTAGAGTTGTAGGAATTTGTCCATCTCCTCTAGATTGTTAAACTTGTTTCCATATAACTGTTCATAGTAGTTACTGATTATTCTTTTGATTTCTGCTGTGTCCGTTGTGATTTCTCCTCTTTCATTGATGATCCTGTTTATTTGTGCTTTCTCCCTTTTTTCCTTTGTGAGCCTGGCTAGGGGTTTGTCTATTTTATTGATTTTTTCAAAGAACCAGCTCTTGGTTTCATTGATCTTTTGGATTGTTTTTTTAGTTTCAATTTCATTTATTTCTGCTTTGGTTTTTATTATTTCTTTTCTTCTACTGGTTTTGGGGTTTTCTTGTTGTTCTTTTTCTAGATCTTTGAGCTTCGAGATTAGGTTGTTTCTTTGCGTTCTTTCTTGTTTCTTGATGTGAGCTTCTATTGCTATATATTTTCCTCTTATTACTGCTTTTGCTGCATCCCATACATTTAGGATATTGGTGTCCTCCTTGTCGTTCAATTCAAAAAATTTTTTAATTTCTTCTTTGATCTCCTCATTAGTCCAATGGTCTTCCAGTAGTGTGGTTTTTAATCTCCATGAGGTAGGAAAGTTCCTTGCCTTCTTTTTATGGTTTATTTCTAGTTTGATGCCTTCATGGTCAGAAAAGATGGTTGATATGATTTCAATCTTGGTGTATCTGTTGATGTTTGTCTTGTGCCCCAGTATGTGATCGATCCTGGAGAATGATCCGTGTGCGCTTGAGAAAAATGTGTACTCCGTTTTTTTGGGGTTTAGTGTTCTATAGATGTCTGTTAAGCCCAATTGCTCTAGGTCTTTATTTAGAGCTTTGGTTTCTTTACTTATTTTTTGTCTTGTTGATCTATCCATTGTTGATAGTGGTGTGTTGAAGTCTCCCACTACATATGTGTTTTCTCTGATGTCTGTTTTCAGAGAGGACAACAGTTGTCTGATATATTTTGGTGCTCCTTCGTTTGGTGAGTATATGTTAATGAGTGTTATTTCTTCTTGAAGTATTGTCCCCTTGATCATAATGTAGTGACCATTGGGGTCTCTTTTTATCTTTTTGAGTTTGAAATCTGTTTTATCTGATATAAGTATAGCTGTTCCTGCTTTCTTTTTTGGTCCATTTGCTTGTAGGATTGTTTTCCATCCTTTAACTTTGAGCCTATTTTTATCTTTTGTAGCTAAATGTGTTTCCTGGAGACAGCAAAAGGTTGGGTTTTGTTTCTTAATCCAGGCTGCAACTCTGTGTCTTTTTATTGAAGAGTTTAGTCCATTTACATTTAGAGTTAATATTGATATGTTAACATCTGTATTTGCCATTGTGTTTGTCTTTCCTTTGATTTTATTTATTTATTCTTTTAATAACTTTTTTTTTTTTTGGCCTTCTTTCATTATTATTCGTCGCTCTGAGGTTCTGGCTTTAGAACTCCTTGTAGTATTTTTTGGAGTGGGGGTTTAGTTGCAATGAAATTCCGGAGTTTCTGTTTGTCTGGGAAGGTCCATATTCTTTCTTCAAAGAGGAAGGAGAGCTTTGCGGGATAGAGTATTCTTGGTTGGCATCTGTTTTCTTGGAGTCTGTTGACTATGTCCCTCCACTCTCTCCTTGCCCGTAGTGTTTCTTCGGAGAAGTCTGATGTCAGCCTGATTGGTTTTCCTTTGAATGTTATCTGTTTCTTCCCTCTTGCCAGCTTCATTATTTTTTCCTTGTCCTGGATTCTTGGGAGCTTTACTATTATGTGTCTTGCTGTATTTTTCCTTTCGTCGTGGAAGTTTGGTGTTCTTCTTGCTTCTTGTATATCAATTTTCAGCTCCTTCTTCACATTTGGGAAGTTCTCTTCAATTATCTCTTTGAATATTTTCTCTGTTCCTACATCTCTCTCCTCTCCTTCTGTATTCCTATAACTCTTATATTTCCTTTCCTCATGGAGTCCGATAGTTCCCGAAGTCTTTCTTCGTTCTTTTTCCTTCGTACTTCTCTTTCCTTCTCTGTTTTGGTTCTTTTTATTTCTGTGTCTTCAAGATTACTTATTCGTTCTTCCATTTCATCTATTCTGCTTTCATTGCTTTTCCCAGAATTCTTTAGTTCTTCCATTAATTCTTTGATCTCCTGCATTTCTTTTACTTCCCTCTTTAGGGACTCAATTTCTTTCTTCTGACCATTGTTTTCCCTCTCTAGGGACTCAATTGCATTCTTCTGATCGTTGATTATTTTTCCCTTATCATTGTTTTCCTTTATGACTTCTGTCAGTTTTTTAATCACGGCAATTTTAAATTCTCTTTCTGGAAGGCTCAGAAATTCTTCCAAGTTATTGTCGTTGCAATCTGGGGGCTGGCTTTCTTTTTGTGGTGTGCTTTTTCTCTGGAGAGTTGCTAGGTTGCGTGTGGTTCTTCTCCTCCCTACTGTCTGTTTTCTAATTTGCCGTATGCGTTGGGACACTGTGTTGTTGGGACTTGCCGGCATCTTGGGTGGGCTTCTCTGTTCCCCTCTGGTTCTTCCAGGAGTCATCTGTCAGTTTCAAGCAGCCTTTACTGGAGAAAGGTCCCTGTTCTAAAATGCCGATGTGGGGACACACTCCCCTGTGCGCCTGGTCTGCCCCGGCGGTGGGTTCCTGCTCCCCTCTGGGCTTGGACTGCAGGCCAGAGGGGGTCTGGCGTGGGCGAACTTCCCCCGCTCACCTCTGGCTCCTGAGGAAGCCTTCTGCAGGTAGTCTTTACTGAAGAAATGTCCCTGTTCTAAAATGGTGATGTGGGACACACTCCCTGCGCTTCTGGTCTCAGGCACACTATTCTGCGCTCCTGGTCTGCCCCGGCTGTGGGTGCTCGCTCTCCCTGTGGGTTCAGACTACTTGTTCAGAAGGAGCCCGGTGTGGGCTAACTCCCCAGCTGGCCACTAGCTCCTTCAGTAGCCTGTGCTGGGGTCAAGTCGCTAGGTGGCACCAGAGATCTCTCCTAGAGCCCTTGGGGAGCTGATTTTCCACCCCGTGGGACAGGGAGCAGAGCGGGGATGGTAGGGTACACCTCAACGGCTTTGGGGTGCTGTGTCTGCCTTGTGCCCCACCGTCGTGGGGAACCCACGCCCCTAATTTCGTGCCCCGGGTCTCAGTGCCCTCAGTTCCAGGAGGGCGCGGCTGTAGCCCAGTTCAGTGGCGTGCGGGAATGGCGCCTTTTGAATCCCGCTCCCCTGCCTGGGCGCCTTGTTCCTGCTCACTCAGGGAGGGCCTCCGCCCGGGTCTCAGTTCCAAAGCCCTCAGTTCCAGGACGCGGGCTGTAGCCCAGATCAGTGGCGCGGGAATGGCGCCTTTTGAATCCCGCTCCCCTGCCTGGGCGCCTTGTTCCTGCTCACTCAGGGAGGGCCTCCGCCCGGGTCTCAGTTCCAAAGCCCTCAGTTCCAGGACGCGGGCTGTAGCCCAGATCAGTGGCGCGGGAATGGCGCCTTTTGAATCCCGCTCCCCTGCCTGGGCGCCTTGTTCCTGCTCACTCAGGGAGGGCCTCCGCCCGGGTCTCAGTTCCAAAGCCCTCAGTTCCAGGACGGACGCGGGCTATAGCCCAGATCAGTGGCGCGGGAATGGCGCCTTTTGAATCCCGCTCCCCTGCCTGGGCACCTTGTTCCTGCTCACTCAGGGAGGGCCTCCGCCGTCTCCCCGCAAGCCTAGGTCGCAGGCGCAGGGCCCTGGGCAGCTGCAATCCGAGCGCCGCCGCTTTCGCGCAAGCTTACCGGGCGGCTGGGGCTGTGTGCTGGTGCTGGGCTCCTCCTGGTGGGCGGGGCTCTCTTTACTGGCGCCTGGAGCTCACCTCCGCGGCGGATCCTGCAGGGTTCGCCTCAGCTCCCGTTCACGGGGTGTGGTGGCTGAAATAGTTCCTTTCCACTCACAGTCCCACTTGCTGCATCCGTTTTTCTTGTTGGGCGTTTTGGTTTGTTGTTTCCCTCGTCTCTGCCGGTCGGAGAGTGCCGCCTCTGTGGGCGGGGGAGGGGAGCAGGGTTCTGCGCTTCCCTCCCTTCTCGTCCTCTTTTATGGCAACTTTCTTCTTCGGGCAGTTTGCTGGAGTCGTCCGTTTATCTTCCCTGTCTCAGTTCTCACTGGGACCTGCCGCTTTTCCTCCCTATTAACTTTTTTTAATGGGAGATCTTACTCGCAGCGTCTCCTCGCCGCCATGTTGCTCCGCCCATCCTCCCATGATATGTTTTTTAAATATTACATTTCATTCAGTACAAAATTATATGTTTTTGAACTCAATTTCTCAACATAATTGTTTTCCATACTAAATGTAAGTAAGGTATAATTACATATTCTATTCACATTGACAGCAAATGGCAATGCTATTATGGGTTTACAGTAGACACAAGCAAACTCCAATTCCTCACACTCTGAAAACCTTGCGAAAAGCTCTAGTGACGTCCTTGTTCCGCAGGCTGTAGATTAGGGGGTTGAGCATGGGCGTTATGATGGTGTAGAACACAGAGACCACTTCTTCCTGCTCAGGGGAGCGGTAGGACTTTGGCACAATATACTTGGCAGTGGCAGCCCCATAGAAGAGCAACACCACAGTCATGTGGGATGAGCAAGTAGCCAAAGTTTTCCTGAGTCCCTGGCCTGATCCCATGCCCAGAACAGTGGAAAGTATCCTTCCATAGGAGCCCACAATCGCAGAGATGGGAGGGAAGTAAAAAATCACTGCAGTGACATAAACGCCCTTTTCATATTGGGAAGTGTCAGCACAGGCCACCTTCAGGAGCGCTGGCATCTCACAGAAGAAATGATGGATTTCCCTGGAGGCACAGTAAGGAAGTGACAAACTATAGGCCACTTGCATCAAGGCGTTGATCAGAGCACCCAGCCAGGTCACAAGCACCAGGAGCACACAGACCTTGGGGCGCATGAGGATGGGATAGCGCAGAGGCTGGCAGATGGCCACGTAGCGGTCATAAGCCATGACCGCCAGTAGCAGGCACTCTGAGCCAGCAAGGAGATAGAAGAGGAACATCTGGAAGCCACACCCAACTAAGGAGATGCGGTGATCCCCAGACAGGAAGTCCACCAACATTTTGGGTACTAATGCGGAGATACAGAGGACATCCAAGAGGGACAGTTGGCTGAGCAAAAAGTACATGGGGGTGTGGAGAAGAGGGTCAGCCCAGATGAGGATGATTATTATGGTGTTGCCCAACAGGGCCACCAGGAAATCCAGCAGGGTGAGTGTGAAGAGGACCCAGGGCACCGGGGTGCTATGGAACAGATCCAGGAGGATGAAATCACTGCCTGAGGTCTGGTTGCTCACCCATGCCATGCTTGTGTTCCTAACTTGTAAATTTGGAGAGTTCTTCAGAAGTATTATGTTCACAGCCCATAAAAATTTTACCAAATTAAATCATGTCTAGCTTTCTGATATCTCATGTCCATTTATGTCCCTACTCTTCATAGTTTAGTAATAGATAGTTTAAGGACATCTCTGTTATGAAAAGTTTCTAGAAATTGAAATTCTCAAGAAATTACAATCAAGCTGCCTCTACCCTAAGTATACACTGAAATGCACAAGTCAATATTTGATTCAGTTCCTTAGTCATCAGGGGGATAAAGCATGTGTGGAAAAGACAAAGAAAATTTCAAGGTCACAATAAAGCTTTCATCAATTAAATCTTCTCACAATAATTTCCAATTAACTCCACAACTCCCATGTTGTAAAAAGGAAATAATTTTTCTCTGGGGATTCATTAAACATACATGTAATTAAATAGGACTTTTGCCAGAAGCTGCACAGTTATACTGAGTTTGTGGATCCAGTCAACAAAGTAAGCTGCCTGGGGAGGAAAGTACAGAGGACTCAAGCATGCAGACCTGGACACAGTGACTCTGGAAAGGAAGAGGGTCCAAGGGCAGCAGTTGGCACAGAGTCCTGCCTGGCGGAAGCAGACACATGTGAAAATGCACTTCTGCGCGGGAAGCAAAGTGGACTCACTGCCCTGCAGATGGGGGAGCAGCAGCAAACTCAGGACTAAAAGATCCCCAGGGATTTCCCTTCTCCTGTTTTCTTTCCTTCTTGTTCTTCTTCCAACATGAACTTAAAGCAACATCTGCAGTGACAAGGGCAGTAGAAAGCACACTTTTTGAAATTATTTGGGCATCAGTTCCGTGTTGAATGAAAAATGTTCATATTTTTACACTCATCTAAGCTGCTTTTCTCTTGGATAGGATGCAAATGAAGAACTTTCATGAACTAAAGTAATAATAAGACATAAAAATTCTTCATATTAAAATGTCATTGTATTAACTGATAGCAAGAGCAGCTATCGAGTGCAGTCAGTTCTGCTGACAACACTTAATCCTGCTGTCAGGTGCCTGCCACTAGCAACTCTGACACACAGCGACAAGGATCTGCCATCTTTGCCCTCACATCAGTCCTACAGAGAGATGATATGGAGCTCAGTGGGACCTGGTATGGGGCAAAGGTTGAATATGGGGGGATCCTTACATGAACACGCAACAGTCACTGTGCTGAAGTTCATGGATTCAATATTATTATATGTAAAATAGCGCATGGAGGCTTCAAAAACTCAAGTATCGTTTTCATACCCAATGTACCAGACAAAGCGGTAGGTCTAGGGTCTTCACTACCACACTGTATACAAAATTCCCTGTTCCTCAGCCCTAAATTCTAAGGCAAATGTAACAGCACAGTGTGTATCACAAGGAGGGCCATGCGAGCTGGTGATTCACAGAGAAGACATTCATGGGGCTTTACATGCTCCTTATCTCTAAGAAAACAAAGCTGTCACTTAATTCTCAATTCCAGAGAGAGCTAAACAATGCTTCCATTTCAAATAATATTTTTTATGGGATTATTGAAATAAAATAAATTTTACAAGGAATTTAACATGACTCTTTTTCCTAAATACTTTTTGATGGCTCCCAAAATTGCATACAGGTGCTGCTCAAAGCTTTCCTGAGTGGCAGGCATCAATGCCAACAATGCAAAATGGTCAAAGATAATTTCATGACCAGTATTTGTATTTGTATTTCAATTGTGGTGCTTAGAGAAGCCCAAAAAACATTCTATGTATATATATGCAAAAGTACATAAAAACACAAAGGAAAAAAATAATTTGTAGTCGACTTCCAAACTGAGAATTCTTTCCCTTTAGAATAAAGGACATGAATAACTGAAATCAACCAATGGTGTCTATGGAGAGTTGACCAAGGGAAATGTCATATAATTTTACTTAAGTGTCTGCTCATATATCTGAAAAAGAACTTAATTACACATTTGCAACAAATTCATTCCCTCAGGTTTTCAAAAAGTCTTTCAGGAAAGACTTTCAACACCAGAGAGGAGAGGCAGCTGGTATTTCTACACTTCACCCCTCTTTCTTGCATGGAACTGGCCACTGCCCTGAAGACTGACAGTAACAAATTGCACCTATTTGAAAATAAAAGGAAACATGATTATCAACTCAGAATCAGAAATTGCCTTCCATGTGGTACTAGTACATAAATGCCAGTTCCAACATAACTAAACTGCTTACTTGGATGGAATAAAACTTGCTAATATTGATATTTGACAGATGTGCCATTAATTTTAAATGGATGGGATTGTCTTAGTTGTTCCATTATATGCTAGGGAACAGCATCACATATTAGGCAACTTAAGGAAACATAACAAACTTCTCTTCCAGAGAAACACGCTCCTACTTACTCACAGGAACAAAATGAACGCTGCTTATGCAGTGCTGCCCATACATGTCTTGCTTCTTCCAGTGCGAGACACGCAGTCCACCTGAACACACAGATTAAATACCTTCAAACCATTGCTTCAATAGGCCAGGATCAATTTACTGTTGCACAAACATCCCTCAAAGTGACTGTCCCCAACTGCAGCTTAGTCCCTCAGGCAAAGCCTGTAGCAATTATCTCCCTGTCCTTTATGGCCCTGAAGAAATAGTTACAACTATCTCACAAGTATGTGCAGTCTCTCCCTCAGGAAATACACTTTGCTGAAGTGATATGTGTTCAAAACTTAGAGCAAATATCAATTTCAAAGAAAAGATACATTAACTACTTGCTGGTTGTGTGAAAAACAAACTACTAATAAACACCACTAACAAATTAAAAATCACTTTTAATCACTCCTTAACTTGTTATGTTGTAGGAATATTTTTATGATTTTTGGCCATTCACACAAGCTAGGTTTGAAATGCTGCAAGTTGAAGGTGGGCCAATTGAAAGTGAAAACTCCTGTGATGGCAGTCTTTGGGATGAAGGTGCTTGGCTGGTGGTGTGAACCACATTCATATGGATTAGGACCAGGATCCACACCAGGTCCTCAAGATGAAGAGGGATGAAAGGTTCCCTCCTGGCCGTGTGAAATAACCCAGAGCATTCTCATTGAAGCAAAGGCAAACACTTTGGGAGAATAGTCTTTACCTGAGCCTTAGCCCAGATGACAGAAGGGTATTTCCCCAACAACTGCTCAACACACTTTGCTCATTCACCTCAGAAACAGGGAAGACTACAATGCAATTTTGAAGGTCACTCTTGGGGACACATGCCCTATGCATGCCTAACATTATACCTAAGATCATAGGCTCAACTCCACATACATATCACATCACTACAGCTATAGAGCTCTAGTATATAACAGTGTATTATATGCCAAACAAGGAAGATATCTAAGGATGAGTTCCTATAGAAACACAAAGAGAAGCAGGGACACATGTGTGGGCACTACATGTGTTTGAACTTGGGGGCAGCAAGAACTATGGAAACTTAAAACCCAGCTGAACTTCTTGCAGATTACATAATATATCACAATGAAAGTCTTAGCTCAGTCTCTATTACCAATAAATCATGTCTCTCATTTAAAAGAAAATTACAAAGATGGCCATTAGCAATAGAGACAGAGGCAGAGAGTATACAGATTTGCAATTATCACAGAAGTAATTAAAGCAACCATGAATACTATGCTCATGAATCCAATTGATATATTACACAATAAAAGCATGATATCACTGCAAGTAAACAGATGGAAGATTTAAATCAACATGAGCTCCACTTTTTAAAAAATGCTTCAAGTTAAAAATATTATAATACACAGTTGAACAAAGATGAAATAAACCATTGTCACTAGTAAGAGAAAGAAAATGTACACTATGAAGAGAAGGAGAGATAAATTTTTTTATTTGAAAAAAATTAATAGAAATAAAGAAGACTTTGATGGGATAATCAGTCAACTCAACAACTGAGAAAATAATCAACCACCATTAATATTTGTCCATACAAGATTTCCCAAACAGAGCAAAAAAGGGGTGATTGGGGAAATTTAATTAAGATTCAAGAAGTATGGGATGATATCAAAGGCAATCAGGCAAGACAGAGACATGAAAGGAATCCAAATGGGAAAAGAAGTGAAACTATCATCATATGTAGACAATATGATGTTATAGAGAGAGAGCCCTTTAAAAATCCACAGAAAAACTAAAACAATATATGTGTTTAGTAAAGTACCAAATTATAAAATCAGTATACAAAAATTAGTAGTCTTCCTGTATGCAAACAATCAATCTCAAGAAGAAGAAATAAAGAAAATTATCCCATTTACAATGTACCCACACAAATTAAATACCTAGAAATAAAACTAACAAAGGAGGTGAAAGATCTATACAAGAAAAACTACAAAACACTGGTAAAAAGAAATAGAAGACACAAAGAAAGGGAAAGATACTCTCTCCTCATGAATTAACATCATAAAAATGGTCATCCCACCAAAACCAATTTACAGATTCAATGCAATTCCAATAAAATCTCAATGAGATCAGAACGCTGCTACCCTCCTCCACCCACAAAGCAGGCACACTTCGACAAACAGAAAGGAGGAAAAAAACAAGAACAAATTAGAGATCAAGCAGATAGTGAGCGGAAAGGAACTACTGCACACACTACACCCCATGAGCAGGTAATGTGGGGACATGTGCAGGAACCACCACAGAAGTGAGGAAACGGCACTAGGGAATCAAAAACTCGGTGCCATTAGAAGAAGATAGGGACTCCACAAATAGACCTGCAAATAGACAAAGGTCAGCTGGTAAGCTTGTGCACAATTAGCTTGAGCTCAAAAAGCATATGCAGATGGAGGCTGACCAGGTTCCCGCACCTGCTACAGAGGGAAGACACAAGGGAGCCTTCACTGAAAAAATGACCCTCACTGGGTAATCAAAAACCAGGTGCCCAGGCACAGGATTGGCAGGCAAAAGGCGCCATATCTGCAGGCACTGAACTGTGCTACCACCCACATTCCAGATCTGAGGGCTTCGGAACTGAGAACCTGGGCACAAGATTGGAGGCGAGGCATGGGATCCCCACAACAATGGGGCACAGGGCAGACACAGCACCGCCACGCCGTTGAGGCACTCCACTCTACCACAACCCCCGCCCCCCACACCCTCCTCATTCCCTAGAGACCTACGGGAAAAAGCAGTTCTGGAAGGATTCTAGGAAAGATCTCTGAGGCCACCAGCAATCAGAACAAAATCACCAAATACCTGATAGTTCGTCCAGCAATTCCACTCCTAGATATTTACCCAAAGGACACAGAAACATTAATTCAAAAGGGCACTTGCACCCCTACGTTTATAGCAGCACTGTTTACAATGGCTAAGCTATGGAAACAATACAATGCCCAAAAATAGATGACTGGATCAAGAAGATGTGGTACATATACCCAATGGAATATTACATAGCAATCAAAAAGATAAACTCTTGCCATTTGCAGCAACATGGATGGAGCTAGAAGGGATAATGCTCAGCAAAATAAACCCGAAAGAGAAAGAAAAATATCGGATGATCTCACTCATTGCAGGAATTTAGAAAACCTAAATAAGGGGGGGGTCAGGTAAAAGACTAATTATAATAAAGAAAAATCAAAATCTACAAACAACTATAAACCAGAGACACTCTAACAGGGGTGGGGGGGTGTGAGACGAGGAGGGATCAGGGCCAAAATAAGGGGGGTGGGAACTGTACGGGGAATATAACCAAAATGAAAATGCATATATTGTGCAAAAATGAAAATGATGTAAGAATTATATAAAATAAAATAAAATATTTTTAAAAAGACACTTCTCCAAAGAAGAATGGCAAATGTCCAACAGGCATATGAAAAAATTTCCAACATCACTAGTTATCAGGGAAATGCAAATCAAAACCACAATGAGACACCACCTAACACCAGTGAGAATGTCTCACATTTTTTTAAAAAAATAGAAACAAATGCTGAGAGAATGTGGATATAAAGGAACCCTCTTACACAGCCTCTAGTGGGAATGTAGCATGGTACAGTCTCTATGGAAAGCTGGGTGGAAGTTCCTCAGACATTACAAAATAGATCTACCATGTGATCCAGTGATTCCTCTCCTAGGAATCTACCCAAAGGACATAAAAAAAACTAATTCAAAAGGAAACTTGCACTCCGGTGTTTATTGTAGCACTATTTACAATACCCAGATATGGAAACAACCCAAATGCTCCAAAATACATGACTAGATCAAAAAGTTGAGGTATATTTACACAATGGAATGTTACTCAGCAATCAAAAAAGACAAACTCATGCCATTTTCAGCAACATAGATGAAGCAGGAAAGGATCGTGCTGACAAACGGATGGCTGCTCCGATGCTTCTTATTTGTCTCTCCAGATACAGGGCTTGAGTTTGACCTGACAGCCAGATTCTCCTACAGTTTAAAGAAAAAACTAATTTGCACATTACACAGCAATTTTTATCTACTAAAGATTGAGATGACCACACCCAAGACTTCTCCATGTGGGAAATAAAATAAAAGTGCTTTTTTAATGTTTTAGTATTGTTTTCAAATGTTTTTTCCAAATAACTGACCACAGTTAATATACATATAAAATTAATATTCACTCAGACACACAGTTTCACCTAGGACACAGACCTGGATTTCTCCCCAACCCCAGAAACTCCCTCCTAAGACAGAGGTGCTCTTTTGAGAGAAGATTTTCTGGCTAAGATTCGGTAACCAGCTCAACTATCCCTCACGGTTTGAGAATAGAAGGAAGGCATTGGTAGTCATGCAATGCCTGAAAACATATACAATCATGTCAAAAAGTTGTTGAAGGATGTACTGCACCAAAGCAAATGGGTGACTAGAAAAAGGAAGGTGCACAGGCACATATGTCAAAACAAGAAGTTCAATGTGGAAGAGAGATGAAGGCATGCCCTGGGAAGAGAAATAAAGGAATGGCACGTGGAGACTGGTGCAACCAACCTGCACACAATCCCACCACGTTTGAGGAGACAGAAGATCTCAGTAACACCAGGGCCCCTGATGTGTGGGAAGTAAAATGAAAAGTGTCAAGGGAAGAGAAGCACCTTGGCTTACTTCTTGAATCAGCTCTGAATACTGTTTACTTTGTTATAAATACTCATGTCTCTTCACCTAGTCTGAATTGTGATACAATTATTTGGAAGGAATGGAGGATAAGAAGATGTGAAAGATGGGTCAGGGGTGCCTCCCTGGTGGCGCAAGGGGTTAAGACACAACCAATGAAGCTGTCCACAGCCACTGCAGCACAAGTTCAATCCCCCAGCCAGAGGGAGCAAGTCACATGGCGCAGCAGACCTTTCCTGATTCGCCCACTGCTCCCCTCAGCAGTATACTTCAGTCAGTCTGCCTGTTCTGCTCCCCACTCTGTCTCTGGTGAATCCTCTCACCCTCCGCACCTCTGGCCTCTACACCACTCTTGTATGCATAAATAAATTAATTAAAAATCTTAAAAAAAAAAAGAAATATGGGTCAGGGCTGCAAAATAGCTCCAGAACCTTCGCCAGGAGAAAAATCTATAGCAGAACTCTAAGATAAACAACCACAACAAATAGCAATGGTATGCATGTTAATTACTACCGTGGAGAAGGTAGACACCACACCAAAGCTTGACTACAGGAAATGAAAACCAGGGGAGAAAGGTCTTGGGGAACCACTTTTCACGATAACACTTCAAGGACTGCCTGCCTCTTAAAAACAGTTATACAACATAGTTAAAAGCTTTAATTAGGTAAACACGGAACATACTCATGACGCTACTGAAAAGCATGAAATTGTATTCTGTTTATAATTATGTAAAACATGGATGGTCAAGAAATGAAATGGAAAAATAAAAATAGCAGTGGGAAAAAAATTAGTCTTCACCCAAATATTTGAAGGTGAACCACTTAACAAGCAGTATCCCTGAGGTGGCGGCTGCATGTCCTTGTGAGATAGCTGTAACCATTTCTTCTGGGTCATGGAGGATGGGGAGGTAATTGCTGCACACTTTGCCTCAGGGACTGGGTGCAGTTGGGGACGGTCCCTCTGAGGGCTGCCAGTGGAACAGTAAATTGGTGTGGATTATAGAGGCAATGGCGTCAAGGTATTTAACCTTTGTTCAGGCGGACTGAGTGTTTCTGAAGCTGGAAGAACTAAGAAATGCATTGATAACACTCTAGAAGCAGCACTGATTCTGATCTTACAAGTAAGTCGGAGGGTTGTTCTTGGGATACATGTTGAAGTCTGTTATAATTTCTTAAGCTGCCTAATATATGGTGCTCTGACCTTGTAGATATAATAGACAATCTCAAAAATCCTCTCTATTTTAGATATATATCTATAAAATATTAATATATTTAAATACTGAAAATACTTAGATGTTGTGTGTGTTGACTCAGATAAGCTATTTAGTTGGACTGGAACTGGCGTGTGTGCTAACATTGCATAAGAAGACAATAGCTCATATCAGAACTGATGGTCTGGTTTCATGTAATTCTCAATGAGGTACAATTTCCTAATTTTGGGGTGGGGTCAAAGGTTCGCTTTATGGAAGAAAGATGTTTGCTGTTCAAAGCCAGCACCCTCTCTACGCTGTTAATTCCCTTCCTGAAAGAATATTTGAAGACTAGGGGCATGAAAATTGTTGTAAATCTATAATAAATTTACTTTTTAAGAGATGTGATGGGTCTCCCAGGTGGCGCAGCAGGTTAAGCGCTGCGCTGTGAAGCTGTCCGCAGCCTTGGCAGTGCCGGTTAGATTCCCCGCCAGCCACGGAGATTCCCACATGGCGCAGCAGACCTCTCCTGGCTTGCCCGCTGCTCCCCTCAGCAGTGTATTTCAGTCCATCTGCCTGTTCTGCTCCCTGCTCTGTCTCTGGTGGATTCTCTCACCCTCCCGTGCCTCTGGCCTCTACCCCAATGCTTGTATAAATAAATAAATCTTTAAAAAAAAAAAAAACAAAGATAGATGTGAGCAGTGAATTAAGTAAAATCATGTGACACTTGCCCAGGATCTCCTCTCAACACACACCGTTGGTTGATTTCATTCTTATTCATGTCAATGAGGTGAGAGAGAGATGTTTTAGGTTAAAATAGAGAAAATTGACTTCAAATTGATTTTTTCTCACAATTTTATTTTGGGTAGTTTTATATATATTATATACAAATATTACAAACATATATAAGATATATGCATGATTTCATATATCTGGGAGTCTCGTAGCACCATGAATTAAGTAAATCTCCAAATAACAACATCCACTTATCAAATTACATAGGACTATTTTGGATTGAGGGCATTCAAATACATTAATTAGAAAATATTTAGGAAAATATCTATTAGGCAATTTTGGAAAGCATCAAAGGTATTCGGAGAGTAGAATGTCAAATTACCTAGGAAAAAAATGTATTTCAATGAAAAAGTAACTATTTACTGTACCACACTATTTCTTTCATTGGCTCTCTGGAAGCTGGGAAATAAGTGAATTTTATGTCCTCCCAGACCTGAGGACTTTTGTAAATCAAATTTTTGATTGTGAGATTCTCCTTCTAGCACATAACACCACCCTGCTTCATTTGCTAGAGTTTAAGGTCGATGGAAACAAGGGAGTTTTATATAGGGAGGGTAGTGGAAGAAACTAGCAGACCCATAACTTTTTTGGCATATTTGATGTTTTAAAAGTCAATGTTTTCAGACTTACCATGCTTTTATATGTATGACGATGTTCAGCACCAAATTCTATGTAGGGATTGGAGAGTGTTCGCATCTAGATTTCCCCGTATGACCAACTCTACATTCCACAAGTTCTACAAACCCCCGTGTCATCCCTCTGTGGCGCGAGGTGGTGAGGACAGGGGCAGCTGATGCTCCTGTCACCGGGGCAGAAGCTGGGAACTCAGTGCCGAACCACCTCACAGGGACTTCCGCTGGTACTGGAAAAACTGTGTCTACCACAGCTGCCATAACTGCGCACTTACCCAATGACATTTATTAAACACATTTGTAATTTAAGTCTCATGCCCACTATAAAAAGTCCATGGAAGTTCTTTTAAGATTTTTTTAAAGATGTTATTTATTTACATAAGAACTGGGGTACAGGTCAGAGGCGCGGGAGGTGAGAGGATCCACCAGAGACAGAGTGGGGAACAGAACAGGCAGATGGATTGAAGACACTGCCGAGGGGAGCAGCGGGCGAAACAGGAGAGGTCTGCCGCACCATGTCTGTATCTCCCTTCTGTATCTCCCTGGCTGGCCAGGAATCGAACCTGCACTGCAGAAGCTGCGGACAGCTTCACAGCGCGGTGCTCAACCAGCTTAGGCACCGGGGAGGTCCTGAAAGTTCTTCATTATACATCCTCCCCAAGAGAAAGTGCAGCAAGTCAAAATACAAGTGCCAGCTCTTTACATTCAGCACAAAATTGATGATCTATATAATGTCATGAAGCGAGAGTCCTACTCCCTGCATCACTTCACAAATGACCTTAAGTTCAGTTTGCAACAGAACAAAGACAAGAAGACAGAAGGAAATTCCTGGGGATTTTCGAGCCCTGAGGTTGCTGCTGTGCCCCCACCTGGAGGGCAGTGAGTCCACTTGGCTTCCCATGCAGAAGCGCGTTTCCCACGCAGTCTGCTCCTGCCAGGCAGGTCTTTATGCCACCTGCTGCCCACTGGACCCTCGTCCTGTCCAGAGTCACTGTGGCCATGTGAAACAGGAGCTCCCCAAGCTAAGAGACCCCACAGTTCTCCTGCAGTGAGCGCACTTATTTGATGGGTATTGAAACACAAATATGCACACGAAGCTCACAAACAGCACCTCCTTAATGACATGTTTATAAACAGCTCCTTAGAGAAGAAAGGTATTTCCATTGGGCAACAGGTGAGATTTCTGGAATTGATAGGAAGTCATTGTGGAAAAGAACTAAAGGCTGCCTTGACCCAGACCCTGCAGCTCTGTCCACACAGCACATATACCCCTAAACTACTGATACTCCACATTATTGATGTGCATAATATTAATGCAAGTGTTCATTAATTAATGTACTTTATGTATGCTACTTAAAGCATAATTTAATAACAATTACTTGAGGAATACAATTTCTTTAATAACAAAAATGTTTCAAAATAACATTTTAAAGCTAACCAATATTGCCTTTTCTCAGTGTTGTATGAATCCAGGATGGTAACATAAGATACCTTAGTAAAATCCAGTGAAAGGTAAATATATTTCTTAACTAAAGCTAAAAGGTGAAGCGCAGGGAGTAAAATAGACTTGCAATATTAAAAGTGGCACATGACTTTATTTGTGAAAATCTTGTAGGGACAGTGAACATTATGCTTGTGAAAAACTCTCCAAGGTTCCAAATTCAAAACACAAGGATGACATGGATGAGCAACCACTCCTCAGGCAGTGATTTCATCCTCTTGGATCTGTTCCACAGCACCCCGGTGCCCTGGGTCCTCTTCACACTCACCCTACTCGATTTCCTGGTGACCCTGCTCGGCAACACTATAATAATCATCCTCATCTGGGCTGACCCTCTTCTCCACACCCCCATGTACTTTCTGCTCAGCCAGCTGTCCCTCATGGATCTCCTCTACATCTGCACGTTTGTCCCCAAAATGGCCCTGGTCTTTCTGTCTGGGGACCACCGCATCTCCTTCGTTGGGTGTGGCTTCCAGATGTTCCTCTTCACCTCACTTGCAGCCTCAGAGTGCCTGCTGCTGGCGGTCATGGCTTATGACCGCTACGTGGCCATCTGCCAACCTCTGCGCTACCCTATCCTCATGCGCCCCAAGGTCTGTGTGCTCCTGGTGCTTGTGACCTGGCTGGGTGCATTCTTCAATGCCTTGATCCATGTGGTGTATACTCTGACACTCCCTTACTGCACCTCCAGAGAAATCCATCATTTCTTCTGTGAGATCCCAGCCCTCCTCAAAGTGGCCTGTGCTGACACTTCCCGATACGAAAAGGGTGTTTATTTTAGTGCTGTGATTTTTTTCATCCCTCCCATCTCAGCCATTCTGTGCTCCTATGGAAGGATACTCGTCACTGTTCTGGGCATGGGATCAGGCCAGGCGCTCCGGAAAACCTTGGCTACTTGCTCCTCTCATATGACTGTGGTGTTGCTCTTCTACGGGGCTGCCATCTTCAAGTACCTTCTGCCAAAGTCCTACCATTCTCCCGAGCAGGAAGAAGTGGTCTCTGTGTTTTACACCATCATTTCACCCATGCTCAACCCCCTCATCTACAGCCTGCGGAACAAGGACGTCAATCAAGCTTTTAGGAAAGTTTTCAGAGTGTGACAATATAAGGGTTCCTGGTACCCAATGTAAATCCACAATGGTGATCCTATTTGCCTTGATATGGAACAGTGCCTGGTTTTATATTCTTTTACATCCAATGTCATCATTAGTGAAATCTGGTTATTAATACAATACGTAAAATATATTTTTATTCCTAGGTAATTTTACATATTTCTCAATTTTCAAAGAGTACGGTTCATAAGGGTGAGAAATCATGTAATCTTGAAATTTTTTTATTTAAGAATTTACGTGTATTCCAAACCTCCCATTGTAAAACTATAAGGATTTATTTTTATTCTTTTATTATTTTTTAAATTTATTTATTTATACATACAAGAACCCAGGTACAGGCCAGAGATGCGGGGGATGAGAGGATTCACCAGAGAGAGTGGGAAACAGAACAGGCAGATCTACTGAAACACACTGCTGAGGGGAGCAGCAGGCGAGACAGAAGAGGTCTGCTGTGCCATGTGGGTAGCTCCCTGGCTGGGATGGAATTCATGCTGCAGTGGCTGCAGACAGCTTCATAGGTTCTGGCTTAACCCCTTGCACCACCAGGGAGGTCCCATAATGATCCTTATTTGAAAGTATACAATGTTTTTATAAATTTTGAAATATCTCTTAAAATAACTTGCTATAATTCCCTGACCTGGATTTTCTGAATAAAAACTTACACCTATATTATATACATTAATACACATTTTTAACATTTTGGGTTTTCATACTGAGTAATATTTTTTTTTTGGTGGGACCCTCGCCAGTGGCCAGGGAACTAATCGGTGCTGCAGAGGCTGCAGGTGGCCTCTCAGCCCAGCGCTCAACTGCTGTGCCACCAGGTGAGGCCCTATACTAAGTAATAATTAATATGCAATGGTAGTTTGGTTTTCGAGTACAACACAGTGATTTGCCTGTGACCTGCTCACCATACTTCATTACCCCACACAAAACACAAGGTAACTGTGAGGGTTCATCCTCTTGCCTCACTTCAGACGCCACCCACACCCCACGCCCACTTTCATCTGGTAGCCACCTTTCATTAGTGAACATCTATTCTCTCAACTGTGGGGACACCAGGAGCCTCCCAGTCAAGTGTCAGGTCTGGCCACCTCGGTGCACCTGCCACTGATCACCCACACCCCCACAACAGCCCAGGGGCTGGCCCCCGCCTGTACCCACCCTTGGATGCTCAGGTCTGCAGTCAGGCTTCTACCGTTAGTTTTTAAGCTGGTCTTTCTCTGACTCTCAGTTTGGCATCTCTAGATTCTGCACATTCCTGGCCCATCTGGTATCTGCCCTTCCCATCTGACGTATTTCACGTAGCATCATCCCTCTGCTCTGTGTCTCGTTCGCTTTTAGATTTCCACGTGAGTGAACCCACACGGCATTTGTCTCTTCCTCTGACTCGCTCCCCCCCAGGACATGCATGGTGTCACATATGGTGACATTTCATCTTTTTAAAAATTGTGTGAGGGTCTCCCATACACAGACATGTACACACACACACACCACCACTTCCCTACCCACCCACCCATCGTTGGAACCTCTGTTGGTTCCAGCGTGTGCGGTGGTGTGAGGAACATAGGTGAGCACATATATTTCTAATTAGTTTTTTTTTTTCCTTTGGACAAATACCCAGAAGTGGAATTGCTGGATCATATGATAGTTTTGTTGTAATTTCTGAGGAATACATGTTCTATTTTTTTTTAAGATTTATTTATTTATCCATACAAGAGCTAGGGTATAGGCCAAATGCGCGAGAGGGTGGGAGGATTCACCAGAGACAGAGAGGGGAACAGAACAGGCAGACTGACCGAAATACACTGCTGAGGGGAGCAGAGGGCGAGACAGGAGAGGTCTGCTTCCCATGTGGTTTCTCCTGGCCTGCGCAGGATCAAACTCATGCTGCAGAAGCTGTGGATTGCTTCATGGTGCGGTGCTAACCCCCTACGCCACCAGGGAGGCCAGGAATACGTGTTTTAATATACTGTTCCCAACAGTGCATGGGGGTCCCCTATCCCCACACCTTTGCTCACACTTGCTGTCCCTTGTCTTCGTCACCACAGTACTCCCCCTTATCCAGGCCCATCCTCCCAAGGTCCCCAAGTGGAAGCCTAAAAATCAGATCCTACCAAACTGGACAGCAACTATTTTTCCTAAACATACTCAGCTGTGTGAAAGATTAATGTACAAATTAGGCAAAGTCAGACATTCATAATGAGCAAAGTTAGAAAAGATCGTTGTATTAACTATTGATCTCTAAAAATATCTTACTGTAGGTGAGTGATTTAGAGTTCCTCCAAGGAGCCCTCTCAGGGCTGCTGACCGTGGCAGAAGTCGCAGCCAGTCCTCGGGAGTGATGGGGCAGCTCACGTGGCTTGGAGTGGGACACTGAGCGCCCTCCCCAGCTGGGACACTGGGCGCCCTCTCCTGCACCTGCGGGCCACCTTGATGGCTTCCTTGGCAAAGGCCTATTTGGATCCTTTGCTGTTTTCACACCATAAAATTTAATCACGAAAATGCGGACATGTGCACCGTAGCTTGTGTCGGCTGCAGGTTCAACTTTAAAGATGTCTACTAGAAACCTCTCTAGTGGGTGAAGCTCAGTGTTTCTAAATGATGACTTCAATACAATCTCACGCTCGTTCACATTATGACAAATCGTAGAAAACCTAAACTGCTGATAACTTTATAAACCTGACAGACACATTCTGACACCATCACTGGCATGCTTTCTACTAGTTTCTTTAGCTAGACTCGTTGATGTAACTGCTCGTATTAAACAGCTGTGTTTTATTGCTCTTTATGACGGTCACAAACGGCCACATCCCTCCTTGCAAGCGAAGCGTGTCCCGTCGCAGGTCAGCCACACCCCCCTGGTCCCTCCGGGCTGTGCTTGGCTCGGCCGCCCTGACCGCCCGCCGGGAGGGCGCCGGGACGCGACCCTCCGAGCAGGTGCCTGGCCTCTCCCGGCGCCCGCCTCACGGCACTGCGGTCACGCGTGGCCCGGGGTCCTGGGTGCGCCCCTCTGCGCTGCGCCGTGCCGGGCGCGAGGGGTGGCGGGGCCGCCGCGAGGGAGAGGACCTTGGCCCTAAGGAGGCGTCCAGCTCCTCACCAGAGCGCGGGGCTGCCTGCGGGGGGGGGGGTGTCTGGCCTGTCTCACAATGGGGTGGCTCCTTCCCCCCTCGCTCCAAGCATCCTCACCACAGATGCGCCTTGCGTCTCGCCAGAGCCGCCTCTGCGCCCGCCAAGGGGTGAGAGGGTTTCTGTCGTTCCTCTCCGGGAAGGGGTCAGTCCCCTGGGCGATCTGAGCTGTGGCCCGAGCCTGGCCCCCGAAAAAGCCCACCGGCGGCTGGCCACGACCCCCTGATGTCAGTTTGCCACGGCTTCGTGGAGGGTTTATCACATCTGTCTCCCCAGGGAAGGCCCAGAGTCCTCTTCGGGACGTCCTTGTCCGCTTCTGGTCTCCGAGTAATGTGGGCCTCACAAAACGGGTCTGGGGGCGCTCGCTCCTCCTCGGTTTTCAAAATGTGTGAGAGATGGAAGTATTAGCTCATCTCCGCAGGCCCGCGGGAGCTCACTTGTCGAGCCCTCGGGCCCTGGCTCCTGCTTGGCGGGAGACTGTTGAGTGATGACTGTTTCACCCTCCTTGCTCACAGTGGCCTGTTCCCTCCCCCTCTTCTGACTCGGGCCACGCGGAATCTCAGGAGCTTGGCGCACACGCACCTCATCTTCGTGGACCGCTTGTTACCACAACACACGTCCTCTCCTGTTGTCAATCCATAGCACACCCTAACTGTCTTTCTCACATGATGCCCAGGGAAAATAACAGAAGAGTGATGATAACCAGGACCGGAAAGTTCTAGATCTAGATCGGGAGACAGATTTACCCTGAAGCGAAATGGAGCTGACCCACAGGGCGCAGCAGACCTCTCCTGCCTCGCCCGCTGCTCCCCTCAGCAGTGGATTTCGGTCATCTGCCTTTCTGCTCCCCACTCTGTCTCTGGGGAGTCCTCTCACCCTCTACACCTCTGGCCTGTACCCCAGTTCTCGTATGCATAAATAAATACATCTTTTTTTAAAAATCTAAGCACAGGAGTTGCCGAACACCAGCTCCTAAAATGAAGAGTTTGACAGGCTAAAATTTAAACAGACTTTAATTTCCCTAGATAAACGCGCCTCCCTGCAATAGAACGAGACGGAGAGTATTGTTGTTACTGAAATTCCTCTCTGGGAGCTCATGCACAACACGCTCTTACTGCAAATCATATCTGCACCCAGTGTGCTTCAGAGACCCGCGTGTCCCACGCCACGCCTCCTGGATGTGCTGAAGAATGTTTCACCCAAACGCAGGTGTAACACAGAAGACACCTGCGGCCTGCAACCGTGGGACAGCTACACACTCTGCCTGTGACACGCCCAGAGGCGGTGTCAGAGACACCCAGTGTCCACAGTTCTCTGTGAGAGTTTGGATGACGCCAAAGACAAACAGCTCATTGACACACCAGCCCCACCCGGGGCCTTTGGTGCTCCCTTCAGGTCATGGAGACAAAGGCCCGAGGCCCCGTCTCTGCAAAGGTCTTCGGCTTCTCTTCCCTCCTCCAAGGTCCCTGCTGGATTCTTCTCTTCTCTCCTCTGCAGCTTCTGGTGCTCCTTTCCTCAGCCTAGAACCATCACACTACAGCCCCCGCCAACCCTGCTTCTGTCCTTTCTCAGGGGGCACCACCCACAAGTCTGATTGGACCATTTTTCGATCTTGTGGCTACTGGACCATTTAGCACACAGTCAGCTCACAGCTCACAGCTCACACCTGACTGGCCCACCCCACAAGCCAGGAAATACCCACAAAAGGGCAGTTGCTGGGCCCTGAGGAGCCACAGCCAGGACTGGCTTGTGCTGGAGCAGCAGGAGGAGAGACCAGCCTCGCTGCTGCCGCTCCAGTCACTGAGGTGGCTGGTTCCAGAATCAATGACACCATCACTACACGGGGAGTAGACTAAGATTCCAGTGATGCATGAATGGACAGGGGACGGGGTGAGTGTGTGTGGGTGTGTGTGTGTGTGTGTGTGCGTGTAGGTAGGATGGTACCAATATAGAGGAAAACCTTCAAACATTTTATTAAAAAAGCTGAGTGTCATCCTATGTGACAGCACGGGTGAGCCTGGAAAGAAAAATGCCAAGAAATGGGTAAGCAGGAAAAGACAAATACCCATGAGTTCATTTAAAGGAAATTGACAAAGAAAACAAAAGTAGACAGAGAGAAAAAGGGGGGTGACCAGATGGAAGTGGGGGTTGAAGAGTGTGAAACAGATGAGGTCAAGAGGCTACATCCTAACAGTTAAGTCTGCATGGGTGGGATGGTGACTGCATGGTGGTCATTTCAACATGTAGTTGAGTGTCTACATGTCACATCCTAAAGTCATGTGATATATTGTGTCAGTTTAGAGTTTAGGTCTGGAAAATAAACATTCCAGGCATTAAACAATGTACACCAACACATATAATAGAGCAACAGTTTCACTCTAAATTTCCAAGCCAGGTTTGAGAGAAAGCATCGTTTGGGGAAATGTCTATAAATCTAGAAAGAATAAATACTTCAGAATATCCATCACTGTGACGATACATCTACACGCTCAGTACAGGCAACTGCTTACAGGCATCACGGTTCATGTTTCTGAACACACGCATTTTGAAAATACAATAAATAAGACAATTACAAAGAAGAAATACATTGTAACGGCCAATGAGTTATCAAGATTCCAATATATGTCATCATTGACTACAGAAGGTATACATGATAAATGTTTTTAAATGATATTACATTTTATTCAGTACACAATTACATGATTTTGTCCTCAATTTCTCAACATAATTGTTTTCTACAGCTCAATGTAAAGAGTATAAATACATCTTCTAGTCCCTTGGAAAGCAAATGGCAACGCTATTATGGGTTTACAGTAGACACAGCAAACTCCAGTACCTCACACTCTGAAAACCTTCCTGAAAGCTCTAGTGACGTCCTTGTTCCGCAGGCTGTAGATGAGGGGGTTGAGCATGGGCGTTATGATGGTGTAGAACACAGAGACCACTTCTTCCTGTTTCGGGGAGTGGTAGGACTTTGGCACAAGGTACTTGGTGATGGCAGCCCCATAGAAGAGCAACACCACACTCATGTGAGAAGAGCAAGTAGCCAAGGTTTTCCTAAGAGCCTGGCCTGATCCCATGCCCAGTACAGTGGACAGTATCTTTCCATAGGAGCACAGAATGCCTAAGATGGGAGGGATGTAAAAAATCACAGCACTAAAATAAATCCCCTTTTCGTATTGGGAAGTGTCAGCACAGGCCACTTTGAGGAGTGCTGGGATCTCACAGAAGAAATGATGGATTTCCCGGGAGGCGCAGTAAGGGAGTGTCAGAGTATAGACCACATGGATCAAGGAATTGAGCACAGCACTCAGCCAGGTCACAAGCACCAGGAGCACACAGACCCTGGGACGCATGAGGATGGGGTAGCGCAGAGGCTGGCAGATGGCCACGTAGCGGTCATAAGCCATGACCGCCAGCAGAAGGAACTCTGAGCCAGCAAGTGTGGTGAACAGAAACATCTGGAAGCTACACCCAATGAAGGAGATGCGGTGGTCCCCAGACAGAAAGACCACCGCCATTTTGGGGACAACTGTGCAGATATAGAGGAGATCCATGAGGGACAGCTGGCTGAGCAGAAAGTACATGGGGGTGTGGAGAAGAGGGTCGGCCCAGATGAGGATTATTATTATGGTGTTGCCGAACAGGGCCACCAGGAGATCCAGCACCGTGAGTGTGAACAGTACCCAGGGCACCGGAGTGCCGTGGAACAGATCCAAGAGGACGAAATCACTGCCTGAGGTCTGGTTGCTCAGCCATGCCATGCTCGTGCTCCTATTTGGTATATTTGGAGATTTTTCTCAAAAGCATTTTGTTTAGTCTATAATGAAATATGCCAAATCAAATCATACATTGCTTTCCAATATCTCAAGTCCACTATTTCCAAACCTATCATCTTTTTGTTTCAGGAAAATAATACATGTGCCTTTACTAAGAATCTTAGAGACAACAGAAGACTCTTCCACACATGGAACAGTCTTGTGTGCTTTGTTTGGATCAGGTGTTTAGACCTCTGTCTTATCCACAGGACAGACCATGTACGAACAAAGTAGATGAGACTTCGGGGTCAGAATAAAGGCAACCTAGTAATTATAAATTCTTTTCCACATGACTTCCAATTAACTCCAGAAATCTCACATGTTGGTAAAAGGAAATAATTTTTTTCTCTGCAGATTCATTTTACAAACATGTAATTTAATAGGACTTTTGCTTGAAGCTGCACAGTTATACTGAGTCTTACAGGGCCTCCCTGGTGGTGCCTTGGGTTGAGCCCAGCGCTGTGAAGCTGTCTGCAGCTTCTGCAGTGCAGGTTTGATTCCCATCCAGGCAGGGAGAGACCCACATGGCGCTGCAGACCTCTCCTGTCTCGCCCACTGCTCCCCTCAGCAGTGCTTGTGGTCTGTCTGCCTGTTCTGCTACCAGCTCTGTCTCTGGTGAATCCTCTCACCCTCCCATGCTTCTGGCCTGCACCCCAGCTCTTGTATAAATAAAATAAATCTTTAAAAAAAAATACATATATATATATATTGAGTCTTACAGATCTACTCAATCAAGCAAGCTTCCTGGGGGGAGAGTACAGAGGACTAAAGCGTGCAGACCAGGACACAGTGACTCTGGAAAGGAAGAGCATCCAGTGATCAGCAGTTGGCAGAAACACATACCTGACAGGAGCAGACTGAGAGTGGTAAATGTGCTTCTGTGCGGGAAGCAATGGGGGCACAGCAGCAACGAAAAGGATAGAAGACCCTTTCTCCTTTATTTTCCTTTCTCCTTGTATTTCCTTTCCCCTTTATTTTCTTTCTTTCATGTCTTGTTCAAACATGAACTTAAAGGAACTTCTGAAGTGACCAGGACAGGAGAAAGCACTTTCCTGAGATTAATTTGGGCTTCAATTCTGTGTTAAATGAAAATATTAGGTTGTTATATTGACTAGCTACATTTCCTCTCAAAAAGGATGTAAAATAGGGAACTTTCATATACTTTAAGTAATAGAAAATAAAAAAAGCTTCATATTAAAATAATGTCATTGTATCACCGAGTGCTGAAAGCCGCTATTGCAGGTGGCATCAGTGCTGTTCAACAATATCCAAAGCCCCTCGTGAGGTGCCACATAACTGAATTCACAAAACTCTAACACACAGGACAGGAATGACACCTGCTGTCCCTGCCCACATACGCAGCGTCCACAGAGAGATGAAATGGAGGTAGCGGTGTGCAATCGTGTGGACTAAGTTGGGGAATCTATACATGAACAACCCACAATCCCCACACAGAATTTGGCAGATTTGACATTATTTTACATAAAATAGCATGTATTCTATTTCAATAAATAAGGGTATGCAAGGTGTTTTAAAATTAAATACCTTTTAGAGATTAAATACGCCAGACAAAGTGGGGGTTGTTCCAAGGCCCTTCATTACCACACCACATACAAAATTCACCTCTTTCCTCAGCCTTTCCATTCCCAGGGAAATGAACAGCATACAGTGAGAATTAAAAGAGAACCGTACAGTCTGCCACCCCACAAAGACATTCATGGAGCCTGAAATTTTCCTTATTTCTAAGAACACAGGGCAGTCACTAGCTTCTCAGCCTCCAGAGAGAGCTAAGGAATGATTCCATTTGATAAATTAATTTTGTACCGATGTATTAAGATGAACTTTATAAGGAACTTAACATGCCGCTTTTTCTAAATACACTTTATTGGCCTCCAAAACACCAACAGATTATTTCCAAAGGAGGTTCCTGATTAATGTATACGAGGCCCATCAATGCAAAGTGGTAAAATACGTCATGCAAGTTTGTATTTTGATGTTTACTTAAAATATGGTCCACATGGGCCTCCCTGGTGGCGCAGTGGGTTGATCGCAGCCCTGTGAAGCTGTCCGTAGCCTCTGCGGCGTAGGTTCGATTCCTGGCCAGCCAGGGAGATGCCCACATGGCACGGCAGACCTCTCCTGTCTCTCGCCTGCTGCTCCCCTCAGCAGTGCTTTTAGTCCTTCTGCCTGTTCTGCTCCCCGCTCTGTCTCTGGTGAATCCTATCACCCTCCCATGCCTCTGGCCTGTACCCCAGCTCTTGTATAAAAATAAATAAATCTTAAACAAAAAAAAATATGGTACACATTAAAAGAGGAACACACAGAGGCAGATATAGATGCATCTATGTATGTGTGCATGTGTACAGAGTCCCATGAAATACTGCCAATGAGAAAAATTAATTGGTAGTGAACTCAATTACATCCTGAAAATGATCTCTTTTAACTGAGGCAGGTGAGTAACAATTCAATCAAAAAATAGTGTGTGTTTAGAGAATATCAGGGGGAAAGCTCATATAATTTTACTTAAGTGCAACACGTCAAGTCCCTCCAGTGTTCAAAATGTCTTTCAGGTTAAGACTGAACTATGAGAGAGACAGCTGATATGAACAGGTTCAGTCTTTCTTACATAAAATTGACTGCTTCCCTGACCCTGGAGTTAGCATATTGTGCCTCTTTGAAAATAAAATGTCACCAGATTATCAACCTTCAATCAGAAATTCCCTTTCTAGATAATATTAGTACAAAAATTACCATTTTAAATAAACTAAACTGCTTATGCTGAAGGAATAAAATGTGAATACTTTATAGATGTGCAAATAAATTTAATAGATGGGTTTTTCTGAGGTTTCCCATTATACACACTAGGAGAGAGCATCCTATATTAATCAGCTTGAAGCACAACACACCTCTTCACACATTTCCAGAGAAAAACACTCCTACTTACTCACAAGAACAAAATCAATGCTGCTTATGAAGTGTTGTTGATACATTTCAAACTTCTTCCAGGATCAGAATCACAAGGCCTGCCCAAACGAGAGGATAAATACCTTGAAGCCAATGCTTCAAAAGCCCAGGGTCAATGTGTTGTTGCACACTCAGCCATCAGAGACACTGTCCCCAAATGCACTCGGTCCCTGAGGCAAATGTGTAGCAATTATCTCCCCATCCTTCATGACCCCAAAGCACTGATTACAGCTCTCTCCCATGTATGTGCAGCCTCTGCCTCAGGGAATACACCTGGGTGAGTGATGTGTGCTCAACTGGAGCAAATATCAATTTCAAACCAAAGATACATCAACTTGTCGCCAGCTGTTTCAAAATAAACTATCTATCAAAAAAATGTTACACATTTTAATTTGTAATGTTGTAGAAATACTTTCACAGGTTTTTGGCCATTCACACAAGCTGAGGTGGAAATGCTGCAAGGTGAAGGTGAGCCAACGGAAAGGGAAAAGCCCTGTGACTGCAGTCTTGGCAAGGAAGGTGCGTGGCTGGTGGAGGGAACCTCATTCATTTGGACAGGGGCCAGGAGCCACACCAGGTCCTCAAGATGAAGAGGGATGAAAGGTTCCCTCCTGCCTGTGTGAAAGAGCACAGAGCATTCTCTTTGAAGCAAAGGCAAACACTCTGGGAGAATAATCTTCACCTGAGCCTTAGCCCAGAAGGATGTTTCCCCAACAACAGCTCAACACACTTTGCTCACTCACCTCAGGAATGGGAAGGGAAAACGTAATTTGGAGGTCACTCTTGGGGACACACAGCCTATGAATGCCTGAAATTTATTCCTAAGATAATAGGCTCAAGACCACACAATTAAAAGGGCCCAATGAAGGCCTTTGCTCTCATGTAACAGAAAATTACAAAGGTGGTCATTAGCATTAGAAGCACAGTCAGATAGCATACAAAACTGCAATTATCACAGAAGGAATTGAAGCAACTATGAACAATATGCTCGTAATCAAATGGATAAATTACACAACAAAAACATGGTATCACGGCAAGTAAACAATGGCAGCTGTAAGAAAGAATCAACATGAAGTCCACATTGGAAAAAATGCTTCAAAGTGAAAATATGATAATATACAAGGGAACAAAGATGAAATAATTTGTTGTCACTGGTAAGAGGCATAAATTGTACACTATGAAGAGAAGAAAAATAAAATTTTTAATTTTTAAAAAGTTTAAGAGAAATAAGGAAGCCTTAGATGGGACAGTCAGTCAAACCATCAGCTGAGAAAATAATCAGGCAGCTTCAATATTTGTCCATACAAGATTTCCCAAAGAGAGAGAAAAAAAGGGGGGTAAGGTTGGGGGGCATAAGACCCAAGAAGTTTGGGGTGATATCAAAGGCAATTAGGCAAGAGAGAGCTATCAAAGGAACCCAAGTAGGAAAGAAGTGAAACTATCATCCTATTCAGGTGACAGGATACTATGTAGAGTCTTCGAAAAATCCACAGAAAACTAAAACAATGCACGTGTTTAGTGAAGTTCCAGATTACAAAATCGATACCCAAAATCAGCAGCCTTACTATATGCAAACAAATCAATGTTAAGAGAGAGAGATCAGGAAAACCATTCCATGTGCAAATGTGCACACGCAAATTAAATACCTGGAAATGAGCCTAACAAAGGGGGTGCAAGATCGCGCCAAGGAAAACTACAAAGCACCGAGAAGAGAAGACCGAGAACTGCAAAGGTCCTCTCTGCTCAGGGACTGGAAGAACCAACGCCAGAAAAGGGGCTCCGACCAAAGCAAGGTACAGATTCCGCGCAGCTCCCGGGCACGTCTCATGACAGTCTTCACAGAAATGGGCCAACACTGGTGAAGCTCACGTGGACAACCACCGCCTGCACAGCAGGAGGCCTCAGACTCCCGGGGGAGGCGCAAGGCGCTGACTCCCCGACTTCCGAGGCCACCCCAGAGCGACTGCAGGAGAAACCGGGCTCCCAGATCCACCTGGCGCGAGCAAGGGAGCCCCCGAAGACGACGGCCAGGGAGGAAAGGCGCAGGTCCCTGGGGAATCGGGAGGGGAGATGACCGAGGGCGGCGCGGGCCGGCCGCCCCGGGAAGCTGCGGGGACCGTCCCGGCGACAGGGAAGCTCGGAACCCGCCCGGCGCGCCCTCCGGCCAGCAGCGAGGGGAGACGCAAAACCAAAGCCCAGAGCGAGCTGGAGATCCGGGGGCGGGAAGGCCCCGGTGCAGGCCCGGCACCCCCACCCCGGGCAGGCACCCCCGGACCCAGGCGGACTCCCAAGGAGGGGGAACTGCCCGGGCATCAGAGGAGAGAAGGGCTCCCCGAGACCCCGGGCGCCCAGGCGGGCGCGAGCCGTGCGGAGAAGCGCGCGCCCGGGAGCACGCGGGCCTGGGCCGCCCGGTCCCCGCACCCGCGACCTGGGGCTGCGGCAGCCACGGGGGCGACACCGAGGGGACGGACCCTCGCCGGATCATCGGAACCAGCGCCCGGGCGCAGGAGCGGGTGCAAAGGCGCCATTTCGGGGACACTGACGGGGCCAGCGCCCGCGTCCTGGACCTGGGGGCTTGGAACTGAGCCCGCGGGCAGGAAACTCGGGGCTGGGATCCCCGTGACAACAGGGTAGGGGCAGACACAGCACCCCACGCCACGGAGGCACCACAGCCACCCCTCCCTGCTCCCCGGAGACCCCGGGGAGGAAGCACAGTTCGGGGGACACGAGGAAAGCTCTCCGGCGCCACCCGGTGGTCAGAACAAAATCCCCGACTTCGTGACGGGTGGCAGCCGGGGGTTCCAAAACACCCTCAGGCTCTGCGAGGGGGTGGGCCACGCAACATTGGGCTTCACGGAAACGAGGTGTGGCGCGAGACCCCATTCCGGAACTGCGGGGCGGGCGTGGGCTCCAGGGCAAGGACACGCCGCGACGGTGGGCACGGCGCAGGGGACGGCCAGCGGCTTGGGTCTGAGCACTAGAGCCAGAACTCAGGGCGCGGGACCCACAGCTGCAGGCGCGGCCCGCGGTGAACACGGGGTGCACGCAGCGCGCAGCGCGAGGACTGGACTGGGTTGAGGCCGCCCCTCGGCCCTCGGAGAACGACGGGGAAAGCACAGGCTGCGAGGAGCGGTCTCTGGCGCCACCTCGTGGCCGGAGCAAAATCGCCAACTAGCTACTTCCCCGGGAGAGCAGGGCGAACACGGAGCGGGGGCTGTGAGAGACGATGCCCAGCAGCACAGCCAGGGCATCAACACCCCGGCGGCGTTTTGGCCGAACAGGGCTGGACTTGACTGGTAAACAGAGTCCAACACCCCGAAGGCGCAATCCAGAGAGAGGCACCCCAACGCCAGTGGCACGACGACCCGACACATAGAACTAATTAAAAAGCAAACAGCAAGAAGGAAAAATAGAAACAACCAAGCATGCCCGCAGGAAGGGACACACCGCAAAAAGAAAATCAGTCACCTGCCTTCTTTGTCGGTCTATTGTTTCCCAACCTTCTACTTTCAGTCTGTGTTTATCTTTTGTGGTTAATGTGTTTCCTGGAGACAGCAGGTTGGATTTTGTTTTTTAATCCAGCCTGCTACTCTGTGTCTTTTTATTGATGAGTTTAACCCATTTACATTTAGAGTTAATATTGATATGCTGGCATCTGTGTTTGCCATTTTGTTTGTCTTTTTTGTGATTTTATTCCTTGCTCTATTCCTCTGTTGGTTTTGGCTTTAGGACTTCTTGTAGAATTTTTTGCAGTGGGGGTTTAGTTGTGATGAATTTCTGGAGTTTCTGTTTGTCTGGGAAGGTCATATTTTTTCTTCGTAGAGGAAGGAGAGCTTTGCAGGGTAAAGTATTCTTGGTTGACATTTGCTGTCTTGAAATTTGCTGAAGATGTTACTCCATTCTCTTCTTGCCCGTAATGTTTCTTCAGAGAAGTCTGAAGTTAACCTGATCGGTTTTCCCTTATAAGTTATCTGTTTCTTCCCCCTTGCCAGTTTCATTATGTTTTCCTTGTCTTGGACTCTTGCAAGCTTTACTATTAGGTGTCTTGCTGCAGTTTTCTTTTCATTGTGGTAACTGAGAGTTCTTCTCACTTCTTGTATATCTATATCCGTCTCCTTTTTCATGCTTGGGAAGTTTTCTTCAATTATCTCCTTGAATAATTTCTGTTTCTTTGTCTCTCTCCTCACCTTCTGGAATACCTTTAACTCTTACATTTCCTCTCTTCATGTAGCCTGATGATTGTCTAAGAGTCTCCTCATACTGCTTCATTTGCACTTCCCTCTCCTTTTCTCTTTCGGCTCTTTTTATTTCTGTACCTTCAATAGTACTGTTCCGTTCTTCCATTTCATCGATTCTGTTTTCATTGCTTTTCCCAGAGTTCTTTATCTCCTCTAGTAATCTTTTAATCTCCTGAGTTTCTTTTCTTTTCTTTCGTAGGGTCTCTATTTCATTCTTCAGTTCAGTGGTTATTTGTCTCAAATCATTTTTTCCTTTTCATTTTCTTTCTGCTTTTTAATCATGATGATCACTAATTCTCTATCTGATAGACCGAGAAGTTTCTTCATGTCATTGTTGAGCTCTGGTGGCTGTATTTCTTTTTGTGGTGTGTCCTCCTGTAGGATTACTTCATTATTTATAATTTTTCTTCTCCCTGTTGTTTGCTTTCTAATTAGTTCTATGTGTTGGGGTGCTGTGCCACTGGTGTTGGCGGGCATCTCTTTGGAGTGCTCCTTTAGGTGTGTCGGAAACTGTTTACCAGGCTGAGACCAGCACTGGTAGACAAAAACTCCAGCAGGGTGTTGATGCTTTGTTGCTGGGGACTGTCCCTTACAGTTCCTTCCCTCTGTATTTACACAGTTCCAACAGGGAATCAGCTAGTTGGTGATTTTGTTCTGGTCATGAAGTGGTGCCAGAGACCCGTACTTGCTGACCTGTGCTTTTTCCCAGTGGTTCTCTGAGAAACAGAGAGGGGGCAGAGAGGAGCACCTCAAAACAGGGGCTCTTATTCCAGCTGGGTGCTGGGTCTGCCCCGTGTTCACCTGGTGCTGTGCCCGCAGCTGTATGAATCCCGTGCCCTGAATTCTCCTCTCTAGTTTTCAGTACCAAGACTATCAGATCCAAAACCCTGGCTGTCACCCTGTGCAGTGCCCACTGCTATGGTGCTTCCCACGCCCTGGATCCTGCACCTGGCTCTCAGTTCCAGGATGGGGTCTTGCTCCACGCCTTATTTCCCTCCTTACCCCCATTTGCGTGGCCCACCCTCTCTCAGAGCCTGAGGGTGTTTTGGGGATCCCTGGTTTCCAACTATGTTCGTGATTTTTTTGTGGTTACTAGGTGGCGCCAGAGATCTTTCCTAGTGTCCTTCCAGAACTGTTTTTTCCCCATGGGTCCAGGGGAATAGAGTGGGAGTGGCATGGAGAGCCTCAATGGCGTGGAGGTGCTGTGTCTGCCCTGTGCCCCACAGTCACGGGGATCCCATGCCCCGAATTTCATGCCCTCGGTCTCAGTTCTGAAGCCCTCCGATCCAGGATGCAGGCTGTAGCCCAGTTCAGTGTCCTTAGAAATGGCGCATTTTGCACCCCGTTCCCATGTCCGGGCACCTGGTTTCTGATTACTCAGTGAGGGACATTCACCTCAATTAGGGCCCCCACATGTCTCCCGGCAAGCCTAACTCGCAGGCGCCTGGACCTGGGCAGCCATGATTCCCAATCTGTGCATGCTTTTCGAGCGCTGCTTTTCCGCACAAGCTTACCGGCTGGCCTTGGGCTATTTGTAGGTCTCCATGGAGTCCTTGTTTTCCTCTAATGGCACCTGGAGCCATTCGCTCACCTCCATAGCAATTACTACAACGTTCTCCACAGTTCCAGTTCACAGGGTGCAATGCCTGAAATAGTTCCTTTCCACTCACAGTCCTGCTTGATGTGTAGTTTGTTCTTGTTGGTTGGTTTTGTTTTCCTCCTTTCTGTTGCTGACTTTGTGGGTGGGGGAGGGTATTAGGGCTCTGAGATTTCCTCACTTCTCATCCTCTTTTATGGCAACATTCTTCTTTGGGCAGTTTGCCACAGTCGCCTGTTTATCTTCCATGTCCCAGTTCTCACAGGGACCTCCCTGTCAACTTTTTCTTTTTATGGGAGGGACTTACTCACAGCCTTTCCACACCACCACGTTGCTCACTCCCCCTCAATATTAATTCTAAATTTAAATGGATTAAACTCATCAATAGAAAGACACAGAGTAGCAGGCTGGATTAAAAACCAAAAGCCAACCTTCGGCTGTCTCCAAGAAACACATTTAACTACAAAAGATAAACATAGAATAAAAGTAAAAGATTGTAAAACAATGCTACAAGCAAATGGACCAAAAAAGAAGGCAGGAACAGCTACATTTATACCAGGTAAAATAGACTTCAAATTAAAAAAGGTAAAAAGAGACATAGACAGACACTACATTATGATCAAGGGGACAATACATCAGGAAGATATAACACTCATCAACATATACTCACAAAATGAACAAGCACCAAAATATATTAGACGATTATTATTAGCTCTGAAAACAGATATTAAAGAAAATGCATATATAGTAGGAGACTTCAACACCCCACTCTCACCAGTGAACAGATCAATGAGACAAAAAATAAACAAACACACTAGAGCCCGAAATAAAGATATAGAACTCATGAACTTAACAGACATCTATAGGACACTGCATCCAAAAAAAATGGGTACAATTTTTCTCAAGTGTGCATGGATAATTCTGCAGAATCAGTCTCATACTGGACCACAAAACAAACATCAACAGATACATGAAGATCAAAATCATTCCAACTATCATCTCCGATCATAAAGGCATCAAGTTAGAAATAAATCATGAAAAGAAAACAAGGAACCCTCACACATCATGGAGATTGAAATCCACACTAGTGGAAGACCACTGGACTAATGAGGAGCTCAAAGAAGAAATTAAAAAATACTTTGAGTTGAATGACAAGGAGGACACCACTTTCCAGGAGGTATGGGATGCAATAAAAGCAGTAATTAAGAGGAAAATATACAGCAATACAGGCTCACATCAACACACAAGAAAGAACTCAAAGAAATAACCTAATCTCACATCTCAAAGAGCTAGAAAAAGAACAACAAAAAAACCCTAAAGCCAGTAGAAGAAAGGAAATAATAAAAATCAAAGCAGAAATAAACACACTGGAAATTAAAAAAACAATCCAAAAGATCAATGCAACCAAAAGTTGGTCCCTTGAAAAAAATTAAAATACACAAACCTCTAACCAGGCTCACAAAGAAAAAAAAAGGAGAAAACACATATAAATAGGATTACAAATGAGAGAGGAGAAATCACAACAGACTCAGTAGAAATCAAAAGGATAATCAGAGATTACTATAAACACTTATATGCAAACAAATTCAACAACCTAGAAGAAATGGACAAATTCCTACAATGATATAATCATCCAAAGCTGGACAAAGAAGAAATAGAACAACTAAACAGACCAATTGAGGCAGTAATCAAAGCACTCCCCAAAAACAAAAGCCCAGGCCCAGACAGCTTCACAAATGAATTCTACTAAATGTTCAGCAGTGATTTAGTGTCTATCCTACACACACTTTCCAAAAATTGAAAAAGAAGGAATGCTACCAAATATGTTCCACAAAGCCAACATTACACTAATACCAAAGCCAAACAAAGACAGCATGAAAAAAGAAAACCAATCTCCCTAATGAACACTGATGCAAAAATCCTTAATAAAATCCTTGCCAACAGAATCCAACAGTGCATCAAAGGGATAGTACACCACGATCAAGTGGGATTCATCCCAGGGGCACAAGGATGGTTCAACATACAAAAATCTATACGTGTAATCCAACACATCAACAAAAAGAAAAATAAAAACCATACGATCACATCAATAGATGCTGAGAAAGCATTCTACAAAGTCCAATATCCCTTTAAATGAAGGCCCTTGAAATACTTGGGACAGAATGAACATACCTTAACGTGATAAAGCCATATGCAACAAACCCACTGCCAACATTATTCTCAATGGCGAAAGCTGAAGGCCTTTCCTTTAAGATCAGGAACAAAACAAGGAATGTCCTTTCTCACCACTGCTCTTCAATGTAATACTGGAGGTCCTAGCCAGGGCAATAAGACAAGAGAAGGACATACAAGGAATCCAAATAGGAAAAGAAGAAGTAAAACTATCACTCTTTGCAGATGATATGATAATATACATAGAGAACCCTAAAAACTCCACAGAAAAACTACTCGAAATAATCAACCAGTTCAGTAAAGTAGCAGGATATAAAGTTAATACACAAAAATCGGTAGCTTTCCTATACACAAACAATCAATCCGAAGAAGAAGAAATCAAGAAAACCATCCCTTTTATAACTGAAACAAAAAAAATAAAATACTTAGGAATAAATCTACAAAAGAGGTGAAAGACCTATACAAAAAAAATTATAATACACTGTCAAAAGAAATTGAAGAAGACACAAAGAAATGGAAAGACATCCCCTGCTCGTGGATTGGAAGAATCAGCATTATTAAAATGGCCATCCTACCAAAAGCAATATACAGATTCAACGCTATTCCAACAAAAAACTCAATGACATTCTTCAAAGAAATAGAACAAATACTGTTGAAAGTCATATGGAACCACAAAAAAAAAACACAAATAGCCAAAGCCCTACTGATGAAAACAAAGGAGAAAGGAGGTATCACACTTCCAAATTCAAGCTATACTACAAAGCCATAATAATTAAAACAGTTTGGTATTAGAACAAAAACAGACACACAGACCAATGGAACCAAATAGAGGGCCCAGAAATAAAGCCACACTTATATGAACAACTAATCTTTGACAAAGGAGCAAAGAATATGCAATGGAACATGGACAGTTTGTTCAATAAACGGTGCTGGTAAAACTGGATATCCATAGGAAAAAAAATGAAACTGGACCACTATCTCTCACCGTGCTCAAAAATCAACTCAAAACAGATAAAAGAACTGGACATAAGACCTGAAACCATAAAACAAATAGAAGAAAATACAGATAAAACACTGCAAGACATACATTTCAGAAACATCTTTTTTTTTTAAATAATAAATTTTATTTTTATATTCCCCATACAATTGCAGCCCCCCATTCTGACCCCAATCCCTCCCCTCCCGCCCCTGCCCCCCTAAAAGTGTCTCTGGTTCATAGTTTTTTGTTGATTTTGATTTTCGCTTTCTTATAGTTATTCATTTTCCTGGTCCCTTATTTAAGTTTTCTAGATTCCTGCTATGAGTGAGACAATCCGGTATTTTTCTTTTTCTTTTTGGCTTATTTCGCTGAGCATGATCCCTTCCAGCGCCATCCATGTTGCTGCAAATTGCATGTGTTTATCTTTTTTGAATGCTGAGTAATATTCCATGGTATATATGTACCACATCATCTCAGAAACATCTTTCACCCATGCTCAACCCGCTCATCTACAGCCTGCGGAACAAGGATGTCAATCAAGCTTTTAGGAAGGTTTTCAGAATATGACAATATAAGGTTTCCTGGTACCCAATGTAAATCCACAATGGCGATGGTGTTTGCTTTGAATGGATAGTACAGGTTTTTATATTCTTTTGCAGCCGATGTCACCATCACTGTAGACGTGGTTATTAATATGACATGTAAAATATATTTTTATTCCTATGTAATTTTTCATATATGTCAATTTTCAAAGAGTATGGTTCAGAGGGAGAAGAGCCATGTCATCTTGAAAATTTTGTCTTTAAAATTTTAGATATATTCCAAAACTACCATTGTAAAAATACAATGATTTATTTTAAAACACAGATAGTTTTTAAAATTTTTGAAATTTTCTCTTAAAATAGTATACTATTAAAAATACAAGCTATAATTCACTGACCTGGAATTTTGAATGAAAATTTATTTCTCTATTAAATATATTAATACCATTTTTAACATTTTGGGTTTTCATACTGAGTAATAATTAATATGCAATAATAGTTTGGTTTGCAGAGTACAACACAGTGATTTGCCTGTGAACTGCTCATTCACACTTCGTTACCCCACACACCACACAAGGCAACTGTGAGGGTTCATCCTCTTGCCTCACTTCATAAGCCTCCCACACCCCACGCCCACTTTCATCTGGTAGCCACCTGTCATTAGTGATCATCTATTCTCTCAAGTGTGGGGACACTAGGAGCCTCCCAGTCAAGTGTCAGGTCTGGCCACCTGGGTGCACCTGCCACTGATCACACACATCCCCACAACAGCCCAGGGGCCGGCCCCCGCCTGCACCCACCCTTGGATGCTCAGCTCTGCAGTCAGGCTTCTACTGTTAGTTTTTAAGTTGGTCTTTCTCTGACTCTCAGTTTGGCATCTCTAGATTCTGCACATTACTGGCCCATCTGGTATCTGCCCTTCCCATCTGATGTATTTCACGAAGCATCATCCCTCTGCTCTGTGTCTCGTTCGCTTTTAGATTTCCACGTGAGTGAACCCACAGGGCATTTGTCTCTTCCTCTGACTTGCTCCCCCCCCAGGACATGCATGGTGTCACATATGGTGACATTTCATCTTTTTAAAAATTGTGTGAGGGTCTCCCCATACACAGACATGTACACACACACACACACACACACACACACACACCGCTTTCCTACCCACCCACCCATTGTTGGAACTCTTGTTGGTTTCCCGGGTGTGGTGGTGTTGGAACATAGGTGAGCACATGCATTTTGGAATTAGTTTTTTGTCTTTTCCTTTGGATAAATAACCAGAAGTGGAATTGCTGGATCATATGAGTTTTACTGTAAGTTCTGAAGAATACGGGTTTTACTATACTGTTCCCTGACAGTGCATGGGGGTCCCCTATCCCCACACCTTTGCTCACACTTGCTGTCACTTGTCTTCATCACCACAGTACTCCCCCTTATCCAGGAACTTACAAAAGTACTCCCATCAGGCTTACATTAGACTTCTCAGCAGAAACCTACTGACAAGGGAAAAATGGAATGATGTATTCAAACTACTCAATGATTAAAAACTTACAGCCAGGAATATTACGCCCTGCAATACTCTCTTTCATATTCATGGGAGAAATAAATACCTCTAAGATAAACAAAAGCTGAAGGAATTTGCAAACAACGGATTTCCCCTACAAGCAATGTTTCAGGGAGCACGAATATCTAAATCTATGTGATGAAAATACACAAAAACTAAGTAAGGATACAAACAGCAAGAATCAGAAAACCAAACTAAAATGGCAGTAGCAAATGCTCACATACCAACAATCACACTACATGTAGAGATAGAACATGCCAATCAAAAGTTACAGCACAGAAGTTTGGATCAGGGGAAAAAAATCTCTTTTCTCCAGTAGATCAATCTGTGCTCCAAAGATAAATATAGATTTAAACAGAATAATTAGAAAACAACCATAGAAGAAAAATGGACCCAAAAGAAGGCAGTGACAGTTGAGTTGAAAAAGTGATCAAAAGATGGGGTGGACATTATATAATAATCAAAGAATCAATATATAAGGACAACATTAAACACATCTAAATCTATATGGATAGACACCAAAGAAGGAGTACTGAAGTATATAAGTCAGCTGTTAACAAACTTCAAAACAGAAATTTGTCACAACACAACAGAGGTAGGGGAATTCCACACCCCACTTACAGTAGTGAACAGATAAATCAGACCAAAAAACATCAGCAAGGAAATAATAGCCTAACATAAGTAATTAGACCAGATGAGCCTATTAGACATTTATAGCATCAAAAAAATCTGAGTATACCTCCTTCAAATGTGCACGTGGAAACTTCACCAGGACAGAACACATATCAAATCACAAAATTAATGTCAATGAAGTCATGAAGCTTGAAATCATATCAATTGAAATCATGCCTTTGATCACAATAGTATCAAACTGTGTGGAGATTCCTCAACCTGACAAAGATGGAGCTTCCATATGATCCAGCAATTCCACTCCTAGGTATTTAGCCAAAGGACACAGAATCATTAACTCCAAAGGGCACCTGCACCCCTATATTTATAGCAGCACTATTTACAATAGCTAAGCTATGGAAACAACCCAAATGCCCAAAAATAGATGACTGGACCAAGAAGATGTGGTCCATATACACCATGGAATATTACTCAGCAATCAAAACAGATAAACACACGCAGTTTGCAGCAACATGGATGGAGCTGGAAGGGATCATGCCCAGCAAAATAAGCCAGGAAGAAAAAGAAAAATACCATTTGACACTTAGGTTTTGCCATAATGTGGCTATTGTAAATAGTGCTGCAATGATCATAGAAGTATATATAGCCCTTCAAATTAGTGTTTGTGTATTCCTTGGGTAGATACCTGAGAATGCAAGTGTGGTGCACTTATGGTGTATGTGTTTTTAATGACTGGAGCAACCTCCATACTGTTTCCGTAGGGACTCAGTCAGTCTTCATTCCCACCTACAGTGTATGTAAATTAGGACTGCCACTATTGTGTTGAACAGCAGAGGTGACAGTGGCCATCCTTGTCATGTACCAGGTCTTAAAGGAAAATCTTTTAGTGTCGCACCATTGAGTATGGTGCTAACTGTGCATTTGAATACAAGGCTTTTATTATAGTGAGGCATGTTCTTTCTATCCCCTTTGTACTAAGAGTTTTTATCATAAAAGATGTTGGATCTTGCCAAATGCCTCCCTGTCTGTTGAAATGATCATATGTATTTTATCTTTCCTTTTGTCGATATCTGCTATTCATTAGAGTAATAGCAAGATATTTCCACTTCATTGTGTTAATATCTCACTGCATCTTATTTTTAAGTTAATCTTTAACATAGCTATGTATGTTTAGGAAAATATGGCTTATATAGGTTTGGTACAATCTGAGCTCCAGGCAACAACAGGGCATACTAGGATGACTCTTCTGCAGAGAAGGGGGAGAGCACTAAAATGAAAAAAAAAAAGAAAGAAATATCAAGTGCTGGCAAAAAAAAAAATGTGTAGAAAAGGTGACACCCCTGCACTGTTGCTGGAAAAGCATAGAAACACTAATGGAGTTCCCACAAAAATTAGAGCCACCATATGACCCAGCAACTCCATTTCTGCATTTTTATCCAAAGGAAAAGAAAACACTGATTCACCTATGTTCATCAAACCAGCACACACAATGGGAACAAACCAAGGGTCCAATGATAGATGGGTGGACAACAGAGGAGGGGTGTATGTCTGTCTACATATGTGTGTGTGTTTGTATAATGGAAAACCCTCAAAAAATTTTTGACAAGATGGAAGGTCGTCATACATGAAAAGATGGAAGGTCATCCATATGGATGGATGTGTAGGGAATAATGCCAAGGAAAATAAGCCAAACCTAAAAATACAAATACCCTATCAGTTTACTCACATAGAAATCTGAAAGCAAATAAGACACAGAGAAAGAGAGACAGTCACAGGTGGAGTGGGTGTGGGGTTGTGGTAAGAAACATGAGGGGTCAGGAGGCAACACCCTAAAAGTTATCTTGCTCTGATGCACTCTAATCACTTCACAAGAGATATGAATGTACATCATTAAGTTGTATTCCTGAAATACAAATAATACTTTGTAATTTATTACTTAAACTAGAAATTCAACAACATTAAATATTGTACATTAACACAAATCATGTAGAAATAAATTTTCACTCCGAAGTTCTGGATCAATATTTACAGCAAGCATTGTTTTGGGAAATATCTTAAAATTCAGAACAATTAAGTACTTAAATTAAGTACTTTAAAACACACATTATATCACTCACAATGACAGATTTTAAATACATGTAGTCCGTATACAGACATTTGCTTAAGGGCATCACAGTTCCTCTTTAGAAAGATGTGCATTTTGAAAATACAGTAAATACGATAATCACTTATGAAAAGTATTTTATCTATTAAATGAATTTTCTAATACCTGGAGTATTTCTGACTGCAATAGTTTACATGATAAATGTAAACGAATAACATGTTATATTTCATCATTAGGTACACAGCTATATGTTTTTGTCCTCTATTAATCAACATATCTATTTTCTACAGTTAAATGTAAATGAATGTATAAATACATTTTCTGTTCTACTCAATTTCAAAGTAAATGGCAACATATTATGATTTTACATTAGATACAAGAAAACTCCACGCTTGTCACACTCTGAAAACTTTCCTAAACGCTCTAGTGACGTCCTTGTTCCGCAGGCTGTAGATGAGGGGGTTGAGCATGGGCGTTATGATGGTGTAGAACACAGAGACCACTTCTTCCTGCTCGGGGGAGTGGTAGGACTTTGGCAGAAGGTACTTAGTGATGGCAGCCCCATAGAAGAGCAACACCACAGTCATGTGAGAAGAGCACGTAGCCAAGGTTTTCCTGAGTCCCTGGCCTGATCCCATGCCCAGAACAGTAGACAGTATCCTTCCATAGGAGCACAGAATGGCTGAGAAGGGAGGTAGGAGAAAAATTACAGGACTGACATAAATACCCTTTTCGTATTGGGAAGTGTCAGCACAGACCACTTTCAGGAGTGCTGGGATCTCACAGAAGAAATGATGGATTTCCCTGGAAGCACAGAAGGGGAGTGTCAGAGTATAGACCACATGGATCAAGGCGTTCAGCAGAGAACACAGCCAGCTCACAAGCACCAGGAGCACACAGACCCTGGGGCGCATGAGGATGGGGTAGCGCAGAGGCTGGCAGATGGCCACGTAGCGGTCATAAGCCATGACCGCCAGCAGCAGGCACTCTGCACCAACAAGGGCATAGAAGAGGAACATCTGGAAGCCACACCCAACGAAGGAGATGCGGTGGTCCCCAGACAGAAAGACCAGGGCCATTTTGGGGACAAACGTGCAGCTATAGAGGAGATCCATGAGGGACAGCTGGCTGAGCAGAAAGTACATGGGGGTGTGGAGAAGAGGGTCAGCCCAGATGAGGATGATTATTATGGTGTTGCCCAACAGGGCCACCAGGAGATCCAGCACAGTGAGTGTGAACAGGACCCAGGGCACACGGGAGCCACGGAACAGATCCAAAAGGACGAAATCATTGCCTGAGGTCTGATTGCTCAGCCATGCCATGCTCATGCTCCTATTTGGCAATTTGTGAATTTTTCTCCAAAATCATATTCTTCACAGTCTATAATAAAATTTACCAAATAAAATCATACACTGCTTTCTGATAGCTCAAATCCATTTATTTCCAAAATTGTCATCTTGTTCTTTCCGGAAAATAATATATGTGTCTTTCACTAACAGTCTTAGAGACCACACAAGACTCTTCCACACACAAAACAGGTCCTGTGTGCTATTTTTGGATCAGCTGTTTAGTCCTCTGTCTTATCCATCATACGGAGCATGTACCGACAAAGTGGATGAGACTCCAGGGTCAGAATAAAGGCAAACAATTATCTATTACTTCCTTTCCACGAGGACTTCAAATTAAATCCAGATATGTCACATGTTGGAAAAAGGAAATAATTTTTTCTCTGAAGATTCATTTTACAAACATGTAATTAAATAGGACTTTTCCGTGAAGCTGCACAGTTATATTAAGTCTTACAGATCTCGTCAAAAAGCAAGTGGCCTGGGGAGGAGAATATGGAAGACTAAAGCATGCAGACCTGGACACAGTGACCCTGGAGAGGAATGAGGCCCAATGATCAGCAGCTGGCACAAAGACATGCCTGGCGGGAGCAGACTGGGCGTGGGAAATGCGCTTCTGCGCAGGAAGCAAAGTGGACTCACTGCCCTACAGATGGGGGAGCAGCAGCAATGAGAGGATAGAAGATCCCCAGGGATTTCCTTTCTCCTTTATTTTCTTTCCTTCCTGTCTTACTCTAACATGAACTTAAAGCAACTTCTGAAGTGACCAGGACAGGAGAAAGCAGTGTCCTGGGGCTTATTTTGGGCTTCAATTCTGTGCTGAATGAAAATATTCAGGTTGTAATGCTGACTAACTACTTTTTCTCCTAGAAAGATGTAAAATAAAGAACTTTCATCTATTGTAAGTTATAATGAGAACAAAAAAATCTTAACACTGAAAGAACATCATTGTATTAATCAGTGCAGAAAGCAGCTACTACAAGCGGAGTCAGTGCTGTTCAAAAACATCCAAAGCCCCTTGTGAGGTGCCACGTAACTGAATATACAAAACTCTAACACACAGGACAGGAATGACACCTGCTGTCCCTGCCCACATACGCAGCGCCCACAGAGAGATGAAATGGAGGTCAGTGAGACCTGGCGTGCAATGATGTGGACTATGTGGGGGAATCTATACATGAACAATCCACAATACCCATGCTGAACTTGGTAGATTTAATATTATCATACATACAGTAGCACGCATTTCATTTAAATAAATAAAGGTACGCATGGCATTTGAAAATTTAAATACCTTTTAGAACATCAAATATACCAGACAAAGTGGGGGGCGTTCCTAGGTCCTTCATTACCACACCATATACAAATTTCACCTTTCCTCAACCTTTAAATTCCCAGGGAAATGAACAGCATACAGTGAGAATTAAAAGAGAACCGTACAGTCTGCCAACCCACAAAGATATTCATGGAGCCTGAAATTTTCCTTATTCTAAGAACACAGGGCAGTCACTAGCTTCTAAGCCTCCAGAGAGAGCTAAGCAATGATTCCATTTGATAAATTAATTTTGTACTGATGTATTAAAATGAACATTATAAGGAACTTAACATGCCACTTTTTCTAAATACACTTCATTGGCCTCCAAAATCACCAATAAATTATTTCCAAAAGAGGTTCCTGACAGTTCATGCAATGTTTGTATTTTGATGTTTACTTAAATGATGCTCCACATTAAAAAAGGAACATATACATGTAGATATAGACATAGATGCATCTATGTACGTGTGCTTGTGTACAGAGTCCCATGAAATACTACCAATGAGAAAAACTAACTGGGAGTACACTCAATTACATCTGACAATGATCTCTTTTAATTCAGGATATGGCTAGCAATGAAACCAACAAGTAGCGTGTGTTTAGAGAAAATCACGGGGTAAGCACATAATAATTCTATGCAATTACAACATGTTCAGTCCCTTGAGTGTTGAAAATGTCTTTCAGGTAAGACTATGAACTTGGAGAGAGACAGCTGGTATTACACATTATGTGTCTTTCTTACATAAAATTGGCCACTCCCTGAAACCTGGAGTTAGCAAATTGTGCCATTTGACAATAAAATGAAACAGATTAACAACTCTTCAATCAGAAATTGCCTTCTTATACAATATTTAACAAATAATGGTTTTAATTACACTAAATTGCTTATTTTGAGGACATAAAACGTGAATATTTGTTAGATATGTAAATAATTTTAATAGATAGGATTTTCGAGATTTTCCATGAAGGATAGGCATTATATATTAATCAGCTTGGAAGGGAAACACACCTCTTCACACATTTCCAGAGAAAAACACTCCTACTTACTCACAAGAACAAAATCAATGCTGCTTATGAAGTGTTGTTGATACTTTTCAAACTTCTTCCAGGATCAGAATCACAAAGCCTGCCCAAACGAGAGGATAAATACCTTGAAGCCAATGCTTCAAAAGCCCAGGGTCAATGTGTTGTTGCACACTCAGCCATCAGATATACCGTCTCCAACTTCACTCGGTCCCTGAGGCAAATGTGTAGTAATTATCCTACCGTCCTTCATGACCCTGAAGTACTGGTTATGGCTACTTCATAACTGTTCAGCCTCTCCCTCAGGGAATACACTTTCCAAAAATGATGTGTGCTCAAAAAATTGAACAAATATCAATTTTAAAACAAAGATACATAAAAGTGTTGCTATTTCAAAAATTAAACTATAAAAAATTTTACACTTTTTAACTTGTTATTCTCTAAAAATACTATAGATTTTTGGCCATTCACACAAGCTGAGGTGGAAATGCTACAAGGTGAAGGTGAGCCAACGGAAAGGGAAAAGCCCTGTAACTGCAGTCTTTGCAAGGAAGGTGAGTGGCTGGTGGGGGGAAACTCATTCATTTGGACAGGGGCCAGGAGCCACACCAGGTCCTCAAGATGATGAGGGATGAAAGGTTCCCTCCTTCCTGTGTGAAAGAGCACAGAGCATTCTCTTTGAAGCAAAGGCAAACACTCTAGGAGAATAATCTTCACCTGAGCCTTAGCCCAGAAGGATGTTTCCCCAACAACAGCTCAACACACTTTGTTCATTCACCTCAGGAACGGGGAAGACTACAACACACTTTTGAAGGTCACTCTTGGAGACACTTGGCCTATGAATGCCTAACATTATACCTAAGATTATAGGCTCAACTCCACTTACATACCACATCACTATAGCTACAGAACTCTAGTATTATAACAGTGTATCACACGTAAAAATGTGGAAGATACAGAATATATATAAGGAGGGATTCTTATAGAAACATGCAGACACATGCGTGGGCACTATATGTGTTTGAATGTGGGGGAACCAAGAACTATGGAAACTTTAAACTCAGCTCAACTTCATGCAGATTACACAAAATATCACAATCAAGGCCTTAGCTCAGTCTCTATTACCCACAACATCATCTCTCTCATTTAACAGAATATTACAAAGGTGGTCATAGCATTAGAAGCAGAGCCAGAGAGCATACAGATTTCAATTATCACAGAAGGAATTAAAGCAACTAAGAATAATATGCTCATGAATCAAATGGATGAATTATACAATGAAAATGTTATCTTTGCAAGTGAACATGGAAATTGTAAGAAAGAACAAACATGAAGTCCACATTGAAAAAATGCTTCAATTTAAAAATATCATAACACAAATAAAAAGCCTTAGATGGAAACACAGTCAACTCATAAACTGAGAAAACAATCAACCAGCTTGAACTTATATCATACAAGATTTCACAAAGAGCAAAAAATAAATAAAAATTGGGAAAATCATAACAACCAAGAAACATGGGATGACTTCAAATGTATAGCACATGCATCATTGCAATACCACAATGAGAAAGAATAAATGAAAATGAATAAATACTTGGGGAAAAAAAGCCAAGATGTCCTGAAATAAACACCAAAACACAGTCCAGAAAGATCCAAGGACTCATAGGAGGAAACACAGCAAAACATTGCTATCTAAGAATATAATGTTCAAAAAAACATTGAAACACAATGAAGATAATGTCTTCAAAGGAACTAAGCAAGTATACAGCCTCAGTACAGTGACAGGGAAAAAACATACAGGTTTCTAATTAAAAACCATGCAGGGTCTTCACTGGAGGCTTAGGAGTTAAGTCTCCAGGCTAACACCACTACAGCCTGAGTTCTATCCCCAGCCAGGGAGCTAACCCACATATGGCACAGCAGATCTCTTTTGTTTTGCCAGCTGCTACCCTTAGCAATGTATTTCAGGAAATCTGCCATCTCTGCTCCCCAATCTCTCGCTAGTGAAACAACTAAATAAACAAACAAACAAACCATGCAGTAAAAAAGCAGTGAGGTGAAATATTTAAAATGGTAAAATTATTAACTAATCAATTTCTCTAGAACTTTATATGATTCATTATCAATCATAATTATGGGAAAAGGTAAAACATGCAGAGAAACAAGGGGTATGAAACAGACCTGAGTTGTGCTACAAATAGTCTGCATTTACACATGAATAGTCTGCATTTACACATGAAGTGCTCTATTATGTTTTTAATAATAACGTATATAGGGCCCCCCTGGTGGCACAAGGGGTTAAGCATCAGCACTATGAAGCAAACCTCAGCTGCAGCAGGAGTTTGATCCCAGACCAGGGAGGTGACCCACATGTGCAGCACACCTTTCCTATCATGCCCACTGTTCTACTCAGCAGTGTATTTCAACCTGTTGTGCTCCCCACTCTGTCTCTGGTGAATCCTCTCAGCCCACGCACCTCTGGCTTCTACCCCAGTTCTTGTATGCATAAATCAATAAATAGTTTTAAATAAAATAATAATAATAATGTATGTAGCTTAGGACTATTTAGTTTCCTATTAATTGGAGTAAAATTACATACAATTTCTAAGGCACCATTAGAAAAATATATAAAGTTCAATATACTTGTTAAGGGAGGAGATTATAAAAATGAATCCATACACCAAATTCATTGCACCTAACATATATATAAAACAACTAACTGATGGTTAGGGAAAATAACACAGAATATAACAGTAGAGAACTGCAAAGTCGCACATTCAACTGTATATAAACAGTAGAATATTTTACATCTATAAAAAAAGATGAACTCGTACCATTTGTGACAACACGAATGTGACTGGAGGGGATGATTCTAAGTGAAATAAGTCAAAAGGAAAAAGACAAACACCAGATGAATTCATACATGTGCAATATAGAGAAACAAAACAAAGGAACTGATAGTATATCCCAATAAACAGTTGGGATGTGTCTATTGAGTTTTAATTTTTTTATAAAAATTAACTTCTTTAGATTTGGTCAAAATACATTTTTAATTGAGTACAATAGCTTTACGGTCTTGTTCATGATGTTTTGGGTAGTATAGCATCTCTCTCTTCAGGTATAATCAGCATAGTAAGTTTTTACACAGCAAAGTAGTTTCAAGCATTTCTAAGATTTATAATAATTTAAATTTTGAGAATTTTATTGAGAGAAAACGCTATTGCAATCTATGAAGCTTCGAGAACAAGAGAAAATTTTAAAATAGAAATCTTTCAAGTTGAATCTTCCAAGCTGACACAAATTACATTGTATGCATTGACATTTTATTAAATTTTACAGTGAAAAAATAGACAGAGGATCCAAATAGACCTTTTTCCAAGGAAGGCATAAAGATGGCCAACAGCTGCATGAAAAGATGCTTGTATCCCAAATATCAGGGAATGTAAATCGAAACCACAAGCTGCCCCATCAGACCTGTTAGAAAAACTGTGTAGCCCCTCATCTGTGACTTCACCTTCCGTGCAGTGGCATGGAAATATACTGAGAATATCATATCCACTATCATTATGGTAATAGTATGATCTTTCCATTTTATTGTATTGTTTAACCTCTTAATTCATCTTATTTATAATATTTAACATAGCTATATATGTTTAGAGAAAATATGGTTTACATACGTTAGTTACAATCTGAGTTCTAGGTGTCAACAGGGCATACTAGGATGTCTCTCCTGCAGAGAAGGGGGAGAGCACTAAAATGAAAAACACAAGAGACACATCTAGTGCTGGCAAAAAAAAATGTGGAGAAAAGGGGACACCCCTGCACTGTGGTTGGAAATGTGTATAACCACTAATGGAGGTCCCACAAAAATTAAAATAAAGCAGCCATATGAAGCAGCAACTCCCCATCTGGGTATTTATCCAAAGAAAAAGAAAACACTGATTCAGAAATATATGTTCACCTATGCTCATCACACCTCATACACAATGTGAATAAACTAAGGTGCAAATGATGGATGGGTGGATACTGGAAATAGGATGTGTGTCTATGTGCGTGTATAATGGAAAACCCTCAAACAATTTTTAAAAGATGAAAGACAACATGGATGGACGTGTAGGGAATAATACCAGGGAAAATAAGCCAAACATAAAAAGACAAACAACCTATGAGTTCACTCACATAGAAATCTAAAGGCAAATAAGACACAGTGAAAGAAAGATGGTCACAGGGGGAGTGATCCTGGGGTTGTGGTGAGATGCGTGAGGGCTCAGGAGGCTACACACTAACAGTAAACTTGCTGTGATTCAGGGATCACTTCACAAGAATATGAATGTACATCACTAGGGTGTATTCCTGAAATACAAATAATACTTCATGTCATTTATTACTCAATATAAAAATTGCAAAACATTGTATATTAACACACATAAAACACACATAATGTAGAAATAAATTTTTGCTCAAAAATTCCAGGTCAGGTTATTAGAGGAAGCATTGTTTTGGGAAATGTCTTAAAATTTAGAAGTGTTAAGTAATTTAAAAACACATTGTATCACTTACAATGATAGATTTTGAATACATGTAAGTCCTAGTGCAGAAGATTGCTTAAGGGCATCACAGTTCCTCTTTCTAAAGATGTGCATTTTGAAAATACATGATAAATGTTAAAAAAAATATGATGTTATACTTTATCATAAGGTATGTGATTACATATATTTGCCCTTTATTTCTCAACATAACTGTTTACTAAGATGAATGTATAAATACATGTTCTATTCCATTTCAAAGCAAATGGCAACGTATTATGGGTTTACATTACATACAAGAAAACTCCACATTTGTCACACTCTGAAAACCTTCCTAAACGCTCAAGTGACATCCTTGTTCCGCAGGCTGTAGATAAGGGGGTTGAGCATGGGTGTTATGATGGTGTAGAACACAGAGACCACTTCTTCCTCTACATTGGATTGGTAGGACTTTGGCAGAAGGTACTTGATGGTGGCAGCCCCATAGAAGAGGAACACCACAGTCATGTGACTGGAGCAAGTAGCCAAGGTTTTCCTGAGAGCCTGGCCTGTTCCCATGCCCAGAACAGTGGATAGTATGCTTCCATATGAGCCCAGAATGGCTGAGATGGGAGGTAGGAGAAAAATTACAGCAGTGACATAAACACCCTTTCGTACTGGGAAGTGTCAGCACAGACCACTTTCAGGAGTGCTGGGATCTCACAGAAGAAATGATGGATTTCCCTGGAGGCACAGAAAGGGAGTGTCAGAGTATACACCACATGGATCAAGGCATTGAAGAATGCACCCAGCCAGGTCACAAGCACCAAGAGCAGACAGATCTTGGGACACATGAGGATGGGGTAACGCAGAGGCTGGCAGATGGCCACAAGCGATGATAAGCCATGACCCCCAGCAGAAGGTACTCTGAGCCACCAAGGGTGGTGAAGAGGAACATCTGGAAGCTACATGCAATGAAGGAGATGTGGTGGTCCCCAGATAGAAAGTCCACCGCCATTTTGGGGACAAACATGCAGATGTAGAGGAGATCCATGAGGGACAGCTGGCTGAGCAGAAAGTACATGGGGGTGTGGAGAAGAGGGTCAGCCCAGATGACGATGATTATTATGGTGTTGCCCAACAGGGCCACCAGGAGATCCAGCACCATGAGTGTGAAGAGGACCCAGGGCCCTGGGGTGCCGTGGAACAGATCCAAGAGGATGAAATCACTGCCTGAGGTCTGGTTGCCCAGCCATGCCATGCTCGTGCTCCTATTTGGCAATCTGCAAATTTTTTTAAAAACATACTTCACAGTCTATAATAAAATTTACCAAATAAAATCATACACTGCTTTCTGATATCTCAAATTCATCTATTTCCAAACTTATCATCTTGTTCTTTCAGGAAAACAATATATGTGCCTTTCACTAACAGTCTTAGAGACCACACAAGACTCTACCACATGCAGAGAAGCTCTTGTGTGCTATGTTTGGGTCAGGTGTTTAGTCCTCTTTCTTATCCATAGGATGGAGCATGTACGGACAAGGTGCACAAACTTCAAAGTGAGAATAAAGGCAACCTATTATCAGTTACTTCTTTTCCACAATCTCTTCCAATTAACTCCAGAAATCTCATGTGTTGGAAAAGGGAAATAATTTTTTTCTCTGTGGATTCATTTTACAAACACGTAATTAATTAGGACTTTTGCTTGAAGCTGCACAGTTACAGTGCGTTTTACAGATCCAGTCCAAGAAGCAAGCTGCCTGGGGAGGAGAGTACGGAGGACTCAAGTGTGCAGACCTGGACACAGTGACTCTGGAAAGGAAGAGGGTCCGAGGGCAGCAGCTGACATAGAGACATGCCTGGCAGGAGCAGACTGCACATGGGAAATGCACTTCTGCGGAAAGCAAAGTGGACTCACTGCTCTGCAGATGGGAGCACAGCAGCAACTACAGGGCTAGAAATCTCCAGGGATTTCCCCTCTCCTTTCTTTTCTTTCCTGCTTGGATTTGTTCCAACTTGAGCCTAAAGCAACTTCTGAAGTGACAAGGACAGGAGAAAGCACTTTCCTGAGAGTATCTTGGGCTTCAATTCTGTGTGAATGAAAATATACAGGTTGTTATAGTGACAAGCTACTTTTTTTCCTAGAAAGGATGTAAAATAAAGAATTTTCATATATTTTAAGTCATAATGAGAAAACAAAAAAGCTTCACATTAAGATCATATCATTGTATCACTGAGTGCTGAAAGCCGCTATTGCAGGTGGCATCAGTGCTGTTCAACAACATCCAGAGCCCCTTGTGAGGTGCCACATAACTGAATTCACAAAACTCTAACACACAGGACAGGAATGACACCTGCTGTCCCTGCCCACATACGCAGTGTCCACAGAGAGAGGAAATGGAGATAGTGGTGTGCAATCGTGTGGACTACGTAGTATGCAATCGTGTGGACTACGTAGTATGCAATCATGTGCACTATGTGGGGGAATCTATACATAAACAACCCACAATCCCCACACAGAATTTGGTAGATTTGACATTATTTTACATAAAATAGCATGTATTCTATTTAAATAAATAAGGGTATGCATGGTATTTTAAAAATTAAATACCTTTTAGAGATTAAATAAGCCAGACAAAGTGGTGGGTGTTCCAAGGTCCTTCATCAAAATCAACAAAAAACTATGAACCAGAGACACTTTTGGGGGGGGCGTGGGAGGGGATGAATTGGGGTCAGAATGAGGGGGTTGCAACTGTATGGGGAATATAAAAATAAATTTTTTTATTTAAAAAAAAAAGAAAGTGAAAATCAAAATCAACAAAAAACTATGAACCAGAGACACTTTTTGGGGGTGGGGGGTGGGAGGGGAGTGATTGGGGTCAGAATGGGGGGGTTGCAATTGTATGGGTAATATAAAAATAAAATTTATTATTTAAAAAAAATAGTGTGTTTAGAGAACATCATGGGGAAAGCTCATATAATTTTTTAAAATAAATTTTATTTTTATATTCCCCATATAATTGCAATCCCTTTATTTTGACCCCAATCCCTCCCCTCCCGCCCTCACCCCCCATAGTTGTCTCTGGTTCAAGTTGTTTGTTTGTTTCACTTTCTTATAGTTATTCATTTTCCCGGTCCCTTATTTAAGTTTTCTAGATTCCTGCTATGAGTGAGACCATCCGGTATTTTTCTTTTTCTTTCTGGCTTATTTCGCTGAGCATGATCCCTTCCAGCGCCATCCATGTTGCTGCAAATTGCATGTGTTTATCTTTTTTGAATACTGAGAAATATTCCATGGTGTATATGGACCACATCTTCTTGATCCAGTCATCTATTTTTGGGCATTTGGGTTGTTTCCATAGCTTAGCTATTGTAAACAGTGCTGCTCTAAACATAGGGGTGCAGGTGCTCTTTGGAATGGATGTTTCTGTGTCCTTTGGGTAAATACCTAGCAGTGGAATTGCTGGATCCTATGGAAGCTCTATTTTTAGTAGGTCCAGAAATCTCCACACAGCTCTCCATAGTGGTTGGACCAGTTTGCACTCCCACCAACAGTGCAGGAGAGTTCCTTTTTCTCCACACCCTCGCCAACATTTGTTGTTGCTAGTTTTTTTACTATGTGCCATTCTCACTGGTGTAAGATGGTATCTCATGGTAGTTTTGATTTGCATTTCCCTGATGACAAGTGATGTTGAACATTTTTTCATATGCCTGTTGGCCATTTGCCTTTCCTCTTCAGAGAAGTTTCTTTTTAGCTCTTCTGCCCATTTTTTGACTGGATTATTTTCTTTGTGTTGAGTCTCATCAGCTCTTTGCAGATTTTTGTGATCAGTCCTTTATCATTAGTGTTGTGTGCAAAAATGTTCTCCCAGTTGGTGGGGTTTCTCTTTGTTTTTGTTATTGTCTCTTTTGCTGTGCAGAAGCTCTTTAATTGGATGGAGTCCCAGCTGTTGATCTTTGCCTTCACTATCACTGCTTTGGGTGATGTGTCTGTAAAGATGTCTTTGAGGTGCATGTCACGTAGTGTTTCGCCTATATTTCCTTCTATGTATTTTATGGTTTCAGGTCTTATGTCTAGTTCTTTAATCCATTTTGAGTTGATTTTTGTGTATGGTGTGAGGTTAGTGGTCAAGCTTCATTCTTTTGCATGTAGCGACCCAGTTTTCCCAGCACCATTTATTGAACAAACTTTCTTTGCTCCAATGCATAGTCTTTGCTCCTTTGTCAAAGATTAGTTGACCATAAAACTGTGGGTTTATTTCTGGATTTTCTATTTGATTCCATGGGTCTGTTTTTTTGTTCTTGTTCCAATACCAGGCAGTTTTGATGATTATGACTTTGTAGAATAGTTTGAAGTCTGGGAGTGTGATGCCTCCATTCCCCTCTTTATTTTTTCAGGAGAGCTTTGGCTATTTGGGGTTTTTGGTGATTCCATATGAATTTCATCAATAATTGTTCTATTTCTTTGAAGAATGACATTGAAATTTTGATTGGAATAGCATTGAATCTGTATATTGCTTTTGGTAGGATGGCCATTTTAATAATGTTTATTCTTCCAATCCATGAGCAGGGGATGTCTTTCCATTTCTTTGTGTCTTCTATTTCTTTTAACAATGTTTTATAGTTTTCTTTGTATAGGACCTTTATCTCTTTTGCTAGATTTATTCCCAAGTATTTGATTTTTTTTGTTTCGATAATAAAAGGGATGGTTTTTTTTCATTTCTTCTTCAGATTTATTGTTGTGTATAGGAAGGCTACTGACTTTTGTGTGTTGATTTTATATCCTGCCACATTACTAAACTGATTGATGAGATGAATTAGTTTTTCTGTGGAGTTTTTGGGGTTCTCTATGTATATTATCAGATCATCTGCAAATAGTGATAGTTTGACTTCTTCATTTCCTATTTGGAATCCTTGTATGTCTTTCTCTTGTCTTACTGCTCTGGCTAGGACTTCCAGTATTATATTGAAAAGCAGTGGTGAGATTGGACATCCTTGTCTTGTTCCAGATCTTAATGGAAATGCCAGCATTTCACCATTGAGAATGATACTGGCTGTTGGCTTGTCATATATGTCCTTTATGATGTTGAGGTGTGTTCATTGTATCCCAAGAATTTCAAGGGCTTTTATCATGAATGGGTGTTGCACTTTGTCAAAAGCTTTCTCAGCATCTATGGATATTATCATATGGTTTTTATATTTCTTTTTGTTGATGTGTTGGATAACGTTGATTGATTTTCGGATGTTGAACCATCCTTGTGTCCCTGGCATGAATCCTACTTAGTTGTGGTGAATTATCTTATGGATACATTGTTGGATTCTGATAGCTAAAATTTTATTGAGGATTTTTGCATCAGTGTTCATTAGGGAGATTGGCCTGTAGTTTTCCTTTTTTGTGTTGTCCTTGTTTGGTTTTGGTATTAGTGTAATGTTGGCTTCATAGAATGTGTTTGGTATTGTCCCTTCCTTCTCAATTTTTCGGAAGAGATTGTGAAGGATAGGCACTAATTCGTCTCTGAATGTTTGGTAGAATTCATTTGTAAATCCATCAGGTCCTGGGCTTCTCTTTTTGGGGAGGTTTTTGATTACCATTTCAATTTCGCTGCTTGTAATTGGTCTGTTTAGGTGTTCTATTTCTTCTTTATCTAGCTTTGGGTGAGTGTACAGTTGTAGGAATTTGTCCATCTCCTCTAGATTGTTGAACTTGTTTCCATATAACTGTTCATAGTAGTTACTGATTATTCTTTTGATTTCTGTTGTGTCTGTTGTGATTTCTCCTCTTTCATTGATGATCCTGTTTATTTGTGCTTTCTCCCTTTTTTCCTTTGTGAGCCTGGCTAGGGGGTTGTCTATTTTATTGATTTTTTCGAAGAACCAGCTCTTGGTTTCATTGATCTTTTGGATTGTTTTTCTAGTTTCGATTTCATTTATTTCTGCTTTGGTTTTTATTATTTCTTTTCTTCTACTGGTTTTGGGATTTTTTGTTGTTCTTTTTCTAGATCTTTGAGCTTCAAGATTAGGTTGTTTCTTTGAGTTCTTTCTTGTTTCTTGAGGTGAGCCCCAATTGCAATATATTTTCCTCTTATTACTGCTTTTGCTGCATCCCATACATTTAGGAAATTGGTGCCCTCCTTGTCATTCAATTCAAAGAATTTTTTAATTTCTTCTTTGATCTCCTCATTAGTCCAGTGGTCTTCTAGTAGAGTGGTTTTCAATCTCCATGAGGTAGGAGAGTTCCTTGCCTTCTTTTTATGGTTTATTTCTAGTTTGATGCCTTCATGGTCAGAAAAGATGGTTGGTAGGATTTCAATCTTGGTGCATCTGTTGATGTTTGTCTTTTGTCCCAGTATGTGATGGATCCTGGAGAATGATCCGTGTGCGCTTGAGAAAAATGTGTACTCCGTTTTTTTGGGGGTTTAGTGTTCTATAGATGTCTGTTAAGCCCAAGCGCTCTAGGTCCTTATTTATAGCTTTAGTGTCTTTACTTATTTTTTGTCTCGTTGATCTATCCATTGTTGTTAGTGGTGTATTGAAGTCTCCCACTATGTATGTGTTTTCTTGAATGTCTGTTTTCAGAGATGTCAATAGTTGTCTGATATATTTTGGTGCTCCTTCATTTGGTGAATATATGTTAATGAGTGTTATTTCTTCTTGAAGTGCTGTCCCCTTGATCATAATGTAGTGACCGTTGGGGTCTCTTTTTACCTTTTTGAGTTTGAAATCTGTTTTATCTGATAGAAGTATAGCTGTTCCTGCTTTCTTTTTTGGTCCATTTGCTTGTAGGATTGTTTTCCATCCTTTTACTTTAAGTCTATCTTTATCTTTTGTAGCTAAATGTGTTTCCTGGAGACAGCAAAAGGTTGGGTTTTGTTTCTTAATCCAGCCTGCGACTCTGTGTCTTTTTATTGAAGAGTTTAGTCCATTTACATTTAGGGTTAATATTGATATGTTAGCATCTGTATTTGCCATTGTGTTTGTCTTTCCTTTGATTTTATTTATTTATTCTTTTAACAACTTTTTTTTTTGGCCTTCTTTCGTTGTTATTCGTCCCTCTGAGGTTCTGGCTTTAGGACTCCTTATAGTATTTTTTGGAGTGTGAGTTTAGTTGTAATGAAATTGCAGAGTTTCTGTTTGTCTGGGAAGGTCCTTATTCTTTCTTCATAGAGGAAGGAGATCTTTGTGGGATAGAGTATTCTTGGTTGGCATCTGTTTTCTTGGAGTCTGTTGACTAATCCCTCCACTGTCTCCTTGCCCGTAGTGTTTATTCGGAGAAGTCTGATGTCAGCCTGATTGGTTTTCCTTTGAATGTTATCTGTTTCTTCCCTCTTGTCAGCTTCATTATTTTTTCCTTGTTCTGGATTCTTGGGAGCTTTACTATTATGTGTCTTGCCATATTTTTCCTTTCGTCGAGGAAGTTTGGTGTTCTTCCTGCTTCTTGTATATCAATTTTCAGCTCCTTCTTCGCATTTGGGAAGTTCTCTTCAATTATCTCCTGGAATATTTTCTCTGTTCCTACATCTCTCTCCTCTCCTTCTGGTATTCCTATAACTCTTATATTTCCTTTCCTTGTGGAGTCAGATAGTTCCCGAAGTCTTTCTTCGGTCTTTTTCCTTCTTACTTCTCTTTCCTTTTCTGTTTTGGTTCTTTTTATTTCTGTGTCTTCAAGAGTGCTTTTTTGTTCTTCCATTTCATCTATTCTGCTTTCATTGCTTTTCCCAGAGTTCTTTAGTGCCTCCATTAATTCTTTGATCTCCTACATTTCTTTTACTTCCCTCTTAGGGACTCAATTTCATTCTTCTGATTGTTGATTATTTTTCTGTTATCATTGTTTTACTTTATGAGTTCTGTCATTTTTTTAATCATGGCAATTTGAAGTTCTCTTTCTGGAAGGCTCAGAAGTTCTTCCAAGTTACTGTCGTTGCAATCTGGGTTGGTTTTCTTTTTGTGGTGTGCTTTTCTCCTGAGGAGTTGCTAGGTTCCGTGTGGTTCTTCTACTCCCTACTGTCTGTTTTCTAATTGCCGTATGTATTGGGACACTGTGTTGCTGGGACTGGCCGGCATCTTGGGTGAACTTCTCCGCTCCCTTCTAGCTCCTCTGGGAGCCATCTGTCGGTTTCAATCAGTCTTTACTGAAGAAAGGTCCCTGTTCTAAAATAGCTATGTAGGGACACACTCCCCAGCGTGCCTGGTCTGCCCTGGTGGTGGGTTCCCGCTCCCCCTCTGGGCTCGGACTGCAGGCCAGAAGGAGCCTGGCATGGGCAAAATTCCCAGCTCCCCTCTGGCTCCTCCAGGAGCCTTCTGCTGGTTTCAGGCAGTCGTTATTGGAGAAATGTCCCTGTTCTAAAATGGCGATGCAGGACGCACTCCCCGGGTGCCTGGTCTCGGGCACACTCTTCTGCGCGTCCGGTCTGCCCCGTCCGTGGGTGCCCGCTCCCCCTCTGGGCTTGGACTGCTGGTCAGAAGGGGCCTGGCGTGGGCAAACTTCCCAGCTCACCACTGGCTCCTCCGGGAGCTTTCTGCCTGTTTCAAGCAGTCTTTTCTGAAGAAAGGTCCCTGTTCTAAGGGGCGTTGGTGATTTTTTTCTGGTCGCTAGGTGGCGCCAGAGATCTCTCCTAGTGTCCTTGGGGAGCTGTTTGTTTCACCCCGTGGAATGGGGAACAGAGTGGTAGTGGTGGGAAAAACCTCAACGGATTTGGGCTGCTGTGTCTGCCTTGTGCCCCACCATCGTGGAGAATCCACACCCCGAATTTTGTGCCCCGGGTCTCAGTTCCAAAGCCCTCAGGTCCAGGATGCGGGCTGTTGCCCAGTTCAGTATCCGCAGAAATGGCGCCTTTTGCACCCTGCTCCAGTGTCTGGGCGCCTGGTTTCTGATTACTCAGGGAGGGACATTCACCTCAGTGAGGGCACCCCCGCATCTCCCTGCAAGCATAGGTCGCAGGCTCAGGGACCTGGGCAGCCACGATCCGCATTTGCTTTTCAAGTGCGCATCTTTTCCTGCACAAGCTTATCGGCTGGCCTGGGGCTGTGTGTAGGTCTCCGGAAGTCTTTGTTTTTCTCTAATGGCAGCTCATATAATTTTACTTAAGTGCAACATGTCAAGTTCCTCCAGTGTTCAAAATGTCTTTCAGGTTAAGACTGAACTATGGAGAGAGACAGCGGATATTAACAGGTTCATGTCTTTCTTACATAAAATTGACTGCTTCCCTGAACCCTGGAGTTAGCATATTGCACCTCTTTGAAAATAAAATGACACCAGATTATCAACCTTCAATCAGAAATTCCCTTTTAAAAATACCATTTTAAATAAACAAAACTGCTTATTCTGAAGGAATAAAATGTGAATAATTTATAGATGTGCAAATAATTTTAATAGATGGGCATTTCTGAGGTTTCCCATTATATACACTAGGAGAGAGCATCATATATTAATCACCTTGAAGCATAACACACCTTTTCACACATTTCCAGAGAAAAACACCCCTATTACTCACAAGAACAAAATAAATGCTGCTTATGAAGTGTTGTTGATACATTTCAAACTTCTTCTAGGATCAGATTCACAAAGCCTGCCCAAACGAGAGGATAAATACCTTGAAGCCAATGCCTCAAAAGCCCAAGGTCAATGTATTGTTGCACACTCAGCCATCAGAGACACTGTCACCAAATGCACTCAATCCCTGAGGCAAATGTGTAGCAATTATCTCCCCATCCTTCATGACCCCAAAGCACTGATTACAGCTCTCTCCCATGTATGTGCAGCCTCTGCCTCAGGGAATACACATGGGTGAGTGACATGTGCTCAACTGGAGCAAATATCAATTTCAAACCAAAGATACATCAACTTTTCACTAGCTGTTTCAAAATAAACTATCTATAAAAATAAATGTTACACATTTTAATTTGTAATGTTGTAGAAATACTTTCACAGGTTTTTGGCCATTCACACAAGCTGGGGTGGAAATGCTGCAAGGTGAAGGTGGGCCCACTGAAAGGGAAAAGCCCTGTGACTGCAGTCTTGGCAAGGAAGGTGCGTGGCTGGTGGAGGGAAACTCATTCATTTGGACATTTGGACAGGGGCCAGGAGCCACACCAGGTCCTCAAGATGAAGAGGGATGAAAGGTTCCCTCCTGCCTGTGTGAAAGAGCACAAAGCATTCTCTTTGAAGCAAAGGCAAACACTCTGGGAGAATAATCTTCACCTGAGCCTTAGCCCAGAAGGATGTTTCCCCAACAACAGCTCAACACACTTTGCTCACTCACCTCAGGAATGGGAAGGGAAAACGTAATTTGGAAGGTCACTCTTGGGAACACACAGCCTATGAATGCCTGAAATTTATTCCTAAGATAATAGGCTCAAGACCACACAATTGCAAAGGCCCAATAAAGGCCTTCGCTCTCATGTAACAGAAAATTACAAAGGTGGTCATTAGCATTAGAAGCAGAGTCAGACAGTATACAGATTTGCAATTATCACAGAAGGAATTGAAGCAACTATGAACAATATGCTCATGAATCAAATGGATGAATTACACAACAAAAACATGGTATCACGGCAAGTAAACAGATGGCAGCTGTAAGAAAGAATCAACATGAAGCCCACATTGGAAAAAAATGCTTCAAGGTAAAAATATTATAATATACAAGGGAACAAAGATGAAATAATTTGTTGTCACTGGTAAGAGGCATAAATTGTACACTATGAAGAGAAGCAAAAATAAAATTTTTAATTTTTAAAAAATTTAAGAGGAAAACTACAAAACACCGAGTAGAGAAGACCGAGAACTGCAAAGGTCCTCTCTGCTCAGGGACTGGAAGAACCAACACCAGAAAATGGGCTCCTACCGAAGCAATGTACAGATTCTGCGCAACTCCAGGGCACGTCTCATGACAGTCTTCACAGAAATGGGCCAACACTGATGAAGCTCACGTGGAACAACCACCGCCTGCACAGCAGGAGGCCTCAGACTCCCGGGGGAGGCGCGAGGCGCTGACTCCCCGACTTCCAAGGCCACCCCAGAGCTACTGCAGGAGAAACCGGGCTCCCAGATCCACCTGGCGGGAGCAGGGGAGCCCCCGCGAAGACGACAACCAGGGAGGAAACACGCAGGTCCCTGGGGGAATCCGGGGGAAGATGACCGAGGACGGCGCGGGCCGGCTGCCCCGGGAAGCTGCGAGGACCCTCCAGGCGACAGGAAAGCTCGGAACCCGCCCGGCGCGCCCTCTGGCCAGCAGCAAGGGGAGATGCAAAAACAAAACCCAGAGCGAGCTAGAGATCCGGGGGCGGGAAGGGCCCGCTGCAGGTCCGGCACCCCCGGCACCCTGGCCCGGCGCGTCCAAGGCCCGCGGACTCGCCCGGAGCCATCGGAGGAGAGAAGGGCTCGCCCGAGACCCGCGGGGCGCCCAGGCCGGCGGAGCCCTGCGGAGAAGCGCGCGCCCGAGAGCGCACCGGCAGGGGCCGCCCGGGTCCCGCCCCCGCGACCTGGGGCTGCGGCAGCCACGGGGGCGACACCGAGGGGACGGACCCTCACCGGATCATCGGAAACCAGGCGCCCGGGCACAGGAGCGGGTGCAAAGGCGCCACTTCGCGGACACTGACTGGGCCAGCGCCCGCGTCCTGGACCTGGGGGCTTGGAACTGAGCCCGCGGGCAGGAAACTCGGGGCTGGGATCCCCATGACAACAGGGTAGGGACAGACACAGCACCCCACGCCACTGAGGCACGACAGCCACCCCTCCCTGCTCCCCGGAGACCCCAGGGGAGGAAGCACAGTTCGGGGGACACGAGGAAAGCTCTCCGGCGCCACCTGCTGGTCAGAACAAAATCCCCGACTTCGTGACGGGTGGAAGCCGGGGGTTCCAAAACACCCTCAGCTCTGCGAGGGGGTGGGCCACGCAACATTGGGCTTCACGAGAAACGAGGCGTGGCGCAAGACCCCATTCCGGAACTGCGAGGCGGGCGTGGGGTCCAGGGCATGGACAAGCCGTACAGTGGGCACGGCGCAGGGTGACAATCAACGGTCTGGGTCTGAGAGCCATGGAACCGAGCACTAGAGCTCAGAATTCAGGGCGCGGGACCCACACAGCTGCAGGCACTGGCCGCGGAGAACATGGGGTCGACACAGCCTGCAGCGTGAGTGAGGACAGCCCTGTTGAGGTCGCCCCTCCGCCCCGGAGAACCACAGGGGAAAGCACAGGCTGCGAGGAGCGGTCTCTGGCGCCACCTCGTGGCCGGAGCAAAATCACCAACTAGCTGCTTCCCTAGGAGAGCAGGGCGAACACGGAGGGAGGGACTGGAAGAGAAGATGCCCAGCAACACAGCCACTGCACCAACACCCCGGCGGCGTTTTGGCCGAAAAGGGCTGGACTTGACTGGTAAACAGAGTCCAACACCCCGAAGGCGCAATCCAGAGAGAGGCACCCCAACACCAGTGGCACGACCTCCCGACACATAGAACTAATTAAAAAGCAAACAGCAAGAAGGAAAAATAGAAACAACCAAGCATGCCCGCAGGGGAAGGACACACCACAAAAAGAAAATCAGTCACCTGCCTTCTTTGTCGGTCTATTGTTTCCCAACCTTCTACTTTCAGTCTGTGTTTATCTTTTGTGGTTAATGTGTTTCCTGGAGACAGCAGGTTGGATTTTGTTTTTTAATCCAGCCTGCTACTCTGTGTCTTTTTATTGATGAGTTTAACCCATTTACATTTAGTTAATATTGATATGCTGGCATCTGTGTTTGCCATTTTGTTTGTCTTTTTTTGTGATTTTATTCCTTGCTCTATTCCTCTGTTGGTTTTGGCTTTAGGAATTCTTGTAGAATTTTTTGCAGTGGGGGTTTAGTTGTGATGAATTTCTGGAGTTTCTGTTTGTCTGGGAAGGTCCATATTTTTTCCTCGTAGAGGAAGGAGAGCTTTGCAGGGTAAAGTATTCTTGGTTGACATTTGCTGTCTTGAAATTTGCTGAAGATGTTACTCCATTCTCTTCTTGCCCGTAATGTTTCTTCAGAGAAGTCTGAAGTTAACCTGATCGGTTTTCCCTTATAAGTTATCTGTTTCTTCCCCCTTGCCAGTTTCATTATGTTTTCCTTGTCTTGGACTCTAGCAAGCTTTACTATTGGGTGTCTTGCTGCAGTTTTCTTTTCATTGTGGTAACTGAGAGTTCTTCTCACTTCTTGTATGTCTATATTCGTCTCCTTTTTCATGCTTGGGAAGTTTTCTTCAATTATCTCCTTGAATAATTTCTCAGTTTCTTTGTCTCTCTCCTCACCTTCTGGAATACCTTTAACTCTTACATTTCCTCTCTTCATGGAGTCTGATAATTGTCTAAGAGTCTCCTCATACTGCTTCATTTGCACTTCCCTCTCCTTTTCTCTTTTGGCTCTTTTTATTTCTGTACCTTCAATAGGACTGTTCCGTTCTTCCATTTCATCGATTCTGTTTTCATTGCTTTTCCCAGAGTTCTTTATCTCCTCTAGTAATCTTTTAATCTCCTGAGTTTCTTTTCTTTTCTTTCGTAGGGTCTCTATTTCATTCTTCAGTTCAGTGGTTATTTGTCTCAAATCATTTTTTTCCTTTTCATTTTCTTTCTGCTTTTTAATCATGATGATCACTAATTCTCTATCTGATAGACTGAGAAGTTTCTTCATGTCATTGTTGAGCTCTGGTGGCTGTATTTCTTTTTGTGGTGTGTCTTCCTGTGGGATTACTTCATTATTTATAATTTTTCTTCTCCATGTTGTTTGCTTTCTAATTAGTTCTATGTGTTGGGGTGCTGTGCCACTGGTGTTGGTGGGCATCTCTTTGGAGTGCTCCTTTAGGTGTGTCGGAAACTGTTTACCAGACTGAGACCAGCACTGGTAGACAAAAACTCCAGCAGGGTGTTGATGCTGTGTTGCTGGGCACTGTCCCTTACAGTTCCCTCCCTCTGTATTTACTCAGTTCCAACAGGAAATCAGCTAGTTGGTGGTTTTGTTCTGGTTGTGAAGTGGTGCCAGAGACCCGTACTTGCTGACCTGTGCTTTTTCCCAGTGGTTCTCTGAGAAACAGAGGGGGCAGAGAGGAGCACCTCAAAACAGGGGCTCTTATTCCAGCTGGGTGCTGTGTCTGCCCCATGTTCACCCAGTGCTGTGCCCGCAGCTGTATGGATCCCGTGCCCTGAATTCTCCTCTCTAGTTTTCAGTACCAGGGCTATCAGATCCAAAACACTGGCTGTCACCCTGTGCAGTGCCCACTGCTATGGCGCATCCCACGCCCTGGATCCTGCACCTGACTCTCAGTTCCAGGATGGGGTCTTGCTCCACGCCTTATTTTCCTCCTTATCCCCATTTGCGTGGCCCACCCTCTCTCAGAGCCTGAGGGTGCTTTGGGAATCCCTGGTTTCCAACTATCAGGATGTTGGTGATTTTTTTCTGGTCACTAGGAAGAGCCAGAGATCTTTCCTAGTGTCCTTCCAGAGCTATTTTTTTCCCATGGGTCCAGGGGAATAGAGTGGGAGTGGCGTGGAGTGCCTCAACGGTGTGCAGGTGCTGTGTCTGCCCTGTGCCCCACTGTCATGGGGATCCCACACCCCGAATTTCATGCCCTCGGTCTCAGTTCTGAAGCCCTCCCATCCAGGATGTAGGCTGTAGCCCAGTTCAGTGTCTGCAGAAATGGTGCCTTTTGCACCCCGCTCCCATGTCCGGGCACCTGGTTTCTGATTAGTCAATGAGGGACATTTACCTCAATGAGGGCCCCCATGCATCTCCAGGCAAGCCTAGGTTGCAGGCACCAGGACCTGGGCAGCCATGATTCCCAATCTGCGTATGTTTTTCGAGCGCTGCTTTTCCGCACAAGCTTACCGGCTGGCCTTGGGCTATCTGTAGGTCTCCATGGAGTCCTTGTTTTCCTCTAATGGCACCTGGAGCCATTCGCTCACCTCCGTAGCAATTACTGCACCGTTCTCCACAGTTCCAGTTCACAGGGTGCAGTGCTTGAAATAGTTCCTTTCCACTCACAGTCCCGCTTGATGTATAGTTTGTTCTTGTTGGTTGGTTTTTTTTTTTTTAACCTCCTTTCTGTTGCTGACTTTGTGGGTGGGGGAGGGTAGCAGGGTTCTGAGATTTCCTCCCTTCTAGTCCTCTTTTATGGCAACTTTCTTCTTCGGGCAGTTAGCCAGAGACGCCTGTTTATCTTCCATGTCCCAGTTCTCACAGGGACCTCCCTGTTAACTTTTTCTTTTTATGGGAGGACTTATTCGCAGCCTTTCCACACCATCATGTTGATCACTCCCCCTCAATATTAATTCTAAATTTAAATGGATTAAACTCATCAATAGAAAGACACAGAGTAGCAGGTTGGATTAAAATCCAAAAGTCAACCTTCTGCTGTCTCCAAGAAACACATTTAACTATAAAAGATAAACATAGAATGAAAGTAAAAGATTGGAAAACAATACTACAAGCAAATGGACCAAAAAAGAAGGCAGGAACAGCTATACTTATACCAAGTGAAATAGATTTCAAATTAAAAAAGGTAAAAAGAGACATAGACAGACACTACATTATGATCAAGGGGACAATACATCAGGAAGATGTAACACTCATCAACATATACTCACCAAATGAACAAGCACAAAAATATATTAGATGATTATTATCAGCTCTGAAAACAGATATTAAAGAAAATGCATATATAGTAGGAGACTTCAACACCCCACTCTCACCAGGGAACAGATCAATGAGACAAAAAATAAACAAACACACTAGAGCCCTAAATAAATACATAGAACTCACAGATTTAACAGACATCTATAGGACACTGCTCCCCAAAAAAATCTGAGTACACATTTTTCTCAAGGGTGCATGGATCATTCTCCAGAATCAATCATATACTGGGCCACAAGACAAACATCAACAGATACATGAAGATCAAAATCATTCCAACTATCTTCTCCGATCATAAAGGCATCAAGTTAGAAATAAATCATGAAAAGAAAACAAGGAACCCTCCCACATCATGGAGATTGAAATTCACACTACTGGAAGACCACTGGACTAATGAGGAGCTCAAAGAAGAAATTAAAAAATACTTTGAGTTGAATGACAAGGAGGACACCACTTTCCAGGAGGTATGGGATGCAGCAAAAGCAGTAATTAAGAGGAAAATATATAGCAATACAGGCTCACATCAACAACCAAGAAAGAACTCAAAGAAACAACCTAATCTCACATTTCAAAGCCAATAGAAGAAAGGAAACAATAAAAATCAGAGCAGAAAAAAACACACTGGAAATTAAAAAAACAATCCAAAAGATCAATGCAACCAAAAGTTGGTTTCTTGAAAAAAATTAAAAGACAAACCTCTAACCAGGCTCACAAAAAAAAGGGAGAAAACACATATAAATAGGATTACAAATGAGAGAGGAGAAATCACAACAGACTCAGTAGAAATCAAAAGAATAATCAGAGATTACTATGAACACTTATATGCAAACAAATTCAACAACCTAGAAGAAATGGACAAATTCCTAGAATGATATAATCATCCAAAGCTGGACAAAGAAGAAATAGAACCAATTGAGGCAGTAATCAAAGCACTCCCCAAAAACAAAAGCCCAGGCCCAGACGGCTTCACAAATGAATTCTACTAAATGTTCAGCAGTGATTTAGTGTCTATCCAACACATGCTTTCCAAAAATTGAAAAAGAAGGAATGCTACCAAATATGTTCCACAAAGCCAACATTACACTAATACCAAAGCCAAACAAAGACAGCACGAAAAAAGAAAATCACAGGCCAATCTCCCTAATGAACACTGATGCAAAAATCCTCAATAAAATCCTTGCCAACAGAATCCAACAGTGCATCAAAGGGATAGTACACCACGATCAAGTGGGATTCATCCCAGGGGCACAAGGATGGTTCAACATACAAAAATCAATACGTGTAATCCAACACATCAACAAAAAGAAAAAGAAAAACCATACAATCACATCAATAGATGCTGAGAAAGCATTCTACAAAGTCCAATATCCATTTAGAGGAAGGCCCTTGAAATACTTGGGACAGAAGGAACATACCTTAACGTGATAAAGCCATATACGACAAACCCACTGCCAACATTATTCTCAATGGCGAAAGCTGAAGGCCTTTCCTTTAAGATCAGGAACAAAACAAGGAATGTCCTCTCTCACCACTGCAATATACTGGAGGTCCTAGCCAGGGCAATAAGAGAAGAGAAGGACATACAAGGAATCCAAATAGGGAAAGAAGAAGTGAAACTATCACTATTTGCAAATGATATGATAATATACATCGAGAACCCTAAAAACACCACAGAAAAACTACTCAAAATAATCAACCAGTTCAGTAAAGCAGCAGGATATAAAGTCAACACACAAAAATCAGTAGCCTTTCTATACACAAACAATCAATCAGAAGAAGAAGAAATCAAGAAAACCATCCCTTTTATAACTGAAACAAAAAAAATAAAATACTTAGGAATAAATCTACAAAAGAGGTGAAAGACCTATACAAAGAAAATTATAAAACACTGTCAAAAGAAATTGAAGAAGACACAAAGAAATGGAAAGACATCCCCTGCTCGTGGATTGGAAGAATCAGCATTATTAAAATGGCCATCCTATCAAAAGCAATATACAGATTCAACGCTATTCCAATAAAAAACTCAATGACATTCTTCAAAGAAATAGAACAAATACTGTTGAAATTCATATGGAACCACAAAAAACCACAAATACCCAAAGCCCTACTGATGAAAACAAAGGAGAAAGGAGGTATCACACTTCCAAACTTCAAGCTATACTACAGAGTCATAATAATTAAAACAGTTTGGTATTGGAACAAAAACAGACACACAGGCCAATGGAATCAAAGAGAGAGCCCCGAAATATAGCCACACCTTTATGGACAACTAATCTTTGACAAAGGAGCAAAGAATATGCAATGGAACATGGACAGTTTGTTCAATAAACGGTGCTGGTAAAACTGGATCTCCACAGGCAAAAAAAATGAAACTAGACCACACCTCTCACCGTGCACAAAAATCAACTCAAAACAGATAAAAGAACTGGACATAAGACCTGAAACCATGAAAGAAATAGAAGAAAATACAGATAAAACACTGCAAGACAGACATCTCAGAAACATCTTTAAAGACTTTACCATCTTTAAACATCTTTAAAGACTTTTAACTTCTTTATCACCCAAAGCAGCGAAAGTGAAGGCAAAGATAAACACCTGGGATTACATCAAACTGAAAAGCTTCTGTACAGCCAAAGAGACATTAGACAAAACAGAGAGATACCCCACTGATTGGGAAAAAATCTTTGCACTCCATTCAACTGATAAGGGACTGGTCACAAAGATATACAAAGAACTCACACAAATCAACAAAAACAAAGTAAACAATCCAGTCAAGAAATGGGCATAGAACTCAAAAGACATTTCTCCAAAGAGGAAATGCAAATGGCCAACAGACATATGAAAAAATGTTCAACATCCCTTATAATCAGGGAAATGCAAATCAAAACCACACTGAGACACCACCTTATACCAGTAAGAATGGCACATATCAAAAAAACAAACAACAACAAATGTTGGCGAGGATGTGGTGAAAAAGGAACTCTCCTACATTGCTGGTGGGAGTGCAAACTGGTCCAACCACTGTGGAAAGCTGCCTGGAGCTTCCTCAGTCTACTAAAAATGGAGCTACCATATGACCTGGCAATTCCACTCCCAGGGATCTTCCCAAAGGACACAAAAACATTCATTCAAAAGAGCACCTGTTCCCCTATGTTTACTGCAGCACTATTTACAATAGGTAAAACCTGGAACAACCCAAATACCCAAAAATAGATGGATGGGGCAAGAAGATGTGGTACATATACACAATGGAATATTATTCAGCAATCAAAAAAGATAAATTCATGCCACTCACAGCAATGTGGATGGAGCTAGAAGGAATTATGCTCAGTGAAATAAGCCAGAAGGAAAAAGAAACTTATCACATGGTTTCACTTATAGGAGGTATATAGGGGAACCACATAAGACATGAGTGTCAAAAAATAATAACAGTACAAAACACAAATAAACAAAAACAGACAATCATAAGTCAGAGACATCCTGCAGGGGAGGAGGAGGAAGAGGGATCAGAGGGAGGGAGGAAGGAGCACAGGGGACTGAGGTGATGGTGCATGGGTGCACTGGTGAAAGAAATTCTATGGGGACTACACCTGAGGGTGGGGAAGCAAATATTGTTTAAAAATGAACAATATAATGTAAAAATATATAAATTGAAAAAAACAGCATGGTATTTGATCAAAAAAAGATTCACAGACCAATGGAATTGAATTGAAAGCCCAGAAATAAAACCACACATATATGGTCAAGTAATCAGTCACAAAGGAGCAAAGAATATAAACTGAGCAAGGAAGGCCTCTTCAATGAATGGTGTTGGGAAAACCGGACTGCAACATGCAGTAAAAAAAAAAAAAAGAAAGAAACTAACCTACTATTTCACACCATATACAAAAATCAACTCAATGTGGATAAAAGACTTGAATATAAGACCTGACAACATAAAATATATAGAAGAAAACATAGGCAAACACTCCATGACACAGAACTCAGGAACACCTTTGAGGAGTCTTCTTCAGAAACAAGGAAAACAAAGCAGAAGATAAACAGCTGGGACTACAAACTAAAAAGCTTCTGTATAGAAAAATAGACAATAATCAAATCAAAGACACATCCTACTGAAAGAGAGAAAATATTTGCACTTCATACTACAGATAAGGGACTGATATCAAAGATCCATAAAAAACTTACACAACAAAACCAAAGCAAACAACCTAGTCAAAAAATGGGCAAAAGAACCAAAAAGACACTTCTCCAAAGAAGAAAGGCAAATGGTTAACAGACATATCAAAGAATTTCCAACAACACTAGTTATCAGGGAAATGCAAATCAAAACTACAATGAGACACCACTCACACCAGTGAGAATGCCCCACATGAAAAAAAAATGGAAACAAAAAATGCTGAGAGGACGTGGATATAAAGCAACCCTCTTACATAGCTGGTGGGAATGTAAACTGGTACAGTCACTTGGAAACTGGGTGGAGGCTCCTCAGAATACTACAAAATTGATCTACCATATGATCCAGTGATTCTTCTCCTAGGACTCTACCCAAAGGACATAAAAAACACTAATTCAAAAGGAAACCTGCACTCCTGTGTTTATTGCAGCACTATATACAACACCAAGATATGGAAACAATCCAAATGCCCCAAAATACATGAATAGATCAAAAAGTTGTGGTATATTTACACAATAGAATGTTACTCAGCAATCAAAAAAGACAAACTCATGCCATTTTCAGCAACATAGATGAAGCAGGAAAGGATCATGCTAGCCGAAATTAGTCAGAAGGAAAAAAATAAATACCGATGGTCTTACTTATAAGTGGCATATAGGGAAACCAAACAAAAGGGCAAGAAAAAGTCAAAACTAGCAAGCTGACCATGGAACTGAAACATGCAGTTAAGGAGGGTGTAGGTGGAGGGGGGCAAAACAGGAAAGAGATGAACACGAGTGAATATGGTGATGGGTCACACGTGATATGGTGATGTGGGAACTTTGGAGACTACAGTGATGTAAGGGAACAAATGTAATTAATTAAAAAAAAGAAGAATTACCATGTCACTCCTCTGATAATGGCCTATATCAAAAAGAGTGGAAACACCAAGTGTCAGTGAGGATGTGGAGAAGGAACACTCATTGCTATTGCTGGGAATGTAATTGGGTACGGCCACAAGGAAGATGGTGTGGAGATACCACTGAAAAATTAACATCATCCAGGGCCTCCCCTGGTGGCGCAGCGGTTGAGTGCTGGGCTGCGAAGCTGCGCGCGGCCTCAGCAGCGCCGGTTCGATCCCCGGCCGCCGGGCAAGGGTCCCACATGGTGTGCAGACCTCTCCTGCCGCCCGCTGCCCCCTTCAGCAGTGTACTTCGTCACTCTGCCTGTTCTGCTCTCCGCTCTGGCTCTGGTGAATTCTCTCACCCTCCTGCGCTTCTGACTGTACCCAGTGCTTGTATGAATAAATAAATAAATCTTTAAAAAAAAAAAATTAACATCATCCAGCAATACCATTATTAGGTATTTACCTAAAGCAAATGAACACACTAATTCAGAATTGACACAGTCCTCTGTTAATACCAGCATTATCCACAAAAGCCAAGTTATGGAACCAACCTAAGGGTACAATGACAGATAAGTGGATGGAAAAATGTGTGAATTTCAAGGTTTTCTCTCTTAATTGACTTCTAATTTCCTATTGCTTTGTTGCAAAGTGGCCAAATTTTATTTTAATCTCCTTAGATTTCTTGACATTTGCTTTCTGGACTAAATAAAGCATTTTATATTGTGAACAATGTCACATGTGCACTCGAAAATAAGGTGCATTGGACAGATATTGTGTAGAATGTTCTGTATATGTCCTTTAGATCCTCCAACTCCAACACACCATTTATGTCTGTTAACCTTACTGCTAATCTTCCTGCAAGTCCATCTAAGTCGGGGTATTAAATTCCCCTGCTATTATTGTGTCCCTGTTCAATTCTCCATTAAGTGTGGTTAACATTTACTTCATAATGATTTAAGTGTTGTGATATATGATTTCACCTTTTATCTCTTCACTTATATAAGTCATAAATCTAAAAATATTTAATAATTGATTCTTAGAACTTTTAATTTAAATCCATTAAGTAGCAAACTACTTAATGGATTTAGCAAACTAAATCATGCAAAACTATTTAAATAAGTCTTTAAATAACACTATATCCCTCCAAATGTAATGCAGGCTACTTACAACACTATTCCAAATTCTTTCCCACTCATTTATCACAATTGTGAGGGGACTGAGGAAGACCAGAATGGGTTTCTGTTTGGAAATGACTTCCCCCTGGCTGTGTTAAGGATTTGTAAAAGGGGATGGGGGGGAGGGGTTGGGGGAACCAGTTGCCCTGAAGCACAGGGCTTAGCAATAGTGGGCAGCTCCAACAGAATATTCCCACTTTACTGCTCCAGAAGCTTCGCCTGACACAAGTGGATGGCTGCTCTGATGCTGCTTATTTGCCCAGATATAGGGCTTGAGTTTGACTTGACAACCAAATTCTCCTACAGTTTAAAGAAAAAACTAATTTGGACGTTACACAGTAATTTTTATCTTCTAAAGACTGAGATGACCACACCCAAGACTTCTCCATGTGGGAGTTAAAAATAAAATTATTTTCAAATAATTGAATACAATTAATGTACATATAAAATTAATATTCATTCAGACACACCCTTTCACCCAGGACACAGACCTGAGCTTTTATCCAGCCCCAGAAACTCCCTCCAGTCCCCAAGACAGAGGTGCTCTTTTGAGAGAAGATTTTCTGGCTAAGTTTCTGTACCCAGCTCAACTATCCCTCAAGGTTTGAGAGAGAAGGAAGGAATTTGTAGTCATGCATGGCCTGAAAACATACATTCGAATCACATTCTGTCAAGACCTTGTTGAAGGATATACTGCACTAAAGCAAAGGGGAGACTAGAAAAAGGGGGGTGCAAAGGAACATAGTAAAAACAAAAAGTTCAATGCAAAAGAGAGATGAAGGTGTACCCTGAGAAGAGAAATAAAGGAATTGCACGTGGAGACTCATGCAACAGACCTGCACACAATCCCACCACATTCGAGGAGACAGAGGTCTTCAGGAAAATGAAGATGTGTGGGAAGGAAAATGAAAAGTCCCAAGTGAAGAGAAGCATCTTGGCTTACTTCTTGAATCAGCTGTGAATACTTTTTACTTTGTCATAATACTCTACTCATGTCTCTTCATCTAACCTTACTTGGGATACAATTATTTGGAAGGAATGGGGAAGAAGAAGTTGTGAAAGATGGGTCAGGGCTGCAAAATAGCTCCAGAACCTTCCACAGGAGAAAAATCAGTACAGATCTCTAAGATGAACAACCAAGACAAACAGCAATTGTACAAATGTTAATTAGTACAGTGGAGGAGGTAGCCCCCAACCTGACAACTTGACTACAGGAAATGAAAACCAGGGGATAAAGGTCTTGGGGAACCACTCTTTCATGGTAACCCTTGAAGGACTACCTGCCTCTTAAAAACAATATATACAACATAGTTCCAAGCTTTGATTATGTAAATATGGCACATTCTCATGATGCTACTGAAAAGCATGAAATTGTCTGTATTCTGTTTATAATTATGTAAAACATGGATGGTCAAGGAATGAAATGGAAAAATAAAAATAGTAGCAGCGGGGAAAAAAATCAGTCTTCACTCAAATATTTGAAGGCGGACCACTTGACAAGCAGTATCCCTGAGGTGGAGGCTGCATGTCCTTGTGAGATAGCTGTAACCATTTCTTCTGGGTCATGGAGGATGGGGAGGTAATTGCTGCACACTTTGCCCCAGGGACTGGGTGCAGTTGGGGACAGTCCCTCTGAGGGCTGCCAGTGGAACAGTAAATTGGTCTTGGATTATGGAGGCAATGGCGTCAAGGTATTTAACCTCTTTGTTCAGGCGGACTGAGAGCTTCTGAGACTGGAAGAACTAAGCAATGTATTGATAACACTCTAGAAGCAGCACTGATTCTGTTCTTACAAGTAAGTCAGAGTGTTGTTTTCGGGATACATGTCAAAGTGTGTTATAATTTCTTAACCTAAAATTTCTTAAGTGTGTTACAATTTCTTAAGCCTAATATATAATGCTCTGACCTTGTAGATATAATAGACAATCTCAAAAATCCCCTCTATTTAAGATATACATCATACAATATTAATACATTTAAATACTGAAAATAATTAGATGTGTGTGTGTGTGTGTGTGTGTGTTGACTCAGATAAGCTGTTTAGTTGGACTGGAACTGGCATGTGCGCTAACATTGCATAACAAGGCAATACATCATGTCAGGATTGAAGGTCTCGTTTCATGAAATTCTCAATGAGGTGCCACTTCCTAATTTGGGGTTGGGGTCAGCGGTTAGTTTTATGGAAGAAAGATGTTCGGTGTTCAACATCTCTACAGTGTCAATGCCCTTCCTGAAGGACTATTCGAGGGCTGAAGGCAGGAGGATTGTTGAAAATATATAATAAATGCATTTTTAAGAGACATGAGCAGTGACTTAAGTAAAATCATAAGACATTTACCCAGGATCTACTCTCAACACACGCTGTTGGTTGATTTCCTTCTAATTCATGTCAATGAGGTAAAAGAGAGATGTTTTAGGTTAAAATTGAAGAAAATTGACTTCCAATTCATTTTTTTTCTCACCATCATATTTTGGGTAGTTTTATATATATTAAATACATATATTACATACATATGTAAGATATATGCTCGATTTCATGTCTTCTGGGAGTCTCGTAGGACCATGAATTAAGTAAATCTCCAAATACAAACATCTGCTTATCAAATTACATTGGACTATTTTGGATTGAGGCCATTCATATATGTTAACTAGTAAATATTTAGGAAAATATCTATTAGGCAATTTTGGAAACCATCAAAGGTATTCAGAGAGTAGAATGTCAAATTACCTAGGAAAAAAATGTATTTCAATGAAAAAGTAACTATTTACTGTACCACACTATTTCTTTCATTGGCTCTCTGGAAGCTGGGAAATAAGTGAATTTTATGTCCTCCCCAACCTGAGGACTTTTGTAAATCAAATGATTAGACGGGGAGATTCTCCTTTTAGCATATAACGCCACTCTGTTATGTTTGCTAGAGTTTAAGGGTCGATCTAACCAGGGGAGTTTTATATAGGGAGGGTAGTGGAAGAAACTAGCGCTCCCATACTTTTTTGGCATATTTGATGTTTTGAAAGTCAATGTTTTCAGACTTAACATGCTTTTATATGTATGACGATGTTCAGCACCAAATTCAGCGTAGGGATTGGAAAGTTTGCGTCTAGATTTCCCCGTATGACCAACCCTCCATTCCACAAGTTCTACAAACGCCCGTGTCATCCCTCTGTGGCACGAGGTGGTGAGGACAGGGGCAGCTGAGGTGAGGACAGGACAGCACTCCTGTCACCGGGGCAGACAGCTGGGAACTCAGTGCCGAGCCACCTCACAGGGACTTCTGCTGGTACTGAAAAAACTGTGTCTACCCCAGCTGCCGTAACTGCGCACTTACCCAATGACATTTATTGAACACGTTTGTAATTTAAGTCTCATGACCACTTAAAAAAGTCTATGAAATTTCTTTATTATACATCCTCCCCAAGAGAAAGTGCTGCAAGTCAAAACACAAGTGCCAGCTCTTCACATTCAACACAAAACTGATGCTCGAAGTAATGTCATGAAGCGAGAGTCCCTCCATCAATTAAGTTACCATCTAGGATCTTGTCACACTGAGAAAAGGCAATATTGGCTAGCTTTAAAATGTTATTTTGAAACATTTTTGTCATTAAAGTTTTTTTGAAATTGTATCCCTCAAGTAATTGTTATTAAGTTATGCTTTAAGCAGCATACATACATAAAGTGCATTAATTAATGAATACTTGCATTAATATTATGTACATCAATAATGTGCATACTCCCTCCATCAATTCACAAAAGACCTTAAGTTCACTTTGCAACAGAACAAAGACAAGAAGACAGAAGGAAATCCCTGGGGATTTTCGAGCCCTGAGGTTGCTGCTGTGCCCCCACCTGGAGGGCAGTGAGTCCACTTGGCTTCCCATGCAGAAGCGCGTTTCCCACGCAGTCTGCTCCTGCCAGGCAGGTCTTTATGCCACCTGCTGCCCACTGGACCCTCGTCCTGTCCAGAGTCACTGTGGCCATGTGAAACAGGAGCTCCCCAAGCTAAGAGACCCCACAGTTCTCCTGCAGTGAGCGCACTTATTTGATGGGTATTGAAACACAAATATGCACACGAAGCTCACAAACAGCACCTCCTTAATGACATGTTTATAAACAGCTCCTTAGAGAAGAAAGGTATTTCCATTGGGCAACAGGTGAGATTTCTGGAATTGACTGGAAGTCATTGTGGAAAAGAACTAAAGGCTGCCTTGACCCAGACCCTGCAGCTCTGTCCACACAGCACATATACCCCTGAACTACTGATACTCCACATTATTGATGTGCATAATATTAATGCAAGTGTTCATTAATTAATGCACTTTATGTATGTATGCTGCTTAAAGCATAACTTAATAACAATTACTTGAGGGATACAATTTCAAAAAAACTTTAATGACAAAAATGTTTCAAAATAACATTTTAAAGCTAGCCAATATTGCCTTTTCTCAGTGTGGCAAGATCCTAGATGGTAACTTAAGATACCTTAGTAAAGTCCAGTGAAAGGTAAATATGTTTCTTAACTAATAAAGCTGAAGGGTGAAGCACAGGGAGTAAAATAGACTTGCAATGTTCAAAGTGGCACATGACTTTATTTGGAAAATCTTGTAGGGACAATGAACATTATGCTTGTGAAAAACTCTCCAAGGTTGCAAATACAAAACACGAGCATGGCATGGCTGAGCAACCAGACCTCAGGCAGTGATTTCGTCCTCTTGGATCTGTTCCACAGCACCCCAGTGCCCTGGGTCCTCTTCACACTCACCCTGCTCGATTTCCTGGTGGCCCTATACGGCAACACCATAATAATCATCCTCATCTGGGCCGACCCTCTTCTCCACACCCCCATGTACTTTCTGCTCAGCCAGCTGTCCCTCATGGATCTCCTCTACATCTGCACGTTTGTCCCCAAAATGGCCCTGGTCTTTCTGTCTGGGGACCACCGCATCTCCTTCATTGGGTGTAGCTTCCAGATGTTCCTCTTCACCACACTTGCTGGCTCAGAGTACCTTCTGCTGGCGGTCATGGCTTATGACCGCTACGTGGCCATCTGCCAGCCTCTGCGCTACCCCATCCTCATGCGCCCCAAGGTCTGTGTGCTCCTGGTGCTTGTGACCTGGCTGGGTGCCCTGCTCAATTCCTTGATCCATGTGGTCTATACTCTGACACTCCCTTACTGCGCCTCCAGGGAAATCCATCATTTCTTCTGTGAGATCCCAGCCCTCCTCAAAGTGGCCTGTGCTGACACTTCCCAATACGAAAAGGGGATTTATTTTAGTGCTGTGATTTTTTTCATCCCTCCCATCTCAGCCATTCTGTGCTCCTATGGAAGCATACTGTCCACTGTTCTGGGCATGGGATCAGGCCAGGCGCTCCGGAAAACCTTGGCTACTTGCTCTTCTCACATGACTGTGGTGTTGCTCTTCTACGGGGCTGCCATCTTCAAGTACCTTCTGCCAAAGTCCTACCATTCTCCCAAGCAGGACGAAGTGGTCTCTGTGATCTACACCATCATATCACCCATGCTCAACCCCCTCATCTACAGCCTGCGGAACAAGGACGTCAATCAAGCTTTTAGGAAAGTTTTCAGAATATGACAATATAAGGTTTCCTGGTACCCAATGTAAATCCACAATGGCGATGTTGTTTGCTTTGAATGGATAGTACAGGTGTTTATATTCTTTTGCAGCCGATGTCACCATCAGTGTAGACGTGGTTATTAATATGACATGCAAAATATATTTTTATTCCTATGTAATTTTCCACATATGTCAATTTTCAAAGAGTATGTTCAGAGGGAGAAGAGCCATGTCATCTTGAAAATTTTGTCTCTAAAAATTTAGATAGATTCCAAAACTACTGTTGTAAAAATATAATGATTTATTTTAAAACATAGATAGTTTTTATAAATTTCAAAATTTTCTCTTAAAATAGTATACTCTTAAAAATACTAGCTATAATTCACAGACCTGGAATTTTGAATGAAAATTTATTTCTCCATTAAATATATTAATACCATTTTTAACATTTTGGGTTTTCATACTAATAATTAATATGCAATAATAGTTTGGTTTTTGAGTACAACACAGTGATTTGCCTGTGAACTGCTCATTCACACTTCGTTACCCCACACACCACAGAAGGCAACTGTGAGGGTTCATCCTCTTACCTCACTTCAGACGCCACCCACACCCCACGCCCACTTTCATCTGGTAGCCGCCTTTCATTAGTGATCATCTATTCTCTCAACTGTGGGGACACCAGGAGCCTCCCAGTCAAGTGTCAGGTCTGGCCACCAGGGTGCACCTGCCACCGATCACCCACACCCCCACAACAGCCCAGGGGCCGGCCCCCGCCTGCACCCACCCTTGGATGCTCAGCTCTGCAGTCAGGCTTCTACCATTAGTTTTTAAGTTGGTCTTTCTCTGACTCTCAGTTTGGCATCTCTAGATTCTGCACATTACTGGCCCATCTGGTATCTGCCCTTCCCAACTGATGTATTTCTTGTAGTATCATCCCTCTGCTCTGTGTCTCGTTCGCTTTTAGATTTCCAGGTGAGTGAACCCACAGGGCATTTGTCTCTTCCTCTGACTCGCTCCCCCCCCAGGACATCCATGGTGTCACATATGGTGACATTTCAACTTTTTAAAAATTGTGTGAGAGTCTCCCCTTACACAGACATGTACACACACACACACACACACACTCACACACACCATACCACTTCCGTACCCACCCACCCATCGTTGGAACCTCCGTTGGTTCCCGTGTGTGGTGGTGTGAGGAACATAGGTGATCATATATATTTTTTTAATTAGTTTTTTCTTTTCCTTTGGATCAATACCCAGAAGTGGAATAGCTGGATCATATGAATTTTACTGTAATTTCTGAGGAACACGTGTTTTAATATACTGTTCCCCAACAGAGCATGGGGGTCCCCTATCCCCACACCTTTGCTCACACTTGCTGTCCCTTGTCTTCATCACCACGGTACTCCCCCTTATCCAGCCCCATCCTCCCAAGGTCCCCAAGTGGAAGCCTAAAAATCAGATCCTACCAAACTGGACAGCAACTATTTTTCCTAAACATACTCAGCTGTGTGAAAGATTAATGTACAAATTAGGCAAAGTCAGACATTCATAATGAGCAAAGTTAGAAAAGATCGTTGCATTAACTATTGATCTCTAAAAATATCTCACTGTAGGTGAGTGATTTAGAGTTCCTCCAAGGAGCCCTCTCAGGGCTGCTGACCGTGGCAGAAGTCGCAGCCAGTCCTCGGGAGTGATGGGGCAGCTCACGTGGCTTGGAGTGGGACACTGAGCGCCCTCCCCAGCTGGGACACTGGGCGCCCTCTCCTGCACCTGAGCGCCACCTTCATGGCTTCCTTGGCAAAGGCCTATTTGGATCCTTTGCTGTTTTCACACCATAAAATTTAATCTCTGAAATGCGGACATGTGCACCGTAGCTTGTGTCGGCTGCAGGTTCAACTTTAAAGATGTCTACTAGAAACCTCTCTAGTGGGTGAAGCTCAGTGTTTCTAAATGATGACTTCAATACAATCTCACGCTCGTTCACATTATGACAAATCGTAGAAAACCTAAACTGCTGATAACTTTATAAACCTGACAGACACACTCTGACACCATCACTGGCATGGAGTCTACAAGTTTCTTTAGCGAGACTCGTCGGTGTAACTGCCCGTCCTAAAAGTTGTCTTTTATCGCTCCCCATGGCTGTTCCGCCTCCTTCTCCCTAGCGGGGTCTCACTCTTGGCCTATCGTAGACGGAAAAATACGAACATTGTTCAGTGCAAACAGGGAAATGCAGGATCGTGTTTCTTCGGAGAGAATTAAAATCGATGCCCACTTTGTGACTTAAACCCAAGCACTAGGAATTGTCAATCCTGCGCCCATTTCTGGGACTGAAGAGGCACCGCCCGTGCTCTGTGGCATATTGAACGCGTCGCCTTGCTCTGGAAGCACCAACTGTGGAGGCTCCGAAACAGGCCGCTTGTCTCTCACTGTAAACTGTGAGTATGCACCTGAGACACTACCGGCTACGCGTCTCGGGGGCCGCCCCTCTTCGGAGGTGCTTCCCCCCACGCGCACGCGGGACCCGCCCCCGCCGCCTGCCCCCGCCCGACCTGCACCTCCGCGCACAGGGTTGGTGTCTCCAGCTCCTGGGCCTCCTCCAGTCCCGAGCGCGGCCAGGCGGTGCCCCAGAGGCCTCCCCTCCCAGAGGGGCGTCTGCGCACCCCCCCCCCCCGCACACCCCGGGCCGGCTCCGGCACATGTGGGTCGCGCCCGGTGTTGCTGGGTCCGGTTCCGGCCCTTCCTTCTCTGCCCCGGGCGCGGGAGGACCCAGCTCCGTCCTCCTCCACCGTGTCCTTCCCTGGGCCGCGTCCCCGGCGCTCCGGCCCGTCCGCGTCACCAGCGGCCTCGTCCCTCCGCGCGGGCAGCGCGTCCCGTCGCGGGCGGCCACACCCCGCGGTCCCTCCGGGCTGTGCCCGGCTCGGCCGCCCTGACAGCCCCCGGGAGGGCGCCGGGACGCGACCCTCCGAGCAGGTGCCTGGCCTCTCCCGGCGCCCGCCTCGCGGCACCGCGGCCACGCGTGGCCCGGGGTCCTGGGTGCGCCCCTCTGCGCTGAGCGGCGCCGGGCGGGAGGGGTGGCCGGGCCGCCGCGAGGGAGCGGACCTTGGCCCTAGGGAGGCGTCCAGCTCCTCACCAGAGCGCGGGGCTCCCTGCGGGGGGGGGAGGGTGTCTGGCCTGTCTCACACTGGGGTGGCCCCTTCCCCCCTCGCTCCAAGCATCCTCACCACAGATGCGCCTTGCGTCTCGCCAGAGCCGCCTCTGCGCCCGCCAAGGGGTGAGAGGGTTTCTGTCGTTCCTCTCCGGGAAGGGGTCAGTCCCCTGGGCGATCTGAGCTGTGGCCCGAGCCTGCCCCCAGAAAAAGCCCACCGCGGGGTGGCCACGACCCTTGACGTCAGTTTGCACGGCTTCGTGGAGGGTTTATCATATCTGTCTCTCCAGGGAAGGCCCAGAGTCCTCCTTGGGACGTCCTTGTCCGCTTCTGGTCTCCGAGTAATGTGGGCCTCACAGAACGGGTCTGGGGGCGCTCGCTCCTCCTCGGTTTTCAAAATGTGTGAGACACATGTTCAGTGACCTCACAACTGAGAGCCCAGAAATAAACCCACAGGGGAAGGAAAACTAACTGATGACCAGAGAGTCAAAAGCAAACAAGGGAGCAAAGAAGTCTCTTCAAAAATGGTCTGGGAAGGGCCTTCCCGGTGGCGCAGCGGCTGAGCGCTGGGCTGTGAAGCTGCCCGCAGCCTCTGCAGCTCCCGTTCCATCCCCGGCCACCGGGAGAGGGTTCCACATGGCGCACAGACCTCTCCTGCTGCCCGCTGCTCCCCTCAGCAGTGTACTTCGGTCCTTCTGCCTGCTCTGCTCCCCGCTCTGGCGCTGGTGAATTCTCTCACCCTCCCGCGCTTCTGACTGTACCCAGTGCTTGTATAGATAAATAAATAAATCGTCCAAAAAAATGGTTCTGGGAAAAGGCACAGCCACACCCAAAATCACGACACGGCCCAGACAGCTACCTAACACACAGACACGAATTCAAAATGGATTAAAGATTGCTGGAAGACGAAAAACCAAAAACTGCCTCGATGATGTGCTCTTTGTCACAGGCCTTAGAGATGTGTTTCAGGCTCAAATCCAAAGGGCAGGGCAACAAAATCAAAATTAAAAAGGGATCACATCTACTAAAGTGCTTCCGGACAGGAGAAGAAAAGAAACTATGGATAAAATGAAAGGCCCCCTACCAAGTGGGAAAAAGGATTTCCACATCACATCTGACAGGGGGCTCACATCCCGCTCTATGAAGAGCTCCCGCAACCACACGAAGAGAAGACAAGTCAATCAAGACAAGAAAGGAGATAAGAGCCTCTCAGAGGAAGACGCGCAGGCAGGCCACAGGCACAGACAGCAGTGCTGGAATATTCAGCTGTCAGGTGAAGGCTAATCACACAGTGGAAGTATTACCTCGAGGAAGACACTTTGTCATGAGCTGAGGCTACACTCCATAGTGGTGATTGCTCCATTTCATTAGGATTTATCTCTTACTCACTTATAAAGTATTAATTTGTAAAGTGATATTAACAGCCATGCGTGTGTACAAGAAAACACAGTCTGTGTAGCTTTGGTGCCATCTGCGTGTCAGGCACCCCCTGGTGCTCCTGGGGTATACAACAGTGGATAAGGGGGTACAGATTCAAACAGACGAGAAACACGTGTTGGCAAGATGTGAAGAGAAGGGCCCTGCCCAGCACTGAGACTGGGAATGCAGAGACTACACAGCCTATGGAGGCCCCTCAACACTGAGGAAACCCACCTTCGGGCATTTACCCGGCAGAGAGAAAGCACCCCTTCATCAAGCCATGAGGACACCCATCCCCACACACACAAGAGCACACAGGGCAGGCGCATGGGACAGCCCAGAAGGGCCAGAACTGCCACCCACCCGCCCGGCGTCCCGACAAGGGAGCCACCAAAGAGCCCAAAAACGCCAAAACCAAGGGCAAGAGCAACACACACCCAGCAACAGGGGCCTGTGGGCTAGAGCCGATCAAGGGCAGTGTCCATGAGAGCACGGGCCACCCTGGGTTCTCACCTGTGGCACGATTCCAAGAGACCTCAGGCTCTGGGAACCATCAACACAGGGTTTCTCTTACAAACAGGGGAACAAAGAGCTCGCTGTGTCCATAGTACCGCCTTCTCCCAAAGACAGCACCTTCCAGAAGTACAGGCAGAGTTTCAGGTAAAAGGAAACAGAGCTGGACCACACTGGTCAACAGGGATGGTCACCACTGACCAACAGGAGGGATGGGCAGCGCTGGCCAGTAGTGATGGTCACTACTGTCCCAGAGGCGGTATCAGAGACACCCAGTATCCACAGATCTCTGTGAGAGCTTGGACGACGCCAACGACAAGCAGCTCATTGACACACCAGCCCCGCCCGGGCCTTTGGTGCTCCCTTCTTGACATGGAGACACAGGCCCCAGGACCCGTCTATGCAAAGGTCTTCAGCTTCTCTTCCCTCCTCTGAGGTCCCTGCTGGATTCTTCTCTTCTCTTCTCTGCAGCTCCTGGTCCTCCTGTCCTCAGCATAGAACCATCACACTTTAGCCCCCGCCAACCCTGCTTCTGTCCTCTCTCAGGGGGCAACACCCACAAGTCTGATTGGACCATTTTTCGATCCTGTGGCTACTGGACCATTTAGCACTAGTCAGCTCACAAAAGGGCGGTTGCTGGGCCCTGAGGAGCCACGGCCACTACAGGCTTGTGCTGGAGTAGCAAGAGGAGAGACCAGTGGCTCCCGCCACTGAGGTGGGAATCAATGACACCATCACTACACGGGGACTAAGATTCCAGTGACACATGAATGCACAGGGGATGGGGTGTGTGTGTGTGTGTGTGTGTGTGTGTGTGTGTGCGTGTAGATAGGATGGTAGCAATATAGTGGAAAACCTTCAAATATTTTATTAAAAAGCCGAGTGTCATCATATGTGACAGCACGGGTGAGCCTGGAAAGAAAAATGCCAAGGAAATGGGTAAGCAGGAAAAGACAAATACCCATGAGTTCATTTAAAGAAAATTGACAAAGAAAACAAAAGAAGACAGAGAGAAAAAGGGGGGTGACCAGATGGAAGTGGGGTTGAAGAGTGTGAAACAGATGAGGTCAAGAGGCTACATCCTAACAGTTAAGTCAGCATGGGTGGGATGGTGACTGCACTGTGGTCATTTCAACATGTAGTTGAGTGTCTACATGTCACATCCTAAAGTCATGCGATATTTTATGTCAGTTTATTGCTCGAAGAGTTTAGGTCTGGAAAATAAACATTCCAGGCATTAAACAATGTACACCAACACATATAACAGAGCAACAGTTTCACTCTAAATTTCCAAGCCAGGTTTGAGAGAAAGCATCGTTTGGGGAAATGTCTATAAATCTAGAAAGAATAAATACTTTAGAATATCCATGACTGTGACGATACATCTACACGCTCAGTACAGGCAACTGCTTACAGGCATCACGGTTCATGTTTCTGAACACACGCATTTTGAAAATACAATAAATAAGACAACTACAAAGAAGAAATACATTGTAACTGCAAATGAGTAATGAAGATTACAATATATGTCATCATTGACTACAGAAGGTATACATGATAAACATTTTTAAATAATATTACATTTTATTCAGTACACAATTATGGTTTTGTCCTCAATTTCTCAACATAATTGTTCTCTACAGCTCAATGTAAATGAATATAAATACATCTTCTAGTCACTTGGAAAGCAAATGGCAACGCTATTATGGGTTTACAGTAGACACAGTAAACTCCAGTTCCTCACACTCTGAAAACCATCCTAAAAGCTCTAGTGACGTCCTTGTTCTGGAGGCTGTAGATGAGGGGGTTGAGCATGGATGTTATGATGGTGTAGATCACAGAGACCACTTCTTCCTGCTCGGGGGAGTGGTAGGACTTTGGCACAATATACTTGGTAATGGCAGCCCCATAGAAGAGCAACACCACAGTCATGTGAGAAGAGCAAGTAGCCAAGGTTTTCCTGAGTCCCTGGCCTGATGCAAGGCCCAGAACAGTGGACAGGATCCTTCCATAGGAGCCCAGAATGGCTGAGATGGGAAGGATGAAAAAAATTACAGCACTGACATAAATGCCCTTTTCGTACTGTGAAGTGTCAGCACAGACCACTTTCAGGAGCCCTGGGACCTCACAGAAGAAATGATGGATTTCCCTGGAGGCACAGAAGGGGAGTGTCAGAGTATAGACCAAATGGACCAAGGCGTTCCGCAGAGCACACAGCCAGGTCACAAGCACTAAGAGCACACAGACCCCTGGGGCGCATAAGGATGGGGTAGCGCAAAGGCTGGCATGAAAAATGACACAGCGAAGTGAAACTAGCAAGAGTTAAGCAATAACTATGAAAAGAATATTTAATATGCCGGGGCAGGGGTGGGGTTGAGGATGTGAAGCAGGAACTTACAAAAGTATCCCATCAGGCTTACATTAGACATCTCAGCAGAAACCTACTGGCAAGGGGAAAATGGAATGATGTATTCAAACTACTCAATGATTAAAAATTTCCAGTCAGGAATATTATACCCTGCAATACTCTCTTTCAGATTCATGGGAGAAATAAATACCTCTAAGATAAACAAAAGCTGAAGGAATTTGCAAACAATGGATTTCCCCTACAAGCAATGTTTCAGGGAGCATGAATATCTAAATCTACGTGAGGAAAATACACAAAAACTAAGTAAGGATACAAACAGCAAGAATCAGAAAACCAAACATAAAATGGCAGTAGCAAATGCTCACATACCAACAATCACACTACATGGAGAGATAGAACATGCCAATCAAAAGTTACAGCACAGAAGGGGCCTCCCTGGTGGTGCAGCGGTTGAGCGCTGGGTTGCGAAGCTGCCCGCGGCCTCTGCAGCGCCGGTTCGATCCCCAGCTGCTCCCCGGCCATCGGAGGAGGGTCCCGCATGGCGCGCAGACCTCTCCTGCCGCCCGCTGCTCCCCTCAGCAGTGTACTTCGGTCCTTCTGCCTGCTCTGCTCCCCGCTCTGGCTCTGGTGAATTCTCTCACCCTCCCGTGCTTCTGACTGTACCCAGTGCATGTATAAACAAAACAAACAAACAAACAAATAAATAAATAAAACATGCCTCTATAAATAAAAAAAAAAAAAAAAAAAAAAAAAAAGTTACAGCACAGAAGTTTGGATCAGGAAAAAAAATCTGTTTTCTCCAGTAGATCAATCTGTGCTCCAAAGATAAATATAGATTTAAACAGAACGATTAGAAAACAACCATAGAAGAAAAAGGGACCCAAAAGAAGGCAGTGACAGTTGAGTTGTAAAAAGTGATCAAAAGATGGGGTGGACATTATGTAATAATCAAAGAATCAATATATAAGGACAACATTAAACACATCTAAATCTATATGGAGAGGTAGACACCAAAGAAGGAGTACTGAAGTATATAAGTCAGCTGTTAACAAACTTCAAAACAGAAATTGGTCACAACACAACAGAGATAGGGGAATTCCACACCCCACCTACAGTAGTGAACAGATAAATCAGACAAAAAACATCAGCAAGGAAATAATAGCCTAAAGTAAGTAATTAGACCAGATGAGCCTATTAGACATATATAGCATCAAAAAAAATCTGAGTATACCTCCTTCAAATGTGCACGTGGAAACTTCTCCAGGACAGAACACATATCAAATCACAAAATAAATGTCAGTGAAGTCATGAAGCTTGAAATCATATCCATTGAAATCATACCTTTGATCACAATAGTATCAAACTGTGTGGAGATTCCTCAACCTGCTAAAGATGGAGCTTCCATATGATCCAGCAATTCCACTCCTAGGTATTTACCCAAAGGACACAGAATCATTAACTCCAAGGGGCACCTGCACCCCTATATTTATAGCAGCACTATTTACAATAGCTAAGCTATGGAAACAACCCAAATGCCCAAAAATAGATGACTGGACCAAGAAGATGTGGTCCATATACACCATGGAATATTACTCAGCAATCAAAACAGATAAACACATGCAGTTTGCAGCAACATGGATGGAGCTGGAAGGGATCATGCCCAGCAAAATAAGCCAGAAAGAAAAAGAAAAATACCATTTGACACTTAGGTTTTGCCATAATGTGGCTATTGTAAATAGTGTTGCAATGATCATAGAAGTGTATATAGCCCTTCAAATTAGTGTTTGTGTATTCCTTGGGTAGATACCTGAGAATGCAAGTGTGGTGCACTTATGGTGTATGTGTTTTTAATGACTGGAGCAACCTCCATACTGTTTCCGTAGGGACTGAGTCAGTCTTCATTCCCACCTTCAGTGTATGTAAATTAGGACTGCCACTATTGTGTTGAACAGCAGAGGTGACAGTGGCCATCCTTGTCATGTACCAGGTCTTACAGGAAAATCTTTTAGTGTCGCACCATTGAGTATGGTGCTAACTGTGCATTTGAATACATGGCCCTTATTATAGTGAGGCATGTTCTTTCTATCCCCTTTGTACTAAGAGTTTTTAACATAAAAGATGTTGGATCTTGCTAAATGCCTCCCCGTCTGTTGAAATGATCATATGTATTTTGTCTTTCCTTTTGTCAATATCCGCTATTCATTAGAGTAATAGCAAAATATTTCCATGTCATTCTGTTAATATCTCACTGCATCTTATTTATAAGTTAATCTTTAACATAGCTATGTATGTTCAGGAAAATATGGCTTATATAGGTTTGGTACAATCTGAGCTCCAGGCACCAACAGGGCATACTAGGATGATTCTTCTGCAGAGAAGGGGGAGAGCACTAAAATGAAAAAAAAAAAAAAAAGAAATATCAAGTGCTGGCAAAAAAAATGTGTAGAAAAGGTGACACCCCTGCACTGTTGCTGGAAATGTATAGAAACACTAATGGAGTTCCCACAAAAATTAAAGCTACCATATGACCCAGCAACTCCACTTCTGCATATTTATCCAAAGGAAAAGAAAACACTGATTCACCTATGTTCATCACACCAGCACACACAATGGGAACAAACTAAGGGTCCAATGATAGATGGGTGGACAACAGAGGAGGGGGGTGTGTCTGTCTCTGTGTGTGTGTGTGTGAGTGTGTTTGTATAATGGAAAACCCTCAAACAATTTTTGACAAGATGGAAGGTCGTCATATGTGAAAAGATGGAAGGTCATCCATATGGATGGATGTGTAGGGAATAATGCCAAGGAAAATAAGCCAAACCGAAAAACACAAATACCTTATCAGTTTACGCACATAGAAATGTGAAAGCAAATAAGACACAGAGAAAGAAAGACAGTCACAGGAGGAGTGGGTGTGGGGTTGTGGTAAGAAACATGAGGGGTCAGAGAGGCAACACCCTAAAAGTTAACTTGCTCTGATGCACTGTAATTACTTCACAAGGGATATGAATATACATCATTAAGTTGTATTCCTGAAATACAAATAATACTTTGTAATTTATTACTAAAACTAGAAATTCAACAACATTAAATATTGTACATTAACACATATCATGTAGAAATAAATTTTCACTCCGAAGTTCTGGGTCAATTTTTACAGCAAGCATTGTTTTGGGAAATATCTTAAAATTAAGAACAATTAAGTACTTAAATTAAGTACTTTAAAACACACATTATATCACTTACAATGACAGATTTCAAATACATGTAGTCCTTATGCAGACATTTGCTAAAGGGCATCACAGTTCCTCTTTCTAAAGATGTGCATTTTGAAAATACAGTAAATATGATAATCACGTATGAAAAGTATTTTATCTATTAAATGAATTTTCTAATACCTGGAGTTACTGATGGCAATATTTCCCAGGATAAATGTAAACGAATAATAGGTTATATTTCATCATTAGGTACACAGCTATAAGATTTTGTCCTCTATTTTTCAACGTATCTATTTTCTACAGTTAAATGTAAATGAACGTATAAATGCATTTTCTGTTCTATTAAATTTCAAAGTAAATGGCAACATATTATGTGTTTATATTAGAAACAAGAAAACTCCACGTTTGTCACACTCTGAAAACTTTCCTAAAAGCTCTAGTGACGTCCTTGTTCCGTAGGCTGTAGATGAGGGGGTTGAGCATGGGTGTTATGATGGTGTAGATCACAGAGACCACTTCTTCCTGCTCGGGGGAGTGGTAGGACTTTGGCACAATATACTTGGTAATGGCAGCCCCATAGAAGAGCAACACCACAGTCATGTGAGATGAGCAAGTAGCCAAGGTTTTCCTGAGTCCCTGGCCTGATCCCATGCCCAGAACAGTGGACAGTATGCTTCCATATGAGCCCAGAATGGCTGAGAAGGGAGGTAGGAGAAAAATTACAGCACTGACATAAATACTCTTTTCGTATTGGGAAGTGTCAGCACAGGCCACTTTCAGGAGTGCTGGGATCTCACAGAAGAAATGATGGATTTCCCTGGAGGCACAGAAGGGGAGTGTCAGAGTATACACCACATGGATCAAGGCATTCAGCAGAGCACACAACCAGGTCACAAGCACCAGGAGCACACAGACCCTGGGGCGCATGAGGATGGGGTAGCGCAAAGGCTGGCAGATGGCCATGTAGCGGTCATAAGCCATCACCGCCAGCAGCAGGCACTCTGCACCAACAAGGGCATAGAAAAGGAACATCTGGAAGCTACACCCACCAAAGGAGATGCGGTGGTCCCCAGACAGAAAGACCACTGCCATTTTGGGGACAAACGTGCAGATGTAGAGGAGATCCATGAGGGACAGCTGGCTGAGCAGAAAGTACATGGGGGTGTGGAGAAGAGGGTCAGCCCAGATGAGGATGATTATTATGGTGTTGCCCAACAGGGCCACCAGGAGATCCAGCACCGTGAGTGTGAACAGGACCCAAGGCACGCGGGTGCCGTGGAACAGATCCAAGAGGACGAAATCACTGCCTGAGGTCTGATTGCTCAGCCATGCCATGCTCATGCTCCTATTTGGCAATTTGTGAATTTTTTTCCAAAAACATATTCTTCACAGTCTATAATAAAATTTACCAAATAAAATCATATACTGCTTTCTGATAGCTCAAATCCATTTATTTCCAAACCTATCATCTTGTTCCTTCAGGAAAATAATATATGTGTCTTTCACTAACTGTCTTAGAGACCACACAAGACTCTTCCACACACAAAACAGGTCCTGTGTGCTATTTTTGGATCAGTTGTTTAGTCTTCTGTCTTATCCGTCGTATGGAGTATGTACAGACAAAGTGAATGAGACTCCAGGGTCAGAATAAAGGCAAACAATCATCTATTATTTCTTTTCCACAATGACTTCAAATTAAATCTAGATATGTCACATGTTGGAAAAAGGAAATAATTTTTTTCTCTGAAGATTCATTTCACAAACATGTAATTAAATAGGACTTTTCCATGAAGCTGCACGGTTATATTGAGTCTTACAGATCTCGTCAAAAAGCAAGTGGCCTGAGGAGGAGAATATGGAAGACTAAAGCATGCAGACCTGGACACAGTGACTCTGGAAAGGAAGGAGGCCCAATGATCAGCAGCTGGCACAAAGACATGCCTGGCGGGAGCAGACTGAGCGTGGGAAATGCGCTTCTGCGCAGGAAGCAAAGTGGACTCACTGCCCTACAGATGGGGGAGCAGCAGCAACGAAAGGATAGAAGATCCCCAGGGATTTCCGTTCTCCTTTATTTTCTTTCCTTCATGTCTTACTCCAACATGAACTTAAAGCAACTTCTGAAGTGACCAGGACAGGAGAAAGCACAGTTTCCTGAGCTTATTGTGGGCTTCAATTCTGTGCTGAATGAAAATATTCAGGTTGTAATGCTGACTAACTACTTTTTCTCCTAAAAATATGTAAAATAAAGAACTTTCATGTATTGTAAGTTATAATGAGAACGCAAAAAATCTTAACATTAAAACATCATTGTATTAATCAGTGCAGAAAGCAGCTATTACAAGCGGAGTCAGTGCTGTTCAAAAACATCCAAAGCCCCTTGTGAGGTGCCACGTAACTGAATATACAAAACTCTAACACACAGGACAGAAATGACACCTGCTGTCCCTGCCCACATACACAGCGCCCACAGAGAGATGAAATGGAGGTCAGTGAGACCTGGCGTGCAATCATGTGGACTATGTGGGGGAATCCATACATGAACAATCCACAATCCCCACATTGAATTTGGTAGATTTAATATTATCATACATACAGTAGCACGCATTTCATTTAAATAAATAAAGGTACGCATGGCATTTTAAAAATTAAATACCTTTTACAACATCAAATACACCAGACAAAGTGGGGGTTGTTCCAAGGTCCTTCATTACCACACCACATACAAAATTCACCTCTTTCCTCAGCCTTTCCATTCCCAGGGAAATGAACAGCATACAGTGAGAATTAAAAGAGAACCGTACAGTCTGCCACCCCACAAAGACATTCATGGAGCCTGAAATTTTCCTTATTTCTAAGAACACAGGGCAGTCACTAGCTTCTCAGCCTCCAGAGAGAGCTAAGGAATGATTCCATTTTATAACTTAATTTTGTACTGATATATTAAAATGAACTTTATAAGGAACTTAACATGCCACTTTTTCTAAATACATTTCATTGGCCTCCAAAAACACCGATAAATTATTTCCAAAAGAGGTTCCTGACAGTTCATGCAATGTTTGTATTTTGATGTTTACTTAAATTATGCTACACATCAAAAAGGAACATACACATGTAGATATAGATGCATCTATGTACGTGTGCTTGTGTACAGAGTCCCATGAAATACTACCAACGAGAAAATTAACTGGTAGTCAACTCAATTACATCCTGAAAATGATCTCTTTTAATTCAGGATATGGCTAGCAATGAAACCAACAAGTAGCATGTGTTTAGAGAAAATCACGGGGTAAGCACATATAATTCTATGCAAATACAACATGTTCAGTCCCTTGAGTGTTGAAAATGTCTTTCAGGTAAGACTATGAACTTGGAGAGAGACAGCTGGTATTACACATTATGTGTCTTTCTTACATAAAAGTGGCCACTCCCTGAAACTTGGAGTTAACAAATTGTGCCATTTGACAATAAAATGAAATAGATTAACGAGTCTTCAATCAGAAATTGCCTTCTTATATAATATTTAACAAATAATGGTTTTAATTACACTAAACTGCTTATTTTGAGGACATAAAACGTGAATATTTGTTAGATGTGTAAATAATTTTAATAGATAGGATTTTCAAGATTTTCCATGAAGGACAGGCATTATATATTAATCAGCTTGGAAGGGGAACACACCTCTTCACACATTTCAGAGAAAAACACTCCTACTTACTCACAAGAACAAAATCAATGCTGCTCATGAAGTGTTGTTGATACACTTCAAACTTCTTCCAGGATCAGAATCACAAAGCCTGCCCAAACGAGAGGATAAATACCTTGAAGCCAATGCTTCAAAAGTCCAGGGTCAATGTGTCGTTGCACACTCAGCCATCAGATATACCGTCTCCAACTTCACTCGGTCCCTGAGGCAATTGTGTAGTAATTATCGTACCGTCCTTCATGACCCTGAAGTACTGGTTATGGCTACTTCATAACTGTTCAGCCTCTCCCTCAGGGAATACACTTTTCAAAAATGATGTGTGCTCAAAAAATTGAACAAATATCAATTTTAAAACAAAGATACATAAAAGTGTTGCTATTTCAAAAATTAAGCTATAAAAAATTTTACACTTTTTAACTTGTTATTCTGTAAAAATACTTTTATAGATTTTTGGCCATTCACACAAGCTGAGGTGGAAATGCTGCAAGGTGAAGGTGGGCCAACGGAAAGGGAAAAGCCCTGTGACTGCAGTCTTCGCAAGGAAGGTGCGTGGCTGGTGGAGGGAACCTCATTCATTTGGACAGGGGCCAGGAGCCACACCAGGTCCTCAAGATGAAGAGGGATGAAAGGTTCCCTCCTGCCTGGTGAAACAGCACAGAGCATTCTCTTTGAAGCAAAGGCAAACACTTTGGGAGAAACACTCAGGTGAAGCCTTTCACCTGAGCCTTAGCCCAGATGACAGAAGGATGTTTCCCCAACAACAACTCAGTACACTTTGCTCATTCACCTCAGGAATGGGGAAGACTACGACACACTTTTGAAGGTCACACTTGGAGACACAACGCCTATGAATGCCTAACATTATACCTAAGATTATAGGCTCAACTCCACACACATACCACATCACTATAGCTATAGAACTCTACTATTGTAACAGTGTATCATACGCAAAAATGTGGAAGATATAGAATATATATAAGGAGGAGTTCTTATAGAAACATGCAGACACATGTGTGGGAACTATATGTGTTTGAATGTGGGGGAACCAAGAACTATGGAAACTTTAAACTCAGCTCAACTTCATTCAGATTACACAAAATAGCACAATCAAGGCCTGAGCTCAGTCTCTATTACCTACAACATCGTATCTCTTATTTAACAGAATATTACAAAGGTGGCCATAGCATTAGAAGCAGAGCCAGAGAGCATACAGATTTCAATTATCACAGAAGGAATTAAAGCAACTATGAATAATATGCTCATGAATCAAATGGATGAATTATACAATGAAAATGTTGTCTTTGCAAGTGAACATGGAAATTGTAAGAAAGAACAAACATGAAGTCCACACTTGAAAAAATGCTTCAATTTAAAAATATCCTAATACAAATAAAAAGCCTTAGATGGAAACACAGTCAACTCATAAACTGAGAAAAGAAATCAACCAGCTTGAACTTATATCATACAAGATTTCACAAAGAGCAAAAAATAAATAAAAATTGGGAAAATCATAACAACCAAGAAACATGGGATGACTTCAAATGTATAGCACATGCATCATTGCAATACCACAATGAGAAAGAATAAATGAAAATGAATAAATACTTGGGGAAAAAAAGCCAAGATGTCCTGAAATAAACACCAAAACACAGTCCAGAAAGCTCCAAGGACTCATAGGAGGAAACATAGCAAAACATTGCAATCTAAGAATATAATGTTCAAAAAAACATTGAAAGACAATGAAGATAATGTCTTCAAAGGAACTAAGCAAGTATATAGCCTCAGTACAGTGACAAGGAAAAGACATACAGGTTTCTAATTAAAAACCATGCAGGGTCTTCACTGAAGGCTTAGGAGTTAAGTCTCCAGGCTAACACCACTACAGCCTGAGTTCTATCCCCAGCCAGGGAGCTAACCCACATATGGCACAGCAGATCTCTTTTGTTTTGCCAGCTGCTACCCTTAGCAATGTATTTCAGGAAATCTGCCATCTCTGCTCCCCAATCTCTCACTAGTGAAACAACTAAAGAAACAAACAAACAAACCATGCAGTAAGAAAGCAGTGAGGTGAAATATTTCAAGTGGTAAAATTATTAACTAATCGATTTCTCTAGAACTTTATATGCTTCATTATCAATCATAATTATGGGAAAAGGTAAAACATGCAGACAACCTAGGAGTATGAAACAGACCTGAGTTGTGCCACAAATAGTCTGCATTTACACATGAAGTGCTCTATTATGTTTTTTAATAATAACGTATATAGGGCCTCCCTGGTGGCACAAGGGGCTAAGCGTCAGCACTATGAAGCAAACCTCAGCTGCAGCAGGAGTTTGATCCCAGACCAGGGAGGTGACCCACATATGCAGCACACCTTTCCTATCATGCCCACTGTTCTACTCAGCAGTGTATTTCAACCTGTTGTGCTCCCCACTCTGTCTCTGGTGAATCCTCTCAGCCCACGCACCTCTGGCCTCTACCCCAGTTCTTGTATGCATAAATCAATAAATAGTTTTAAATAAAATAATAATGTATGTAGCTTAGGACTATTTAGTTTCCTATTAATTCGAGTAAAATTACATAAAATTTCTAAGGCACCATTAGAAAAATATATAAAGTTCAATATACTTGTTAAGGGAGGAGATTATAAAAATGAATCCATAACCAAATTCATTGCACCTAACATATATATAAAACAAATATTAACTGATGGTTAGGGAAAATAACACAGAATATAACAGTAGAGAACTGCAATGCCACACATTCAACAAAGGATAGACAATCCAGAAAGAAAATCACAAAGAAAACATTACACATAGACTACATTACACAAGACAGCCAATCAAATATTGAGTAGACACATTCTTCCCACTTACACACAGAACATTCCCCATTGCTGATTACATATCAGCCCAGAAGACATTTCATAGAAAATATGTAAAGACAAATATATTCACACATCTTTCCCAAAAAAAAAATATGAACTAGAAATCAATTACTAGATCAATACTTAAAATTCACAAATATGTGGGCCTCCCGGTGGCGCAGTGGTTGAGCGCTGGGTTGCAAAGTTGCCCGCGGCCTCTGCGGCGCAGGTTCGATCCCCAGCTGCTCCCCGGCCACCTGAGGAGGGTCCCACATGGTGCGCAGACCTCTCCTGCCGCCTGCTGCTCCCCTCAGCAGTGTATTTTGTCAGTCTACCTGCTCTGCTCCCCGCTTTGCCTCAGGTGAATTCTCTCACCCACCCGCACTTCTGACTGTACCCAGTGCTTGTATAAAAAATTAAAAAAAAAAAAAATCTAAAAAAAAAATTTAAAAAAAATTCACAAATATGTGAATATTAAACAATTATGGCCTGAATAACCACTGATCAAAGAAGAAATCTATAGAGAATGATAAAATACTTGACACTATTGAAAATGGGAACACAACATATGAAAACTCGACATGCAGTCAAAGTAAATATAGACAAGTTTATGACAATACACATATCCATTAGGGAAAAGGAAAGGATTCAACATTTAAACATCTGAAAAACAACCTAACATAAAATTCAAAATTTGGGGGGAAATGGGAGGAACAACAGTCCAAAATTCATAGAAGGAAGAGAATAACTAATGTACAAGAAAACAAACATGAATAAAAGACTAGAAAGCCAACAGAAAAGTACCATGTAACTAAAAGTTAGGTTTTAGGACAGAAATAAACTGATAATTTTGGTAGTCAAAATGACAGAGAAAGGGAGAAGGCTGGAATGAAAATATCAGAAATGAAAGACAAAAAATTAGAAGAAATAATAAGAAACAAAGAGGGCCATGTGTATTATGACGCTCGTATAATAAGAAATTGAACAAACTAGATAAGAACAGAAGGATCAGAAGTACCATAAACATAACCAGCTCAACATCAACTCATCCAGACAAATGCTGGAACCTCCAAGCCTGCAAGCAACTACATAATAGATCTGAGCACTTGCAGAAGCCACAAAAGGCCTGAAAAAAAAGAAAGGTAGGAATTAAGAAAGAAAGGTAAAATAAAACCATAGCAGGGACACCCTGGTGGTATAGGGAATTAAGACGCAACCTATGAAGCTGTCCGCAGCTGCAGCAGGAGTTTGATCCCTGGCCAGAGAGCAACCCACATGGCACAGCAGACCTCTCCTAACTCCTGCTACTCTCCTCAGCAGTGTATTTCAGTCAGTCTGCCTGTTCTGCTCCCACTCTATCTCTGGTGGATTATCCCACCCCCTACGCCTCTGGCCTATACCCCAGTTCTTGTATGCATACATAAATAAATCTTAAAAAATAAATAAATAAAACCATAGCATCAACTGTAGGATAAGTCAAATAACTTAATCTCCTAAGATACTAATAAAAATATTAAAGGTAACAATAAAATATGGAGAACGCAAACAGAATATGGGCAGACAAACATATATAACACATCGATACAAGAATCCAAGGGTATATGACATCACAAGATTAGAACTACTACTCAGGGTCTAAATGAAAAAGATATAAGACAGAGATTTCAGAATTATAATAAACTGAAAGAGACAGAAGAAAACTCAGAAAGCAAAATAATAAAAGCAACTCCAAAAGGCAAGTCAAAGTAATACAAGAGGACTCAGAAGACCTACTCAAATAGTTACACTAAATTCAGAAGAACAAAGAAATGAGCTCACAAAAAATTCAATGAACTCAGTGTGGGAATTCAAACTTTATAAGAAAATAACAGCAATTCATGATGTAAAGGGCTCAATAAATTAAACCAAGAACACTCCAAAAACTATGTAAGTAGAATAGATAAAAGTCAGGACTTAATCAGTCATTTAAGCAGTAATGCACTAGGCACCTAGTGCAGAAGAAAAGAGAAAAACAAGATATAAAAAAAAATGATGAAGAGGCAATTCAAGAGACAGCTGACACCATTAAGAAAGCCAACATAGGAATAATGAACTTCCCAGTAAAGGAGGAGACAAAGGGAAGCACAAAGGGTCTGTTTGGGGGAGTAGTAGAGGAAAACATCCCACATCCAGGAAAGGAATTAAATACTCCACTCCATGAAACTAAATGAACAGCTGATTAGCTACATTAACAAGATCTACAAAAAAACACAGCAAAGTGAAACTAGCAAGAGTTAAACAACTATGAAAAGAATATTTAATGTGGCTGGGGAGGCAGGTGGGAGCAGGAGAGCAGGTAACTTACAAAAGTACACCCATCATGCAAACTGGTCCACCCACTATGGAGAGCTGTGTGGAGATTTCTGGACCTACTAAACATAGAGCTTCTACATGATCCAGCAATTCCACTCCTAGGTATTTACCCAAAGGACACAGAAACATCAATTCCAAAGAGCACCTGCACCCCTATGTTTATAGCAGCACTGTTTACAATAGCTAAGCTTTAGAAACAACCCAAATGCCCAAAAATAGATGCCTGGGTCAAGAAGATGTGGTCCATATACACCGGAATATTACTCAGCATTCAAAAAAGATAAACACATGCAATTTGCAGCACCATGGATGGCGCTGGAAGGGATCATGCTTGGTGAAATAAGCCAGAAAGAAAAAGAAAAATACCGGATGGTCTCACCCATAGCAGGAATCTAGAAAACTTAAATAAGGGACCAGGAAAATGAATAAATATAAGAAAGTGAAAATCAAAATCAACAAAAAACTATGAACCAGAGACACTCTATGGGGGGTAGGGTCGGGAGGGGAGGTATTGGGGTCAAAATAAGGGGTTTGCAATTGTATGGGGAATATAAAAATAAAATTTATTATAAAAAAAATAAATGAAAAATAAAAAAATAAAAAATTTGTTAGATGAGAAAACAGAAAAAAAAAAAGGAACAAAAGTCCTCCCATCAGGCTTACATTAGGCTCTCAGCAGAAACCTACTGGCAAGGGGAAAATGGAATGATGTATTCAAACTACTCAATGATTAAAAACTTCCAGCCAGATATTATACCCTGCAATACTCGCTTTCAGATTCATGGGAGAAGTAAATACCTCTAAGACAAACAAAAGCTGAAGGAATTTGTAAACAACAGATTTCCCCTACAAGAAATGTTTCAGGGAGCACAAATATCTAAATCTCTGTGAAGAAAAAACACAAAAACTAAATAAGGATACAAACAGCAAGAATCAAAAAAATGAAACAAAAAATAGCAATAGTAAATGCTCACATGCCAACAATTACATTACTTATAGAGACAAAACCAGTCAATTGAAAGGTTAAGAGCAGTTATTGGTGGCCAGGGGGGTGGGGAACCATCTTTCTGCTTTCTCCCGTGGGTCAATCTGTGCTCCAATATAAATACAGATTTATACAGAATGGTTAGAAAACAACCATAGGAGAAAAAGGGACCCAAAAGAAGGCAGTGACAGCTATACTTACAGTTGTAAAAAGCAATCAAAAGACAGGGTGGACATTATATAATGATCAAGGAATCAATATATAAGGACAACATAAAACACATCTAAATCTACATGGATAGGTAGACACCAAAGAAGGAGTACTGAAGTATATAAGTCAACTGTTAACAAACTTCAAAACAGAAATTGGTCATAACACAACAGAGGTAGGGGAATTCCACACCCCACTTACAGTAGTGAACAGATAAATCAGACAAAAAACATCAACAAGGAAACAGTAGCCTAAAGTAAGTAATTAGACCAGATTGGCCTATTAGGCATTTATAGCATCAAAAAAATCTGAGTATACCTCCTTCAAATGTGCACGAGGAACCTTCTCCAGGACAGAACACATATCGAATCACAAAATAAATGTCAATGAAATCATGAAGATTGAAATCATATCAGTTGAAATCCTACCAGATCACAATGGTATCAAAATAAAAATCAAACACAAAAACAGGGAAAAAAACTCCAACATGTGGACACTGAAAAACACACTACTGGACCGTGATGAGGTTAATGAAGAAACCAAAAAAGATATTTAAAAGTATGAAAGCAAAGACACAATGTATCAGAACCTTTGGGATACAACATAAGCTGTTCTAAGTGGAAAAGTGTGTAGCAACACAGGCTTACAACAAGAAACAAGAAGATCTCTTATAAATATTTTAACATTACAGATTGAGAAATAGAAATAGAACAAATTAAACAAAACTCAGTAGAAAGAATAAAAATCAGAACAAAATAAATGAAGTAGAACTCTAAACTATAAGGGCAAAGATGAATGAAAACAAAAACTAGTTCTTTGAAAATATAAAATAGACAAAACTAGACTTAGACTCACTGAGAAATAAAGGGGGAGAAAACTATTAAACAGAATCCAAAAAGAAAGAAACGTTACAACAAACACATGAGAACTACAGAGGATCAAAGAGACAATTATGAAAGTCTTTATGAAAAACAGTATAGAGGTAGGGCCTCCCCTGGTGGCGCAGCGGTTGAGCACTGGGCTGCAAAGCTGCCCAGCTGCCCGCAGCCTCTGCAGCGCAGGTTTGATCAGCCTCTGCAGCGCAGGTTTGATCCCCGCCTGCCTGGCCAGGGTCCCACATGGCCCGCAGACATTTCCTGCCACTACCGCTGCTCCCCTCAGCAGTATATTTTCTCAGTCTGCCTGTTCTGTTCCCCGCTCTGGCTCTGGTGAATTCTCTCACCCTCCCACACTACTGACTGCACACAGTGCTTGTATAAATAAAGAATAAATCTTTTTAAAAAAAACAGTATAGAGGTTGCTCAAGTTATTAAAAACATATATACCATAAGACCCCACAATTGCATTCCTAAGTATAGACCCACGGAATACAAAAATACAAAAACATTTGAAAGGCTATATGCACTCCTATGATCACTGCAGCATTATTTACAATAACCACATTATGGCAAAACCTAAGTGTTAAATGACAGAGGAGTGGATTAAAAGATGTACTGTATATAAACAATAGAATATTATACATCTATAAAAAAAGATAAACTTGTACCATTTGTGACAACACGAATGTGACTGGAGGGGATGATTCTAAGTGAAATAAGTCAAAAGGAAAAAGACAAATACCGGATGAATTCATACATGTGCAATATAGAGAAACAAAACAAAGGAACTGATAGTATATCCCAATAAAGGGTTGGGATATATCTATTGAGTTTTAATTTTTTATAAAAATGAACTTCTTTAGATTTGGTCAAAATACATTTTTAATTGAGTATAATAGCTTTACGGTCATGTTCATGATGTTTTGGGTAGTATAGGATCTCTCTCTTCAGGTAAAATCAGCATAGTAAATTTTTACATAGCAAAGAGTTTCAAGCTTTTCTAAGATTTATAATAATTTAAATTTTAAGAATTTTATTGAGAGAAAATGCTATTGCAATCTATGAAGCTTCGAGAACAATAGAAAATTTTAAAATAGAAATCTTTCAAGTTGAATCTTCCAAGCTGACACAAACTACATTGTATATGTTGACATTTTATTAAATTTTACAGTGAAAAAATAGACAGAGGATCCAAATAGACCTTTTTCCAAGGAAGGCATAAAGATGGCCAACAGCTGCATGAAAAGATGCTTGTATCCCAAATATCAGGGAATGTAAATCGAAACCACAAGCTGCCCCATCAGACCTGTTAGAAAAACTGTGTAGCCCCTCATCTGTGACTTCACCTTCCGTGCAGTGGCATGGAAATATATTGAGAATATCATATCCACTATCATTATAGTAATAGTATGATCTTTCCATTTTATTGTGTTGTTTAACCTCTTAATTCATCTTATTTATAATATTTAACATAGCTATATATGTTTAGGGAAAATATGGTTTATATATGTTAGCTACAAACTGAATTCTAGGTGTCAACAGGGCATACTAGGATGTCTCTCCTGCAGAGAAGTGGGAGAGCACTAAAATGAAAAAGGCAAGAGACACATCTAGTGCTGGCAAAAAAAAAATGTGGAGAAAAGGGGACACCCCCGCACTGTGGTTGGAAATGTGTATAACCACTAATGGAGGTCCCACAAAAATTAAAATAAAGCAGCCATATGAAGCAGCAACTCCCCATCTGGGTATTTATCCAAAGAAAAAGAAAACACTGATTCAGAAATATATGTTCACCTATGCTCATCACACCTCATACACAATGTGAATAAACTAAGGTGCAAATGATGGATGGATGGATACTGGAAATAGGATGTGTGTCTATGTGTGTGTGTTTGTATAATGGAAAACCCTCAAACAATTTTTAAAAGATGAAAGACAACATGGATGGACGTGTAGGGAATAATACCAGGGAAAATAAGCCAAACATGAAAAGACAAATAACCTATGAGTTCACTCACATAGAAATCTAAAGGCAAATAAGACACAGTGAAAGAAAGATGGTCACAGGTGGAGTGATCCTGGGGTTGTGGTGAGATGCGTGAGGGGTCAGGAGGCTACACCCTAACAGTAAACTTGCTGTGATTCAGTGATCACTTCACAAGAATATGAATGTACATCACTAGGGAGTATTCCTGAAATACTACAATACTTCATGTCATTTATTACTCAATATAAAAACTGCAAAACATTCTATATTAACACACATAATACACACATAATGTAGAAATAAATTTTTGCTCAAAAATTCCAGGTCAGGTTATTAGAGCAAGCATTGTTTTGGGAAATGTCTTAAAATTTGGAAGAATTAAGTACTTTAAAACACACATTGTATCACTTACAATGATAGATTTTGAATACATGTAAGTCCTAGTGCAGAAGATTGCTTAAGGGCATCACAGTTCCTCTTTCTAAAGATGTGCATTTTGAAAATACATGATAAATGTTAAAAATTATGATGTTATAGTTTATCATAAGGTATGTGATTATATATATTTCCCTTTATTTCTCAACATAACTGTTTACTAAGATGAATGTATAAACACATGCTCTATTCCATTTCAAAGCAAATGGCAAAGTATTATGGGTTTACATTACATACAAGAAAACTCCACATTCGTCACACTCTGAAAACCTTCCTAAATGCTCTAGTGACGTCCTTGTTCCGCAGGCTGTAGATGAGGGGGTTGAGCATGGGTGTTATGATGGTGTAGATCACAGAGACCACTTCTTCCTCTACAGGGGATTGGTAGGACTTTGGCAGAAGGTACTTGATGGTGGCAGCCCCATAGAAGAGCAACACCACAGTCATGTGAGAGGAGCAAGTAGCCAAGGTTTTCCTGAGAGCCTGGCCTGATCCCATGCCCAGAACAGTAGAGAGTATCTTTCCATAGGAGCCCAGAATGGCTGAGATGGGAGGTAGGAGAAAAATTACAGCACTGACATAAACACCCTTTTCATACTGGGAAGTGTCAGCACAGACCACTTTCAGGAGTGCTGGGATCTCACAGAAGAAATGATGGATTTCCCTGGAGGCACAGAAAGGGAGTGACAGAGTATACACCACATGGATCAAGGCATTGAAGAATGCACCCAGCCAGGTCACAAGCACCAAGAGCAGACAGATCTTGGGACGCATGAGGATGGGGTAACGCAGAGGCTGGCAGATGGCCACATAGCGGTCATAAGCCATGACCGCCAGCAGAAGGAACTCTGAGCCACCAAGGGTGGTGAAGAGAAACATCTGGAAGCTACATCCAACAAAGGAGATGTGGTGGTCCCCAGATAGAAAGTCCACTGCCATTTTGGGGACAAACGTGCAGATGTAGAGGAGATCCATGAGGGACAGCTGGCTGAGCAGAAAGTACATGGGGGTGTGGAGAAGAGGGTCAGCCCAGATGAGGATGATTATTATGGTGTTGCCCAACAGGGCCACCAGGAGATCCAGCACAGTGAGTGTGAACAGGACCCAGGGCACCGGGGTGCCGTGGAACAGATCGAAGAGGACGAAATCACTGCCTGAGGTCTGGTTGTTCAGCCATGCCATGCTCGTGCTCCTATTTGGTAATTTGCAATTTTTTTTGAAAACATACTTCACAGTCTATAATAAAATTTACCAAATAAAATCATACACTGCTTTCTGATATCTCAAATTCATTTATATCCAAACGTATCATCTTGTTCTTTCAGGAAAACAATATATGTGCCTTTCACTAACAGTCTTAGAGACCACACAAGACTCTACCACATGCAGAGAAGCTCTTGTGTGCTATGTTTGGGTCAGGTGCTTAGTCCTCTTTCTTATCCATAGGATGGAGCATGTACGGACAAGGTGCACAAACTTCAAAGTGAGAATAAAGGCAACCTATTATCAGTTACTTCTTTTCCACAATGACTTCCAATTAACTCCAGAAATCTCACGTCTTGGAAAAGGGAAATAATTTTTTTCTCTGTGGATTCATTTTACAAACACATAATTAAATAGGACTTTTGCTTGAAGCTGCACAGTTACAGTGCGTTTTACAGATCCAGTCCAAGAAGCAAGCTGCCTGGGGAGGAGAGTACGGAGGACTCAAGCGTGCAGACCTGGACACAGTGACTCTGGGAAGGAAGAGGGTCCGAGGGCAGCAGCTGACATAGAGACATGCCTGGCAGGAGCAGACTGCACGTGGGAAATGCGCTTCTGCAGAAAGCAGAGTGGACTCACTGCTCTGCTATGGGAGCACAGCAGCAACTACAGGGCTAGAAATCTCCAGGGATTTCCCCTCTCCTTTCTTTTCTTTCCTGCTTGGATTTGTTCCAACTTGAGCCTAAAGCAACTTCTGAAGTGACAAGGACAGGAGAAAGCACTTTCCTGAGAGTATCTTGGGCTTCAATTCTGTGTGGATGAAAATATTCAGGTTGTTATAGTGACAAGCTACTTTTTTTCCTAGAAAGGATGTAAAATAAAGAATTTTCATATATTTTAAGTCATAATGAGAAAACAAAAAAGCTTCATATTAAGATCATATCATTGAATCACTGAGTGCTGAAAGCCGCTATTGCAGGTGGCATCAGTGCTGTTCAACAACATCCAGAGCCCCTTGTGAGGTGCCACATAACTGAATTCACAAAACTCTAACACACAGGACAGGAATGACACCTGCTGTCCCTGCCCACATACGCAGCGTCCACAGAGAGATGAAATGGAGGTAGCGGTGTGCAATCATGTGGACTACGTGGGGGAATCTATACATGAACAACCCACAATCCCCACACAGAATTTGGCAGATTTGACATTATTTTACATAAAATAGCATGTATTCTATTTCAATAAATAAGGGTATGCAAGGTGTTTTAAAATTAAATACCTTTTAGAGATTAAATAAGCCAGACAAAGTGGGGGGTGTTCCAAGGCCCTTCATTACCACACCACATACAAAATTCACCTCTTTCCTCAGCCTTTCCATTCCCAGGGAAATGAACAGCATACAGTGAGAATTAAAAGAGAACCGTAGAGTCTGCCACCCCACAAAGACATTCATGGAGCCTGAAATTTTCCTTATTTCTAAGAACACAGGGCAGTCACTAGCTTCTCAGCCTCCAGAGAGAGCTAAGGAATGATTCCATTTTATAACTTAATTTTGTACTGATATATTAAAATGAACTTTATAAGGAACTTAACATGCCGCTTTTTCTAAATACACTTTATTGGCCTCCAAAACACCAACAGATTATTTCCAAAAGAGGTTCTTGATTAATGTATACGAGGCCCATCAATGCAAAGTGGTAAAATACGTCATGCAAGTTTGTATTTTGATGTTTACTTAAAATATGGTCCACATGGGCCTCCCTGGTGGCGCAGTGGGTTGATCGCAGCCCTGTGAAGCTGTCCGTAGCCTCTGCAGCGTGGGTTCGATTCCTGGCCAGCCAGGGAGATGCCCACATGGCACGGCAGACCTCTCCTGCCTCTCGCCTGCTGCTCCCCTCAGCAGTGCTTTCAGTCCTTCTGCCTGTTCTGCTCCCCGCTCTGTCTCTGGTGAATACGCTCACCCTCCTGCGCCTGTGGCCTGTACCCCAGCTCTTGTATAAAAATAAATAAATCTTCAACAAAAAAAAAATATGGTACACATTAAAAGAGGAACACACAGAGGCAGATATAGATGCATCTATGTATGTGTGCATGTGTACAGAGTCCCATGAAATACTGCCAATGAGAAAAATTAATTGGTAGTGAACTCAATTACATCCTGAAAATGATCTCTTTTAACTGAGGCAGGTGAGTAACAATTCAATCAAAAAATAGTGTGTGTTTAGAGAATACCACGGGGAAAGCTCATGTAATTTTACTTAAGTGCAACACGTCAAGTCCCTCCAGTGTTCAAAATGTCTTTCAGGTTAAGACTGAACTATGAGAGAGACAGCTGATATGAACAGGTTCAGTCTTTCTTACATAAAATTGACTGCTTCCCTGACCCTGGAGTTAGCATATTGTACCTCTTTGAAAATAAAATGTCACCAGATTATCAACCTTCAATCAGAAATTCCCTTTCTAGATAATATTAGTACAAAAATTACCATTTTAAATAAACTAAACTGCTTATGCTGAAGGAATAAAATGTGAATAATTTATAGATGTGCAAATAAATTTAATAGATGGGTTTTTCTGAGGTTTCCCATTATACACACTAGGAGAGAGCATCCTATATTAATCAGCTTGGAAGGGTAACACACCTCTTCACACATTTCCAGAGAAAAACACTCCTACTTACTCACAAGAACAAAATCAATGCTGCTTATGAAGTGTTGCTGATACATTTCAAACTTCTTCCAGGATCAGAATCACAAGGCCTGCCCAAACGAGAGGATAAATACCTTGAAGCCAATGCTTCAAAACTCCAGGGTCAATGTGTCCTTGCACACTCAGCCATCAGAGACACTGTCCCCAAATGCACTCGGTCCCTGAGGCAAATGTGTAGCAATTATCTCCCCATCCTCATGACCCCAAAGCACTGATTACAGCTCTCTCCCATGTATGTGCAGCCTCTGCCTCAGGGAATACACCTGGGTGAGTGATGTGTGCTCAACTGGAGCAAATATCAATTTCAAACCAAAGATACATCAACTTGTCGCCAGCTGTTTCAAAATAAACTATCTATCAAAAAAAGTTACACATTTTAATTTGTAATGTTGTAGAAATACTTTCACAGGTTTTTGGCCGTTCACACAAGCTGGGGTGGAAATGCTGCAAGGTGAAGGTGAACCAACGGAAAGGGAAAAGCCCTGTGACTGCAGTCTTGGCAAGGAAGGTGCGTGGCTGGTGGAGGGATCCTCATTCATTTGGACAGGGGCCAGGAGCCACACCAGGTCCTCAAGATGAAGAGGGATGAAAGGTTCCCTCCTGCCTGTGTGAAAGAGCACAGAGCATTCTCTTTGAAGCAAAGGCAAACACTCTGGGAGAATAATCTTCACCTGAGCCTTAGCCCAGAAGGATGTTTCCCCAACAACAGCTCAACACACTTTGCTCACTCACCTCAGGAATGGGAAGGGAAAACGTAATTTGGAAGTTCACTCTTGGGGACACACAGCCTATGAATGCCTGAAATTTATTCCTAAGATAATAGGCTCAAGACCACACAATTAAAAGGGCCCAATGAAGGCCTTTGCTCTCATGTAACAGAAAATTACAAAGGTGGTCATTAGCATTAGAAGCACAGTCAGATAGCATACAAAACTGCAATTATCACAGAAGGAATTGAAGCAAGTATGAACAATATGCTCGTAATCAAATGGATAAATTACACAACAAAAACATGGTATCACGGCAAGTAAACAATGGCAGCTGTAAGAAAGAATCAACATGAAGTCCACATTGGAAAAATGCTTCAAAGTAAAAATATGATAATATACAAGGGAACAAAGATGAAATAATTTGTTGTCACTGGTAAGAGGCATAAATTGTACACTATGAAGAGAAGAAAAATAAAATTTTTAATTTTTAAAAAGTTTAAGAGAAATAAGGAAGCCTTAGATGGGACAGTCAGTCAAACCATCAGCTGAGAAAATAATCAAGCAGCTTCAATATTTGTCCATACAAGATTTCCCAAATAGAGAAAAAAAAAGGGGGGGGAAGGTTGGGGGACATAAGACCCAAGACGTTTGGGGTGATATCAAAGACAATTAGGCAAGAGAGAGCTATCAAAGGAACCCAAGTAGGAAAGAAGTGAAACTATCATCCTATTCAGGTGACAGGATACTATGTAGAGTCTTCGAAATATCCACAGAAAACTAAAACAATGCACGTGTTTAGTGAAGTTCCAGATTACAAAATCGATACCCAAAATCAGCAGCCTTACTATATGCAAACAAATCAATGTTAAGAGAGAGAGATCAGGAAAACCATTCCATGTGCAAATGTGCACACGCAAATTAAATACCTGGAAATGAGCCTAACAAAGGGGGTGCAAGATCGCGCCAAGGAAAACTACAAAACACCGAGAAGAGAAGACCGAGAACTGCAAAGGTCCTCTCTGCTCAGGGACTGGAAGAACCAACGCCAGAAAATGGGCTCCGACCAAAGCAATGTACAGATTCCGCGCAGCTCCCGGGCACGTCTCATGACAGTCTTCACAGAAATGGGCCAACACTGGTGAAGCTCACGTGGACAACCACCGCCTGCACAGCAGGAGGCCTCAGACTCCCGGGGGAGGCGCAAGGCGCTGACTCCCCGACTTCCGAGGCCACCCCAGAGCGACTGCAGGAGAAACCGGGCTCCCAGATCCACCTGGCGCGAGCAAGGGAGCCCCCGAAGACGACGGCCAGGGAGGAAAGGCGCAGGTCCCTGGGGAATCGGGAGGGGAGATGACCGAGGGCGGCGCGGGCCGGCCGCCCCGGGAAGCTGCGGGGACCGTCCCGGCGACAGGGAAGCTCGGAACCCGCCCGGCGCGCCCTCCGGCCAGCAGCGAGGGGAGACGCAAAACCAAAGCCCAGAGCGAGCTGGAGATCCGGGGGCGGGAAGGCCCCGCTGCCGGCCCGGCACCCCCACCCCGGGCAGGCACCCCCGGACCCAGGCGGACTCCCAAGGAGGGGGAACTGCCCGGGCATCAGAGGAGAGAAGGGCTCCCCGAGACCCCGGGCGCCCAGGCGGGCGCGAGCCGTGCGGAGAAGCGGGCGCCCGGGAGCACGCGGGCCTGGGCCGCCCGGTCCCCGCACCCGCGACCTGGGGCTGCGGCAGCCACGGGGGCGACACCGAGGGGACGGACCCTCGCCGGATCATCGGAACCAGCGCCCGGGCGCAGGAGCGGGTGCAAAGGCGCCATTTCGGGGACACTGACGGGGCCAGCGCCCGCGTCCTGGACCTGGGGGCTTGGAACTGAGCCCGCGGGCAGGAAACTCGGGGCTGGGATCCCCGTGACAACAGGGTAGGGGCAGACACAGCACCCCACGCCACGGAGGCACCACAGCCACCCCTCCCTGCTCCCCGGAGACCCCGGGGAGGAAGCACAGTTCGGGGGACACGAGGAAAGCTCTCCGGCGCCACCCGGTGGTCAGAACAAAATCCCCGACTTCGTGACGGGTGGCAGCCGGGGGTTCCAAAACATCCTCAGGCTCTGCGAGGGGGTGGGCCACGCAACATTGGGCTTCACGGAAACGAGGTGTGGCGCGAGACCCCATTCCGGAACTGCGGGGCGGGCGTGGGCTCCAGGGCAAGGACACGCCGCGACGGTGGGCACGGCGCAGGGGACGGCCAGCGGCTTGGGTCTGAGCACTAGAGCCAGAACTCAGGGCGCGGGACCCACAGCTGCAGGCGCGGCCCGCGGTGAACACGGGGTGCACACAGCGCGCAGCGCGAGGACGGGCCTGGGTTGAGGTCGCCCCTCCGGCCCTCGAGAACCACAGGGAAAGCACAGGCTGCGAGGAGCGGTCTCTGGCGCCACCTCGTGGCCGGAGCAAAATCGCCAACTAGCTACTTCCCCGGGAGAGCAGGGCGAACACGGAGCGGGGGCTGTGAGAGACGATGCCCAGCAGCACAGCCAGGGCATCAACACCCCGGCGGCGTTTTGGCAGAACAGGGCTGGACTTGACTGGTAAACAGAGTCCAACACCGCGAAGGCGCAATCCAGAGAGAGGCACCCCAACGCCAGTGGCACGACGACCCGACACGTAGAACTCATTAGAAAGCAAACAGCAAGAAGAAGGAAAAATAGAAACAACCAAGCATGCCCGCAGGAGAGGGACACGCCGCAAAAAGAAAATCAGTCACCTGCCTTCTTTGTCGGTCTATTGTTTCCCAACCTTCTACTTTCAGTCTGTGTTTATCTTTTGTGGTTAATGTGTTTCCTGGAGACAGCAGGTTGGATTTGTTTTTTAATCCAGCCTGCTACTCTGTGTCTTTTTATTGATGAGTTTAACCCATTTACATTTAGAGTTAATATTGATATGCTGGCATCTGTGTTTGCCATTTTGTTTGTCTTTTTTGTGATTTTATTCCTTGCTCTATTCCTCTGTTGGTTTTGGCTTTAGGACTTCTTGTAGAATTTTTTGCAGTGGGGGTTTAGTTGTGATGAATTTCTGGAGTTTCTGTTTGTCTGGGAAGGTCCATATTTTTTCTCCGTAGAGGAAGGAGAGCTTTGCAGGGTAAAGTATTCTTGGTTGACATTTGCTGTCTTGAAATTTGCTGAAGATGTTACTCCATTCTCTTCTTGCCCATAATGTTTCTTCGGAGAAGTCTGAAGTTAACCTGATTGGTTTTCCCTTATAAGTTATCTGTTTCTTCCCCCTTGCCAGTTTCATTATTTTTTCCTTGTCTTGGACTCTTGCAAGCTTTACTATTAGGTGTCTTGCTGCAGTTTTCTTTTCACTGTGGTAAGTGAGATTTCTTCTCACTTCTTGCATGTCTATATTCGTTTCCTTTTTCATACTTGGGAAATTTTCTTCAATTATCTCCTTGAATAATTTCTCAGTTGCTTTGTCTCTCTCCTCACCTTCTGGAATACCTTTAACTCTTACATTTCCTCTCTTCATGTAGCCTGATGATTGTCTAAGAGTCTCCTCATACTGCTTCATTTGCACTTCCCTCTCCTTTTCTCTTTTGGTTCTTTTTATTTCTGTATCTTCAATAGGACTGATCCGTTCTTCCATTTCATCGATTCTGTTTTCATTGCTTTTCCCAGAGTTCTTTATCTCCTCTAGTAATCTTTTAATCTCCTGCGTTTCTTTTCTTTTCTTTCCTAAGGTCTCAATTTCATTCTTCAGTTCAGTGATTATTTGTCTCAAATCATGTTTTCCTTTTCATTTTCTTTCTGCTTTTTAATCATGATGATCACTAATTCTCCATCTGATAGGCCACGAAGTTCGTCCAAGTCATTGTTGAGCTCTGGTGGCTGTATTTCTTTTTGTGGTGTGTCCTCCTGTGGGATTACTTCGTTATTTATACTTTTCCTTCTCCCTGTTATTTGCTTTCTTTTAGTTCTATGTGTTGGGGTGCTGTGCCACTGGTGTTGGTGGGCGTCTCTTTGGAGTGCTCCTTTAGGTGTGTCGGAAACTGTTTACCAGACTGAGACCAGCACTGTTAGGCAAAAACTCCAGGAGGGTGTTGATGCTGTGTTGCTGGGGACTGTCCCTTACAGTTCCTTCTCTCTGTATTTACTCAGTTCCAACAGGGAATCAGCTAGTTGGTGATTTTGTTCTGGTCGTGAAGTGGTGGCAGAGACCCATACTTGCTGACCTGTGCTTTTTCCCAGTGGTTCTCTGAGAAACAGAGAGGGGGCAGAGAGGAGCACCTCAAAACAGGGGCTCTTATTCCAGCTGGGTGCTGTGTCTGCCCCGTGTTCACCCTGTGCTGTGCCCGCAGCTCTATGGATCCCATGCCCTGAATTCTCCTCTCTAGTTTTCATTACCAGGGCTATCAGATCCAAAACGCTGGCTGTCACCCTGTGCAGTGACCGCTGCTATGGGTTGTCCCACGCCCTGGATCCTGCACCTACCTCTCAGTTCCAGGATGGGGTCTTGCTCCACGCCTTATTTCCCTCCTTATCCCCATTTGCATGGCCCACCCTCTCACAGCCTGAGGGTGCTTTGGGGATCCCTGGTTTCCAACTATCAAAATGTTGGTGATTTTTTTTCTCGTCACTAGGTGGTGCCAGAGATCTTTCCTACTGTCCTTCCAGAACTGTTTTTCTCCCATGGGTCCAGGGGAATAGAGTGGGAGTGGCGTGGAGCGCCTCAATGGCGTGGAGGTGCTGTGTCTGCCCTGTGCCCCACTGTCATGGGGATCCCATGCCCGAATTTCATGCCCTGGGTCTCTGTTCCTAAGCCCTCCAATCCAGGATGCAGGCTGTAGCCCAGTTCAGTGACCGCAGAAACGGCACCTTTTGCACCCCGCTCCCATATCCGGGCACCTGGTTTCTGATTACTCAATGAGGGACATTCACCTCAATGAGGGCACCAGCGCATCTCCCAGCAAGACTAGGTCGCAGGCGCTGGGACCTGGACAGCCAGGATTCCCAATCTGTGTATGCTTTTCGAGCTCTGCTTTTCCGCACAAGCTTACCGGCTGGCCTTGGGCTATTTGTAGGTCTCCATGGAGTCCTTGTTTTCCTCTAATGGCACCTGGAGCTATTCACTCACCTCCATAGCAATTACTGCACTGATCTCCACAGTTCCAGTTCACAGGGTGCAGTGCCTGAAATAGTTCCTTTCCACTCACAGTCCCGCCTGATGTGTAGTTTGTTCTTGTTGTTTGGTTTTTTTTTCCTCCTTTCTGTTGCTGACGTTGTGGGTGGCGGAGGGTAGCAGGGTGCTGAGATTTCCTCCCTTCTCCTCCTCTATTATGGCAACTTTCTTCTTCGGGCAGTTTGCCAGAGTCGCCTGTTTATCTTCCATGTCCCAGTTCTCACAGGGACCTCCCTGTTAACTTTTTCTTTTTATGGGAGGAATTACTCACAGTCTTTCCCCACCACCACGTTGATCACTCCCCCTCAATATTAATTCTAAATTTAAATGGATTAAACTCATCAATAGAAAGACACAGAGTAGCAGGCTGGATTAAAAACCAAAAGCCAACCTTCTGCTGTCTCCAAGAAACGCATTTAACTACAAAAGATAAACATAGAATGAAAGTAAAACATTGGAAAACAAGGCTACAAGCAAATGGACAAAGAAGAAGGCAGGAACACCTGTATTTATACCAGGTGAAATAGACTTCAAATTAAAAAAGGTACAAAGAGACATAGACAGACACTACATTATGATCAAGGGGACAATACATCAGGAAGATATAACACTCATCAACATATACTCACCAAATGAACAAGCACTAAAATATATTAGATGATTATTGTCAGCTCTGAAAACAGATATTAAAGAAAATGCAAATATAGTAGGAGACTTCAACACCCCACTCTCACCAGTGAATAGATCAATGAGACAAAAAATAAACAAAGACACTAGAGCCCTAAATAAAGACATAGAACTCATGGACTTAACAGACATTTATAGGACACTGCACCCAAAAAAAATCTGAGTACACATTTTTCTCTAGTGCGCATGGATCATTCTCCAGAATCAATCGCATACTGGGCCACAAGACAAACATCAACAGATACATGAAGATAAAAATCATTCCAACTATCTTCTCTGATCATAAGGTATCAAGTTAGAAATAAATCATGAAAAGAAAACAAGGAACCCTCCCACATCATGGAGATTGAAATCCACACTACTGGAAGACCACTGGACTAATGAGGAGCTCAAAGAAGATGTTAAAAAATACTTTGAGTTGAATGACAAGGAGGACACCACTTTCCAGAATGTATGGGATGCAGAAAAAGCAGTAATTAAGAGGAAAATATATAGCAATACAGGATCACATCAACAAACAAGAAAGAACTCAAAGAAACAACCTAATCTCACATCTCAAAGAGCTAGAAAAAGAACAACAAAAATCCCTAAAGCCAGTAGAAGAAAGGAAATAATAAAAATCAAAGCAGAAATAAACAAACTGGAAATTAAAAAAACAATCCAAAAGATCAATGCAACCAAAAGTTGGTTCCTTGAAAAATATTAAAACAGACAAACCTCTAACCAGGCTCACAAAGAAAAAAATGGAGAAAACAATAAATAGGATTACAAATGAGAGAGAAGAAATCACAAAAGACTCAGTAGAAATCAAAAGAATAATCAGAGATTACTATGAACAATTATACGCAAACAAATTCAACAACCTAGAAGAAATGGACCAATTCCTACAATGATATAATCATCCAAAGCTGGACAAAGAAGAAATAGAACAACTAAACAGACCAATTGAGGCAGTAATCAAAGCACTCCCCAAAAACAAAAGCCCAGGCCCAGACGGCTTCACAAATGAATTCTACTAAACGTTCAGCAGTGAATTAGTGTCTATCCTACACACGCTTTCCAAAAATTGAAAAAGAAGGAATGCTACCAAATATGTTCCAAAAAGCCAGCATCACACTAATACCAAAACCCAACAAAGACAGCACAAAAAAAGAAAATCACAGGCCAATCTCCCTAATGAACACTCATGCAAAAATCCTCAACCAAATCCTTGCCAACAGAATCCAACAATGCATCAAAGGGATAGTACACCATGATCAAGTGGGATTCATCCCAGGGGCACAAGGATGGTTCAACATACAAAAATCAAGATGTGTAATACAACACATCAACAAAAAGAAAAAGGAAAACCATATGATCACATCAATAGATGCTGAGAAAGCATTCTACAAAGTCCAATATCCATTTAGAGGAAGGCCCTTGAAATTCTTGGGATAGAAGGAACATACCTTAACATGATAAAGCCACATACGACAAACCCACTGCCAACATTATTCTCAATGGCGAAAGCTGAAGGCCTTTCCTTTAAGATCAGGAACAAGACAAGGATGTCCTCTCTCACCACTGCTCTTCAATATAATACTGGAGGTCCTAGCCAGGGCAATAAGACAAGAGAAGGACATACAAGGATTCCAAATAGGGAAAAAAGAAGTAAAACTATCACTATTTGCAGATGATATGATAATATACATAGAGAACCCTAAAAACTCCACAGAAAAACTACTCAAAATAATCAACCAGTTCAGTAAAGTAGCAGGATATAAAGTCAACACACAAAAATCGGTAGCCTTCCTATACACAAACAATCAATTGGAAGAAGAAGAAATCAAGGACGTCAATCAAGCTTTCAGGAAAGTTTTCAAAATATGACAATATAAGGTTTCCTGGTACCCAATGTAAATACACAATGGCGATGGTGTTTGCTTTGAATGGATAGAACCGGTTTTTATATTCTTTTGCAGCCGATGTCACCATCAGTGTAGACGTGGTTATTAATATGACATGCAAAATATATTTTTATTCCTATGTAATTTTTCATATATGGCAATTTTCAAAGCGTATGGTTCAGAGGGAGAAGAGCCAAGTCATCTTGAAAATTTTGTCTTTAAAAATTTAGATAGATTCCAAAACTACCGTTGTAAAAATACAATGATTTATTTTAAAACATAGATAGTTTTTATAAATTTTGAAATTTTCTCTTAAAATAGTATACTCTTAAAAATACTAGCTATAATTCACTGACCTGGAATTTTGAATGAAAATTTATTTCTCCATTAAATATATTAATACCATTTTTAACATTTTGGGTTTTCATACTAATAATTAATATGCAATAATAGTTTGGATTTTGAGTACAACACAGTGATTTGCCTGTGAACTGCTCATTCACACTTCGTTACCCCACACACCACAGAAGGCAACTGTGAGGGTTCATCCTCTTGCCTCACTTCAGACGCCACCCACACCCCACGCCCACTTTCATCTGGTAGCCACCTTTCATTAGTGATCATCTATTCTCTCAACTGTGGGGACACTAGGAGCCTCCCAGTCAAGTGTCAGATCTGGCCACCAGGGTGCACCTGCCACTGAACAGCCACATCCCCACAACAGCCCAGGGGCCGGCCCCCGCCTGTACCCACCCTTGGATGCTCAGCTCTGCAGTCAGGCTTCTACCATTAGTTTTTAAGTTGGTCTTTCTCTGACTCTCAGTTTGGCATCTCTAGATTCTGCACATTACTGGCCCATCTGGTATCTGCCCTTCCCATCTGATGTATTTCGCATAGCATCATCCCTCTGCTCTGTGTCTCGTTTGCTTTTAGATTTCCAGGTGAGTGAACCCACAGGGCATTTGTCTCTTCCTCTGACTTGCTCCCCCCCAGGACATCCAAGGTGTCACATATGGTGACATTTCAACTTTTTAAAAATTGTGTGAGGGTCTCCCCATACACAACATGTACACACACACACACACACCATACCACTTCCCTACCCACCCACCCATCATTGGAACCTCCGTTGGTTCCCGTGTGTGGTGGTGTGAGGAACATAGGTGATCATATATATTTTTTAATTAGTTTTTTTCTTTTCCTTTGGATAAATACCCAGAAGTGGAATTGATGGATCATATGAATTTTACTGTAATTTCTGAGGAATACGTGTCTTAATATACTGATCCCCAACAGTGCATGGGGGTCCCCTATCCCCACACCTTTGCTCACACTTGCTGTCCCTTGTCTTCATCACCACGGTACTCCCCCTTATCCAGGCCCATCCTCCCAAGGTCCCCAAGTGGAAGCCTAAAAATCAGATCCTACCAAACTGGACAGCAACTATTTTTCCTAAACATACTCAGCTGTGTGAAAGATTAATGTACAAATTAGGCAAAGTCAGACATTCATAATGAGCAAAGTTAGAAAAGATCGTTGTGTTAACTATTGATCTCTAAAAATATCTCACTGTAGGTGAGTGATTTAGAGTTCCTCCAAGGAGCCCTCTCAGGGCTGCTGACCGTGGCAGAAGTCGCAGCCAGTCCTCGGGAGTGATGGGGCAGCTCACGTGGCTTGGAGTGGGACACTGAGCGCCCTCCCCAGCTGGGACACTGGGCGCCCTCTCCTGCACCTGAGCGCCACCTTCATGGCTTCCTTGGCAAAGGCCTATTTGGATCCTTTGCTGTTTTCACACCATAAAATTTAATCTCTGAAATGCGGACATGTGCACCGTAGCTTGTGTCGGCTGCAGGTTCAACTTTAAAGATGTCTACTAGAAACCTCTCTAGTGGGTGAAGCTCAGTGTTTCTAAATGATGACTTCAATACAATCTCACGCTCGTTCACATTATGACAAATCGTAGAAAACCTAAACTGCTGATAACTTTATAAACCTGACAGACACATTCTGACACCATCACTGACATGCTTTCTACTATTTTCTTTAGCTAGACTCGTTGATGTAACTGCTCGTATTAAACAGCTGTGTTTTATTGCTCTTTATGACGGTCACAAACGGCCACATCCCTCCTTGCAAGCGAAGCGTGTCCCGTCGCAGGTCAGCCACACCCCCCTGGTCCCTCCGGGCTGTGCTCGGCTCGGCCGCCCTGACCGCCCGCCGGGAGGGCGCCGGGACGCGACCCTCCGAGCAGGTGCCTGGCCTCTCCCGGCACCCGCCTCACGGCACTGCGGTCACGCGTGGCCCGGGGTCCTGGGTGCGCCCCTCTGCGCGGCGCCGTGCCGGGCGCGAGGGGTGGCGGGGCCGCCGCGAGGGAGAGGACCTTGGCCCTAAGGAGGCGTCCAGCTCCTCACCAGAGCGCGGGGCTGCCTGCGGGGGGGGGGTGTCTGGCCTGTCTCACACTGGGGTGGCCCCTTCCCCCCTCGCTCCAAGCATCCTCACCACAGATGCGCCTTGCGTCTCGCCAGAGCCGCCTCTGCGCCCGCCAAGGGGTGAGAGGGTTTCTGTCGTTCCTCTCCGGGAAGGGGTCAGTCCCCTGGGCGATCTGAGCTGTGGCCCGAGCCTGCCCCCGAAAAAGCCCACCGCGGGGTGGCCACGACCCTTGACTGTGGCGGCTCCTGAGAGCAATGTTACAATTGCCACAATTTCGCATTAATATTGGGTGGCTGTGCTGTTTTGGCACAATCAGCCCTCTGCCCCTGCGTGCTGGACTGGACAGTCAATGACGGGTAAGATCAGAAAGTAAGTTCTGACAACCTAAGACAGGCGCAGTCCCCGAGGGGATTTAATGGTTCCCACCTTTTTGTCTATGGAAAATAACTGGAACAAACAGGCCTAGGAGTTGTTGAGGCACCACCAAAACATGTTGTTAATCATTACCAGTTACTAGGCTCATAGTGAAGGAATGCAATTATGGGAAACATGTTCTATTACTTGTAGTAAACAATATAGCCAAATACAATTATGAGGATAAATAGTAAAATATAGGACATATAAAAATAGAATGATGATAAGAAAGTACAATCATAACAATGAATCAGAAGATCTAGAACAAACCTCCATCGAGGAGGGTAAAATATGAAATGTTCTTGATTTATTCTTGATTTCTTGAAAAATAATAAACAAAATGTAATGTTATGTGTCACGGCATTCACGTATACCTTGATAAATGATTAACCACATACTGTGTGAAACATAATGAAACAATTACTGTAAAAATGTATAAAAAGAGAAGACTGCTTTCAATAAATCGCACTCAGATTTTCACTCTCCCTTGAGTGTGTCTGTGTGTCATTCTTTCTTGTCCCTCGCCCTAATTCCTTCGACCACCTTTTGCTCGTTCTCACTCAACCCTGAGATTGTCTCAATCTCCCGCCACCGCTGGGCTGGTCCGCGGCACTTGACGTCAGTTTGCACGGCTTCGTGGAGGGTTTATCACATCTGTCTCTCCAGGGAAGGCCCAGAGTCCTCCTTGGGACGTCCTTGTCCGCTTCTGGTCTCCGAGTAATGTGGGCCTCACAGAACGGGTCTGGGGGCGCTCGCTCCTCCTCGGTTTTCAAAATGTGTGAGACACATGTTCAGTGACCTCACAACTGAGAGCCCAGAAATAAACCCACAGGGGAAGGAAAACTAACTGATGACCAGAGAGTCAAAAGCAAACAAGGGAGCAAAGAAGTCTCTTCAAAAATGGTCTGGGAAGGGCCTTCCCGGTGGCGCAGCGGCTGAGCGCTGGGCTGTGAAGCTGCCCGCAGCCTCTGCAGCTCCCGTTCCATCCCCGGCCACCGGGAGAGGGTTCCACATGGCGCACAGACCTCTCCTGCTGCCCGCTGCTCCCCTCAGCAGTGTACTTCGGTCCTTCTGCCTGCTCTGCTCCCCGCTCTGGCGCTGGTGAATTCTCTCACCCTCCCGCGCTTCTGACTGTACCCAGTGCTTGTATAGATAAATAAATAAATCGTCCAAAAAAATGGTTCTGGGAAAAGGCACAGCCACACCCAAAATCACGACACGGCCCAGACAGCTACCTAACACACAGACACGAATTCAAAATGGATTAAAGATTGCTGGAAGACGAAAAACCAAAAACTGCCTCGATGATGTGCTCTTTGTCACAGGCCTTAGAGATGTGTTTCAGGCTCAAATCCAAAGGGCAGGGCAACAAAATCAAAATTAAAAAGGGATCACATCTACTAAAGTGCTTCCGGACAGGAGAAGAAAAGAAACTATGGATAAAATGAAAGGCCCCCTACCAAGTGGGAAAAAGGATTTCCACATCACATCTGACAGGGGGCTCACATCCCGCTCTATGAAGAGCTCCCGCAACCACACGAAGAGAAGACAAGTCAATCAAGACAAGAAAGGAGATAAGAGCCTCTCAGAGGAAGACGCGCAGGCAGACCACAGGCACAGACAGCAGTGCTGGAATATTCAGCTGTCAGGTGAAGGCTAATCACACAATGGAAGTATTACCTCGAGGAAGACACTTTGTCATGAGCTGAGGCTACACTATATAGTGGTGATTGCTCCATTTCATTAGGATTTAACACTTACTCACTTATAAAGCATTAATTTGTAAAGTGATATTAACACCCAAGAAAACAAGAAAACACAGTCTTGTACAAGAAAACACAGTCTGTGTAGCTTTGCTGCCATCTGCGTGTCAGGCACCCCCTGGTGTACAACAATGGATAAAGGGGTACAGATTCAAACAGACGAGAAACACGTGTTGGCAAGATGTGAAGAGAAGGGCCCTGCTCGGCACTGACACTGGGAATGCAGAGACTACAAAGCCTATGGAGGCCCCTCAACACTGAGGAAACCCACGACGTATCAGCATTTCCACCTTTGGGCGTTTATCCGGCAGAGAGAAAGCACCCCTTCATAAAGCCATGAGTCACCCAACCCCACACACACAGGGGCACACAGGGCAGGCGCATGGGACAGTCCAGAAGGGCCAGAACCGCCACCCACCCGCCCGGCGTCCCGACAAGGGAGCCCCAAAGAGCCCAAAAACGCCAAAACCAAGGGCAAGAGCAACACACACCCAGCAACAGGGGCCTGTGGGCTCCAGCCGATCAAGGGAAGTGTCCATGAGAGCACGGGCCACCCTGGGTTCTCACCTGTGGCACGATTCCAAGAGACCTCAGGCTTGGGAACCATCACCACAGGGTTTCTCTTACAAACAGGGGAACAAAGAGCTCACTGTGTCCACAGTAGTGCCTTCTCCCAAGAACAGCACCTTCCAGAAGTACAGGCAGAGTTTCAGGTACATGGAAACAGAGCTGGACCACACTGGTCAACAGGGATGGTCACCAGGGCCAGAACCGCCACCCACCAGCCCAGCGTCCCGACAAGGGAGCCGCCAAAGAGCCCCAAAATGGAAAACCAAAGGCAGGAGCAACACATACCCAGCAACAGGGGCCTGTGGGCTACAGCCGATCAATAGGAGGGATGGGCAGCGCTGGCCAGTAGTGATGGTCACTACTGTCCCAGAGGCGGTATCAGAGAACCCAATGTCCACAGTTCTCTGTGAGAGCTTGGACGACGCCAACGACAAGCAGCTTATTGACACACCAGCCCCGCCAGGGCCTTTGGTGCTCCCTTCAGGCCTTGGAACACAGGCCCGAGGCCCCGTCTCTGCAAAGGTCTTCGGCTTCTCTTCCCTCCTCCAAGGTCCCAGCTGGATTCTTCTCTTCTCTCCTCTGAAGCTTCTGGTGCTCCTTTCCTCAGCCTAGAACCATCACACTACAGCCCCCACCAACCCTGCTTCTGTCCTCTCTCAGGGGGCACCACCCACAAGTCTGATTGGACCATTTTTCACTCCTGTGGCTACTGGACCATTTAGCACCAGTCAGCTCACAGCTCACACCTGACTGGCCCACCCCACAAGCCAGGAAATACCCACAAAAGGGTGGTTGCTGGGCCCTGAGGAGCCATGGCCAGGACTGGCTTGTGCTGGAGCAGCAGGAGGAGAGACCAGCCCCACTGCTGTGCTCTTGCCACTGAGGTGGCTGGTTGCAGATTCAATGACACCATCACCACATGGGGACTGACTAAGATTCCAGTGATGCATGAATGGACAGGGGACGGGGTGGGTGAGTGTGTGTGTGTGTGTGTGCGTGTGCGTGTGTGCCCACGCATGTAGGTAGGATGATGGCATATAGTGGAAAACCTTCAAACATTTTATTAAAAAAGCTGAGTGTCATCCTATGTGACAGCACGGGTGAGCCTGGAAAGAAAAATGCCAAGAAATGGGTAAGCAGGAAAAGACAAATACCCATGAGTTCATTTAAAGGAAATTGACAAAGAAAACAAAAGTAGACAGAGAGAAAAAGGGGGGTGGCCAGATGGAAGCGGGGGTTGAAGAGTGTGAAACAGATGAGGTCAAGAGGCTACATCCTAACAGTTAAGTCTGCATGGGTAGCAAATGCCCAAAAATAGATGACTGGATCAAGAAGATGTGGTCCATATACACCATGGAATATTACTCAGCATTCAAAAAAGATAAACACATGCAGTTTGCAGCAACATGGATGGCGCTGGAAGGGATCATGCTCAGCGAAATAAGCCAGAAAGAAAATGAAAAATACCGGATGGTCTCACTCATAGCAGGAATCTAGAAAACTTAAATAAGGGACAGGGAAAAGGAATAACTATAAGAAAGTGATAATCAAAATAAACAAAAAACTATGAACCAGAGACACTCTATGGGGGTGGGGTGCGGGGAGGGAAGGGATTGGGGTCAAAATAAGGGATTGTAATTGAATGGGGAATATAAAAATAAAATTTATTTTAAAAAAAAGTCTGCTGGGTGGGATGGTGACTGCACTGTGGTCGTTTCAACACGTAGTTGAGTATCTACATGTCACATCCTAAAGTCATGTGATATATTGTGTCAGTTTAGAGTTTAGGTCTGGAAAATAAACATTCCAGACATTAAACAATGTACACCAACACATATAATAGAGCAACAGTTTCACTCTAAATTTCCAAGCCAGGTTTGAGAGAAAGCATCGTTTGGGGAAATGTCTATAAATCTAGAAAGAATAAATATTTTAGAATATCCATGATTCTGACGATACATCTACATGCTCAGTACAGGCAACTGCTTACAGGTATCACGGTTCATGTTTCTGAACCCACGCATTTTGAAAATACAATAAATAAGACAATTACAAAGAAGAAATATATTGTAACTGCCAATGAGTAATGAAGATTCCAATATATGTCATCATTGACTACAGAAGGTAGACATGATAAATGTTTTTAAATGATATTACATTTTATTCAGTACACAATTACATGATTTTGTCCTCAATTTCTCAACATAATTGTTTTCTACAGCTCAATGTAAAGAGTATAAATACATCTTCTAGTCACTTGGAAAGCAAATGGCAACGCTATTATGGGTTTACAGTAGACACAGCAAACTCCAGTTCCTCACACTCTGAAAACCTTCCTAAACGCTCTAGTGACGTCCTTGTTCCGTAGGCTGTAGATGAGGGGGTTGAGCATGGGTGTTATGATGGTGTAGATCACAGAGACCACTTCTTCCTGCTTGGGGGAGCGGTAGGACTTTGGCACAATATACTTGGTAATGGCAGCCCCATAGAAGAGCAACACCACAGTCATGCGAGAAGATCAAGTAGCCAATGTTCTCCTAAGTCCCTGGCCTGATGCAAGGCCCAGAACAGTGGACAGTATCCTTCCATAGGTGCCCAGAATGGCTGAGATGGGAAGGATGAAAAAAATTACAGCACTGACATAAATGCCCTTTTCATACTGTGAAGTGTCAGCACAGACCACTTTCAGGAGCCCTGGGATCTCACAGAAGAAACGATGGATTTCCCTGGAGGCACAGAAGGGGAGTGTCACAGTATAGACCAAACGGATCAAAGCGTTCAGCAGAGCACACAGCCAGGTCACAAGCACTAGGAGCACACAGACCCTGGGGCGCATGAAGATGGGGAAGCGCAAAGGCTGGCATGAAAAATGACACAGCGAAGTGAAACTAGCAAGAGTTAAGCAATAACTATGAAAAGAATATTTAATATGCCGGGGCAGGGGTGAGGGTGAGGATGTGAAGCAGGAACTTACAAAAGTATCCCATCATGCTTACATTAGACTTCTCAGCAGAAACCTACTGACAAGGGAAAAATGGGATGATGTATACAAACTACTCAATGATTAAAAACTTAAAGCCAGGAATATTATACCCTGCAATACTCTCTTTCAGATTCATGGGAGAAGTAAATACCTCTAAGATAAACAAAAGCTGAAGGAATTTGCAAACAATGGATTTCCCCTACAAGCAATGTTTCAGGGAGCACGAATATCTAAATCTATGTGATGAAAATACACAAAAACTAAGTAAGGATACAAACGGCAAGAATCAGAAAACCAAACATAAAATGGCAGTAGCAAATGCTCACATACCAACAATCACACTACATGGAGAGATAGAACATGCCAATCAAAAGTTACAGCACAGAAGTTTGGATCAGGAAAAAAATCTGTTTTCTCCAGTAGATCAATCTGTGCTCCAAAGATAAATATAGATTTAAACAGAACGATTAGAAAACAACCATAGAAGAAAAAGGGACCCAAAAGAAGGCAGTGACAGTTGTAAAAAGTGATCAAAAGATGGGGTGGACATTGTGTAATAATCAAAGAATCAATATATAAGGATAGACAATATATATGGATAGACACCAAAGGAGTACTGAAGTATATAAGTCAGCTGTTAACAAACTTCAAAACAGAAATTGGTCACAACACCACAGAGGTAGGGGAATTCCACACCCCACCTACAGTAGTGAACAGATAAATCAGACAAAAAACATCAGCAAGGAAATAATAGCCTAACGTAAGTAATTAGACCAGATGAGCCTATTAGACATATATAGCATCAAAAAAAATCTGAGTATACCTCCTTCAAATGTGCACGTGGAACCTTCTCCAGGACAGAAGACATATCGAATCACAAAATAAATGTCAATGAAGTCATGAAGCTTGAAATCATATCAATTGAAATCACACCTTTGATCACAATAGTATCAAACTGTGTGGAGATTCCTCAACCTGCTAAAGATAGAGCTTCCATATGATCCAGCAATTCCACTCCTAGGTATTTTCCCAAAGGACACAGAATCATTAACTCCAAGGGGCACCTGCACCCCTATGTTTATAGCAGCACTATTTACAATAGCTAAGCCATGGAAACAACCCAAATGCCCAAAAATAGATGACTGGACCAAGAAGATGTGGTATATATACACAATGGAATATTACTCAGCATTCAAAACAGATAAACACATGCAGTTTGCAGCAACATGGATGGAGCTGGAAGGGATCATGCCCAGCAAAATAAGCCAGAAAGAAAAAGAAAAATACCATTTGACACTTAGGTTTTGCCATAATGTGGCTATTGTAAATAGTGCTGCAATGATCATAGAAGTGTATATAGCCCTTCAAATTAGTGTTTGTGTATTCCTTGTGTATTCCTTACCTGAGAATGCAAGTGTGGTGCACTTATGGTGTATGTGTTTTTAATGACTGGAGCAACCTCCATACTGTTTCCGTAGGGACTCAGTCAGTCTTCATTCCCACCTACAGTGTATGTAAATTAGGACTGCCACTATTGTGTTGAACAGCAGAGGTGACAGTGCCCATCCTTGTCATGTACCAGGTCTTACAGGAAAAACTTTTAGTGTCCACCATTGAGTATGATGCTAACTGTGCATTTGAATACAAGGCCTTGATTATAGTGAGGCATGTTCTTTCTATCCCCTTTGTACTAAGAGTTTTTATCATAAAAGATGTTGGATCTTGCTAAATGCCGCCCAATCTGTTGAAATGATCATATGTATTTTGTCTTTCCTTTTGTCCATATCCGCTGTTCACTATAGTAATAGCAAGATATTTCCATGTCATTCTGTTAATATCTCACTGCATCTTATATATAAGTTAATCTTTAACATAGCTATGTATGTTCAGGAAAATATGGCTTATATAGGTTTGGTACAATCTGAGCTCCAGGCACCAACAGGGCATACTAGGATGACTCTTCTGCAGAGAAGGGGGAGAGCACTAAAATGAAAAAAAAAAAAAAAAGAAATATCAAGTGCTGGCAACAAAAAAAATGTGTAGAAAAGATGACACCCCTGCACTGTTGCTGGAAATGTATAGAAACACTAATGGAGTTCCCACAAATTTAAAGCTACCATATGAACCAGCAACTCCACTTCTGCATATTTATCCAAAGGAAAAGAAAACACTGATTCACCTATGTTCATCACACCAGCACACACAATGGGAACAAACTAAGGGTCCAATGATAGATGGGTGGACAACAGAGGAGGGGGGTGTGTCTGTCTGTGTGTGTGTGTGTGTGTGTGTTTGTATAATGGAAAACCCTCAAACAATTTTTGACAAGATGGAAGGTTGTCATATGTGAAAAGATGGAAGGTCATCCATATGGATGGATGTGTAGGGAATAATGCCAAGGAAAATAAGCCAAACCGAAAAACACAAATACCTTATCAGTTTACGCACATAGAAATGTGAAAGCAAATAAGACACAGAGAAAGAAAGACAGTCACAGGAGGAGTGGGTGTGGGGTTGTGGTAAGAAACAAGAGGACTCAGGAGGCAACACCCTAAAAGTTAACTTGCTCTGATGCACTGTAATCACTTCACAAGGGATATGAATGTACATCATTAAGTTGTATTCCTGAAATACAAATAATACTTTGTAATTTATTACTTAAACTAGAAATTCAACAACATTAAACATTGTACATTAACACAAATCATGTAGAAATAAATTTTCACTCCAAAGTTCTGGGTCAATTTTTACAGCAAGCATTGTTTTGGGAAATATCTTAAAATAAAGAACAATTAAGTACTTTAAAACACACATTATATCACTTACAATGACAGATTTCAAATAGATGTAGTCCTTATGCAGACATTTGCTAAAGGGCATCAGAGTTCCTCTTTCTAAAGATGTGCATTTTGAAAATACAGTAAATATGATAATTACTTATGAAAAGCATTTTATCTATTAAATTAATTTTCTAATATCTGGAGTTACTGACTGCAATAGTTTACATGATAAATGTAAACAAATAACATGGTATATTTCATCATTAGGTACACAGCTATATGTTTTTGTCCTCTATTTTTCAACATATCTATTTTCTACAGTTAAATGTAAATGAACGTATAAATACATTTTCTGTTCTATTCAATTTCATAGTAAATGGCAACATATTATGGGTTTACATTAGATACAAGAAAACTCCACCTTTGTCATACTCTGAAAACTTTCCTAAATGCTCTAGTGACGTCCTTGTTCCGCAGGCTGTAGATGAGGGGGTTGAGCATGGGCGTTACGATGGTGTAGATCACAGAGACCACTTCGTCCTGCTTGGGGGAGTGGTAGGACTTTGGCAGAAGGTACTTGATGGTGGCAGCCCCGTAGAAGAGCAACACCACAGTCATGTGAGATGAGCAAGTAGCCAAGGTTTTCCTGAGTCCTTGGCCTGATCCCATGCCCAGAACAGTGGATAGTATGCTTCCATATGAGCCCAGAATGGCTGAGATGGGAGGCAGGAGAAAAATTACAGCAGTGACATAAACACCCTTTTCGTACTGGGAAGTGTCAGCACAGACCACTTTCAGGAGTGCTGGGATCTCACAGAAGAAATGATGGATTTCCCTGGAGGCACAGAAGGGGAGTGTCAGAGTATAGACCGCATGGATCGAGGCGTTCAGCAGAGCACACAACCAGGTCACAAGCACCAGGAGCACACAGACCCTGGGGCGCATGAGGATGGGGTAGCGCAGAGGCTGGCAGATGGCCACATAGCGGTCATAAGCCATGACCGCCAGCAGCAGGTACTCTGCACCAACAAGGGCATAGAAGAGGAACATCTGGAAGCCACACCCAACGAAGGAGATGCGGTGGTCCCCAGACAGAAAGTCCACCACCATTTTGGGGACAAACGTGCAGATGTAGAGGATATCCATGAGGGACAGCTGGCTGAGCAGAAAGTACATGGGGGTGTGGAGAAGAGGGTCAGCCCAGATGAGGATGATTATTATGGTGTTGCCCAACAGGGCCACCAAGAGATCCAGCACTGTGAGTGTGAACAGGACCCAAGGCACGCGGGTGCCGTGGAACAGATCCAAGAGGACGAAATCACTGCCTGAGGTCTGATTGCTCAGCCATGCCATGCTCATGCTCCTATTTGGCAATTTGTGAATTTTTTTCCAAAAACATATTCCTCAATGTCTATAATAAAATTTACCAAATAAAATCATACACTGTTTTCTGATAGCTCAAATCTACTGATTTCCAAACTTATCATCTTGTTCTTTCAGGAAAATAATATATGTGTCTTTCACTAACTGTCTTAGAGACCACACAAGACTCTTCCTCACAGGTCCTGTGTGCTATTTTTGGATCAGCTGTTTAGTCCTCTGTCTTATCCATCATATGGAGCATGTACCGACAAAGTGGATGAGACTCCAGGGTCAGAATAAAGGCAAACAATTATCTATTATTTCTTTTCCACAATGACTTCAAATTAAATCTAGATATGTCACATGTTGGAAAAAGGAAATTATTTTTTTCTCTGAAGATTCATTTTACAAACATGTAATTAAATAGGACTTTTCCGTGAAGCTGCACAGTTATATTGAGTCTTACAGATCTCGTCAAAAAGCAAGAGGCCTGGGGAGGAGAATATGGAAGACTAAAGCATGCAGACCTGGACACAGTGACTCTGGGGAGGAAGGAGGCCCAATGATCAGCAGTTGGCACAAAGACATGCCTGGCGGGAGCAGACTGAGCATGGGAAATGCGCTTCTGCGCAGGAAGCAAAGTGGACTCACTGCCCTACAGATGGGGGAGCAGCAGCAAAAAGATAGAAGATCCCCAGGGATTTCCGTTCTCCTTTATTTTCTTTCCTTCATGTCTTACTCCAACATGAACTTAAAGCAACTTCTGAAGTGACCAGGACAGGAGAAAGCACAGTTTCCTGAGCTTATTGTGGGCTTCAATTCTGTGCTGAATGAAAATATTCAGGTTGTAATGCTGACTAACTACTTTTTCTCCTAGAAAGATGCAAAATAAAGAACTTTCATGTATTGTAAGTTATAATGAGAACAAAAAATCTTAACATTAAAAGAACATCATTGTATTAATCAGAGCTGAAAGCAGCTATTACAAGTGGAGTCAGTGCTGTTCAAAAACATCCAAAGCCCCTTGTGAGGTGCCACGTAACTGAATATACAAAACTCTAACACACAGGACAGAAATGACACCTGCTGTCCCTGCCCACATACACAGCGCCCACAGAGAGATGAAATGGAGGTCAGTGAGACCTGGCGTGCAATCATGTGGACTATGTGGGGGAATCCATACATGAACAATCCACAATCCCCATGCTGAATTTGGTAGATTTAATATTATCATACATACAGTAGCACGCATTTCATTTAAATAAATAAAGGTACGCATGGCATTTTAAAAATTAAATACCTTTTAGAGATTAAATAAGCCAGACAAAGTGGGGGTTGTTCCAAGGCCCTTCATTACCACACCACATACAAAATTCACCTCTTTCCTCAGCCTTTCCATTCCCAGGGAAATGAACAGCATACAGTGAGAATTAAAAGAGAACCGTAGAGTCTGCCACCCCACAAAGACATTCATGGAGCCTGAAATTTTCCTTATTTCTAAGAACACAGGGCAGTCACTAGCTTCTCAGCCTCCAGAGAGAGCTAAGGAATGATTCCATTTGATAAATTAATTTTGTACCGATGTATTAAGATGAACTTTATAAGGAACTTAACATGCCACTTTTTCTAAATACACTTTATTGGCTTCCAAAATCACCAATAAATTATTTCCAAAACAGGTTCCTGACAGTTCATGCAATGTTTGTATTTTGATGTTTACTTAAATTATGCTACACATTCAAAAAGGAACATACACATGTAGATATAGATGCATCTATGTACGTGTGCTTGTGTACAGAGTCCCATGAAATACTACCAACGAGAAAATTAACTGGTAGTCAACTCAATTACATCCTGAAAATGATCTCTTTTAATTCAGGATATGGCTAGCAATGAAACCAACAAGTAGCATGTGTTTAGAGAAAATCACGGGGTAAGCACATATAATTCTATGCAAATACAACATGTTCAGTCCCTTGAGTGTTGAAAATGTCTTTCAGGTAAGACTATGAACTTGGAGAGAGACAGCTGGTATTACACATTATGTGTCTTTCTTACATAAAATTGGCCACTCCCTGGACCCTGGAGTTAGCAAATTGTGCCATTTCACAATAAAATGAAACAGATTAACAACACTTCAATCAGAAATTGCCTTCTTATATAATATTTAACAAATAATGGTTTTAATTACACTAAACTGCTTATTTTGAGGACATAAAACGTGAATATTTGTTAGATGTGTAAATAATTTTAATACATAGGACTTTCAAGATTTTCCATGAAGGATAGGCATTATATATTAATCAGCTTGGAAGGGGAACACACCTCTTCACACATTTCCAGAGAAAAACACTCCTACTTACTCACAAGAACAAAATCAATGCTGCTCATGAAGTGTTGTTGATACATTTCAAACTTCTTCCAGGATCAGAATCACAAAGCCTGCCCAAACGAGAGGATAAATACCTTGAAGCCAATGCTTCAAAAGTCCAGGGTCAATGTGTCCTTGCACACTCAGCCATCAGATATACCATCTCCAACTTCACTCGGTCCCTGAGGCAAATGTGTAGCAATTATCGTACCGTCCTTCATGACCCTGAAGTACTGGTTATGGCTACCTCATAACTGTTCAGCCTCTCCCTCAGGGAATACACTTTCCAAAAATGATGTGTGCTCAAAAAATTGAACAAATATCCATTTTAAAACAAAGATACATAAAAGTGTTGCTATTTCAAAAATTAAGCTATAAAAAATTTTACACTTTTTAACTTGTTATTCTGTAAAAATACTTTTATAGATTTTTGGCCTTTCACACAAGCTGGGGTGGAAATGCTGCAAGGTGAAGGTGAACCAATGGAAAGGGAAAAGCCCTGTGACTGCAGTCTTTGCAAGGAAGGTGCGTGGCTGGTGGAGGGAACCTCATTCATTTGGACAGGGGCCAGGAGCCACACCAGGTCCTCAAGATGAAGAGGGATGAAAGGTTCCCTCCTGCCTGTGTGAAATAGCACAGAGCATTCTCTTTGAAGCAAAGGCAAAAACTTTGGGAGAAACACTCAGGTGAAGACTTTCACCTGAGCCTTAGCCCAGATGACAGAAGGATGTTTCCCCAACAACAACTCAGTACACTTTGCTCATTCACCTCAGGAATGGGGAAGACTACGACACACTTTTGAAGGTCACACTTGGAGACACAACGCCTATGAATGCCTAACATTATACCTAAGATTATAGGCTCAACTCCACACACATACCACATCACTATAGCTACAGAACTCTAGTATTGTAACAGTGTATCATACGAAAAATGTGGAAGATACAATATATATATAAGGAGGAGTTCTTATAGAAACATGCAGACACATGTGTGGGCACTATATGTGTTTGAATGTGGGGGAACCAAGAACTATGGAAACTTTAAACTCAGCTCAACTTCATGCAGATTACACAAAATATCACAATCAAGGCCTTAGCTCAGTCTCTATTACCCACAACATCATCTCTCTCATTGAACAGAATATTACAAAGGTGGCCATAGCATTAGAAGCAGAGCCAGAGAGCATACAGATTTCAATTATCACAGAAGGAATTAAAGCAACTATGAATAATATGCTCATGAATCAAATGGATGAATTATACAATGAAAATGTTATCTTTGCAAGTGAACATGGAAATTGTAAGAAAGAACAAACATGAAGTCCACACTTGAAAAAATGCTTCAATTTAAAAATATCCTAATACAAATAAAAAGCCTTAGATGGAAACACAGTCAACTCATAAACTGAGAAAACAATCAACCAGCTTGAACTTATATCATACAAGATTTCACAAAGAGCAAAAAATAAATAAAAATTGGGAAAATCATAACAACCAAGAAGCATGGGATGACTTCAAATGTATAGCACATGCATCATTGCAATACCACAATGAGAAAGAATAAATGAAAATGAATAAATACTTGGGGAAAAAAAGCCAAGATGTCCTGAAATAAACACCAAAACACAGTCCAGAAAGCTCCAAGGACTCATAGGAGGAAACATAGCAAAACACTGCAGTCTAAGAATGTAATGTTCAAAAAAACATTGAAAGACAATGAAGATAATGTCTTCAAAGGAACTAAGCAAGTATATAGCCTCAGTATAGTGACAAGGAAAAGACATACAGGTTTCTAATTAAAAACCATGCAGGGTCTTCACTGAAGGCTTAGGAGTTAAGTCTCCAGGCTAACACCACTACAGCCTGAGTTCTATCCCCAGCCAGGGAGCTAACCCACATATGGCACAGCAGATCTCTTTTGTTTTGCCAGCTGCTACCCTTAGCAATGTATTTCAGGAAATCTGCCATCTCTGCTCCCCAATCTCTCACTAGTGAAACAACTAAAGAAACAAACAAACAAACCATGCAGTAAGAAAGCAGTGAGGTGAAATATTTCAAGTGGTAAAATTATTAACTAATCGATTTCTCTAGAACTTTATATGCTTCATTATCAATCATAATTATGGGAAAAGGTAAAACATGCAGACAAACTAGGAGTATGAAACAGATCTGAGTTGTGCCACAAATAGTCTGCATTTACACATGAAGTGCTCTATTATGTTTTTTAATAATAACATATATAGGGCCTCCCTGGTGGCACAAGGGGCTAAGTGTCAGCACTATGAAGCAAACCTCAGCTGCAGCAGGAGTTTGATCCCAGACCAGGGAGGTGACCCACATATGCAGCACACCTTTCCTATCAGGCCCACTGTTCTACTCAGCAGTGTATTTCAACCTGTTGTGCTCCCCACTCTGTCTCTGGTGAATCCTCTCAGCCCACGCACCTCTGGCCTCTACCCCAGTTCTTGTATGCATAAATCAATAAATATTTTTAAATAAAATAATAATAATAATGTATGTAGCTTAGGACTATTTAGTTTCCTACTAATTGGAGTAAAATTACATAAAATTTCTAAGGCACCATTAGAAAAATATATAAAGTTCAATATATTTGTTAAGGGAGGAGATTATAAAAATGAATCCATACACCAAATTCATTGCACCTAACATATATATAAAACAAATATTAACTGATGGTTAGGGAAAATAACACAGAATATAACAGTAGAGAACTGCAACGCCACACATTCAACAAAGGATAGACAATCCAGAAAGAAAATCACAAAGAAAACATTACACATAGACTACATTACACAAGACAGCCAATCAAATATTGAGTAGACACATTCTTCCCACTTACACACAGAACATTCCCCATTGCTGATTACATATCAGCCCAGAAGACATTTCATAGAAAATATGTAAAGACAAATATATTCACACATCTTTCCCAAAAAAAAAATATGAACTAGAAATCAATTACTAGATCAATACTTAAAATTCACTAATATGTGGGCCTCCCGGTGGCGCAGTGGTTAAGCGCTGGGTTGCAAAGCTGCCCGCGGCCTCTGCAGCACAGGTTCGATCCCCAGCTGCTCCCCGGCCACCTGAGGAGGGTCCCACATGGTGCGCAGACCTCTCCTGCCGCCTGCTGCTCCCCTCAGCAATGTATTTTGTCAGTCTACCTGCTCTGCTCCCCGCTCTGCCTCGGGTGAATTCTCTCACCCACCCGCACTTCTGACTGTACCCAGTGCTTGTATAAATAAATTTTAAAAAAAAAATCTAAAAAAAAAAATTTAAAAAAAATTCACAAATATGTGAATATTAAACAACTATGGCCTGAATAACCACTGATCAAAGAAGAAATCTATAGAGAATGATAAAATACTTGACACTATTGAAAATGGGAACACCACATATGAAAACTCGACATGCAGTCAAAGTAAAAATAGACAAGTTTATGACAATACACATATCCATTAGGGAAAAGGAAAGGATTCAACATTTAAACATCTGAAAAACAACCTAACATAAAATTCAAAATTTGGGGGAAATGGGAGGAACTATACTCCAAAATTCATAGAAGGAAGAGAATAACTAATGTACAAGAAAACAAACATGAATAAAAGACTAGAAAGGCAATGGAAAAGTACCATGTAACTAAAAGTTAGGTTTTAGGACAGAAATAAACTGATAATTTTGGTAGTCAAAATGACAGAGAAAGGGAGAAGGCTGGAATGAAAATATCAGAAATGAAAGACAAAAAAATAGAAGAAATAATAAGAAACAAAGAGGGCCATGTGTATTATGACGCTCATATAATAAGAAATTGAACAAACTAGATAAGAACAGAAGGATCAGAAGCACCATAAACATAACCAGCTCAACATCAACTTATCCAGACAAATGCTGGAACCTCCAAGCTGCAAGCAACTACATAATAGATCTGAGCACTTGAATAAGTCAGAAAAGACCTGAAAAAAAAGAAAGGTAGTAATTAAGGAAGAAAGGTAAAATAAAACCATAGCAGGGACTCCCTGGTGAAGTAGGGAGTTAAGACGCAACCTATGAAGCTGTCCGCAGCTGCAGCAGGAGTTTGATCCCTGGCCAGGGAGCAACCCACATGGCACAGCAGACTGCTCCTGACTCAGCTGCTACTCTCCTCAGCAGTGTATTTCAGTCAGTCTGCCTTTTCTGCTCCCATTCTGTCTCTGGTGATTATCCCACCCCCTACGCCTCTGGCCTATACCCCAGTTCTTGTATGCATAAATAAATAAATCTTAAAAAATAAATAAATAAAACCATAGCATCAACTGTAGGACAAGTCAAATAATTTAATATCCTAAGATACTAATAAAAATATTAAACATAACAATAAAATAGGGAGAACTCAAACAGAATATGGGCAAACATATATAACACATAGGCACAAGAATCCAAGGGTATATGACATCACAAGATTAGAACTACTACCCTGAGTCTAAATGAAAAAGATATAAGACAGAGATTTCAGAATTATAATAAACTGACAGAGATAGAAGAAAACTCAGAAAGCAAAATAATAAAAGCAACTCCAAAAGGCAAGTCAAAGTAATACAAGAGGACTCAGAAGACCTACACAAAGAGATACAACAAAATTCAGAAGAACAAAGAAATGAGCTCACAAACAATCAATGAACTCAGTGTGGGAATTCAAACTTTGTAAGAAAATAACGGCAATTCATGATGTAAAGGGCTCAATAAATTAAACCAAGAACACTCCAAAAGCTATGTAAGTAGAATAGATAAAAGTCAGGACTTAATCAGTCATTTAAGCAGTAATGCACTAGGCACCTAGGCAGAAGAAAAGAGAAAAACAAGATATAAAAAAAATGGTGAAGACCATACACAAAAATCAACTCAAAATGGATTAAAGAACTAGACATAAGACCTGAAACCATAAAATACATAGAAGGAAATATAGGTGAAACACTACGTGATTTGCATATCAAAGACATCTTTACAGACACATCACCCAAAGCAGTGATAGTGAAGGCAAAGATAAACAGCTGGGACTACATCAAATGAAAGAGCTTCTGCACAGCAAAAGAGACAATAACAAAAACAAAGAGAAACCTCACCAACTGGGAGAACATTTTTGCACACAACACTAATGATAAAGGACTGATCACAAAAATCTGCAAAGAGCTGATGAGACTCAACACAAAGAAAATAATCCAGTCAAAAAATGGGCAGAAGAGCTAAAAAGAAACTTCTCTGAAGAGGAAATGCAAATGGCCAACAGGCATATGAAAAAATGTTCAACATCACTTGTCATCAGGGAAATGCAAATCAAAACTACCATGAGATACCATCTCACACCAGTGACAATGGCACATATTAAAAAAACTAGCAACAACAAATGTTGGCGAGGATGTGGAGAAAAAGGAACTCTCCTGCACTGCTGGTGGGAGTGCAAACTGGTCCAACCACTACGGAGAGCTGTGTGGAGATTTCTGGACCTACTAAACATAGAGCTTCCATATGATCCAGCAATTCCACTCCTAGGTATTTACCCAAAGGACACAGAAACATCAATACCAAAGAGCACCTGCACCCCTATGTTTATAGCAGCACTGTTTACAATAGCTAAGCTTTGGAAACAGCCCAAATGCCCAAAAATAGATGCCTGGGTCAAGAAGATGTGGTACATATACACCATGGAATATTACTCAGCATTCAAAAAAGATAAACACATGCAATTTGCAGCACCATGGATGGCGCTGGAAGGGATCATGCTCAGTGAAATAAGCCAAAAAGAAAAAGAAAAATACCGGATGGTCTCACTCATAGCAGGAATCTAGAAAACTTAAATAAGGGATCAGGAAAATGAATAACTATAAGAAAGTGAAAATCAAAATCAACAAAAAACTATGAACCAGAGACACTTTTTGGGGGTGGGGGCCGGGAGGGGAGGGATTGGGGTCAGAATGGGGCATGTGCAGTTGTATGGGGAATATAAAAATAAAATTTATTATTTAAAAAAAATAAATAAATAAAAAATAAAAATGAATGAATCTGGAAAAAAATAAATAAAAGTGCTGCAATAAACATTGTTGATTATAAAAATAAAATAAAAGGGAAAATACAGATTATGTCATAATAACTCAATAATATAAATGTTGGTCACCCATGAGAGACATCTAACTTTATTTAAGTATTTTAATCTAGCAATGCAAATTTTCATTCTCTTGAAAAAATTGAAGGAAAAAATGGGTTAAAATGTGGCAAGGAGAGCCTCCCTGGTGGCGCAGGGGTTAAGCACAGCACTGTGGGGCTATCCACAGCCTCTGCAGCATGACTTTGATCCCTGGCCAGCCAGGGAGATACCCACATGGCGCAGCAGACATCTCCTGTCTCACCCACTGCTCCCCTCAGTCTCTGAGGTTTGCCTGTTCTGTTCCCCACTCTGTGTCTGGTAAATCCTCTCCAAAAAAAAAAAAAAAAAAAGGTGAAGAGGCAATTCAAGAGACAGCTGACACCATTAAGAAAGCCAACATAGGAATAATGAACTTCCCAGTAAAGGAGGAGACATGGGGAAGCACAAAGGGTCTGTATGGGGGAGTAGTAGAGGAAAACATCCTACACCCAGGAAAGGAATTAAATACTCCACTCCATGAAACTAAATGAACACCTGATTAGCTACATTAACAAGATCTACAAAAAGACACAGCAAAGTGAAACTAGCAAGAGTTAAACAACTATGAAAAGAATATTTAACGTGGCTAGGGAGGCAGGGGGGAGCGGGGGAGCAGGAAGCTTACAAAAGTACTCCCATCGGGCTTACATTAGACTTCTCAGCAGAAACCTACTGGCAAGAGGAAAATGGAATGATGTATTCAAACTACTCAATGATTAAAAACTTCCAGCCAGGAATATTATACCCTGCAATACTCTCTTTCAGATTCATTTGAGAAGTAAATACCTCTAAGGCAAACAAAAGCTGAAGGAATATGCAAACAACTGATTTCCCCTACAAGAAATGTTTCAGGGAGCACAAATATCTAAATCTCTGTGAAGAAAAAACACAAAAACTAAATAAGGATACAAACAGCAAGAATCAAAAAAAATGAAATATAAAATAGCAATAGTAAATGCTCACATACCAACAATTGCATTACTTATAGAGACAAAACCAGTTAATTGAAAGGTTAAGAACAGCTATTTGGATCAGGGTGGGGGGCCAGGGAACCATCTTTCTGCTTTCTCCGGTGGATCAATCTGTGCTCCAATATAAATACAGATTTAAACAGAATGGTTAGAAAACAACCATAGGAGAAAAAGGGACCCAGTGAAAAGGCAGTGACAGCCGTACTTACATTTTAACTTCCAGTTGTAAAAAGCAATCAAAAGACAGGGTGGACATTATATAATGATCAAGGAATCAATATATAAGGACAACATAAAACACATCTAAATCTATATGGATAGATAGACACCAAAGAAGGAGTACTGAAGTATATAAGTCAACTGTTAACAAACTTCGCAACAAAAATTGGTCACAACACAACAGAGGTAGGGGAATTCAACATCCCACTTACAGTAGTGAACAGATAAATGAGACAAAAAACATCAACAAGGAAACAATAGCCTAAAGTAAGTAATTAGACCAGATTGGCCTATTAGGCATTTATAGCATCAAAAAAATCTGAGTATACCTCCTTCAAATGTGCACGTGGAACCTTCTCCAGGAGAGAACACATATCGAATCACAAAATAAATGTCAATGAAATCATGAAGATTGAAATCATATCAGTTGAAATCCTACCAGATCACAATGGTATCAAAATAAAAATCAAACACAAAAACAGGGAAAAAAACTCCAACATGTGGACACTGAAAAACACACTACTGGACCGTGATGAGGTTAACGAAGAAACCAAAATAGATATTTAAAAGTATGAAAGCAAAGACACTATGTATCAGAACCTTTGGGATACAACAAAAGCTGTACTAAGAGGAAAAGTGTGTAGAAACACAGGTTTACAACAAGAAACAAGAAGATCTCTTATAAATATTTTAACATTTCAGATTGAGAAATAGAAATAGAACAAATTAAACAAAACTCAGTAGAAAGAATAAAAATTAGAGCAAAATAAATGAAGTAGAACTCTAAACTATAAGGGCAAAGATGAATGAAAACAAAAACTAGTTCTTTGAAAATATAAAATAGAGAAAACTAGACTTAGATCACTGAGAAATAAAGGGGGAGAAAACTATTAAACAGAATCCAAAAAGAAAGAAACGTTACAACAAACACATGAGAACTACAGAGGATCAAAGAGACAATTATGAACGTCTTTATGAAAAACAGTATAGAGGTAGGGCCTCCCCTGGTGGCGCAGCGGTTGAGCGCTGGGCTGTGAAGCTGCCCAGCTGCCCGCAGCCTCTGCAGTGCCGGTTTGATTCCCGCCCGCCTGGCGAGGGTCCCACATGGCCCACAGACCTTTCCTGCCGCACCCGCTGCTCCCCTCAGCAGTGTATTTTGTCAGTCTGCCTGTTCTGTTCCCCGCTCTGGCTCTGGTGAATTCTCTCACCCTCCCGCACTGCTGACTGCACACAGTGCTTGTATAAATAAAGAATAAATCTTTAAAAAAAAAAACAGTATAGAGGTTGCTCAAGTTATTAAAAACATATATACCATAAGACCCCACAATTGCATTCCTAAGTATAGACCCACGGAATACAAAAATACAAAAACATTTGAAAGGCTATATGCACTCCTATGATCACTGCAGCATTATTTACAATAACCACATTATGGCAAAACCTAAGTGTTAAATGACAGAGGAGTGGATTAAAAGATGTACTGTATATAAACAATAGAATATTATACATCTATAAAAAAAGATGAACTCGTACCATTTGTGACAACATGAATGTGACTGGAGGGGATGATTCTAAGTGAAATAAGTCAAAAGGAAAAAGACAAATACTGGATGAATTCATACATGTGCAATATAGAGAAACAAAACAAAGGAACTGATAGTATATCCCAATAAAGGGTTAGGATGAATCTATTGAGTTTTAATTTTTTATAAAAATTAACTTCTTTAGATTTGGTCAAAATATATTTTCAATTGAAGGCCTCCCCAGTGGCGCAGCGGTTGAGCGCTGGGTTGCGAACCTGCCCGCAGCCTCTGCGGCACCGGTTTGATCCCCGGCTGCTCCCCAACCACTGGAGGAGGGTCCCACATGGCACGCAGACCTCTCCTGCCGCCCGCTGCTCCCCTCAGCAGTGTCCTTCGGTCCTTCTGCCTGCTCTGCTCCCCGCTCTGGCTCTGGTGAATTCTCTCACCCTCCCGCGCTTCTGACTGTACCCAGTGCATGTATAAACAAACAAACAAAACAAACAAACAAATAAATAAATAAAACATGCCTCTATAAAAAAATATATTTTTTTTAATTGAGTACAATAGCTTTACAGTCTTGTTCATGATGTTTGGGGTAGTACAGGATCTCTCTCTTCAGGTATAATCAGCATAGTAAGTTTTTTTTTGTTTGTTTATTTTGTTTTTTGGGTTTTTTACATTTTTTTTGTTTTTTTTAATAATTTTTTTTTAGATTCCCCATACATTTGCAATCCCCTTATTTTGATGCCAATCACTCCCCTCCCTGAACCCCAGCCCCCATAGAGTGTCTCTGGTTCATAGTTTTTTGTTGATTTTGATTTTCACTTTCTTATATTCATTTTCCTGGTCCCTTATTTAAGTTTTCTAGATTCCTGCTAAGACTGAGGCCATCCGGTATTTTTCTTTTTCTTTCTGGCTTATTTTGCTGAGTATGATCCCTTCCAGCGCCATCCATGTTGCTGCAAATTGCATGTGTTTATCTTTTTTGAATGCTGAGTAATATTCCATGGTGTATATGTACCCCGTCTTCTTGACCCAGGCATCTATTTTTGGGCATTTGGGTTGTTTCCAGAGCTTAGCTATTGTAAACAGTGCTGCTATAAACATGGGGGTGCAGGTGCTCTTTGGAATTGATGTTTCTGTGTCCTTTGGGTAAATACCTAGGAGTGGAATTGCTGGATCATATGGAAGCTCTATGTTTAGTAGGTCCAGAAATCTCCACATAGCTCTCCATAATGGTTGGACCAGTTTGCACTTCCACCAGCAGTGCAGGAGAGTTCCTTTTTCTCTACAACCTCACCAACATTTGTTGTTGCTAGTTTTTTTAATATGTGCCATTCTCACTGGTGTGAGATGGTATCTCACGGTAGGTTTGATTTGCATTTCCCTGATTACAAGTGATGTTGAACATTTTTTCATATGCCTGTTGGCCATTTGCATTTCCTCCTCAGAGAAGTTTCTTTTTAGCTCTTCTGCCCATTTTTTGACTGGGTTATTTTCTTTGTTGTTGTTGAGTCTCATCAGCTCTTTGCAGATTTTTGTGATCAGTCCTTTATCATTAGTGTTGTGTGCAAAAATGTTCTCCCAGTTGATGGGGTTTCTCTTTGTTTTTGTTATTGTCTCTTTTGCTGTGCAGAAGCTCTTTAATTGGATGGAGTCCCAGCTGTTGATCTTTGCCTTCACTATCACTGCTTTGGGTGATGTGTCTGTAAAGATGTCTTTGAGGTGCATGTCACGTAGTGTTTCGCCTATATTTCCTTCTATGTATTTTATGGTTTCAGGTCTTATGTCTAGTTCTTTAATCCATTTTGAGTTGATTTTTGTGTATGGTGTGAGGTAGTGGTCAAGCTTCATTCTTTTGCATGTAGCGACCCAGTTTTCCCAGCACCATTTATTGAACTTTCTTTGCTCCAATGCATAGTCTTTGCCCCTTTGTCAAAGATTAGTTGACCATAAATCTGTGGGTTTATTTCTGGATTTTCTATTCATTCCATTGGTCTGTGTGTCTGTTCTTGTTCCAATACCATGCAGTTTTGATGATTATGGCTTTGTAGTATAGTTTGAAGTCTGGGAGTGTGATGCCTCCATTCCCTTCTTTTTTTTTCAGGAGAACTTTGGCTATTCGGGGTTTTTGGTGATTCCATATGAATTTCATCGATAATTGTTCTATTTCTTTGAAGAATGACATTGAAATTTTGATTGGAATAGCATTGAATCTGTATATTGCTTTTGGAAGGATGGCCATTTTAATAATGTTTATTCTTCCAATCCATGAGCAGGGGATGTCTTTTCATTTCTTTGTGTCTTCTTCTATTTCTTTTAACAGTGTTTTATAGTTTTCTTTGTATAGGACCTTTATCTCTTTTGTTAGATTTATTCCCAAGTATTTGTTTTTTTTTTTTTGTTTTGATAATAAAAGGGATGGTTTTTTTGATTTCTTCTTCTTCAGATTTATTGTTTGTGTATAGGAAGGCTACTGACTTTTGTATGTTGATTTTGTATCCTGCCCCTTTAGTGAACTGATTGATGAGTTGAATTAGTTTTTCTGTAGAGCTTTTGGGGTTCTCTGTGTATATTATCATATCATCTGCAAATAGTGACAGTTTGACTTCTTCTTTTCCTATTTGGATTCCTTGTATGTCTTTCTCTTGTCTTACTGCTCTGGCTAGGACTTCCAGTACTATATTGAAAAGCAAAGGTGAGAGTGGACATCCTTGTCTTGTTCCAGATCTTAATGGAATTGCTTTCAGGTTTTCCCCATTGAGAATGATACTGGCTGTTGGCTTGTCATAGATGGCCTTTATGATCTTGAGGTATGTTCCTTGTATCCCAAGAATTTCAAGGGCTTTTATCATGAATGGGTGTTGCACTTTGTCAAAAGCTTTCTTAGCATATATGGATATTATCATATGGTTTTTATATTTCTTTTTGTTGATGTGTTCGATTACGTTGATTGATTTTTGGATGTTGAACCATCCTTGTGTCCCTGCATGAATCCTACTTGGTCGTGGTGAATTATCTTATGGATACATTGTTGGATTCTGATAGCTAAAATTTTATTGAGGATTTTTGCATCAGTGTTCATTAGGGAGGTTGGCCTGTAGTTTTCCTTTTTTGTGTTGTCCTTGTTCGGTTTTAGTATTAGTGTAATGTTGGCTTCATAGAACGTGTTTGGTATTGTCCCTTCCTTCTCAATTTTTTGTGGAAGGTTTGTGAAGGATAGGCACTAATTCGTCTCTGAATGTTTGGTAGAATTCATTTGTAAATCCATCAGGTCCTGGGCTTTTGTTTTTGGGGAGGTTTTGATTACCACTTCATTCGCTGCTTGTAATTGGTCTGTTTAGGTGTTCTATTTCTTCTTTATCTAGCTTTGGGTGATTGTAGAGTTGTAGGAATTTGTCCATCTCCTCTAGATTGTTGAACTTGTTTCCATATAACTGTTCATAGTAGTTACTGATTATTCTTTTGATTTCTACTGTGTCCGTTGTTATTTCTCCTCTTTCATTAATGATCCTGTTTATTTGTGCTTTCTCCCTTTTCCTTTGGAGCCTGGCTAGGGGTTTGTCTATTTTATTGATTTTTCGAAGAACCAGCCTCTTGGTTTCATTGATCTTTTGGATTTTTTTTTTAGTTCAATTTCATTTATTTCTGCTTTGGTTTTATTATTTCTTTTCTTCTACTGGATTTGGGGTTTTTTGTGTTCTTTTTCTAGATCTTTGAGCTTCGAGTTTAGGTTGTTTCTTTGAGTTTTTCTTGTGTTCTTTTTTTTTTTTTTATATAGAGGCATGTTTTTTTATTTATTATTTATTTGTTTGTTTGTTTTGTTTATACATGCACGGGTACAGACAGAAGCGCGGGAGGGTGAGAGAATTCACCAGAGCCAGAGTGGGGAGAGAGAGGCAGGAAAGGACTGAGTACACTGCTGAGGGAGCAGCGGGTGGCAGGAGAGGTCTGCGCACCATGTGGGATCCTCCTCCGGTGGCCGGGAGCAGCCGGGGATCGAACCGGCGCCGCAGAGGCCGCAGGCAGCTTCGCAACCCAGCGCTCAACCGCTGCGCCACCGGGAGGCCTCTTTCTTGTTTCTTGATGTGAGCTTCTATTGCTATATATTTTCCTCTTATTACTGCTTTTGCTGTATCCCATACATTTAGGAAATTGGTGTCCTCATTGTCATTCAATTCAAAGAATTTTTTTTTAATTTTATAGAGGCATGTTTATTCATTTATTTATTTGTTTGTTTTGTTTATACATGCACTGGGGACAGTCAGAAGCAAGGGAGAGTGAGAGAATTCACCACAGCCAGAGAGGGGAGCAGAGCAGGCAGAAGGACCAAAGGACACTGCTGAGGGGAGCAGCGAGCCGTAGGAGAGGTCTGCGCGCCATGTGGGACCCTCCTCTGGTGGCTGGGGAGCAGCCGGGGATCAAACCGGCACCGCAGAGGCTGCGGGCAGGTTCGCAACCCAGCACTCAACCGCTGAGACACTGGGGAGGCCCCCAAAGAATTTTTTAATTTCTTCTTTGATCTCCTCATTAGTCCAGTGGTCTCCAGTAGTGTGGGTTTTCAATCTCCATGAGGTAGGAGAGTTCCTTGCCTTCTTTTTATGTTTATTTCTAGTTTGATGCCTTATGGTCAGAAAAGATGGTTGGTAGGATTTCAATCTTGGTGTATCTGTTGATGTTTGTCTTGTGTCCCAGTATTTGATCGATCCTGGAGAATGATCCGTGTACACTTGAGAAAAATGTGTACTCCGTTTTTTTGGGGTTTAGTGTTCTATAGATGTCTGTTAAGCCCAAACGCTCTAGTTCCTTATGTAGAGCTTTAGTGTCTTTACTTATTTTTTTTGTCTCGTTGATCTATCCATTGTTTATAGTGGTGTGTTGAAGTCTCCCACTACGTATGTGTTTTCTCTGGTGTCTGTTTTCAGAGATGACAACAGTTGTCTGATATATTTTGGTGCTCCTTCGTTTGGTGAGTATATGTTACTGAGTGTTATTTCTTCTTGAAGTATTGTCCCCTTGATCATAATGTAGTGACCATTGGGGTCTGTCATTATCTTTTTGAGTTTGAAATCTGTTTTATCTGATATAAGGACGCTGTTCTGCTATCTTTTTTGGTCCATTTGCATGTAGGATTGTTTTCCATCCTTTAACTTTGAGTGTCTTTTCATCTTTTGTGGCTAAATGTGTTTCCTGGAGACAGCAAAAGGTTGGATTTTGTTTCTTAATCAAGCCTGCGACTCTGAGTCTTTTTATTGAAGTTTAGTCCATTTACATTTAGAGTTAATATTGATATGTTAGCATCAGTATTTGCCATTATGTTTGTCTTTCCTTTGATTTATTTATTATTCTTTTAATAACTTTTTTTTTGCCTTCTTTTGTTGTTATTCGTCCCTCTGAGGTTCTGGCTTAGGATTCCTGTAGTATTTTGTGGAGTGGGGGGTTTAGTCGTAATGAAATTCCAGAGTTTCTGTTTGGCTGGGAAGGTCCTTATTCTTTCTTCATAGAGGAAGGAGAGCTTTGCGGGATAGAGTATTCTTGGTTGGCATCTGTTTTCTTGGAGTCTGTTGACTATGTCCCTCCACTCTCTCCTTGCCCGTAGTGTTTCTTCAGAGAAGTCTGATGTCAGCCAGATTGGTTTTCCTTTGACTGTTATCTGTTTCTTCCCTCTTGTCAGCTTCATTATTTTTTCCTTGTCCTGGAATCTTGGGAGCTTTACTATTATGTGTCTTGCCATATTTTTTCCTTTCGTCGTGGAAGTTTGGTGTTCTTCTTGCTTCTTGTATATCATTTTCAGCTCCTTCTTCACGTTTGGGAAGTTCTCTTCAATTATCTCCTTGAATATTTTTTCTGTTCCTACATCTCTCTCTTCTCCTTCTTGTATTCCTATAATTCTTATATTTCCTTTCCTCATGGAGTCAGATAGTTCCCGAAGTCTTTCTTCGGTCTTTTTCCTTCTTACTTCTCTTTCCTTTTCTCTTTTGGTTCTTTTTATTTCTGTGTCTTCAAGAGTGGTTATTCGTTCTTCCATTTCATCTATTCTGCTTTCATTGCTTTTCCCGGAGTTCTTTAGTGCCTCCATTAATTCTTTGATCTCCTGCATTCTTTTACTTCCTCTTTAGGGACTCAATTTCATTCTTCTGATTGTTGATTATTTTTCCCTTATCATTGTTTTCCTTTATGAGTTCTGTCATTTTTTTAATCATGGCAATTTTAAATTCTCTTTCTGGAAGGCTCAGAAGTTCTTCCAAGTTACTGTCATTGCAGTCTAGGGGGCGGTTTTCTTTTTGTGCTGTGCTTTTTTCCTGAGGAGTTGCTAGGTTGTGTGTGGTTCTTCTACTCCACTCCTGTCTTGCTAATTTGCCATATGCATGGGGACACTCTGTTGCTGGGACTGGCCAGCATCTTGGGTGAACTTCTCCGCTCCCCTCTGGCTCCTCCGGGAGCCATCTGTCGGTTTCAAGCAGTCTTTACTGAAGAAAGGTCCCTATTCTATGGGGTGTTGGTGATTTTTTTCTGGTCACTAGGTGGCGCCAGAGATCTCTCCTAGTGTCCTTGGGGAGATGTTTTTTTCACCCCGTGGGATGGGGAACAGAGTGGGAGTGGTGGGGAAAGCCTCAACGGCTTTGGGGTGCTGTGTCTGCCTTTGCCCCACCGTCGTGGGGAATCCACACCCCGAATTTCATGCCCCGAGTCTTAGTTCCAAAGCCCTCAGGTCCAGGACGCAGGCTGTAGCCCAGTTCAGTGTTCGCAGAAATGGCACCTTTTGCACCCCGCTCCCATGTCCGGGTGCCTGGTATCTGATTACTCAGTGAGGGATATTCACCTCAATGAGGGCCCCTGCATGTCTCCCCACAAGCCTAGGTTGCCGGCGCAGGGACCTGGGCAGCAGTGATCCGCATTTGCTTTTCAAGCAAGCCACTTTCCCGCACAAGCTTACCGGCTGGCCTGGGGCTGTGTGCAGGTCTCCGGGAGTCTTTGTTTTTCTCTAATGGTGGCTCTAGCCATTTGCTCACCTCTGCTGCGAATCCTGCAGGGTTCTCCACAGCTCCAGGTCACCGGGTGTGGTGGCTGAAATAGTTCCTTTCTACTCACAGTCCTGGCTTGCTGTGTAGTTTGTTCTTGTTAGTATTTTTTTTTTGTTTTTTCCTCCTTTCTGTTGGTCAGAGAGTGCCACTTTGTGGGTGGGGGAGGGTAGCAGGGTTCTGAGCTTTCCTCCCTTCTAGTCCTCTTTTATGGCAACTTTCTTCTTCGGGTAGTTTGCTGGAGTCATCCGTTTATCTTCCGTGTCCCAGTTCTCACTGGGACCTGCCGCTTTTCCTCCCTATTAACTTTTTTTTAATGGGAGATCTTACTCGCAGCATTTCCTTGCCGCCATGTTGATCTGCCTCCTTAGCATAGTAAGTTTTTACATAGCAAAGTAGTTTCAAGCTTTTCTAAGATTTATAATAATTTGAATTTTGAGAATTTTATTGAGAGAAAATTCTATTGCAATCTATGAAGCTTCGAGAGCAATAGAAAAATTTATAATAGAAATCTTTCAAGTTGAATCTTCCAAGCTGACACAAACTACATTTTATACGTTGACATTTTATTAAATTTTACAGTGAAAAAATAGACAGAGGATCCAAACAGACCTTTTTCCAAGGAAGGCATAAAGATGGCCAATAGCTGCATGAAAAGATGCTTGTATCCCAAATGTCAGGGAATGTAAACCGAAACCACAAGCTGCCCCATCAGACCTGTTAGAAAAACTGTGTAGCCCCTCATCTGTGACTTCACTCTGTGCAGTGGCATGGAAATATACTGAGAATATCATATCCACTATCATTATAGTAATAGTATGATCTTTCCATTTTATTGTATTGTTTAACCTCTTAATTCATCTTATTTATAATATTTAACATAGCTATATATGTTTAGGGAAAATATGGTTTATATATGCTAGCTACAATCTGAATTCTAGGTGTCAACAGGGCATACTAGGATGTCTCTCCTGCAGAGAAGTGGGAGAGCACTAAAATGAAAAAGACAAGAGACACATCTAGTGCTGGCAAAAAAAAAAATGTGGAGAAAAGGGGACACACCTGCACTGTGGTTGGAAATGTGTATAACCACTAATGGAGGTCCCACAAAAATTAAAATAAAGCAGCCATATGAAGCAGCAACTCCCCATCTGGGTATTTATCCAAAGAAAAAGAAAACACTGATTCAGAAATATATGTTCACCTATGCTCATCACACCTCATACACAATGTGAATAAACTAAGGTTCAAATGATGGATGGGTGGATACTGGAAATAGGATGTGTGTCTATGTGTGTGTGTTTGTATAATGGAAAACCCTCAAACAATTTTTAAAAGATGAAAGACAACACGGATGGACATGTAGGGAATAATACCAGGGAAAATAAGCCAAATATAAAAAGACAAATAACCTATGAGTTCACTCACATGGAAATCTAAAAGCAACTAAGACACAGTGAAAGAAAGATGGTCACAGGTGGAGTGATCCTGGGGTTGTGGTGAGATGCGTGAGGGGTCAGGAGGCTACACCCTAACAGTAAACTTGCTGTGATTCAGTGATTACTTCACAAGAATATGAATGTACATCACTAAGGTGTATTCCTGAAATACTACAATACTTCATGTCATTTATTAGTCAATATAAAAACTGCAAAACATTGTATATTAACACACATAATACATACATAATGTAGAAATAAATTTTTGCTCAAAAATTCCAGGTCAGGTTATTAGAGCAAGCATTGTTTTGGGAAATGTCTTAAAATTTAGAAGAGTTAAGTACTTTAAAACACACATTGTATCACTTACAATGATAGATTTTGAATACATGTAAGTCCTAGTGCAGAAGATTGCTTAAGGGCATCACAGTTCCTCTTTCTAAACACGTGCATTTTGAAAATACATGATAAATGTTAAAAAAATTATGATGTTATAATTTATCATAAGGTATGTGATTACATATATTTCCCTTTATTTCTCAACATAACTGTTTACTAAGATGAATGAATGAACACATGCTCTATTCCATTTCAAAGCAAATGGCAACGTATTATGGGTTTACATTACATACAAGAAAACTCCACATTCGTCACACTCTGAAAACCTTCCTAAATGCTCTAGTGACGTCCTTGTTCCGCAGGCTGTAGATGAGGGGGTTGAGCATGGGTGTTATGATGGTGTAGATCACAGAGACCACTTCTTCCTCTACAGGGGATTGGTAGGACTTTGGCAGAAGGTACTTGATGGTGGCAGCCCCATAGAAGAGGAACACCACAGTTATGTGAGAAGAGCAAGTAGCCAAGGTTTTCCTGAGAGCCTGGCCTGTTCCCATGCCCAGAACAGTGGATAGTATGCTTCCATACGAGCCCAGAATGGCTGAGATGGGAGGTAGGAGAAAAATTACAGCAGTGACATAAACACCCTTTTCGTACTGAGAAGTGTCAGCACAGACCACTTTCAGGAGTGCTGGGATCTCACAGAAGAAATGATGGATTTCCCTGGAGGCACAGAAAGGGAGTGACAGAGTATACACCACATGGATCAAGGCATTGAAGAATGCACCCAGCCAGGTCACAAGCACCAAGAGCAGACAGATCTTGGGACGCATGAGGATGGGGTAACGCAGAGGCTGGCAGATGGCCACATAGCGATCATAAGCCATGACCGCCAGCAGAAGGTACTCTGAGCCACCAAGGGTGGTGAAGAGAAACATTTGGAAGCTACATGCAATGAAGGAGATGCGGTAGTCCCCAGACAGAAAGTCCACTGCCATTTTGGGGACAAATGTGCAGATGTAGAGTAGATCCATGAGGGACAGCTGGCTGAGCAGAAAGTACATGGGGGTGTGGAGAAGAGGGTCAGCCCAGATGAGGATGATTATTATGGTGTTGCCCAACAGGGCCACCAGGAGATCCAGAACCATGAGTGTGAAGAGGACCCAGGGCACTGGGGTGCCGTGGAACAGATCCAAGAGGATGAAATCACTGTCTGAGGTCTGGTTGCTCAGCCATGCCATGCTTATGCTCCTGTTTGGCAATTTGCAAATTTTTTTAAAAACATACTTCACAGTCTATAATAAAATTGACCAAATAAAATCATACACTGCTTTCTGATATCTCAAATTCATTTATATCCAAACGTATCATCTTGTTCTTTCAGGAAAACAATATATGTGCCTTTCACTAACAGTCTTAGAGACCACACAAGACTCTACCACATGCAGAGAAGCTCTTGTGTGCTATGTTTGGGTCAGGTGCTTAGTCCTCTTTCTTATCGATAGGATGGAGCATGTACGGACAAGGTGCACAAACTTCAAAGTGAGAATAAAGGCAACCTATTATCAGTTACTTCTTTTCCACAATGACTTCCAATTAACTCCAGAAATCTCACGTCTTGGAAAAGGGAAATAATTTTTTTCTCTGTGGATTCATTTTACAAACACATAATTAAATAGGACTTTTGCTTGAAGCTGCACAGTTACAGTGCGTTTTACAGATCCAGTCCAAGAAGCAAGCTGCCTGGGGAGGAGAGTACGGAGGACTCAAGCGTGCAGACCTGGACACAGTGACTCTGGGAAGGAAGAGGGTCCGAGGGCAGCAGCTGACATAGAGACATGCCTGGCAGGAGCAGACTGCACTTGGGAAATGCGCTTCTGCGGAAAGCAGAGTGCACTCACTGCTCTGCAGATGGGAGCACAGCAGCAACTACAGGGCTAGAAATCTCCAGGGATTTCCCCTCTCCTTTCTTTTCTTTCCTGCTTGGATTTGTTCCAACTTGAGCCTAAAGCAACTTCTGAAGTGACAAGGACAGGGGAAAGCACTTTCCTGAGAGTATCTTGGGCTTCAATTCTGTGTGGATGAAAATATTCAGGTTGTTATAGTGACAAGCTACTTTTTTTCCTAGAAAGGATGTAAAATAAAGAATTTTCATATATTTTAAGTCATAATGAGAAAACAAAAAAGCTTCATATTAAGATCATATCATTGAATCACTGAGTGCTGAAAGCCGCTATTGCAGGTGGCATCAGTGCTGTTCAACAACATCCAAAGCCCCTTGTGAGGTGCCACATAACTGAATTCACAAAACTCTAACACACAGGACAGGAATGACACCTGCTGTCCCTGCCCACATACGCAGCGCCCACAGAGAGATGAAATGGAGGTAGCGGTGTGCAATCGTGTGGACTAAGTTGGGGAATCTATACATGAACAACCCACAATCCCCACACAGAATTTGGTAGATTTGATGTTATTTTACATAAAATAGTATGTATTCTATTTCAATAAATAAGGGTATGCAAGGTGTTTTAAAAATTGAATACCTTTTAGAGATTAAATAAACCAGACAAAGTGGAGAGTGTTCCAAGGTCCTTCATTACCACACCACATACAAAATTCACCTCTTTCCTCAACCTTTACATTCCCAGGGAAATGAACAGCATACAGTGAGAATTAAAAGAGAACCGTATAGTCTGCCACCCCACAAAGACATTCATGGAGCCTGAAATTTTCCCTATTTCTAAGAACACAGGGCAGTCACTAGCTTCTCAGCTTCCAGAGAGAGCTAAGGAATGATTCTTTTTGATCAACTAATTTTGTACCGATGTATTAAAATGAACTTTATAAGGAACTTTAACATGCCACTTTTTCTAAATACACTTTATTGGCCTCCAAAAACACCAACAGATTATTTCCAAAAGAGGTTCCTGATTAATGTATATGAGGCCCATCAATGCAAAGTGGTAAAATACATCATGCAAGTTTGGATTTTGATGTTTACTGAAAATATGGTTCACATGGGCCTCCCTGGTGGTGCAACGGGTTAAGCACAGTGCTGTGAAGCTGTCCGCAGCCTCTACAGCACCAGTTCAATTCCCAGCCGGCCAGGGAAATGCCCACATGGTGTGGCAGACCTCTCCTCTCGTGCCCGCTGCTCCCCTCAGCAGTGCTTTTGATCAATCTGCCTGTTCTGCTCCCTGTTCTGTCTCTGGTGTATATGCTCACCCTCCCGTGCCTCTGGCCTGTACCCCAGCTCTTGTATAAAAATAAATAAATCTTAACAAAAAAAAAAATATGGTACACATTAGAAGAGGGACACACAGAGGCAGATATAGATGCATCTATGTATGTGTGCATGTGTACAGAGTCCCATGAAATACTACCAATGAGAAAAATTAACTGGTAGTGAACTCAATTACATCCTGAAAAATGATCTTTTTTAACTGAGGCAGGTGAGTAACAATGAAACCAACAAGCAGTGTGTGTTTAGAGAATATCACGGGGAAAGCTCATACAATTTTACTTACGTGCATCATGTTAAGTGCCTTCAGTGTTCAAAAAGTCTTTCAGATAAGACTGTGAACTTGGAGAGAGACAGCTGGTATTACACGTTACATCTCTTTCGTACATAAAATTGACCTCTTCCCTGAACTCTGGAGTTAGCATATTGTACCTCTTTGAAAATAAAATGACACCAGATTATCAACCTTCAATCAGAAATTCCCTTTCTAGATAATATTAGTACAAAAATTACCATTTTAAATAAATTAAACTTCTTATTCTGAAAGAATAAAATGTGAATACTTTATAGATGTGCAAATAATTTTAATAGATGGGTTTTTCTGAGGTTTTCCATTATACACACTAGGAGAGAGCATCATATATTAATCAGCTTGGAAGGGTAACACACCTCTTCACACATTTCCAGAGAAAAACACTCCTACTTACTCACAAGAACAAAATCAATGCTGCTTATGAAGTGTTGTTGATACATTTCAAACTTCTTCCAGGATCAGAATCACAAGGCCTGCCCAAACAAGAGGATAAATACCTTGAAGCCAATGCTTCAAAAGTCCAGGGTCAATGTGTTGTTGCACACTCAGCCATCAGAGACACTGTCCGCAACTGCACTTGGTCCCTGAGGCAAATGTGTACTAATTATCACCCCATCCTTCGTGACCCTGAGTAACGTTTATGGCTACCTCGTAACCATGTGCAGTCTCTCCCTCAGGGAATACACTTTGCTAAAATGATGTTTGTTCAAAAATTTTAACAAATATCAATGTTTTGCTATTTCAAAAATAAACTGTAAAAAATTTTACACTTTTTAACATATTATGCTGTAAAAATACTTTTATAGATTTTTGGCCATTCATTCAAGCTGAGGTGGAAATGCTGCAAGTTGAAGGTGGGCCAACTGAAAGAGAAAACTCCTGTGACTGCAGTTTTTGGAAGGAAGGTGCTAACCATGAATAAAATGCTCATAAATCAAATGGATAAAATATACAACAAAAATATGTTATCTTTGCAAGTAAACAGATGGAAGTTGTAAAAAAGAATTAATATGAAGTCCACATTTGAAAAAAGTCTTCAATTTAAAAATATCATAATACAAATAAAGAAGCCTTAGATGGAAACATCAGTGAACTCAACAACTGGGAAAAGAATGAACCATCTTGAAGTTATGTTCATACAAGATTTCACAAACACAGGGCAAAAAAAAATGGGGATAGACATAACAACCAAGAAGCTGGGATGACTTCAAATGTATAGCACATGTATAATTATAATGCCAGAATGAGAATAAGGAATAGAAATGAAGAAATCCATGAAAAAAAACAGCCAAGATTTTCTGAAATAGACACCAAAACACAGTCCAGAAAACTCCAAGGACTCATAGGAGGAAACATCGAAACATTGCTATCTAAGAATATAATATTAAAAAACATTGAAACACAATGAAGATATTGTCTTTAAAGGAGTCAAACAAATACATAGTCTCAGTTCAATGGCAAGGAAAAAACATACAGGTTTCTATTAAAAAACCATGCAGGGGCTTCCCTTTTTCAATTTTCAGCTCCTTCCTTCTTCACATTTGTGAAGTTCTCTTCAATTATCTCTTTGAATATTTTCTCTGTTCCTACATCTCTCTCCTCTCCTTCTGGTATTCCTATAATTCTTATATTTCCTTTCCTCATGGAGTCAGATAGTTCCCGAAGTCTTTCTTCGGTCTTTTTCCTTCTTACTTCTCTTTCCTTTTCTCTTTTGGTTCTTTTTATTTCTGTGTCTTCAAGTGTACTTATTCGTTCTTCCATTTCATCTATTCTGCTTTCATTGCTTTTCCCAGAGTTCTTTAGTTCCTCCATTAATTCTTTGATCTCCTGTGTTTCTTTTGCTTCCCCCTTTAAAGACTCAATTTCATTCTTCTGCTCATTAATTATTTTTCTCATATCATTGTTTTCCTTTATGAGTTCTGTCATTTTTTTAATCATGGCAATTTTAAATTCTCTTTCTGGAAGGCTCAGAAGTTCTTCCAAGTTACTGTCATTGCAATCTGGGGGGTGGTTTTCTTTTTGTGGTGTGCTTTTTTCCTGAGGAGTTGTTAGGTTGCGTGTGGTTCTTCTACTCCCTACTGTCTGTTTTCTAATTTGTCGTATGCATTGGGACACTTGTTGCTGGGACTGGCCGGCATCTTGGGTGAACTTCTCTGCTCCCCTCTGGCTCCTCCGGGAGCCATCTGTCAGTTTCAAGTAGTCTTTACTGAAAAAAGGTCCCTGTTCTAAAATGCTGATGTGGGGACACACTCCCCTGTGTGCCTGGTCTGCCCCGGCGGTGGGTTCCCGCTCCCCCTCTGGACTTGGACTGCAGGCCAGAGGGGGCGTGGCGTGGGCGAACTTCCCCCGCCCTCCTCTGGCTCCAGAGGGACCCTTCTGCAGGCAGTCTTTACTGAAGAAATGTCCCTGTTCTAAAATGGCGATGTGGGAAACACTCCTTGCGCGTCTGGTCTCAGGCACACTCTTCTGCGCATCTGGTCTGCCCCGGCCGTGGGTGCCCGCTCCCCCTGTGGGCACAGACTACTGGTTGGAAGGGGCCTGGCGTGGGCTAACTTCCCAGCTGGCCACTGGCTCCTCCAGGAGACTTCTGCTGGTTTCAAGTTGCTAGGTGGCACCAGAGATCTCTCCTAGAGCCCTTGGGGGAGCTGTTCTTTTTTCACCCCGTGGGACAGGGAACAGAGCGGGAATGGTAGGGTCAACCTCAACGGCTTTGGGGTGCTGTGTCTGCCTTGTGCCCCACTGTCGTGGAGAACCCATGCCCCAAATTTCGTGCCCCTGGTCTCAGTTCCAAAGCCCTCAGGTCCAGGACACGGGCTGTAGCCCAGTTCAGTGTTCGCAAGAATAGCGTCTTTTGCACCCCGCTCCCGTGCCTGGGTGCCTGGTTCCTGATTACTCAGTGAGGGACTTTCACCTCAGTGAGGGTCCCCGCGCGTCTCCCCGCAAGCCTAGGTCGCAGGCGCCAGGACCTGGGCAGCCGCGATCCCGATCCGCATTTGCTTTTCAAGCGCGCTGCTTTTCCGCGCAAGCTTACCGGCCAGCCGGGGCTGTGTGAGGGTCTCCAGTCTCTGTTGTTCTCTAATGGCACCTGGAGCCATTCGTTCACCTCCATGGCGAATCCTGCAGGGTTCTCCACAGCTCCAGTTCACGGGGTGTGGTGGCTGAAATAGTTCCTTTCCACTCACAGTCCCACTTGATGCATACTTTGTTCTCGTTGGTCATTTTAGTTTGTTTTTTGACTCCTTTCTGCTGGTCGGAGAGTGCCGACTCTGTGGGTGGGGGAGGGTAGCAGGGTTCTGCACTTTCCTCACTTCTGGTCCTCTTTTTATGGCAACTTTCTTCTTCGAGTGGTTTGCTGGAGTCGTCCGTTTATCTTCAGTGTCCCAGTTCTCACTGGGACCTGCCACTTTTTCTCCCTATTCACTTTTTTTTAATGGGAGATCTTACTCACAGCGTTTCCTCGCCGCCATGTTGCTCCGCCCTCTCCAGTCTATGTTTATATTTTGTGGTTAAATGTGTTTCCTGGAGACAGCAGGTTGGATTTGTTTTTTAATCCAGCCTGCTACTGTGTGTATTTTTATTGATGAGTTTAATCCATTTACATTGAGAGTTAATATTGATATGTTGGCATCTGTGTTTGCCATTTTGTTTGTCTTTTTTGTGATTTTATTCCTTGCTTTATTCCTCTGTTGGTTTTGGCTTTAGGACTTCTTGTAGAATTTTTTGCAGTGGGGGTTTAGTTGTGATGAATTTCTGGAGTTTCTGTTTGTCTGGGAAGGTCATATTTTTTCTTCATAGAGGAAGGAAAGCTTTGTAGGGTAAAGTACTCTTGGTTGACATTTGCTCTCTTGAAATGTGCTGAAGATGTTACTCCATTCTCTTCTTGCCTGTAATGTTTCTTCGGAGAATTCTGAAGTTAACCTGATTGGCTTTCCCTTATATGTTATCTGTTTCGTCCCCCTTGCCAGTTTCATTATTTTTTCCTTGTCTTGGACTCTTGCAAGCTTTACTATTAGGTGTCTTGCTGCAGTTTTCTTTTCACTGTGGTAAGTGAGATTTCTTCTCACTTCTTGCATGTCTATATTCGTTTCCTTTTTCATACTTGGGAAATTTTCTATCTCCTTGAATAATTTCTCAGTTGCTTTGTCTCTCTCCTCACCTTCTGGAATACCTTTAACTCTTACATTTCCTCTCTTCATGTAGCCTGATAATTGTCTAAGAGTCTCCTCACTGCTTCATTTGCACTTCCCTCTCCTTTTCTCTTTGGGCTCTTTTTATTTCTGTATCTTCAATAGGACTGATCCGTTCTTCCATTTCATCAATTCTGTTTTCATTGCCTTTCCCAGAGTTCTTTATATCCTCTAGTAAACTTTTAATCTCCTGTGTTTCTTTTCTTTTCTTTCCTAAGGTCTCAATTTCATTCTTCAGTTCAGTGATTATTTGTCTCAAATCATTTTTTCCTTTTCATTTTCTTTCTGCTTTTTAATCATGATGATCAATAATTCTCCATCTGATAGGCCACGAAGTTCTTCCAAGTCATTGTTGAGCTCTGGTTGCTATATTTCTTTTTGTGGTGTGTCCTCCTGTGGGATTCCATCATTATTTATAATTTCTCTTCTCACTGTTGTTTGCTTTCTAATTAGTTCTATGTGTTGGGGTGCTGTGCCACTGGTGTTGGCGGGCGTCTCTTTGGAGTGCTCCTTTAGGTGTGTCGGAAACTGTTTACCAGACTGAGACCAGCACTAGTAGGCAAAAACTCCAGCAGGGTGTTGATGCTCTGTTGCTGGGGACTGTCCCTTACAGTTCCTTCCCTCTATATTTACTCAGTTCCAACAGGGAATCAGCTAGTTGGTGATTTTGTTCTGGTCATGAAGTGGTGGCAGAGACCCATACTTGCTGACCTGTGCTTTTTCCCAGTGGTTCTCTGAGAAACAGAGAGGGGGCAGAGAGGAGCACCTCAAAACAGGGGCTCTTATTCCAGCTGGGTGCTGTGTCTGCCCCGTGTTCACCCTGTGCTGTGCCCACAGCTGTATGGATCCCATGCCCTGAATTCTCCTCTTTAGTTTTCAGTACCAGGGCTATCAGATCCAAAACGCAGGTTGTCACCCTGTGCAGTGACCGCTGCTATGGCGCATCCCATGCCTTGGATCCTGCACCTGGCTCTCAGTTCCAGGATGGGGTCTTGCTCCACGCCTTATTTCCCTCCTTACCCCCATTTACATGGCCCACCCTCACTCAAAGCCTGAGGGTGCTTTGGGGATCCCTGGTTTCCAACTATCAAGATTTTGGTGATTTTTTTTCTGGTCACTAGATGGCACCAGAGATCTTTCCTACTGTCCTTCCAGAATTGTTTTTTTCCCATGGGTTCAGGGGAATACAGTGGGAGTGGCGTGGAGCGCCTCAACGGCGTGGAGGTGCTGTGTCTGCCCTTTGCCCCACTGTCATGGGGTTCCCATGCCCCGAATTACATGCCCTGGGTCTCAGTTCCTAAGCCCTCCAATCCAGGATGCAGGCTGTAGCCCAGTTCAGTGACCGCAGAAATGGCGCCTTTTGCACCCGCTCCCATATCCGGGCACCTGGTTTCTGATTACTCAATGAGGGACATTCACCTCAATGAGGGCACCAACGCGTCTCCCAGCAAGACTAGGTCGCAGGCACTGGGACCTGGACAGCCAGGATTCCCAATCTGTGTATGCTTTTCGAGCGCTGCTTTTCCGCACAAGCTTACCGGCTGGCCTTGGGCTATTTGTAGGTCTCCATGGAGTCCTTGTTTTCCTCTAATGGCACCTGGAGCTATTCACTCACCTCCATAGCAATTACTGCACTGATCTCCACAGTTCCAGTTCACAGGGTGCAGTGCCTGAAATAGTTCCTTTCCACTCACAGTCCCGCTTGATGTGTATTTTGTTCTTCTTGTTTGGTTTTTTTTTCCTCCTTTCTGTTGCTGACGTTGTGGGTGGCAGAGGGTAGCAGGGTGCTGAGATTTCCTCCCTTCTCCTCCTCTATTATGGCAACTTTCTTCTTCGGGCAGTTTGCCAGAGTCGCCTGTTTATCTTCCATGTCCCAGTTCTCACAGGGACCTCCCTGTTAACTTTTTCTTTTTATGGGAGGACTTACTTGCAGCCTTTCCTCACCACCACGTTGATCACTCCCTCTCAATATTAATTCTAAATTTAAATGGATTAAACTCATCAATAGAAAGACACAGAGTAGCAGGCTGGATTAAAAACCAAAAGCCAACCTTCTGCTGTCTCCAAGAAACACATTTATCTACAAAAGATAAACATAGAATGAAAGTAAAAGATTGGAAAACAAGGCTACAAGCAAATGGACCAAAAAAGAAGGCAGGAACACCTATATTTATACCAGGTGAAATAGACTTCAAATTAAAAAAGGTAAAAAGAGACATAGACAGACACTACATTATGATAAGGGGACAATACATCAGGAAGATATAACACTCATCAAAATAAACTCACCAAATGAACAAGCACAAAAATATATTAGATGATTATTATCAGGTCTGAAAACAGATATTAAAGAAAATGCAAATATAGTAGGAGACTTCAACACCCCACTCTCACCAGTGAACAGATCAATGAGACAAAAAATAAACAAAGACACTAGAGCCCTAAATAAAGACATAGAACTCATGGACTTAACAGACATCTATAGGACACTGCACCCCAAAAAAATCTGAGTACACATTTTTCTCTAGTGCGCATGGATCATTCTCCAGAATCAATCGCATACTGGGCCACAAGACAAACATCAACAGATACATGAAGATCAAAATCATTCCAACTATCTTCTCCGATCATAAAGGTATCAAGTTAGAAATAAATCATGAAAAGAAAACAAGGAATCCTCCCACGTATGGAGATTGAAATCCACACTACTGGAAGACCACTGGACAAATGAGGAGATCAAAGAAGAAATTAAAAAATACTTTGAGTTGAAATGGATTAAAGAACTAGACATAAGACCTGAAACCATAAAATATATAGAAGGAAATATAGGCGAAACACTACGTGATTTGCACATCAAAGACATCTTTACAGACACATCACCCAAAGCAGTGATAGTGAAGGCAAAGATAAACAGCTGGGACTATATCAAATTAAAGAGCTTTTGCACAGCAAAAGAGAATAACAAAAACAAAGAGAACCCCACCAACTGGGAGAACATTTTTGCACCCAACACTAATGATAAAGGACTGATCACAAAAATCTGCAAAGAGCTGATGAGACTCAACAACAACAAAGAAAATAATCCAGTCAAAAAATGGGCAGAAGAGCTTAAAAGAAACTTCTCTGAAGAGGAAATGCAAATGGCCAACAGGCATATGAAAAAATGTTCAACATCACTTGTCATCAGGGAAATGCAAATCAAAACTACCATGAGATACCATCTTACACCAGTGAGATGCACATATTAAAAAACTAGCAACAACAAATGTTGGCGAGGGTGTGGAGAAAAAGGAACTCTTCTGCACTGTTGGTGGGAGTGCAAACTGGTCCAACCACTGTGGAAAGCTGTGTGGAGATTTCTGGACCTACTAAACATAGAGCTTCCATATGACCCAGCAATTCCACTCCTAGGTATTTACCCAAAGGACACAGAAACATCAATTCCAAAGAACACCTGCACCCCTATGTTTATAGCAGCACTGTTTACAATAGCTAAGCTTTGGAAACAACCCAAATGCCCAAAAATAGATGACTGGATCAAGAAGATGTGGTACATATATACCATGGAATATTACTCAGCATTCAAAAAAGATAAACACATGCAATTTGCTGCAACATGGATGGCGCTGGAAGGGATCATGCTCAGCGAAATAAGCCAAAAAGAAAAAGAAAAATACCGGATGGTCTCACTCATAGCAGGAATCTAGAAAACTTAAATAATGGACCAGGAAAATGAAAAACTATAAGAAAGTGAAAATCAAAATCAACAAAAAACTATGAACCAGAGACACTTTTAGGGGGGCGGGGGCGGGAGGGGAGGGATTGGGGTCAGAATGGGGGCGGCAATTGTATGGGGAATATAACAATAAAATTTATAAAAAAAAAAAAAAAAAAAAAAAAAAAAAAAAAAAAAAAAAAAAAAAAAAAAAAATACTTTGAGTTGAATGACAAGGAGGACACCACTTTCCAGGAGGTATGGGATGCAGCAAAAGCAGTAATTAACAGGAAAATATATAACAATACAGGCTCACATCAACAAACAAGAATGAACTCAAAGAAACAACCTAATCTCAAATCTCAAAGAGCTAGAAAAAGAACAACAAAAAACCCTAAAGCCAGTAGAAGAAAGGAAATAATAAAAATCAAAGCAGAAATAAACAAACTGGAAATTAAAAAAACAATCCAAAAGATCAATGCAACCAAAAGTTGGTTCCTTAAAAAAAATTAAAATAGACAAACCTCTAACCAGGCTCACAAAGACAAAAAGGGAGAAAACATATAAATAGGATTACAAATGAGAGAGGAGAAATCACAACAGACTCAGCAGAAATCAAAAGAATAATCAGAGATTACTATGAGCACTTACATGCAAACAAATTCAACAACCTAGAAGAAATGGACCAATTCCTACAATGATATAATCATCCAAAGCTGGACAAAGAAGAAATAGAACAACTAAACAGACCAATTGAGGCAGTAGTCAAAGCACTCCCCAAAAACAAAAGCCCAGGCCCAGACAGCTTCACAAATGAATTCTACTAAACGTTCAGCAGTGAATTAGTGTCTATCCTACACACGCTTTCCAAAAATTGAAAAAGAAGGAATGCTACCAAATATGTTCCACAAAGCCAACATTACACTAATACCAAAGCCAAACAAAGACAGCACGAAAAAAGAAAATCACAGGCCAATCTCCCTAATGAACACTGATGCAAAAATCCTCAATAAAATCCTTGCCAACAGAATCCAACAATGCATCAAAGGGATACTACCCCATGATCAAATGGGATTCATCCCAGTGGCATAAGGATGGTTCAACATACAAAAATCAAGACGTGTAATCCAACACATCAACAAAAAGAAAAAGAAAAACCATACGATCACATCAATAGATGTTGAGAAAGCATTCTACAAAGTCCAATATCCATTTAGAGGAAGGCCCTTGAAATTCTTGGGATAGAAGGAACATACCTTAACGTGCTAAAGCCACATACGACAAACCCACTGCCAACATTATTCTCAATGGCGAAAGCTGAAGGCATTTCCTAAAGGAACAAGACAAGATGTCCTCTCTCACCACTGCTCTTCAATATAATACTGGAGGTCCTAGCCAGGGCAATAAGACAAGAGAAGGACATACAAGGATTCCAAATAGGGAAAGAAGAAGTAAAACTATCACTATTTGCAGATGATATGATAATATACATAGAGAACCCTAAAAACTCCACAGAAAAACTACTCAAAATAATCAACCAGTTCAGTAAAGTAGCAGGATATAAAGTCAACACACAAAAATCGGTAGCCTTCCTATACACAAACAATCAATTGGAAGAAGAAGAAATCAAGGACGTCAATCAAGCTTTCAGGAAAGTTTTCAGAATATGACAATATAAGGTTTCCTGGTACCCAATGTAAATACACAATGGCGATGGTGTTTGCTTTGAATGGATAGAACCGGTTTTTATATTCTTTTGCAGCCGATGTCACCATCAGTGTAGACGTGGTTATTAATATGACATGCAAAATATATTTTTATTCCTATGTAATTTTTCATATATGGCAATTTTCAAAGAGTATGGTTCAGAGGGAGAAGAGCCAAGTCATCTTGAAAATTTTGTCTTTAAAAATTTAGATAGATTCCAAAACTACCGTTGTAAAAATACAATGATTTATTTTAAAACATAGATAGTTTTTATAAATTTTGAAATTTTCTCTTAAAATAGTATACTCTTAAAAATACTAGCTATAATTCACTGACCTGGAATTTTGAATGAAAATTTATTTCTCCATTAAATATATTAATACCATTTTTAACATTTTGGATTTTCATACTAATAATTAATATGCAATAATAGTTTGGTTTTCAAGTACAACACAGTGATTTGCCTGTGAACTGCTCATTCACACTTCGTTACCCCACACACCACAGAAGGCAACTGTGAGGGTTCATCCTCTTGCCTCACTTCAGACGCCACCCACACCCCACGCCCACTTTCATCTGGTAGCCACCTTTCATTAGTGATCATCTATTCTCTCAACTGTGGGGACACCAGGAGCCTCCCAGTCAAGTGTCAGGTCTGGCCACCAGGGTGCACCTGCCACTGAACAGCCACATCCCCACAACAGCCCAGGGGCCGGCCCCCGCCTGTACCCACCCTTGGATGCTCAGCTCTGCAGTCAGGCTTCTACCATTAGTTTTTAAGTTGGTCTTTCTCTGACTCTCAGTTTGGCATCTCTAGATTCTGCACATTACTGGCCCATCTGGTATCTGCCCTTCCCATCTGATGTATTTCGCATAGCATCATCCCTCTGCTCTGTGTCTCGTTCGCTTTTATATTTCCAGGTGAGTGAACCCACAGGGCATTTGTCTCTTCCTCTGACTCGCTCCCCCCCAGGACATCCAAGTTGTCACATATGGTGACATTTCAACTTCTTAAAAATTGGTGTGAGGGACCACACCCCGTGAACGGGAGCTGAGGCGAACCCTGCAGGATCCGCCGCAGCGGTGAGCGAACGGCTCCGGGCGCCATTAGAGAAGAACAAAGACCCCGGGAGACGTGCACACAGCCCGGGCTGCCGGAAATTTCTTAAGACTGCTTGAAAAGGGCAGAAGGTTTCTGGAGGACCCAGTGGCCAGCCGGGAAGTTATTCCACGCCAGGCCCCTTCCGACTAGCAGTCTGAGCCACAGAGGGAGCAGGCACCCACGTCCGGGGCAGACCGGGTGCGCAGAAGAGTGTGCCTGAAACCGGAGGCGCAGGGACTGCATCCCGCTTCGCCATTTGAGAACAGGGACATTTCTTCAGTAAAAACTGCCTAAAACCAGCAGAAAGCTCCCCCAGAAGACAGAGATGGCTCCTGGAAGAGCCAGAGGGGAGCGGAGAAGTTCACCCAAGATGTCAGTCAGTTCGAGCAACACAGTGTCCCAACGCATACGACAAATTAGAAAACAGACAGTAGGGAGTAGAAGAACCACACGCAACCTAAAAACTCCTCAGGAAAGAAGCACACCACAAAAAGAAAACCACTCCCCAGATTGCAACGACAGCAACTTGGAAGAACTTCTGAGCCTTCCAGAAAGAGAATTTAAAATTGCCATGATTAAAAAAGTGATAGATCAGAAGAAGGAAATTGAGTCCCTAAAGAGGGAAGTAAGAGAAATGCAGGAGATCAAAGAATTAATGGAGGAACTAAAGAACTCTGGGAAAAGCAATGAAAGCAGAATAGATGAAATGGAAGAATGAATAAGTAATCTTGAAGACACAGAAATAAAAAGAACCAAAACAGAAAAGGAAAGAGAAGTACGAAGGAAAAAGAATGAAGAAAGACTTCGGGAACTATCTGACTCCATGAGGAAAGGAAATATAAGAGTTATAGGAATTCCAGAAGGAGAGGAGAGAGATGTAGGAACAGAGAAAATATTCATGGATATAATTGAAGAGAACTTCCCAAATGCGAAGAAGGAGCTGAAAATTGATATACAAGAAGCAAGAAGAACACCAAACTTCCACGACGAAAGGAAAAACACAGCAAGACATATAATAGTAAAGCTCCCAAGAATCCAGGACAAGGAAAAAATAATGAAGCTGACAAGAGGGAAGAAACAGATAACATTCAAAGGAAAACCAATCAGGCTGACATCAGACTTCTCTGAAGAAACACTACGGGCAAGGAGAGAGTGGAGGGACATAGTCAACAGACTCCAAGAAAACAGATGCCAACCAAGAATACTCTATCCCGCAAAGCTCTCTTTCCTCCATGAAGAAAGAATATGGACCTTCCCAGACAAAGAGAAACTACGGAATTTCATTGCGACTAAACCCCCACTCCAAAAAATACTACAAGGAATCCTAAAGCCAGAACCTCAGAAGGATGAATAACAACGAAAGAAGACCAAAAAAAAAAAGTTATTAAAAGAATAAATAAATAAAATCAAAGGAAAGACAAACATAATGGCAAATACAGATGCTAACATATCAATATTAACTCTAAATGTAAATGGACTAAACTCTTCAATAAAAAGACACAGAGTTGCAGCCTGGATTAAGAAACAAAACCCAACCTTTTGCTGTCTCCAGGAAACACATTTAGCTACAAAAGATAAAAATAGGCTCAAAGTCAAAGGATGGAAAACAATCCTACAAGCAAATGGGCCAAAAAAGAAAGCAGGAACAGCTATACTTATATCAGATAAAACAGACTTCAAACTCAAAAAAATAAAAAGAGACCCCAATGGTCACTACATTATGATTAAGGGGACAATACTTCAAGAAGAAATAACACTCAGTAACATATACTCACCAAACGAAAGAGCACCAAAATATATCAGACAACTGTTGTCCTCTCTGAAAACAGACATCAGAGAAAACACATATGTAGTGGGAGACTTCAACACACCACTATCAACAATGGATAGATCAACAAGACAAAAAATAAGTAAAGAAACTAAAGCTCTAAATAAGGACCTAGAGCATTTGGGCTTAACAGACATCTATAGAACACTAAACCCAAAAAAACGGAGTACACATTTTTCTCAAGCGCACACAGATCATTCTCCAGGATCGATCACATACTGGGGCACAAGACAAACATCAACAGATACACCAAGATTGAAATCATACCAACCATCTTTTCTGACCACGAAGGCATCAAACTGGAAATAAATCATAAAAAGAAGGCAAGGAACTATCCTACCTCATGGAGATTAAAAGCCACACTACTGGAAGACCACTGGACTAACGAGGAGATCAAAGAAGAAATTAAAAAATTCTTTGAATTGAATGACAAGGAGGACACCAATATCCTAAATGTATGGGATGCAGCAAAAGCAGTAATAAGAGGAAAATATATAGCAATAGAAGCTCACATCAAAAAACAAGAAAGAACTCAAAGAAACAACCTAATCTCGAAGCTCAAAGATCTAGAAAAAGAACAACAAAAAAACCCCAGAACCAGTAGAAGAAAAGTAATAATAAAAACCAAAGCAGAAATAAATGAAATTGAAACTAAAAAAACAATCCAAAAGATCAATGAAACCAAGAGCTGGTTCTTTGAAAAAATCAATAAAATAGACAAACCACTAGCCAGGCTCACAAAGGAAAAAAGGGAGAAAGCACAAATACACAGGATCATAAATGAAAGAGGAGAAATCACAACGGACACAGCAGAAATCAAAAGAATAATCAGTAACTACTATGAACAGTTATATGGAAACAAGTTCAACAATCTAGAGGAGATGGACAAATTCCTACAACTCTACAATCACCCAAAGCTAGATAAAGAAGAAATAGAACACCTAAACAGACCAATTACAAGCAGCGAAATTGAAATGGTAATTAAAAACCTCCCCAAAAACAAAAGCCCAGGACCTGATGGATTTACAAATGAATTCTACCAAACATTCAGAGAGAATTAGTGCCTATCCTTCACAAACTCTTCCAAAAAATTGAGAAGGAAGGGACAATACCAAACACGTTCTATGAAGCCAATATTACACTAATACCAAAACCGAATAAGGACAACACAAAAAGGAAAACTATAGGCCAATCTCCCTAATGAACACTGATGCAAAAATCCTCAATAAAATTTTAGCTATCAGAATCCAACAATGTATCCATAAGATAATTCACCACGACCAAGTTGGATTCATTCCAGGGGCACAAGGATGGTTTAACATCCGAAAATCAATCAACGTTATCCAACATATCAACAAAAAGAAATATAAAAACCATATGATAATATCAATAGATGCTGAGAAAGCTTTCGACAAAGTGCAACACCCATTCATGATAAAAGCCCTTGAAATTCTTGGGATACAAGGAACATACCTCAACATCATAAAGGCCATCTATGACAAGCCAACAGCCAGTATCATTCTCAATGGTGAAAAGCTGAAAGCAATTCCATTAAGATCTGGAACAAGACAAGGATGTCCACTCTCACCACTGCTTTTCAATATAATACTGGAAGTCCTAGCCAGAGCAGTAAGACAAGAGAAAGACATCCAAGGAATCCAAATAGGAAAAGAAGAAGTCAAACTATCACTATTTGCAGATGATATGATAATATACATAGAGAACCCCAAAAACTCCACAGAAAAACTAATTCAACTCATCAATCAATTCAGTAAAGTGGCAGGATACAAAATCAACACGCAAAAGTCAGTAGCCTTCCTATACACAAACAATAAATCTGAAGAAGAAGAAATCAAAAAAACCACCCCTTTATTATCGAAACAAAAAAAATCAAATATTTGGGAATAAATCTAACAAAAGAGGTAAAGGACCTATACAAAGAAAACTATAAAACACTGTTAAAAGAAATAGAAGAAGACACAAAGAAATGGAAAGACATCCCCTGCTCATGGATTGGAAGAATAAACATTATTAAAATGGCCATCCTACCAAAAGCAATATACAGATTCAATGCTATTCCAATCAAAATCTCAATGGCATTCTTCAAAGAAATAGAACAATTATCGATGAAATTCATATGGAATCACCAAAAACCCCGAATAGCCAAAGCTCTACTGAAAAAAAAAGAAGGGAATGGAGGCATCACACTCCCAGACTTCAAACTATACTACAAAGCCATAATCATCAAAACTGCATGGTATTGGAACAAGAACAGACATACAGACCAATGGAATCGAATAGAAAATCCAGAAATAAACCCACAGATTTATGGTCAACTAATCTTTGACAAAGGAGCAAAGACTATGCATTGGAGCAAAGAAAGTTTGTTCAATAAATGGTGCTGGGAAAACTGGGTCGCTACATGCAAAAGAATGAAGCTTGACCACTACCTCACACCATACACAAAAATCAACTCAAAATGAATTAAAGAACTAGACATAAGACCTGAAACCATAAAATACATAGAAGGAAATATAGGCGAAACACTACGGGATTTGCACATCAAAGACATCTTTACAGACACATCACCCAAAGCAGTGATAGTGAAGAGAAAGATAAACAGCTGGGACTACATCAAATTAAAGAGCTTCTGCACAGCAAAAGAGACAATAACAAAAACAAAGAGAAACCCCACCAACTGGGAGAACATTTTTGCACCCAACACTAATGATAAAGGACTGATCACAAAAATCTGCAAAGAGCTGATGAGACTCAGCAACAACAAAGAAAATAATCCAGTCCAAAAATGGGCAGAAGAGCTAAAAAGAAACTTCTCTGAAGAGGAAATGCAAATGGCCAACAGACATATGAAAAAATGTTCAACATCACTTGTCATCAGGGAAATGCAAATTAAAACTACCATGAGATAACATCTCACACCAGTGACAATGGCACATATTAAAAAAACTAGCAACAACAAGTGTTGGCGAGGGTGTGGAGAAAAAGGAACTCTCCTGCACTGTTGGTGGGAGTGCAAACTGGTCCAACCACTATGGAGAGCTGTGTGGAGATTTCTGGACCTACTAAACATAGAGCTTCCATAGGATCCAGCAATTCCACTCCTAGGTATTTACCCAAAGGACACAGAAACATCAATTCCAAAGAGCACCTGCACCCCTATGTTTATAGCAGCACTGTTTACAATAGCTAAGCTTTGGAAACAACCCAAATGCCCAAAAATAGATGACTGGATCAAGAAGTTGTGGTACATATATACCATGGAATATTACTCAGCATTCAAAAAAGATAAACACATGCAATTTGCAGCAACATGGATGGCACTGGAAGGGATCATGCTCAGCGAAATAAGCCAAAAAGAAAAAGAAAAATACCGGATGGTCTCACTCATAGCAGGAATCTAGAAAACTTAAATAAGGGACCAGGAAAATGAATATAAGAAAGTGAAAATCAAAATCAACAAAAAACTATGAACCAGAGACACTTTTTGGGGGGTGGGGGGCGGGAGGGGAAGGATTGGGGTCAGAATGGGGCGTTTGCAATTGTATGGGGGAATATAAAAATAAAATTTAATATTTAAAAAAAATATATAACTAAGAATTTGTAAACAAGAATTTCTCTTTTTTGTGCCAAGAGAAAACCAAGAGCAACTTGGATGTTCCCAAATAAGAGCTTATTCAATAAATTATGCTATATTCATGCAGGGGAATAAGATAATGACACTAAAGAGATCACACAGAAAAGTTTCTAAAAGCATGGAAATATAGAAAGATATGCACACAGTGTAAATGTCTGCCTCAAGACCTTGTATGTGCTGTACTTTCTGGTTGGACAAAATGACTTGTTCAATAAATAATTGTTAAATAAATGAATTAACTGAGAAAGAAATAGTAAAAAAAAAAATTGTGTGAGGGTCTCCCCAAACACAGACATGTGTACACACACACACACACACACACACACACCATACCACTTCCCTACCCACCCACCCATCGTTGGAACCTCCGTTGGTTCCCGTGTGTGGTGGTGTGAGGAACATAGGTGATCATATATATTTTTTTAATTAGTTTTTTCTTTTCCTTTGGATAAATACCCAGAAGTGGAATTGATGGATCATATGAATTTTACTGTAATTTCTGAGGAACATGTGTTTTAATATACTGTTCCCCAACAGTGCATGGGGGTCCCCTATCCCCACACCTTTGCCCACACTTGCTGTCCCTTGTCTTCATCACCACGGTACTCCCCCTTATCCAGGCCCATCCTCCCAAGGTCCCCAAGTGGAAGCCTAAAAATCAGATCCTACCAAACTGGACAGCAACTATTTTTCCTAAACATACTCAGCTGTGTGAAAGATTAATGTACAAATTAGGCAAAGTCAGACATTCATAATGAGCAAAGTTAGAAAAGATCGTTGCATTAACTATTGATCTCTAAAAATATCTCACTGTAGGTGAGTGATTTAGAGTTCCTCCTCCAAGGAGCCCTCTCAGGGCTGCTGACCGTGGCAGAAGTCGCAGCCAGTCCTCGGGAGTGATGGGGCAGCTCACGTGGCTTGGAGTGGGACACTGAGCGCCCTCCCCAGCTGGGACACTGGGCGCCCTCTCCTGCACCTGAGCGCCACCTTCATGGCTTCCTTGGCAAAGGCCTATTTGGATCCTTTGCTGTTTTCACACCATAAAATTTAATCTCTGAAATGCGGACATGTGCACCGTAGCTTGTGTCGGCTGCAGGTTCAACTTTAAAGATGTCTACTAGAAACCTCTCTAGTGGGTGAAGCTCAGTGTTTCTAAATGATGACTTCAATACAATCTCACGCTCGTTCACATTATGACAAATCGTAGAAAACCTAAACTGCTGATAACTTTATAAACCTGACAGACACACTCTGACACCATCACTGGCATGGAGTCTACAAGTTTCTTTAGCGAGACTCGTCGGTGTAACTGCCCGTCCTAAAAGTTGTCTTTTATCGCTCCCCATGGCTGTTCCGCCTCCTTCTCCCTAGCGGGGTCTCACTCTTGGCCTATCGTAGACGGAAAAATACGAACATTGTTCAGTGCAAACAGGGAAATGCAGGATCGTGTTTCTTCGGAGAGAATTAAAATCGATGCCCACTTTGTGACTTAAACCCAAGCACTAGGAATTGTCAATCCTGCGCCCATTTCTGGGACTGAAGAGGCACCGCCCGTGCTCTGTGGCATATTGAACGCGTCGCCTTGCTCTGGAAGCACCAACTGTGGAGGCTCCGAAACAGGCCGCTTGTCTCTCACTGTAAACTGTGAGTATGCACCTGAGACACTACCGGCTACGCGTCTCGGGGGCCGCCCCTCTTCGGAGGTGCTTCCCCCCACGCGCACGCGGGACCCGCCCCCGCCGCCTGCCCCCGCCCGACCTGCACCTCCGCGCACAGGGTTGGTGTCTCCAGCTCCTGGGCCTCCTCCAGTCCCGAGCGCGGCCAGGCGGTGCCCCAGAGGCCTCCCCTCCCAGAGGGGCGTCTGCGCACCCCCCCCCCCCCGCACACCCCGGGCCGGCTCCGGCACATGTGGGTCGCGCCCGGTGTTGCTGGGTCCGGTTCCGGCCCTTCCTTCTCTGCCCCGGGCGCGGGAGGACCCAGCTCCGTCCTCCTCCACCGTGTCCTTCCCTGGGCCGCGTCCCCGGCGCTCCGGCCCGTCCGCGTCACCAGCGGCCTCGTCCCTCCGCGCGGGCAGCGCGTCCCGTCGCGGGCGGCCACACCCCGCGGTCCCTCCGGGCTGTGCCCGGCTCGGCCGCCCTGACAGCCCCCCGGGAGGGCGCCGGGACGCGACCCTCCGAGCAGGTGCCTGGCCTCTCCCGGCGCCCGCCTCGCGGCACCGCGGCCACGCGTGGCCCGGGGTCCTGGGTGCGCCCCTCTGCGCTGAGCGGCGCCGGGCGGGAGGGGTGGCCGGGCCGCCGCGAGGGAGCGGACCTTGGCCCTAGGGAGGCGTCCAGCTCCTCACCAGAGCGCGGGGCTCCCTGCGGGGGGGGGGAGGGTGTCTGGCCTGTCTCACACTGGGGTGGCCCCTTCCCCCCTCGCTCCAAGCATCCTCACCACAGATGCGCCTTGCGTCTCGCCAGAGCCGCCTCTGCGCCCGCCAAGGGGTGAGAGGGTTTCTGTCGTTCCTCTCCGGGAAGGGGTCAGTCCCCTGGGCGATCTGAGCTGTGGCCCGAGCCTGCCCCCAGAAAAAGCCCACCGCGGGGTGGCCACGACCCTTGACGTCAGTTTGCACGGCTTCGTGGAGGGTTTATCATATCTGTCTCTCCAGGGAAGGCCCAGAGTCCTCCTTGGGACGTCCTTGTCCGCTTCTGGTCTCCGAGTAATGTGGGCCTCACAGAACGGGTCTGGGGGCGCTCGCTCCTCCTCGGTTTTCAAAATGTGTGAGACACATGTTCAGTGACCTCACAACTGAGAGCCCAGAAATAAACCCACAGGGGAAGGAAAACTAACTGATGACCAGAGAGTCAAAAGCAAACAAGGGAGCAAAGAAGTCTCTTCAAAAATGGTCTGGGAAGGGCCTTCCCGGTGGCGCAGCGGCTGAGCGCTGGGCTGTGAAGCTGCCCGCAGCCTCTGCAGCTCCCGTTCCATCCCCGGCCACCGGGAGAGGGTTCCACATGGCGCACAGACCTCTCCTGCTGCCCGCTGCTCCCCTCAGCAGTGTACTTCGGTCCTTCTGCCTGCTCTGCTCCCCGCTCTGGCGCTGGTGAATTCTCTCACCCTCCCGCGCTTCTGACTGTACCCAGTGCTTGTATAGATAAATAAATAAATCGTCCAAAAAAATGGTTCTGGGAAAAGGCACAGCCACACCCAAAATCACGACACGGCCCAGACAGCTACCTAACACACAGACACGAATTCAAAATGGATTAAAGATTGCTGGAAGACGAAAAACCAAAAACTGCCTCGATGATGTGCTCTTTGTCACAGGCCTTAGAGATGTGTTTCAGGCTCAAATCCAAAGGGCAGGGCAACAAAATCAAAATTAAAAAGGGATCACATCTACTAAAGTGCTTCCGGACAGGAGAAGAAAAGAAACTATGGATAAAATGAAAGGCCCCCTACCAAGTGGGAAAAAGGATTTCCACATCACATCTGACAGGGGGCTCACATCCCGCTCTATGAAGAGCTCCCGCAACCACACGAAGAGAAGACAAGTCAATCAAGACAAGAAAGGAGATAAGAGCCTCTCAGAGGAAGACGCGCAGGCAGGCCACAGGCACAGACAGCAGTGCTGGAATATTCAGCTGTCAGGTGAAGGCTAATCACACAGTGGAAGTATTACCTCGAGGAAGACACTTTGTCATGAGCTGAGGCTACACTCCATAGTGGTGATTGCTCCATTTCATTAGGATTTATCTCTTACTCACTTATAAAGTATTAATTTGTAAAGTGATATTAACAGCCATGCGTGTGTACAAGAAAACACAGTCTGTGTAGCTTTGGTGCCATCTGCGTGTCAGGCACCCCCTGGTGCTCCTGGGGTGTACAACAGTGGATAAGGGGGTACAGATTCAAACAGACGAGAAACACGTGTTGGCAAGATGTGAAGAGAAGGGCCCTGCCCGGCACTGAGACTGGGAATGCAGAGACTACAAAGCCTATGGAGGCCCCTCAACACTGAGGAAACCCACGACGCACCAGCCTTTCCACCTTCGGGTGTTTATCCGGCAGAGAGAAAGCACCCATTCATAAAGCCATGAGGACACCCATCCCCACACACACAGGGCACACAGGGCAGGCGCATGGGACAGTCCAGAAGGGCCAGAACCGCCACCCACCCGCCCGGCGTCCCGACAAGGGAGCCGCCAAAGAGCCCAAAAACGCCAAAACCAAGAGCAAGAGCAACACACACCCAGCAACAGGGGCCTGTGGGCTAGAGCCGATCAAGGGCAGTGTCCATGAGAGCACGGGCCACCGTGGTTCTCACCTGTGGCACGATTCCAAGAGACCTCAGGCTCTGGGAACCATCACCACAGGGTTTCTCTTACAAACAGGGGAACTGTGTCCACAGTAGCTCGCTGTGTCCACAGTAGCGTCTTCTCCCGAAGACAGCACCTTCCAGAAGTACAGGCAGAGTTTCAGGTACATGGAATCAGAGCTGGACCACACTGGTCAACAGGGATGGTCACCAGGGCCAGAACCACCACCAACCCGCCTGGCGCCCCGACAAGGGAGCCACCAAAGAGCCCAAAAATGCAAAACCAAGGGCAAGAGCAACACACACCCAGCAACAGGGGCCTGTGGGCTACAGCCGATCAACAGGAGGGATGGGCAGCGCTGGCCAGTAGTGAGGTCACTACAAGGCGGTGTCAGAGACACCCAGTGTCCACAGTTCTCTGTGAGAGCTTGGACGACGCCAACGACAAACAGCTCATTGACACACCAGCCCCACCAGGGCCTCTGGTGCTCCCTTCAGGCCTTGGAGACACAGGCCCAAGGCCCCGTCTCTGCAAAGGTCTTTGGGTTCTCTTCCCTCCTCTGAGGTCCTTGCTGGATTCTTCTCTTCTCTCCTCTGCAGCTTCTGGTGCTCTTTTCCTCAGCCTAGAACCATCACACTGCAGCCCCCGCCAACTCTGCTTCTCTCCTCTCTCAGGGGGCACCACACACAAGTCTGATTGGACCATTTTTCGATCTTGTGGCTACTGGACCATTTAGCACCAGTCAGCTCACAGCTCACACCTGACTGGCCCACCCCACAAGCCAGGAAATACCCACAAAAGGGCGGTTGCTGGGCCCTGAGGAGGCACGGCCAGGACTGGCTTGTGCTGGAGCAGCAGGAAGAGAGACCAACCTCGCTGCTGCCGCTACCGCCATTGAGGTGGCTGGTTCCAGAATCAGTGACACCATCACCACACGGGGACTAGACAAAGATTCCAGTGATGCAGGAATGGACAGGGGACGGGGTGGGTGAGTGTGTGTGTGTGTGTGTGCGTGTGTGCGCACGTGTGTAGGTAGGATGATGGCAATATAGTGGAAAACCTTCAAACATTTTATTAAAAAAGCTGAGTGTCATCCTATGTGACAGCACGGGTGAGCCTGGAAAGAAAAATGCCAAGGAAATGGGTAAGCAGGAAAAGACAAATACCCATGAGTTCATTTAAAGAAAATTGACAAAGAAAACAAAAGTAGACAGAGAGAAAAAGGGGGGTGACCTGATGGAAGTGGGGGTTGAAGAGTGTGAAACAGATGAGGTCAAGAGGCTACATCCTAACAGTTAAGTCTGCATGGGTGGGATGGTGACTGCATGGTGGTCGTTTCAACATGTAGTTGAGTGTCTACATGTCACATCCTAAAGTCATGAGATATATTGTGTCAGTTTAGAGTTTAGGTCTGGAAAATAAACATTCCAGACATTAAACAATGTACACCAACACATATAATAGAGCAACAGTTTCACTCTAAATTTCCAAGCCAGGTTTGAGAGAAAGCATCATTTGGGGAAATGTCTATAAATCTAGAAAGAATAAATACTTCAGAATATCCATCACTGTGACGATACATCTACACGCTCAGTACAGGCAACTGCTTACAGGCATCACGGTTCATGTATCTGAACACACGCATTTTGAAAATACAATAAATAAGACAATTACAAAGAAGAAATATATTGTAACTGCCAAAGAGTAATGAAGATTCCAATATATGTCATCATTGACTACAGAAGGTATACATGATGAATGTTTTTAAATGATATTACATTTTATTCAGTACACAATTACATGATTTTGTCCTCAATTTCTCAACATAATTGTTTGCTACAGCATAATGTAAATGAGTATAAATACATCTTCGAGTCACATTGAAAGCAAATGGCAACGCTATTATGGGTTTACAGTAGACACAGCAAACTCCAGTTCCTCACACTCTGAAAACCTTCCTAAAAGCTCTAGTGACGTCATTGTTCCGCAGACTGTAGATGAGGGGTTTGAGCATGGATGTTATGATGGTGTAGATCACAGAGACCACTTCTTCCTGCTCGGGGGAGTGGTAGGACTTTGGCACAATATACTTGGTAATGGCAGCCCCATAGAAGAGCAACACCAAGTCATGTGAGAAGACCAAGTAGCCAAGGTTCTCCTGAGTCCCTGGCCTGATGCAAGGCCCAGAACAGTGGACAGTATCCTTCCATAGGAGCCCAGAATGGCTGAGATGGGAAGGATGAAAAAAATTACAGCACTGACATAAATGCCCTTTTCATACTGTGAAGTGTCAGCACAGACCACTTTCAGGAGCCCTGGGACCTCACAGAAGAAACGATGGATTTCCCTGGAGGCACAGAAGGGGAGTGTCAGAGTATAGACCACATGGATCAAGGCCTTCAGCAGAGCACACAGCCAGGTCACAAGCACGAGGAGCACACAGACCCTGGGGCGCATGAGGATGGGGTAGCGCAAAGGCTGGCATGAAAAATGACACAGCGAAGTGAAACTAGCAAGAGTTAAACAACAACTATGAAAAGAATATTGAATATGCCGGGGCAGGGGTGGGGGTGAGGATGTGAAGCAGGAACTTACAAAAGTATCCCATCATGCTTACATTAGACTTCTCAGCAGAAACCTACTGACAAGGGAAAAATGGAATGATGTATTCAAACTACTCAATGATTAAAAACTTACAGCCAGGAATATTATACCCTGCAATACTCTCTTTCAGATTCATGGGAGAAATAAATACCTCTAAGATAAACAAAAGCTGAAGGAATTTGCAAACAACGGATTTCCCCTACAAGCAATGTTTCAGGGAGCACGAATATCTAAATCTATGTGACGAAAATACACAAAAACTAAGTAAGGATACAAACAGCAAGAATCAGAAAACCAAACATAAAATGGCAGTAGCAAATGCTCACATACCAACAATCACACTACATGTAGAGATAGAACATGCCAATCAAAAGTTACAGCACAAAAGTTTGGATCAGGAAAAAAATCTGTTTTCTCCAGTAGATCAATCTGTGCTCCAAAGATAAATATAGATTTAAACAGAACGATTAGAAAACAACCATATAAGAAAAAGGGACCCAAAAGAAGGCAGTGACAGTTGTAAAAAGTGATCAAAAGATGGGGTGGACATTATGTAATAATCAAAGAATCAATATATAAGGACAACATAAAACACATCTAAATCTATATGGATAGACACCACAGAAGGAGTACTGAAGCATATAAGTCAGCTGTTAACAAACCTCAAAACAGCAATTGGTCACAACACAACAGAGGTAGGGGAATTCCACACCCCACATACAGTAGTGAACAGATAAATCAGACAAAAAACATCAGCAAGGAAATAATAGCCTAACGTAAGTAATTAGACCAGATGAGCCTATTAGACATTTATAGCATCAAAAAAATCTGAGTATACCTCCTTCAAATGTGCACATGGAACCTTCTCTAGGACAGAACACATATCGAATCACAACATAAATGTCAGTGAAGTCATGAAGCTTGAAATCATATCAATTGAAATCATACCTTTGATCACAATAGTATCAAACTGTGTGGAGATTCCTCCACCTGCAAAAGATGGAGCTTCCATATGATCCAGCAATTCCACTCCTAGGTATTTACCCAAAGGACACAGAATCATTAACTCCAAAGGGCACCTGTACCCCTATATTTATAGCAGCACTATTTACAATAACTAAGCTATGGAAACAACCCAAATGCCCAAAAATAGATGACTGGACCAAGAATATGTGGTCCATATACACCATGGAATATTACTCAGCAATCAAAACAGATAAACACATGCAGTTTGCAGCAACATGGATGGAGCTGGAAGGGATCATGCCCAGCAAAATAAGCCAGAAAGAAAAAGAAAAATACCATTTGACACTTAGGTTTTGCCATAATGAGGCTATTGTACTTAGTGCTGCAATGATCATAGAAGTGTATATAGCCCTTCAAATTAGTGTTTGTGTATTCCTTGTGTATTCCTTACCTGAGAATGCAAGTGTGGTGCACTTATGGTGTATGTGTTTTTAATGACTGGAGCAACCTCCATACTTTTTCCGTAGGGACTGAGTCAGTCTTCATTCCCACCTACAGTGTATGTAAATTAGGACTGCCACTATTGTGTTGAACAGCAGAGGTGACAGTGCCCATCCTTGTCATGTACCAGGTCTTACAGGAAAAACTTTTAGTGTCACACCATTGAGTATGGTGCTAACTGTGCATTTGAATACATGGCCCTTATTATAGTGAGGTTGTTCTTTCTATCCCCTTTGTACTAAGAGTTTTTATCATAAAAGATGTTGGATCTTCCTAAATGCCTCCCCGTCTATGGAAATGATCATATGTATTTTGTCTTTCCTTTTGTCCATATCCGCTATTCATTATAGTAACAGCAAGATATTTCCATTTCATTGTGTTAATATTTCACTGCATCTTATTTATAAGTTAATCTTTAACATAGCTATGTATATTTAGGAAAATATGGCTTATATAGGTTTGGTACAATCTGAGCTCCAGGCACCAACAGGGCATACTAGGATGACTCTTCTGCAGAGAAGGGGGGGAGCTCTAAAATGAAAAAAAAAAAAAAAAGAAATATCAAGTGCTGACAAAAAAAAAAAATGTGTAGAAAAGATGACACCCCTGCACTGTTGCTGGAAATGTATAGAAACACTAATGGAGTTCCCACTAAAACTAAAGCTACCATATGAACCATCAACTCCACTTCTGCATATTTATCCAAAGGAAAAGAAAACACCTATTCACCTATGTTCATCACACCAGCACACACAATGGGAACAAACTAAGGGTCCAATGATAGATGGGTGGACAACAGAGGAGGGGTGTGTGTCTGTCTGTGTGTGTATGTGTGTGTGTGTGTGTTTGTATAATGGAAAACCCTCAAACAATTTTTGACAAGATGGAAGGTAGTCATATGTGAAAAGATGGAAGGTCATCCATATGGATGGATGTGTAGGGAATAATGCCAAGGAAAATAAGCCAAACCGAAAAACACAAATACCCTATCAGTTTACTCACATAGAAATCTGAAAGCAAATGAGACACAGAAAAAGAAAGACAGTCACAGGAGGAGTGGGTGTGGGGTTGTGGTAAGAAACATGAGGGGTCAGGAGGCAACACCCTAAAAGTTAACTTGCTCTAATGCACTGTAATCACTTCACAAGGATATGAATATACATCATTAAGTTGTATTCCTGAAATACAAATAATACTTTGTAATTTATTACTTAAACTAGAAATTCAACAACATTAAACATTGTACATTAACACATATCATGTAGAAATAAATTTTCACTCCGAAGTTCTGGGTCAATTTTTACAGCAAGCATTGTTTTGGGAAATATCTAAAAATTAAGAACAATTAAGTACTTAAATTAAGTACTTTAAAACACACATTATATCACTTACAATGACAGATTTTAAATACATGTAGTCCTTATGCAGACATTTGCTAAAGGGCATCACAGTTCCTCTTTCTAAAGATGTGCATTTTGAAAATACAGTAAATATGATAATCACGTATGAAAAGTATTTTATCTATTAAATTAATTTTCTAATACCTGGAGTTACTGACTGCAATAGTTTACATGATAAATGTAAACAAATAACATGGTATATTTCATCATTAGGTACACAGCTACACGTTTTTGTCCTCTATTTTTCAACATATCAATTTTCTAAGTTAAATGTAAATGAATGTATAAATACATTTTCTGTTCTATTCAATTTCAAAGTAAATGGCAACATATTATGGGTTTACATTAGATACAAGAAAACTCCACCTTTGTCACACTCTGAAAACTTTCCTAAAGGCTCTAGTGACGTCCTTGTTCCGCAGGCTGTAGATGAGGGGGTTGAGCATGGGTGTTACGATGGTGTAGATCACAGAGACCACTTCGTCCTGCTCGGGGGAGTGGTAGGACTTTGGCAGAAGGTACTTGATGGTGGCAGCCCCGTAGAAGAGCAACACCACAGTCATGTGAGATGAGCAAGTAGCCAAGGTTTTCCTGAGTCCCTGGCCTGATCCCATGCCCAGAACAGTGGATAGTATGCTTCCATAGGAGCCCAGAATGGCTGAGAAGGGAGGCAGGAGAAAAATCACAGCACTGGCAAAAAGTCCCTTTTCGTACTGGAAAGTGTCAGCACAGACCACTTTTAGGAGCGCTGGGATCTCACAGAAGAAATGATGGATTTCCCTGGAGGCACAGAAGGGGAGTGTCAGAGTATAGACCGCATGGATCAAGGCGTTCAGCAGAGCACACAACCAGGTCACAAGCACCAGGAGCACACAGACCCTGGGGCGCATAAGGATGGGATAGCGCAGTGGCTGGCAGATGGCCACATAGCGGTCATAAGCCATGACCGCCAGCAGCAGGTACTCTGCACCAACAAGGGCATAGAAGAGGAACAGCTGGAAGCCACACCCAACGAAGGAGATGCGGTGGTCCCCAGACAGAAAGTCCACCACAATTTTGGGGACAAATGTGCAGATGTAGAGTATATCCATGAGGGACAGCTGGCTGAGCAGAAAGTACATGGGGGTGTGGAGAAGAGGGTCAGCCCAGATGAGGATGATTATTATGGTGTTGCCCAACAGGGCCACCAGGAGATCCAGCACTGTGAGTGTGAACAGGACCCAAGGCACGCGGGTGCCGTGGAACAGATCCAAGAGGACGAAATCACTGCCTGAGGTCTGATTGCTCAGCCATGCCATGCTCATGCTCCTATTTGGCAATTTGTGAATTTTTTTCCAAAAACATATTCTTCAATGTCTATAATAAAATTTACCAAATAAAATCATACACTGCTTTCTGATAGCTCAAATCTACTGATTTCCAAACTTATCATCTTGTTCTTTCGGGAAAATAATATATGTGTCTTTCACTAACAGTCTTAGAGACCACACAAGACTCTTCCACACACAAAACAGGTCCTGTGTGCTATTTTTGGATCAGTTGTTTAGTCCTCTGTCTTATTCATTGTATGGAGTATATACAGACAAAGTGGATGAGACTCCAGGGTCAGAATAAAGGCAAACAATTATCTATTATTTCTTTTCCACGATGACTTCAAATTAAATCTAGATATGTCACATGTTGGAAAAATGAAATAATTTTTTTCTCTGAAGATTCATTTTACAAACATGTAATTAAATGGGACTTTTCCGTGAAGCTGCACAGTTATATTGAGTCTTACAGATCTCGTCAAAAACCAAGTGGCCTGGGGAGGAGAATATGGAAGACTAAAGCATGCAGACCTGGACACAGTGACTCTGGAAAGGAAGGAGGCCCAATGATCAGCAGTTGGCACAAAGACATGCCTGGCGGGAGCAGACTGAGCATGGGAAATGCGCTTCTGCGCAGGAAGCAAAGTGGACTCACTGCCCTACAGATGGGGGAGCAGCAGCAACGAAAGGATAGAAGATCCCCAGGGATTTCCGTTCTCCTTTATTTTCTTTCCTTCATGTCTTACTCCAACATGAACTTAAAGCAACTTCTGAAGTGACCAGGACAGGAGAAAGCACAGTTTCCTGAGCTTATTGTGGGCTTCAATTCTGTGCTGAATGAAAATATTCAGGTTGTAATGCTGACTAACTACTTTTTCTCCTAGAAAGATGCAAAATAAAGAACTTTCATGTATTGTAAGTTATAATGAGAACAAAAAATCTTAACATTAAAAGAACATCATTGTATTAATCAGAGCTGAAAGCAGCTATTACAAGCGGAGTCAGTGCTGTTCAAAAACATCCAAAGCCCCTTGTGAGGTGCCACGTAACTGAATATACAAAACTCTAACACACAGGACAGAAATGACACCTGCTGTCCCTGCCCACATACGCAGCGCCCACAGAGAGATGAAATGGAGGTCAGTGAGACCTGGCGTGCAATCATGTGGACTATGTGGGGGAATCCATACATGAACAATCCACAATCCCCATGCTGAATTTGGTAGATTTAATATTATCATACATACAGTAGCACGCATTTCATTTAAATAAATAAAGGTACGCATGGCATTTTAAAAATTAAATACCTTTTAGAGATTAAATAAGCCAGACAAAGTGGGGGTTGTTCCAAGGCCCTTCATTACCACACCACATACAAAATTCACCTCTTTCCTCAGCCTTTCCATTCCCAGGGAAATGAACAGCATACAGTGAGAATTAAAAGAGAACCGTACAGTCTGCCACCCCACAAAGACATTCATGGAGCCTGAAATTTTCCTTATTTCTAAGAACACAGGGCAGTCACTAGCTTCTCAGCCTCCAGAGAGAGCTAAGGAATGATTCCATTTGATAAATTAATTTTGTACCGATGTATTAAGATGAACTTTATAAGGAACTTAACATGCCACTTTTTCTAAATACACTTTATTGGCTTCCAAAATCACCAATAAATTATTTCCAAAACAGGTTCCTGACAGTTCATGCAATGTTTGTATTTTGATGTTTACTTAAATTATGCTACACATTCAAAAAGGAACATACACATGTAGATATAGATGCATCTATGTACGTGTGCTTGTGTACAGAGTCCCATGAAATACTACCAACGAGAAAATTAACTGGTAGTCAACTCAATTACATCCTGAAAATGATCTCTTTTAATTCAGGATATGGCTAGCAATGAAACCAACAAGTAGCATGTGTTTAGAGAAAATCACGGGGTAAGCACATATAATTCTATGCAACTACAACATGTTCAGTCCCTTGAGTGTTGAAAATGTCTTTCAGGTAAGACTATGAACTTGGAGAGAGACAGCTGGTATTACACATTATGTGTCTTTCTTACATAAAATTGGCCACTCCCTGGACCCTGGAGTTAGCAAATTGTGCCATTTCACAATAAAATGAAACAGATTAACAACACTTCAATCAGAAATTGCCTTCTTATATAATATTTAACAAATAATGGTTTTAATTACACTAAACTGCTTATTTTGAGGACATAAAACGTGAATATTTGTTAGATGTGTAAATAATTTTAATACATAGGACTTTCAAGATTTTCCATGAAGGATAGGCATTATATATTAATCAGCTTGGAAGGGGAACACACCTCTTCACACATTTCCAGAGAAAAACACTCCTACTTACTCACAAGAACAAAATCAATGCTGCTCATGAAGTGTTGTTGAAACATTTCAATCTTCTTCCAGGATCAGAATCACAAAGCCTGCCCAAATGAGAGGATAAATACCTTGAAGCCAATGCTTCAAAAGTCCAGGGTCAATGTGTCCTTGCACACTCAGCCATCAGATATACCATCTCCAACTTCACTCGGTCCCTGAGGCAAATGTGTAGCAATTATCGTACCGTCCTTCATGACCCTGAAGTACTGGTTATGGCTACCTCATAACTGTTCAGCCTCTCCCTCAGGGAATACACTTTCCAAAAATGATGTGTGCTCAAAAAATTGAACAAATATCCATTTTAAAACAAAGATACATAAAAGTGTTGCTATTTCAAAAATTAAGCTATAAAAAATTTTACACTTTTTAACTTGTTATTCTGTAAAAATACTTTTATAGATTTTTGGCCTTTCACACAAGCTGGGGTGGAAATGCTGCAAGGTGAAGGTGAACCAACGGAAAGGGAAAAGCTCTGTGACTGCAGTCTTCGCAAGGAAGGTGTGTGGCTGGTGGAGGGAACCTCATTCATTTGGACAGGGGCCAGGAGCCACACCAGGTCCTCAAGATGAAGAGGGATGAAAGGTTCCCTCCTGCCTGTGTGAAATAGCACAGAGCATTCTCTTTGAAGCAAAGGCAAACACTTTGGGAGAAACACTCAGGTGAAGACTTTCACCTGAGCCTTAGCCCAGATGACAGAAGGATGTTTCCCCAACAACAACTCAATACACTTTGCTCATTCACCTCAGGAACGGGGAAGACTACAACACACTTTTGAAGGTCACTCTTGGAGACACATGGCCTAAGAATGCCTAACATTATACCTAAGATTATAGGCTCAACTCCACACACATACCACATCACTATAGCTACAGAACTCTAGTATTATAACAGTGTATCATACGCAAAAATGTGGAAGATACAATATATATAAGGAGGAGTTCTTATAGAAACATGCAGACACATGTGTGGGCACTATATGTGTTTGAATGTGGGGGAACCAAGAACTATGGAAACTTTAAACTCAGCTCAACTTCATGCAGATTACACAAAATATCACAATCAAGGCCTTAGCTCAGTCTCTATTACCCACAACATCATCTCTCTCATTGAACAGAATATTACAAAGGTGGCCATAGCATTAGAAGCAGAGCCAGAGAGCATACAGATTTCAATTATCACAGAAGGAATTAAAGCAACTAAGAATAATATGCTCATGAATCAAATGGATGAATTATACAATGAAAATGTTATCTTTGCAAGTGAACATGGAAATTGTAAGAAAGAACAAACATGAAGTCCACACTTGAAAAAATGCTTCATTTTAAAAATATCCTAATACAAATAAAAAGCCTTAGATGGAAACACAGTCAACTCATAAACTGAGAAAACAATCAACCAGCTTGAACTTATATCATACAAGATTTCACAAAGAGCAAAAAATAAATAAAAATTGGGAAAATCATAACAACCAAGAAGCATGGGATGACTTCAAATGTATAGCACATGCATCATTGCAATACCACAATGAGAAAGAATAAATGAAAATGAATAAATACTTGGGGAAAAAAAGCCAAGATGTCCTGAAATAAACACCAAAACACAGTCCAGAAAGCTCCAAGGACTCATAGGAGGAAACATAGCAAAACATTGCAGTCTAAGAATATAATGTTCAAAAAAACATTGAAAGACAATGAAGATAATGTCTTCAAAGGAACTAAGCAAGTATATAGCCTCAGTATAGTGACAAGGAAAAGACATACAGGTTTCTAATTAAAAACCATGCAGGGTCTTCACTGAAGGCTTAGGAGTTAAGTCTCCAGGCTAACACCACTACAGCCTGAGTTCTATCCCCAGCCAGGGAGCTAACCCACATATGGCACAGCAGATCTCTTTTGTTTTGCCAGCTGCTACCCTTAGCAATGTATTTCAGGAAATCTGCCATCTCTGCTCCCCAATCTCTCACTAGTGAAACAACTAAAGAAACAAACAAACAAACCATGCAGTAAGAAAGCAGTGAGGTGAAATATTTCAAGTGGTAAAATTATTAACTAATCGATTTCTCTAGAACTTTATATGCTTCATTATCAATCATAATTATGGGAAAAGGTAAAACATGCAGACAAACTAGGAGTATGAAACAGATCTGAGTTGTGCCACAAATAGTCTGCATTTACACATGAAGTGCTCTATTATGTTTTTTAATAATAACATATATAGGGCCTCCCTGGTGGCACAAGGGGCTAAGCATCAGCACTATGAAGCAAACCTCAGCTGCAGCAGGAGTTTGATCCCAGACCAGGGAGGTGACCCACATATGCAGCACACCTTTCCTATCAGGCCCACTGTTCTACTCAGCAGTGTATTTCAACCTGTTGTGCTCCCCACTCTGTCTCTGGTGAATCCTCTCAGCCCACGCACCTCTGGTCTCTACCCCAGTTCTTGTATGCATAAATCAATAAATATTTTTAAATAAAATAATAATAATAATGTATGTAGCTTAGGACTATTTAGTTTCCTACTAATTGGAGTAAAATTACATAAAATTTCTAATGCACCATTAGAAAAATATATAAAGTTCAATATACTTGTTAAGGGAGGAGATTATAAAAATGAATCCATAACCAAATTCATTGCACCTAACATATATATAAAACAAATATTAACTGATGGTTAGGGAAAATAACACAGAATATAACAGTAGAGAACTGCAATGCCACACATTCAACAAAGGATAGACAATCCAGAAAGAAAATCACAAAGAAAACATTACACATAGACTACATTACACAAGACAGCCAATCAAATATTGAGTAGACACATTCTTCCCACTTACACACAGAACATTCCCCATTGCTGATTACATATCAGCCCAGAAGACATTTCATAGAAAATATGTAAAGACAAATATATTCACACATCTTTCCCAAAAAAAAAATATGAACTAGAAATCAATTACTAGATCAATACTTAAAATTCACAAATATGTGGGCCTCCCGGTGGCGCAGTGATTGAGCGCTGGGTTGCAAAGCTGCCCGCGGCCTCTGCGGCGCAGGTTCGATCCCCAGCTGCTCCCCGGCCACCTGAGGAGGGTCCCACATGGTGCGCAGACCTCTCCTGCCGCCTGCTGCTCCCCTCAGCATTGTATTTTGTCAGTCTACCTGCTCTGCTCCCCACTCTGCCTCGGGTGAATTCTCTCACCCACCCGCACTTCTGACTGTACCCAGTGCTTGTATAAATAAATTTTAAAAAAAAAATCTAAAAAAAAAAATTTAAAAAAAATTCACAAATATGTGAATATTAAACAACTATGGCCTGAATAACCACTGATCAAAGAAGAAATCTATAGAGAATGATAAAATACTTGACACTATTGAAAATGGGAACACCACATATGAAAACTCGACATGCAGTCAAAGTAAAAATAGACAAGTTTATGACAATACACATATCCATTAGGGAAAAGGAAAGGATTCAACATTTAAACATCTGAAAAACAACCTAACATAAAATTCAAAATTTGGGGGGAAATGGGAGGAACAACAGTCCAAAATTCATAGAAGGAAGAGAATAACTAATGTACAAGAAAACAAACATGAATAAAAGACTAGAAAGGCAATAGAAAAGCAACATGTAACTAAAAGTTAGCTGTTAGGACAGAAACAAACTGACAAAAATTCAGGTACTCAAAATTAGTGAGAAAGGGAGAAGGCTGGAATGAAAAAAATCAGAAATGAAAGACAAGAGATTAGAAGAAATACCAAGAAACAAAGAGATCTGTGTGTGTTAGGACCCTCACACAACAAGACACTGAACAAACTGGCAAAGAACAGATGGATACCAGGAGCACCATAAGGATATCCAGCCCAACATCAACCCATCCAGACTAATATGTGGAACCTCCAAGCCTGCAATTAACTACATAATAGATCTGAGCACTTGCAGAAGCCAGAAAAGGCCTGAATAAATAAGCAAGGTTGGAATTAAGGAAGAGAAAAAGGTCAAACAAGACCAAAGCAAAAACTGTGGGGAAGGGCCTCCCCGTTGGCGCAGTGGTTAAGTGCTGGGCTGCGAAGTTGCCTGCAGCCTCTGCAGTGCCGGTTCAATCTCCGCCCGCTGGCGAGGGTCCCACATGGCAAGACAGACCTCTCCTGCTGCGCCCGCTGCTCCCCTCAGCAGTGTATTTTGTCAGTCTGCCTGTTCTGTTCCCTGCTCTGGCTCTGGTGAATTCTCTCACCCTCCCGTGCCTCTGACTGTACCCAGTGCTTGTATAAATAAATAAATCTTTAAAAAAAAAACTGTGGGGCAAGCAAATAATTTAATCTCCTAAGATACTAATAAAAATATTAAACACAACAATAAAATAGGGAGAACTCAAACAGAATATGGGCAGACAAACATATATAACACATCAATACAAGAATCCAAGGGTATATGACATCACAAGATTAGAACTACTACCCAGAGTCTAAATGAAAAAGATATAAGACAGAGATTTCAGAATTATAATAAACTGAAAGAGGCAGAAGAAAACTCAGAAAGCAAAATAATAAAAGCAACTCGGAAAGGCAAGTAATACAAGAGAACTCAGGAGACCTACTCAAAGAGATACAACTAAATTCAGAAGAACAAAGAAATGAGCTCACAAAAAATCAATGAACTCAGTGTGGGAATTCAAACTTTATAAGAAAATAACAGCAATTCATGATGTAAAGGGCTCAATAAATTAAACCAAGAACACTCCAAAAGCTATGTAAGTAGAATAGATAAAAGTCAGGACTTAATCAGTCATTTAAGCAGTAATGCACTAAGCACCTACACAGAAGAACTGAGAAAAATAAGATATAAAAAAATGGTGAAGAGGCAATTCAAGAGACAGCTGACACCATTAAGAAAGCCAACATAGGAATAATGAACTTCCCAGTAAAGGAGACAAAGGGAAGCACAAAGGGTCTGTTTGGGGGAGTAGTAGAGGAAAACATCCCACACCCAGGAAAGGAATTAAATACTCCACTCCATGAAACTAAAAGAACAGCTGATTAGCTACATTAACAAGATCTACAAAAAGACACAGCAAAGTGAAACTAGCAAGAGTTAAACAACTATGAAAAGAATATTTAATGTGGCTGGGGAGGCAGGGGGGAACAGGGGAGCAGGAATCTTACAAAAGTCCTCCCATCAGGCTTACATTAGACGTCTCAGCAGAAACCTACTGGCAAGGGGAAAATGGAATGATGTATTCAAACTACTCAAGGAGAGGCCTCCCTGGTGGCACAAGGGGTTAAGCACAACACTGTGAACCTATCAGTGGCCTCTGGGGCACAAGTTCCATCCCCAGCCAACTAGGAAGCTGCCCACATGGCGCACTGACATCTCCTGTCTCCCTGCTGCTCCCCTCAGCAGTATATTTCTGTCAGTCTGCCTGTTCTGTTCCCCACTCTGTCTCTGGGGAATCCTCTCACTCCCCACACCTCTGGCCTGTACCCCAGCTTTTGTATGCATAAATAAATATTTTTTAAAATATATTATGCATCTATGAAAAAAGATGAACACCTACCATTTGTGACAACATGAATGTACCTGGAGGGGATGATGCTAAGTGAAATAAGTCAGAAGAGAAAGGACAAATGCTGGAAGATTTCATATGTGGAATACAGAGAAACTAAACAAAGGCACTGATAGTGTATCCCAATAAAATTTCAGGATGCATCTATCAAATTTTTAATTTTTTATATAAATTCACTTCTCTAGATCTGGCCAAAATATATTTTTATTGAATTACAATCATTTTACAGTCTTATTGATGGTGGTTTGGAGAGTATAGGATCTCCCACTTCAGGTACCATCAGCATGGTAAGTTTTTACACAGCAAAGCTATTTCAAATTTTTCTAATATTTATAAAAATTTGAATGAATTTTGAGAGTGTTATTAAAGAAAATGCCATTTGAAACTATGAAGCTTTGAAAACATTAGAAAATTTTTATTATAATAATTGTGAAAGTTGAGTCTTCCAAGTTGACACAAACTACATTGTATATTGATATTTTATTAATTAAATTTTATAATAAAAAATAGAGGATCCAAATAGAACTTTTTCCAATAAAGACATAAAGGTGGCCAATAGGTACATGAAAGATGCTAAGTAGCCCAAATCATCAGGGAATGTACATCAAAACCATTAGCTGCCCCACCAGACCTGTTAGAATGGCTGTGTAGCCCCTTATGTATGACTTCACCTTCCACAGTTTGTTACCCAAGGTCAGCAGTGACATGGAAATATTTTGAGAAAGATCATATCTGCTATTCATTATAGTTATAGTATGATATTTCCATTTCATTGTGTTATTTAATATCTGTGGCTCATTTATAAGTTAATTTTTAATATAGCTATGTATGTTTAGGAAAAATATGGCTTATATAACTTTGGTACAATCTGAGCTCCAGGCACCAACAGGGCATACCAGGAGGTCTCTCCTGAAGAGAAGGGGGACAGGACTAAAATGAAAAAGACAAGAGACACATCAAGTGTTGGCAAAAAAATATGTGGAGAAAAGGGGACACCCCTGCATTGTTGTTGGAAATGTGTATAACCACTAATGGAGGTCCCACAAAAATCAAAATAAAGCAGCCATATGAAGCAGCAACTCCCCATCTGGGTATTTATCCAAAGGAAAAGAAAACACTAATTCAAAAATATATATGCTCACCTATGTTCACCACACCATCACACACAATGGGAACAAACTAAGGTTCCAAAAATGGTTGGGTAGATAGGGGAAGTAGGGTGTGTGCCTGTGTGTGTCTGTGTGTGTGTGTGTATACATATATATATATATACATATAATAGAAAACCCTCAAATCATTTTTAAAAGATGAAAGATCTTCATATGTAACAACATCGACGAATGTGTAGGGAATAATGCCAGATAAAATAAGCCAAACATAAGAAGATAAATACCCTATGAATTCACATAGAAATCTAAAAGCAAATGAGACACAGAGAAAGAAAGATGGTTACAGGTGGAGTGGGTCCTGGGGTTGTGGTGAGATGTGTGAGGGGTCAGGAGGCTACACCCTAACAGTAAACTTGCTGTGATGCAGTGATCACTTCACAATGGATATGAATGTACATAACTAAGCTGCACTCCTGAAGTAAAAATAATACTTTGTCATTTATTACTCAATTTAAAAATTCCAAAACATTAAACATTGTATAGTAACATAACAGATAAAGTAGATATAAATTTTGGCTCAAAAATTCCAGGTCAGATTATTAGAACAAGCATTATTTTGGAAATATCTTAAAATTTAGAAAATGTAAGTACTTTAAAACACACATTGTATCACTTACAATGATAGATTTTTTTAAGGTAAATAGATTTTATTTTATTTTTTAAATAAATTTTATTTTTATATTCCCCATATAATTACAATCCCCTTATTTTGACCCCAATCCCTTCCCTCCCCGAACCCCACCCCCCATAGAGTGTCTCTGGTTCATAGTTTTTTGTTGATTTTGATTTTCACTTTGTTATAGTTATTCATTTTCCTGGTCCCTTATTTAAGTTTTCTAGATTCCTGCTATGAGTGAGACCATCCAGTATTTTTCTTTTTCTTTCTGGCTTATTTTGCTGAGCATGATCCCTTCCAGCGCCATCCATGTTGCTGCAAATTGCATGTATTTATCTGTTTTGAATGCTGAGTAATATTCCATGGTGTATATGTACCCCGTCTTCTTGATCCAGTCATCTATTTTTGGGCATTTGGGTTGTTTCCAGAGCTTAGCTATTGTAAACAGTGCTGCTATAAACACAGGGGTGCAGGTGCTCTTTGGAATTGATGTTTCTGTGTCCTTGGGTAAATACCTAGGAGTGGAATTGCTGTATCCTGTGGAAGCTCTATGTTTAGTAGGTCAAGAAATCTCCACACAGCTCTCCATAGTGGTTGGACCAGTTTGCACTCCCACCAACAGTGCAGGAGAGTTCCTTTTTCTCCACATCCTCGCCAACGTATTTGTTGTTGCTAGTTTTTTTAATATGTGCCATACAATGATAGATTTGAATACATGTAAGTCCTACTGCAGACAATTGCTTAAGGGCATCACAGTTCCTCTTTCTAAAGATGTGCATTTTGAAAACACAGAAAATATGGTAATTACTTAGAAAATGTATTTTATCTATTAATGAATTTTCTAAACCCTGGTGTTATTGACTGCAATGGTTTACATGATAAATGTAAAACAATGGCATGCTATATTTCATCATTACATACATAATTATATGTTTTTGTTCTCCATTTCTCAACTTAACTGTTTTCTACAGTTAAAGGTAAATGAATGTATAAACACATGTTCTGTTCAATTTCAAAGCAAATGGCAACATATTATGGTTTTACATTAGATAGATACATGCAAACTCCACAGTTCCTCACACTCTGAAAACTTTCCTAAATGCTCTAGTGACGTCCTTGTTCCGCAGGCTGTAGATGAGGGGGTTAAGCATGGGTGTTATGATGGTGTAGAACACAGAGACCACTTCTTCCTGTTTCGGGGAGTGGTAGGACTTTGGCAGAAGGTACTTGATGGTGGCAGCCCCATAGAAGAGGAACACCACAATCATGTGAGAAGAGCAAGTAGCCAAGGTTTTCCTGAGAGCCTGGCCTGATCCCATGCCCAGAACAGTGGATAGTATGCTTCCATACGAGCCCAGAATGGCTGAGATGGGAGGCAGGAGAAAAATCACACCACTGACAAAAACACCCTTTTCGTATTGGGACGTGTCAGCACAGGCTGCTTTGAGGAGGGCTGGGATCTCACAGAAGAAATGATGGATTTCCCTGGAGGCGCAGTAAGGGAGAGTCAGAGTATAGACCACATGGATCAAGGCATTGAGCAGTGGACCCAGCCAGGACATAAGCACCAGCAGCTTACAGACTTCAGGACGCATGAGGATGGGGTAGCGCAGAGGCTGGCAGATGGCCACGTAGCGGTCATAAGCCATGACCGCCAGCAGCAGGCACTCCGACCCAACAAGGATGGTGAAGAGGAACATCTGGAAGCTACACCCAATGAAGGAGATGCGGTGGTCCCCAGACAGAAAGTCCACCGCCATTTTGGGGACAAACGTGCAGATGTAGAGGAGATCCATGAGGGACAGCTGGCTGAGCAGAAAGTACATGGGGGTGTGGAGAAGAGGGTCAGCCCAGATGAGGATGATTATTATGGAGTTACCTAACAGGGCGACCAGGAGATCCAGCACCATGAGTGTGAAGAGGACCCAGGGCACCGGGGTGCTGTGGAACAGATCCAAGAGGACGAAATCACTGCCTGAGGTCTGGTTGCTCAACCATGCCATGCTCATGTTTCAAATTTGTAACCTTGGAGAGTTTTTCAAAAGCATAAGGTTGACAGTCTACATAATATTTTACCAAATAAATTATTCACTGCATTGTAAGATCTCAAGTCCACTCACTTTCCTACTTTTCATATTTTAGTTTTAGTAAATAAATATATTTGCTAGTCTTTTCCAAGGAAAAGTCACTAGACTTCTCCAAGGAATCTTAAGACACCATCCAAAATCCTTGACACATTGGGTAGAGGCCATATTAAGTTTAAAATATAATGTAAGGATACTCCGTTAGCAGCTTTGCAGATCTTGAAATTTTCAAGCAGTTACTGTTAAATTTCACTTAGTGAATGGTCCGTAACTCTAAACATACATTAATTAAACAAATGCATATACACAATGGAATACTACCCAGTGATCAAAAAGATGAACACCTATCATTTGCAACAACATGCATGGCCTGGGACAGATGATGTTCATGAAACATGCTAGAAGGAGACAGATAAATGCCCAACGGTGTCACTGTATGTGAAATATAAGGAGACCAAACAAAGGCCAGGACAAAAGCACACTTTAGAGGTGACCCTTGGAAGCTGACCATAGAACTGAGGCATCCAGAGGGGGAGGAGGAGGGACTGCACAGGGAGGGGAGAGAGCATGCGGATTTGGTGGAGGACTCGGGGTTTCCATGGTGGGTGCGATATGGTCACAACATTTGAGGGAGGAAATCCTTTACTTTCAAAACACTAACAAGGATGCAAACCAATGGTACTTCAATAAGATAACAAAATGCATTATTTGCATCAATGCTTACCCATTTATCAATAATATGGAATACCAATAGTACAGAGCAGTCATGAAAATGTGGGGAAATTTTCAGGATAAAGGCACACCTACCATCCATTAATTCTTTTCTGCAAAGACTTCCAGTCACTTTCAAATAACTCACATTCAGTGAAAAAGAAAAATTATTTCCTGTAAGGAGCTATTTTAAAAACACGAACTGAGCCAGTGCTATTTTTGAGTCTGTGTATTTGAACAGATCCAATCAAATAAGCAAGCTCACTGGGGGAGAAGTGTGGGCCTAGTGGCTGGTGCAGCTCCTATCTCACACAGCTAAAAGGCGACTCTAAGTGAAGAGGGTCTTGCTGTCTGCATGGCAAGCTGGCATAAAGACGTGCCTGGCAGGAGCAGACTACACGCTGGGATGAGCTTCTACACCTAAACCAGAGAGAATCGCAGCAACTAGAAAATCCCCAGGGATTTCCCATCTCCTTTCTTTTCTTTCCTTCTTGTTCTTGTTCCAAAGTGAACTTAAAGTAACTTCTGAGTTAGAACAGTAGAAAGCACACTTGATGAAAATATTTGAGGCATCAATTATGTGCTGAATAAAAATTGTTTGGATTTTTATATTGACTTGAACTTCTTTTCTCTTGTAAAGAATATATAATAGGGGCCTCCCCAGTGGCGCAGTGGTTGAGCGCTGGGTTGTGAAGCTGCCCGCAGTCTCTGCAGCGCCAGTTCGATCCCCGTTCGATCCCCGGCTGCTCCCCGGCCACTGGAGGAGGGTCCCACATGGCGCGCAGACCTCTCCTGCCTCCCACTGCTCCCCTCAGCAGTGTACTTCAGTCCTTCTGCCTGCTCTGCTCCCCGCTCTGGCTCTGGTGAATTCTGACTGTACCCAGTGCTTGTATAAATAAATAAATAAATAAATAAATAAATAAATAAATAAATCTTAAAAAAAAAAGAATATATAATAGAAAATTTTCATAACATTTAAATAATAATAAATATATAAAAATTATTTTGATAATATCAAAATAAGTTTATTAATAAATATTGAAAGCAACTATTGCAGACCCTTTCATTCAAGAACACTCAAAGCACCTGGTGAAGTGCTATGTCACTGCATTCACAAAACCCTAACACACAGCGACAGGAACAACATCTGCCATCCTTACTCTCACTGTCAGTGACTTAAGAGAGATGAAATGGAACTCAGGGAAACCTGTTTTGGAATGAAGGGCCGATCATATGGGGGAATCTATACATGAGCCCCCACATTGAATTTGGTAGATTTAGTATTATACATAAAATAACACACTGAGTCTAAAAATATGTAACTTTTAAAATGTGAACTATGCCAGAGTTCAGGTCTCCTGGGCTCCTCCACTATCCACCCTATATAAATTCACCTGCTTTAACTCTAACTCTAAGGCAAATGTAATAGCAACCCTTAAACTCTAAGGCAAATGTAATAGCATACATTCTGTATTAAAAGGAAAATTGAATAACCTACAGATTTACAAAACAACAAAATCTTCATGAGATTTTCAAATACTCCCTGAATCAAAGACAATCATTATTTCTCAGAGAAAACTACTGACTCAATATGCTACATTAATTTTATACTGATTTATTGAAATAAAGTTTTGACAGGAATTTACATACTACTTTCTTAATACCTTTCGGTGGTTTCTAAATCCACCTAGTAGGTATCTTCCTACAGGCTTACTGATTAATGCTTATGAATGCCCTAGCACAAAATGGTCCAATGTAACTTCATACAAAGATGTGCCTATTTCGATATTTATTTAATACATGATGCTCTAAGAAGCCTAGAAACACGAAATTTAAAAATACATATCACATCACCCAATATGCTAACAGCCAAAGAGAAAAATTTAATTTGGAGCCACTTTTCTCATTTACAACTTGAATATCTCTTTCACCTCAATGATATGAATAAGAATGATACCAGCCAAGAGTATGTGTTTACTGCATATTCTGAGTAAATGTCATAGATTTTACTGAAGTGACTTAAAAATGACTTTAGTACAGATTCGCAACAATCCTCATGCCTTAAGTTTTCAAATAATCTTTCAGGAATGATTCTGAACACTGGAGAGAGATCGCTGCCTTTGAACACCTAATGTATTTTCTTATATGAAACTAACTGCTGACCCCACCCTGATATTAGGAAATTATACCTTTATGAGAATAAAATGAAACCAGATTATCAGTCTAAATATGAGAAATTGCCTTCCTAGATGATGTTATTGCACAATGCCAGTTCCAGTACAACTAATATTATCCGACTCAATGCATAGAACTTGTAAATATTTAAATACATTAATATTTTACAGCTATATAGCTGGCTTTAAGCAGATGGAGGTTTTGAGGTTGTCCATTACATATATAAGGTTATAGCATCATCTATTAAGCAGCTAAAGAAAACATAATACACTTCTTCAACACCTTTCTTGAAAAAAAAAACCACTCCTACTTACACATAGGAACAAAATCAGTGCTTCTTATAAACTGCTGTTGATATAATTCTTCCAGCATCAGAAGCACTCAGTCCGCCTGAACAAAGAGGTTAAATACCTTGACGCCATTGCCTCTATAATCCAAGACCAATTTACTGTTCCACTGGCAGCCCTCAGAGGGACCGTCCCCAACTGCACCCAGTCCCTGGGGCAAAGTGTGCAGCAATTACCTCCCCATCCTCCATGACCCAGAAGAAATGGTTACAGCTATCTCACAAGGACATGCAGCCTCAACTCAGGGATACTGTCTGTCTACGTTAAAATATTTGAGTGAATATTAACTTGAAGTGTTTCAAGTAACCAGCTTACTTGCTTCAAGTAACCAATTTAAGTGTTTCATGTAACCAGTTATTAGAAAATAAACTATTTGAAAACAACACTAAAAAATTAAAAACCATTTTTAATTTTAATTACCACTTGGAAAGGTCTTAGAAATGATTCCCTTTGTCTTTAATAGATGAAAAGTGCTGAGCAAAGTGAATTTTTTTTCTTTAAAACTTTTAGATAATTTGGGTCTCAGGTCAAACTCAAACCCTATATCTGGAGAGTCAGACAAATCTAGAATATCTGAGGAAAGGTCTGCTCATGTCAGGGCAAGCTCCTGGAGCCATCAGCTGGCTCATCCCCTTCACACCGTCCCACCACACCATTTGTTCCATTGCAATACTGTTTTGTTTTTTTAATTCTGGCAATTTTTGGAAGCTGAAATTGAATCTGAAAGTTGAAGTTGTATTGTGTTAATGGGCATCCACTGAGCTTAGGTGACTAGCTTCATATTTAAACAGCTGGAGATGAGTCCTGAAAGATGCTTCTGAGGTATCTGTCATGGAGTATTTTGACTGTTTTCTTTCTATATATTTTATGGTTTCAGGTCTTATATTCACGTCTTTTAACCATGTTGAGTTGGAGTCTGTGTATGGTGTGAGGTAGTAATCTAGTTTTATTCTTTTGCATATAGCAGTCCAGTTTTCCCAACACCATTTATTGAAGAGACTTGCCTTGTTCCAGTGCATGATCTTTGCTCCTTTGTCATAGATTAATTGACCATATATGTGTGGTTTTATTTCTGGGTTTACAATTCAATTACATCGGTCTGTGTGTCTGTTTTTGTTCCAGTACCATGCTGTTATAATTATTATGGCTTTGTAGTATAATTTGAAATCTGGGTGTGTAATACCTCCATTCTCCCTCTTTTTTGTCAGAAGAGTTTTGGCTATTTGAGGTTTTTTGTGATTCCATATGAATTTCAGCAATGTATATCCCCCTATTTCTTTGAAAAATGCTATTAATGGAACCAAGCCGCCTCAGCAGTGGGAGACGGCAGGGCATTGGTGTTCTTTCACCCTGCTGATCCATCACAAGTCAGTTGTGCAGTTGCTCCTCGCAGATCTTTCATGTAACAGTGTACTCCTGGATCGTGGAATGGACTAATCAGGTGCAAGCTATGAGTCGACTGGTGCTGAATCGTCCAAGCAGCCACAGGATTGAAAATGATTCAATCAGACTTGTAGGTGAGGCAGCCTGAAAGAGAATATAAGTCAGGATCAGAGGGAGCTAAGAGAGAGATGACGCCAGCCTAGGAAGAGAGATGAACAGAGGAGACAACATTGGCCCCTGAAGAAAAGATGGTTCCAGCCTCCAAAGAAAGAAGAAGGGAAAGACTTCATTCCTGGCCTCTGGAAAAAGAGGAAAAGAAGCATACAGCAGCTGCCCTCCAAGGAGGGACGAGAAGCCGAAGTTCTCTGTGAGAGACTGGTCCTGTCTCTGGCATTGCCTGCGAGGAGCACCAAAGGCCCCAGGCCTGGTGTCTCAAAGAGCTGTTTGTTGTTGGTATAATCCAAGAACTCCCAAAGAGCTGTTAACACTGGGTGTCTCTGACACTGCCTCTGAGGGGCCAGTAGTGACCATGACTACTGGCCAGTGCTGTCCAGAACTCCTGGTGGCTGGTGGCAACCATCACTGATGCTATCTGAATGAGACAGCCACCCCTTGTGGATACAGCAAGTTCTTTATTTCCCATCTGTAAAGTAAATCCTACGGTTGTTGTTCCTGGATCCTGAGGTCTCCTGCAATTGTGTGCATGGGTGAGAACCCACAGACAGTGGCCTGTCCTCTTATCAGGTCCTGTCCTTTGTTAGGCTATAGCCCATAGACCCCTGTGGTGTGGGTGTTGTATTGTTATATCCCTTGGTTTTGGTTTTTGGCCTTTTGGCCTTTTGGGGCTTTTTGGTGCCTCTCTTGTCTCAGAGTCAGGCAGGTGGGTTGCTCTTCCATCCTTCCACCCAGCCTCCTGCCCTGTTGACTTGTTGCCCTCTGCCCTGAACGCCCCTGTTTCAATGCCACTGAGATTTTTATTGGAATTGCATTGAATCTGTAAATTGCTTTTGATAGGCTGGCCATTTTGGTAACGTTAATTCTGATTCTGAAGCATTTAACAAGAAAAGTCTATCCATTTCTTTGTGTCTTCTTCTATTTCTTTTAACAATGTTTTGTCATTTTCTTTATATAAGTCTTTCACGTCCTATGTTAGGTTTATTACCAGGTATTTAATTTTTGGGGGGGTACAATTATAAATGGGATGGTTTTCTTAATTTCTTCTTCAGACTGATTGTTTGATATACAGGAAGGCTACTGATTTCGTGTGTTGATTTTGTAACCTGCTACTTGACTAAACTGGCTTATTGTTTTAATTAGCTTTTCTGTAGGTTTTTTTAGGGTTCTCTATATACATTATCATATCATCTGCAAATAGTGATAGTTTTACTTCTTCTTTCCCCATTTGGATTCCTTGTATGTCTTTCTCTTGTCTTGTTGCTATAGGTAGGACTTCCAGTATTATATTGAAAAGCAGTGGTGAGAGTGGACATCCCTGTCTTGTTCCAGATCTCAAAGGGAAGACTTTCAGCTTTTCACCACTGAGAATGATAATGGTTCTGGTTGTGTCATATGTGGCTTTAATAATGCTAATGTATGTCCCTTTGTTACTGGAAACAAGCCCCCTTACCAGCAGGAGCCACCTCAGCAGCAGGAGCCAGTAGCAGCAGAGGTAGTCTCTCACCCTGCTGCTTCACAAGTCAGTCAGTTCTGACTGCGGCTCCTCAGAGCCCAGCAACCGCCCTTTTATGTACTTCCTGAATTGTGGAGTGGACGACCAATCAGGTGTGAGCAATGAGCCGATTGGTGCTAAATGGTCCAATCAGTCACAGGATTGAAACATGGTCCAATAAGACTTGTGGGCATGGCACCCTGAAAAAGGATATAAGCCAGGGTCAGAGGGAGCTGAGAAACAGATTGTTCCAGCCTCTGAAGAAAGAAGGGGCAGAGCCATTCCTGGCCTGCAAAGAAAGAATAAGGACCAGAAGCTGAAAGAAGAAAAGAAGCATCCAGTAGCTGACCTCTGAGGGAAGAAACAGAAGACCTTTGTCAGACACTGGATCTCTGGTCCTGTCTCTGACATTGCCTGAAAGGAGCACCAAAGGCTCGAGGCCTGGTGTCTCAAAGAGCTGTCGTTGGTGTCATCGAGCCACTCACAAGAGTTGTTAGAACTTGGTGTCTCTGAAACCACCTCCGGTGGTTTCCTTTATTTCTTTTCATGGTTGATTTCTAGTTTGATGCCTTTATGGTCAGAGAAGATAGTTGGTATGGCTTCAATCTTCATGTATTTGTTGATGTTTATCTTGTGGCCCAGTATGTGGCTGATCCTGGCAAATGTTCCACATGTGTTTGAAAACAATGTGTATTAGTTTTGGGGGGAGTGCAGTGTCCTGTAGATTTCTGTTAGGCTCATGTGGTCTAGTCTTTATTTAGGGCTATTATGTCCTTGTTTACCTCTTGTCTCATTGATCTGTCCCTTTGTGAGAATGGAGTGGTGAAGTTTCCTACTACATATGTATTTTCTCTAATACCTGTTTTCAGAGATAATAGTAATTGCTTAATGTATTTTGCTGCTCCTTCATTTGGTGAGTATATAGTGAGTATTATGTCTTCCTAATATATTGACTCCTTGATCACTATTATAGTGACCAGCCATGTTACCTGTCAACTTTTTTAGCTTCAAGTCTGTTTTATCTGATATAAGTAATAGCTGTCCGTGACTTCTTTGGGGGGCCACTTGCTTGTAAAATTGTTTTCCAACTCTTTACTTTTTTTTTTTAAGATTTATTTATTTATGCATACAACAACCTGGAACAGATGGCAGTACCAATGAGGGTTTGGAAAAGCAAACCCTGTGAATGTCACTTGGAATATATATTAGTATAGTCACTATGGAAAATAGTATGGATGTTCCTCAAAAAATTAAACCTGAGCTACCATGTGATCCAGTAATCCCACTTCTGGGTAAATATCTAGAGCAAATAAAAACTGGATCTCAAAGAGATATCTATAATCCCATTTTCATTAAAGAATTATTCCCAACTGCCAAATATGGGCACCACCTAAGCCTGTCAACAGAGCACTAGATAAAACATGTGGTATATATAAAGTGGAACATTATTCATTTATGAAAAGAATGGACCTTGAGGATATTATGCAAATTGAAACAGAACAACATATGCTATATACCTTATATGCAGGAATGGAAAAAGTAAAATGCACAGAAACAGGAGTGCTAGTGTGGTAGTTACCAAGGACTACAAGTTGAGGAAATGAGAAGATATTCATCAAATTATGCAACATCCATGTATAAGATAATATATCTCTGGCTGGTTATAAGGTTCATAACAATACATCACATGCTTAGAAAAAAGTGTAAAGCAAAAGGAAAATAATAATAAAAGATAATCCATGGCTGAAAACGTGAAAACAATACATTAATATTCATACCTGCTTTTTATTTTTTTAAATAAATTTTATGTTTATATTCCCCATACAATTACAATCCCCTTATTTTGACCCCAATCCCTCCCCTCCCCGACCCCCACCCCTCATAGAGTGTCTCTGGTTCATAGTTTTTTGTTGATTTTGATTTTCACTTTCTTATAGTTATTCATTTTCCTGGTCCCTTATTGAAGTTTTCTAGAGTGAGTCCATCCGGTATTTTTCTTTTTCTTTCTGCCTTATTTCGCTGAGCATGATCCCTTCCAGCGCCATCCATGTTGCTGCAAATGGCATGTATTTATCTTTTTTGAATGCTGAGTAATATTCCATGGTGTATATGTACCACATCTTCTTGATCCAGTCATCTATTTTTGGCAACTTGGGTTGTTTCCAAAGCTTAGCTATTGTAAACAGTGCTGCTATAAACATAGGGGTGCAGGTGCTCTTTGGAATGGATGTTTCTGTGTCCTTTGGGTAAATACCTAGGAGTGGAATTGCTGGATCCTATGGAAGCTCTATGTTTAGTAGGTCCAGAAATCTCCACACAGCTCTCCATAGTGGTTGGACCAGTTTGCACTCCCACCAGCAGTGCAGGAGAGTTCCTTTTTCTCCACATCCTCGCCAACATTTGTTGTTGCTAGTTTTTTTAATATGTGCCATTCTCACTGGTGTGAGATGGTATCTCATGGTAGGTTTGATTTGCATTTCCCTGATTACAAGTGATGTTGAACATTTTTTCATATGCCTGTTGGCCATTTGCATTTCCTCCTCAGAGAAGTTTCTTTCTAGCTCTTCTGCCCATTTTTTGACAGGATTATTTTCTTTGTTGTTGTTGAGTCTCATCAGCTCTTTGCAGATTTTTGTGATCAGTCCTTTATCATTAGTGTTGTGTGCAAAAATGTTCTCCCAGTTGGTGGGGTTTCTCTTTGTTTTTGTTATTGTCTCTTTTGCTGTGCAGAAGCTCTTTAATTTGATGTAGTCCCAGCTGTTTATCTTTGCCTTCACTATCACTGCTTTGGGTGATGTGTCTGTAAAGATGTCTTTGATGTGCATATCACATAGTGTTTCGCCTATATTTCCTTCTATGTATTTTATGGTGTCAGGTCTTATGTCTAGTTCTTTAATCCATTTTGAGTTGATTTTTGTGTATGGTGTGAGGTAGTGGTCAAGCTTCATTCTTTTGCATGTAGCGACCCAGTTTTCCCAGCACCATTTATGGAACAAACTTTCTTTGCTCCAATGCATAGTCTTTGCTCCTTTGTCAAAGATTAGTTGACCATAAATCTGTGGGTTTATTTCTGGATTTTCTATTCATTCCATTGGTCTGTGTGTCTGTTCTTGTTCCAATACCATGCAGTTTTGATGATTATGGCTTTGTAGTATAGTTTGAAGTCTGGGAGTGTGATGCCTCCATTCCCTTTTTTTTTCAGGAGAGCTTTGGCTATTTGGGGTTTTTGGTGATTCCATATGAATTTCATCAATAATTGTTCTATTTCTTTGAAGAATGACATTGAAATTTTGATTGGAATAGTATTGAATCTGTATATTGCTTTAGGTAGATGGCCATTTTAATAATGTTTATTCTTCCAATCCATGAGCAGGAGGTGTCTTTCCATTTCTTTGTGTCTTCTTCTATTTCTTTTAACAGTGTTTTATAGTTTTCTTTGTATAGGTCCTTTATCTCTTTTGTTAGATTTATTCCCAAGTATTTGATTTTTTTTTTGTTTCGATAATAAAAGGTATGGTTTTTTTTGATTTCTTCTTCTTCAGATTTATTGTTTGTGTATAGGAAGGCTATTGACTATTGCGTGTTGATTTTGTATCCTGTCCCTTTACTGAACTGATTGATGAGTTGAATTAGTTTTTCTGTGGAGTTTTTGTGGTTCTCTATATATATTATCATATCGTCTGCAAATAGTGATAGTTTGACTTCTTTTCCTATTTGGATTCCTTGTATGTCTTTCTCTTGTCTTACTGCTCTGGCTAGGACTTCCAGTATTATATTGAAAAGCAAAGGTGAGAGTGGACATCCTTGTCTTGTTCCAGATCTTAATGGAAATGCTTTCAGCTTTTCACCATTGAGAATGATACTGGCTGTTGGCTTGTCATAGATGGCCTTTATGATGTTAGGTATGTTTCTTGTATCCCAAGAATTTCAAGGCCTTTTATCATGAATAGGTGTTGCACTTTGTCGAAAGCTTTCTTAGCATCTATGGATATTATCATATGGTTTTTATATTTCTTTTTGTTGATGTGTTCGATTATATCGATTGATTTTTGGATATTGAACCATCCTTGTGTCCCTGCATAAATCGTACTTGGTCGTGGTGAATTATCTTATGGATACATTGTTGGATTCTGATAGCTAAAATTTTATTGAGGATTTTTGCATCAGTGTTCATTAGGGAGATTGGCCTGTAGTTTTCCTTTTTGTTGTTGTCCTTGTTCGGTTTTGGTATTAGTGTAATGTTGGCTTCATAGAACGTGTTTGGTATTGTCCCTTCCTTCTCAATTTTTTGGAAGAGATTGTGAAGGATAGGCACTAATTCGTCTCTGAATGTTTGGTAGAATTCATTTGTAAATCCATCAGGTCCTGGGCTTTTGTTTTTGGGGAGGTTTTTGATTACCACTTCAATTGCTGCTTGTAATTGGTGTTTAGGTGTCTATTTCTTCTTTATCTAGCTTTGGGTGAGTGTAGAATTGTAGGAATTTGCCCAGCTCCTCCAGATTGTTGAACTTGTTTCCATATAACTGTTCATAGTAGTTACTGATTATTCTTTGGATTTCTGCTGTGTCTAGTGTGATTTCTCCTCTTTCATTAATGATCCTGTTTATTTGTGCTTTCTCCCTTTTTTCCTTTGTGAGCCTGGGTAGGGGTTTGTCTATTTTATTGATTTTTTCGAAGAACCAGCTCTTGGTTCATTGATCTTTTGGATTGTTTTTTTTTTTTTTTCATTTCATTTATTTCTGCTTTGGTTTTTATTTCTTTTCTTCTACTGGTTTTGGGGTTTTTTTGTTGTTCTTTTTCTAGATCTTTGAGCTTCGAGATTAGGTTGTTTCTTTGAGTTCTTTCTTGTTTCTTGATGTGAGCCTCTATTGCTATATATTTTCCTCTTATTACTGCTTTTGCTGCATCCCATACATTTAAGAAATTGGTGTCCTCATTGTCATTCAATTCAAAGAATTTTTTAATTTCTTCTTTGATCTCCTCATTAGTCCAGTGGTCTTCCAGTAGTGTGGTTTTCAATCTCCATGAGGTAGGAGAGTTCCTTGCCTTCTTTTTATGGTTTATTTCTAGTTTGATGCCTTCATGGTCAGAAAAGATGGTTGGTAGGATTTCAATCTTGGTGTATCTGTTGATGTTTGTCTTGTGTCCCAGTATGTGATCGATCCTGGAGAATGATCCATGTGCACTTGAGAAAAATGTGTACTCCATTTTTTGGGGGTTTAGTGCTCTATAGATGTCTGTTAAGCCCAAACGCTCTAGTTCCTTATGTACAGCTTTAGTGTCTTTACTTATTTTTTGTCTCGTTGATCTATCCATTGTTTATAGTGGTGTGTTGAAGTCTCCCACTATGTATGTGTTTTCTCTGATGTCTGTTTTCAGAGATGACAACAGTTGTCTGATATATTTTGGTGCTCCTTCGTTTGGTGAGTATATGTTACTGAGTGTTATTTTGTCTTGAAGTGCTGTCCCCTTGATCATAATGTAGTGACCATTGGGGTCTCTCTTTATCTTTTTGAGTTTGAAATCTGTTTTATCTGATATAAGGATAGCTGTTCCGGCTTTCTTTTTTGGTCCATTTGCTTGTAGGATTGTTTTCCATCCTTTAACTTTGAGTGTCTTTTTATCTTTTGTAGCTAAATGTGTTTCCTGGAGACAGCAAAAGGTTGGATTTTGTTTCTTAATCCAGCCTGCGACTCTGAGTCTTTTTATTGAAGAGTTTAGTCCATTTACATTTAGAGTTAATATTGATATGTCAGCATCAGTATTTGCCATTGTGTTTGTCTTTCCTTTGATTTCATTTATTTATTCTTTTAATAACTTTTATTTTTGGCCTTCTTTTGTTGTTATTTGTCCCTCTGAGGTTCTGGCTTTAGGATTCCTTGTAGTATTTGTTGGAGTGGGGGTTTAGTTGTAATCAAATTCCAGAGTTTCTGTTTGTCTGGCAAGGTCCTTATTCTTTCTTCATAGAGGAAGGAGAGCTTTGCGGGAGAGAGTATTCATGGTTGGCATCTGTTTTCTTGGAGTCTGTTGACTATGTCCCTCCACTCTCTCCTTGCCCGTAGTTTTTCCTCGGAGAAGTCTGATGTCAGCCTGATTGGTTTTCCTTTGACTGTTATCTGTTTCTTCCCTCTTGTCAGCTTCATTATTTTTTCCTTGTCCTGGATTCTTGGGAGCTTTACTATTATGTGTCTTGCCATATTTTTCCTTTCGTCATGGAAGTTTGGTGTTCTTCTTGCTTCTTGTATATCAATTTTCAGCTCCTTCTTCACGTTTGGGAAGTTCTCTTCAATTATCTTTTTGATATTTTCTCTGTTCCTACATCTCTCTCCTCTCCTTCTGGTATTCCTATAACTCTTATATTTCCTTTCCTCATGGAGTCAGATAGTTCCCGAAGTCTTTCTTTGGTCTTTTTCCTTCTTACTTCTCTTTCCTTTTCTGTTTTGGTTCTTTTTATTTGTGTCTTCAAGAGTACTTATTTTTTCTTCCATTTCATCTATTCTGCTTTCATTGCTTTTCCCAGAGTTCTTTAGTGCCTCCATTAATTCTTTGATCACCTGCATTTCTTTTACTTCCCTCTTTAGGGATTCAATTTCATTCTTCTGATCGTTGATTATATTTTCCTTGTCATTGTTTTCCTTTATGAGTTCTGTAATTTTTTTAATCACGGCAATTTTAAATTCTCTTTCTGGAAGTCTCAGAAGTCCTTCCAAGTTACTGTCGTTGCAATCTGGGGGGTGGTTTTCTTTTTGTGGTGTGCTTTTTTCCTGAGGAGTTGCTGGGTTGTGTGTGGTTCCTCTCCTCCCTACTGTCTGTTTTCTAATTTGCCATATGCATTGGGACACTCTGTTGCTGGGACTGGCCGGCATCTTGGGTGAACTTCTCCCCTCCCCTCTGGCTCCTCTGGGAGCCATCTGTTGTTTTCAAACAGTCTTTACTGAAGAAAGGTCCCTGTTCTAAAATGCTGATGCGGGGACACACCCCCATGCGTGCCTGGCCTGCCCTGGCAGTGGGTTCCCCCTCCCCCTCTGGGCTGGGACTGCAGGCCAGAAGGGGCCTGGTGTGGGTGAACTTCCCAGCTCACCTCTGGCTCCTCCGGGAGCCTTCTGCTGGTTTCAGGCAGTCTTTACTGAAGAAATATCCCTGTTCTAAAATGGCGATGTGGGATGCACTCCCTGCGTTCCCGGTCTGCCCCAGCAGTGGTTCCCGCTCCCCCTCTGGGCTTGCACTGCAGGTCAGAAGGGGCCTCGCATGGGCGAACAGCCCAGCTCACCTCTGGCTCCTGAGGGAGCCTTCTGCTGGTTTCAGGCAGTCTTTGCTGAAGAAATGTCCCTTTTCTACAATAGCGATGCAAGACGCACTCCCTGCGCGCCTGGTCTGCCCCGGTGGTGGGTTCCCGCTCCCCCTCTGAGCTGGGACTGCAGGCCAGAAGGGGTCTGATATGGGCGGGTGAACTTCCCAGCTCACCTCTGGCTCCTCAGGGAGCCTTCTGCTGGTTTCAGGCAGTCTTTACTGAAGAAATGTCCCTGTTCTAAACTGGCGATGCAGGACGCACTCCCTGCGAGCCTGTTCTGCCCCGGCGGTGGGTTCCCACTCGCCCTCTGGGTTGGGACTGCAGGCCAGAAGGGGCCTGGCGTGGGCAAACTTCCCAGCTCACCTCTGATTCCTCCAGGGGCCTTCTGCCAGTTTCAAGCAGCCTTTATTGAAGAAAGGTCCCTGTTCTAAAAAGGCAATGCAGGTATGTATTCCCCTGAGCGCCCGGTCTGTCCCGGCCATGGGTGCCCGCTCCCCCTCTGGGCTCAGACTGCTGGCCAGAAAGGGCTTGGCATGGGCAAACTTCCCAGCTCACCTCTGGCTCCTCCGGGAGCCTTCTGCTGGTTTCAAGCAGTCTTTACTGAAGAAAGGTCCCTATTCTAAAATGGCGATTCAGAGACAGGCACACTCTCCCGCGCGCCCGGTCTGCCCCGGCCGTGGGTGCCCGCTCCCACTCTGGGCTCGGACTGCTGGTCAGAAGGGGCCTGGCGTGGGCGAACTTCCCAGCTCACCACTGGATCCTCCGGGAGCCTTCTGCTGGTTTCAAGCAGTCTTTATTGAAGAAAGGTCCCTATTCTATGGGGTGTTGGTGATTTTTTGTCTGATCACTAGGTGGTGCCAGAGATCTCTCCTAGTGTCCTTGGGGAGCTGTTTTTTTCACCCCATGGGATGGAGAACAGAGTGGGAGTGGTGGGGAAAGCCTCAACGGCTTTGGGGTGCTGTGTCTGCCTTTGCCCCACCGTCGTGGGGAACCCACGCCCCGAATTTCGTGCCCCGGGTCTTAGTTCCAAAGCCCTCAGGTCCAGGACACAGACTGTAGCCCAGTTCAGTGTCCACAGAAATGGCGCCTTTTGCACCCCGCTCTCATGTCTGGGCGCCTGGTTTCTGATTACTCAGTGAGGGATATTCACCTCAGTGAGGGCCCCCTGCACATCTCCCCGCAAGCCTAGGTTGCAGGCGTGGGGACCTGGGCAGCCGCAATCCACGTTTGCTTTTCAAGCAAGCCGCTTTCCCGCACAAGCTTACCGGCTGGCCTGGGGCTGTGTGCAGGTCTCCGGGAGTCTTTGTTTTTCTCTAATGGTGGCTCTAGCCATTTGCTCACCTCCGTGGCAAATCCTGCAGGGTTCTCCACAGCTCCAGTTCACAGGGTGTGGTGGCCGAAATAGTTCCTTTCCACTCACAGTCCTGCTTGATGCGTGGTTTGTTCTTGTTGGTTGTTTTAGTTTTTTTGTTTTGTTTTTTCTTCCTTTCTGTTGGTCGGACAGTGCCGACTTTGTGGTTGGGGGAGGGTAGCAGGGTTCTGAGCTTTCCTCCCTTCTAGTCCTCTTTTATGGCAACTTTCTTCTTCGGGTAGTTTGCTGGAGTCATCCGTTTATCTTCCGTGTCCCCGTTCTCACTGGGACCTGCCGCTTTTCCTCCCTATTAACTTTTTTTTAATGGGAGATCTTACTCGCAGCGTTTCCTCGCCGCCATGTTGATCCGCCCCCTCCTGCATACCTGCTTTTTAAGTGATTTCACTGGTCCTAATGGCCAGTTGGATATGATGTCATTGCTCACAATGACAAAGGATTTTCCCACACAAATTTATACATATGGGGTGTCATGCCTTCTCCTCTGTAGGAGTTTTTATGTAGAGAGTCTTACCTGTCAGAATACACACAGGGATCCTGGAGAGAAGAGATCATTCAGGCAGGAAATGTGGAGAAATAGGGTGGAAACTTTATGTGCAGACACTACCATTAGCCACACAAGTCACTACATTACTGCCGCATGTGACTTCTCCCCAATCAGTGGTACTTATATTAAGATGCTCATTGGAGAACACTGGTTGCACAACAAAGAACACAGTTGCAGATTACATTGGATATTTAGTCCTGACATCATGTTTGTCCATGTGAGCTATGGCAGTCTTCCCTTTCTGCATGTTTTTCCTGGTGAGCCACTCAATACTCAAAAAGGAGTTTATGCTTCAAGGAGAAGGTAAAAAGTATCATCCACAGTCTTCAGAGTAACCACCATAATTTATGTATTTACAAACTGATCAAAAAGTAACCAAAGTCTCCATGACATAGCATGAGCTTACCAGACACAAGGTCAGTGAAATGGACAGGGGATAGGGAGTTTGGAAAATCAGAAGCAGAGTGTGCAGAATGTAAATCAAAGTTTACAGTGCTCCCAGTGGCATTAGCAGCATACTGCAAGAAACAGAGAGGGAAGATAACAGGGAAAGATATTAGGTAAGAGTGAACTCAGTCAGTATTTCATATATGGGTGAAGAAACACACAAGTGGTTTAAAAGAAATGAATTCCCAAAGTCATATATGCTGAGTAATGGGAGAAAGGATTAAAACCCAAGGCCATGTGGTTTAAGCACCAATGTCTTTCCATGACAACAAGCTTCAAGAAGGACAAGGTAAATGGAGAAAGGACTGAGAAACATCAAATCCAATATCCTGGGTCCATCTGCAGACACAGATCAATTAACATTTTTAAATGGAAAAACAAAAAGACCACACTTACTGAACCTTGTGAATCCACCTTTCCATCTTCTACAAGAATTTTATATATAACTTTAAGAATGTGACAATCAAATTCCCTCTCCTAACTGAAGTTCCTAGGTGATGTCATTTTTTGACAAGTTTTATTCATGTCCTCTATGCCTAATGACTGAATGGCCATAGTTATGCTAAGCTAACATTAATATTACCATATGTCTGATTCTTGATATATATTATAATCAGAAGCATGTAACCTCAAAATAAATTACATCTGTAATTTTTTGTTATGCAAATTATTCCATTCACAACTCCATTCACATTTTACATGCCATAGTGAAAATACCCATTATTTATATAATTAAGATTTGCATTATATTATCATTGATTAAAAAATATTACATTAGAAAAATTATTTTACTTATAAAATTTTGTCAAGAAAGATGTCCCAAAACTCATCCACTGATTTTCATGATCTCCTTGATTTTCATAGTATTTTTTAAGGCTTGAACAGAAACTGAAGTATTTTCTGTGCTCAGTCCATTCTTATGATTTTATTAGTACATGAATTCCCTGATGTACAGTGAATTGTGACTTCTGGGTGAAGGTTTTTCCACATATACTACAGTGAATGGGTTTTACTATAGTATGAATTCTCTGAGGTATAACAAGGTCTGACTTCTGGGAAAAGGCTTTCCCACATTCAGTGTATATATAAGGTTTCTCTCCTGCATGAATTCACAGATGTCCTGGGAGGTGAGACTAATGAGAGACGGCTTTGTCACATTCATTACATAAATAAGGTTTTTCTCCTGTGTGAATTCTCTGATGTACAATGAGGAATGATTTCTGGGAGAAGGCTTTCCCACATTTACTGTATTCATATGGTTTTCCCCCAGAATGAAGTCTATTGTATACAAGGAAGGATAATTTTTAAGAAAAGGCTTTTCCACATTCAGAAAGGTTATAATTTTCCCCCAGTATGAGTTCTGTGACATACAATGACACGCGACTTCTCACTAAAGGTTTGCCCACATATACTACAATCATAAGGTTTCTTTCCAGCATGGATCCTTTGATGTATAATGAGCTGTGACTGCTTGAGAAAGGAGTTTCCACATTCAATATATACAATATGTCTTCTATCTAGTTTTAACTTTCAAATATTGAATAAGAGATTGCTTATCACTGAAAATATTTCCACACTGACTAGTTACCCAGTGTTCCATTCCATTATGAATATTTTCATGCATGGAGTAGGAAGAACTGTAACTAGATTTTTCTCCTTTATGAAAAACTCTCATCAGTTTTTTTTTTTTAAGATTTATTTATTTATACAAGAACTGGGGTATAGGCCAGATGTGCGGAAGGATAACAGGATTCAGAGCAGGGAACAGAATAGGCAGACTGACAAAACACACTGCTGAGGGGAACAGCGGGTGAGACAGGAGAGGTCTGCCCTGCCATGTGGGACCCTTGCCAGCCAGCCGGCCGGGATCAACCCCACGCTGTAGAAGCTGCAGACAGTTTCACAGTGAGATGCTCAATCACCTGCAGCGCTCAACCACCTGCACCACCAGGGAGGCCCAGATTTTTTTCTTAATATTAGGTTTCAAGTTCTTTCAAAATGAATCGCATTTATACAGTCTGTGTTGAAGTATCTAGATCTGTATAGTAATAAAATATTTTTCCACAAATATAACATGTATGACATGAATCAACAGATGATTTGTTGTTAATGACTGTGAAATGCCTGAGAAGTTTGTCTTGGTTTTCCTGAGCTAGTCATCACCTTGCCACACCTTTAAATGAGAGTACAATGAACATCGCTTGTGAGTCTTTCTAGTATCTCTTTATGAAATAAAACATTCTCAAGTATATTAACTAAGGGGTTTCAAGTCTCAACTCAGTCTGAAATAATAAAGTGATAAACAGATCTGAACAGTCTATTCTTGATATACTGGGAGCTCACTATAAAGATATAGTAGAGGAAAAGGCAAAACAAATAAATGACCCAGGATGTTTCAAGAATATAGACTTGGGAAAGCAACAGATCATTTAGAAGACAAAATACATGTAAATTTATCAGGCAATTAATTAAAGATGGACTTCACTTCCAATAGCAGTAGAATGAGTTATCATAGATTTCCCTTCCTCAGAAAACAAGTATGAAAATGAATTATTTTCAATTTTTTTAATGCACGTTTATTGTAGTACCATTGGTTTACATCTTTGTTAGTATTTTGGAAGTACAGGATCTCCCCCTTCAAGTGTAGCCTTAAGGTAAAGCATACCTACCACCAAGTTACCCATAGTCCTCCACCATAGTCCATTGTGCACTCTCCCCACCTAGTTCTCACCCTTCCTCTCATGTATGCCTCAGTTCTATGGTCATCTTACAAAAGTAGATTTAAAGTTTATCTTTGTCTGAATCTTTGTTTGTTTTTTTCTATATTACACATAAAAATAAATGATTTTAAAATAATCAATTTAGGATACTGGAGATCTACCAAAGGCATGTCATAAGTTGAAAGGTGTTCACTCATCAAAAATTTCTACGTCATTCAGCACTTTCTTGAGTATTCCCATCTTCCATTCCTACTTTATGAGGCACTTAGAGATAAAGTCACAGGATATAGTTTTATACTGATAGTAGAGCAGCTAGAAATTTAACAGGGGGAATTTGCTAAAATATTTACACAAAGAGATACTATAGCACTCAGCAGTGATTGAAAAATCTAGATATTTGCAAATTTGCTATAGTTTTAAAGCATTCTGACACATATAAAACTCAGGCAGCAAAGAGTAGAAGCCACACTCACGTCAGATCACTAATAAAACTTATGCCCAAATCATCCAACTCACTAGCTTCTCTATTTTATGTGAGTACAGGGGAGTACTCACATAAAATGTTATGTGAGTATGCCATCCAGCTTTAAAAAAATATTAAGGGGAGACATCAGTAATGGCAGTCCATGGGTAAGACAGATGTTACAGTTTGGGCCCAAGCAAACTAACTGGGCTCAAGAAACCCTCAGAACCCAGTTAGTTTGCTTGGGCCCAAACTATGACATCTGTCTTACCCATGGACCCTCAGAAGGGCCTCCCCAGTGGCACAGGGGGTTGCGTGCAGCGCTGTGAAGCTGTCCACAGCCTCCGCAGTGCCAGCTCGATTTGCCAGCCAGGGAGATTCCCACATGGCCCAGCAGACCTCTCCTGTCTCGCCCACTGCTCCCCTCAGCAGTGTATTTCAGTCCTTCTGCCTGTTCTGCTCCCTGCTCTATCTCTAGTGGATTCTCTCACCCTCCCACGCCTCTGGCCTGTACCCCAGTGCTTGTATAAATAAATAAATCTTTTTTTAAAAAAAAAAGAAAGAAAGAAAGAAAGAAAGAAAGAAAGAAAGAAAGAAAGAAAGAAAGAAAGAAAGAAAGAAAGAAAGAAAGAAAGAAAGAAAGAAAGAAAGAAAGAAAGAAAGAAAGAAAGAAAGAAAGAAAGAAAGAAAGAAAGAAAGAAAGAAAGAAAGAAAGAAACCCTCAGAAGAACTTAATATTAAAGACTGGATTTTCCCCACATGATCAAGAATAAGACAAAGATGTCCTCTGCCACCATTCTATTCAACACTGTACTGGAGATTCTAGTCAAGGCAATAAAACAACAAAGAGCAATAAAAGCAATCCAATGTGGAAAGGAATATTGAAAACTATCTCTACCTAAACATGATAAAAATCACTTATACAGAAATTTCTAAGGAACTGTAAAACAATTAGTGCAAATAAATAAATTTGGCAAACTTGCAAGACACCAGACCGATACACAAAAATCAATTGTATTTCTATATATTTGCATTCGACAATCCAAATATGAAATTAACAAAATAATTACATTTTAAAAGCATCAACTAGAACAAAATATTAAGAAATAAAACACTAAGAAATTAATTTAATAAATAAGTTCACAACTTACATTCTGAAAACTATAAAACATTACTGGAAGGAATGAAAGATGCTCTAAATAACTGGAAAATCATTTCATGTTCCATGAATCAAAAAACTTAATATTATTAAGACTGCAATACTCATCAGACCAATCTACAAATTCAACCAATCTGCAGCAGAATCTGGAGATATTTAATTGTAGAAACTGATGCTCTGGTTCTAAAATTCATACATATCCTGAACAGCCACAGAAATCTTGAAAAAGAGAAACAGTGGTGGGAGAGTGACACTTTCAGGTTTCAAGACTTACTACAAATAACAGTAATCAAAATAGTGTTATACTGGCATATGAACAGTTACATAATCGATAGACTAGTAACAGTCCAGAAATAAAAGCTTTCATTTATAGTATTTGGAAATTTTTGGCAAGGGTGAAAAAGCTCTTTCAATGGGAAAAAAAACAGTATTTTCAATAAACGGTGTTGGCACTGGACAGTCATATAAATATATGAAGTAGAAACCATACCTCACACCATATGCAAACTAAATCAAATGGATCAAAAACTTAAATGTAAGAGATAAATCTATAAGACTCTTTAACTTTATGACCACAGATTTGGTGAAGAATCTTGGATATAACACCAAAAGCACAAACAATAACAGAAAATAATACAATGACTCTACTTCATCAAAATTAAAAACTCTTGGGCTTCAAAGGACACTGTCAAGAAAATAAAAAGAAAATCCATAGAATGGGAAGAAGTATTTCAAATCTGATAGGAATCTTTTATCCATTAAGAAATCTATATAAAGAAATTTATATAAAGAACTTTACATAAAATGTCTACATAATAACTTTATATTTAAAAACCCTTACAACTCAATAATAAAAAAATTTTAAATGGCAAAGGATCTGAATAGACATTTCTTCAAGGAAGTTATGTAACTGGCCAATAAGTCATGAAAAGTTGCTTAAAAGCTGCCAACAGTCATCAGGAAAGGCAAAACCAAACCACAAGGAGATACCATTTCACATCCATCAATATGGTTAGGAAATGTTAATGAGGTAATAGAAAAACCAGAGTCTCCTCACACACTGCTGGGGAAATGCAATACGGCACAACAATTTTCAAAATATTGGACGCTATGCCAAGTTATATGTAGACCTAGCAGTTCCTGTCCTAGGTTCACAACAAAGTGGAAATAAAAGAGACATCTGCACAAATGCTTGCACATGAAAGTTTACAGCAGCATTGTTCATACAGTAAAATTTGGAAACAAGTAAAATGTATCAACTTGTAAATGGACAAATAAAATGCAGTATATCCTTACAACACAGTATCATTTTGTCAAAAGAGGGGGGAAGTGTGCTGTAATCTGGATGACCGGTGAAGACATTAAGCCCAGAAAAGAACCAGTCACGAAAGATCACACATTCCCTGATTCCACTTACAGAAATACCACGAACGGCACCGCAATAGGAGCAAAATGGAGGGTGGTTATCACTGAGAGATGAGAAGATGAGGGACAGAGGTGTGATCACACAAAGGTTTTTATAGAGGTGATAAAAATGTTTTAAAATTGCACGATGGTACATATATCTGTGAATGTGCTCAAAACCATGAGTTGTTTACTTTAAATCAGTGAATTGTTTCACATGTTGAGTTACAACTCAAAGCAGCTTTTAAAATAACAGAAAATATCAAATTATGGTTAATGAAATATTCGTTATGAATTTATGGTTAATCGACATTGCTGCGCTGAGGCCTAGCCTAAAGATTTAAATTGCTTTCAGACCCTAAAAGTGCAAGAGAAAACAAAAACTAACCTAAACTTTTTTCTGAGACTTGCTTTTAGAGACACAGCAAGTCTGCGGTCTTATCAGCAAGCCCAGCTGAACTCCAAGACCAGCTGGGAACTGAGACCCCAGAGAGAGAGGGACCTACAAGCAAATTCCAAACTCCAGTTTTCTAGAGAAAGGCCTTAGGTATGAAGTGCCCTGAGACCAGTCAGTGAGCTTCCCTCAAGTCCACACTTCTTCGCCCCAACCCACTTTTCAGCCAACAAAATTTAACTCCTTTGTTTTTAATCCTGCTCCCCGAAACCTGTCTCCTTTCTTAATGGGGAGATGCTCTCTGGGCACAACACTCTGACCATCTCCTCAGAGAAATAGACTCTGAACAGACCCTTGCTTTCTTAACTCCACCTCTGGTCTTGTGTTTGGCTTGTAAATGATTTAAAAACAATAAAGTCAATATTCACGGATGGAGAAAATATCTAAATATCACAAGTCATTTGTCACCCCAAGAGAATAACCCAAGAAAATGTTAAAAAGTCTCTTTCGATTTACAATTTTTACTTTTATATGTTTCTTTAAGTGTTCACAGCAAATAGCGGTAATTCAGACCAGGAATAAAAGAGTATAACTCCACAAAGTGAAGAACCGGCATCGTGCTGGAGAAAAGTCTCATATTCTCTATAGAGAATCAGAGCTCCCTGCTCTCCAAGCATTTGCCTCTGAACTGTAACTTCAGAACGGCCTATTTGAGAGAAATATTTACTGTAAATACAGATACTCATAGTTCCACCTTACGCCGGCATTACCCTGGACCATCTGAGCCACAGGGAGACTTCAGTTCCCTAAAGAAGAATGGTTTGGGGGTTTGGCTCTGACATTATAGTTACTGCCCTATAAAAGAAATATTCTCAGACACAACCACAAAAACTCTGCTGAAGCATTTACAAAGGAGTATATACGTCAGGACATCACCCATAGGAAGACCTAAAAAATCAAATTTCTAGTGGCAGGAAATACTGTCTTTTCATTGAAAATTCAACTGATTTCTCTTTGTGGAGAATGTAAACCATGTACGTGATATTCTCTACCTGTCCACTGTGAGCACTAGAAAAGCCCCCAAAAATGAAAACTTAGTTTACACACTTTAACAAATAAAATCAAATAATTAAAAAGATAATAAGGGTAGTAAATATGTATATTTTCATATTTTATATATACCATATATACATAGGAACTCTGTAAGTTAATAGCAATCCCACAGGTTTTAAGAAACTCCTCCTAATTTCTTATCCTTTGCTTGCTCTCTCATTTGCCCAAGTCCTAATTTTTAACCTTCTTACTTTTCCACTTGTTGTATAGAAACCCAGTACGAAATAAGCGAGGAACTCACAGGAGACGTAGTCACATCTGTTTCTCTTCCAAAGGGCAGAGGTCTGAGGAATCAGGACTGGGAGACAGCCTGGAGCCTGCAGGGACCAGAATTGCCATTCACCAGTCTAGAAATAACCGCCACCAGCAGTCAGCTGGATGGCAGGTCACCCTGTAGAAGAAGGTCATTTGGTCCTTACACACAGCTGGCAAGGAAGTCCCCTAGGGATTATAAAGTGACTGGATAGAGCTACACAGAACTTGCCTATGGTGTATTCTCATTGAATGAATGCAAATGTTTCCTGCTGATTTACCAATATATTTTGGTTCCCCTTTGAACCAGAAATTGTGTCTGTGTCATAAAACAATTACAGATCTACACATGTAAAGATTAACTGAAGGTAAAGCAGTTCCTGGGCAGTGAGAATGGGAGTGACCAAGAAGAAAACTGAGGAATGCATCCCCACATCCCCTCGGCAGAAGCTCCAAACTCTCAGAGCCCCTAACCCAGCAAGTTCTCTTGCCAAGTTAATATGCATGGATTAAAACCAGTGTTTTGGGGCACACACCCTCAGGCTTTTGCTTCTTTCTTACCTGGACCTTCCCAGACACGAAGCTGACCACAGCAGAGTTCAACGCCATCTTCCCTCTCTATGACGAGGACAGAAGTGGCTACATTCATGAGAATGAATGTGACGCCCTTTTGAAGAATCTATATGGAAAAAATAACAAGGAAATGAATATCCAGCAGCTCACCAACTACAGAAAGAGCACCATGTCCCTGGCAGAGGTGGGGAGATGCTACAACCAGGACCAGGAGACTATCCTCTGCAGGGGGGACTGGCGCTGTTCTCCAACTCCCCAACTCCTGTGCCTGCTGCCCTATCACCTCTATCCAGAACCAGAGCTCGTGGCCTTCCTTCCCCACCCCCGCAACCTGCACACACCAGCCTGCCAGGCAGAAAGGAGAAATGAAGGCTGGGTTGCTGGTGGGCCCCTGCAGCCCCTGCACCCTGACAATGCTCTCTAGAGGGGCATCAGCCATACGGAAGATGGGTAGGGGCACAGGTGTTGGTACCCTGGCTCCCTCTGCTGCGATACATGAGCCATTCACTACACAGTTTAGGTGCCTATGTCCAACAAAGTGGACCTTCCCTCCAGGTCCGCTTCCTCCTCCCCCTGGCCACCACCCACCCCAACACCACCAAAACCTCCCCACCCCCTTGCTAATGGTACTGATGTTTTCTTAGGCTTCCCGTTTTGTTGGAGCACTGCTGTGGCCTTGACCTCCTGACTCAGTCTGTTCCTTTTCTCTTTGGGTTTCTTGTCATCTTACTTACCAAAGAAGCATTTATAGACAATAAAACAGAATATCCTGCTGCACAAGCGCACCAAAAAAAAAAAACAACTGATGATTTTAAAAAGTTTTTGTTTAGGGCCTCCCCGCTGGCGCAGCAGTTGAGAACTGGGCTGCGAAGCTGCCGGCAGCCTCTGCAGCGCCAGTTCACTCCCTGGCCGCCGGGCGAGGGTCCCACATGGCGCACAGACCTCTCCTGCCGCCCGCTGCTCCCCTCAGCAGTGTACTTCGTCAGTCTGCCTGCTCTGCTCCCTGCTCTGGCTCTGGTGAATTATTTCACCCTCCTGCACTTCTGACTGTACCCAGTGCTTGTATAAATAAATAAATAAATCTTGAAAAAAAAATGTAGCCAGAAATGCCGGGGCCGGGCTGCCTGTCAGTGCCGGAAGCCAACTGAATCTAGAACATGCACTTTATTGTCAGAAAGTAGGCCACCTGCGAGAACGGGGTCATTTTACAATCCATCACGATAGGTGCCCTGGTCTTCATCATGTCCCCAGAATCTGCTGTCGCCTCCTTGGTCATCTTGACCCAGGTGCATCCTGTTTTCCTGATGGTCTCACTGTCCCACACTTCATGTGTCACTGGGCGCAGGACTCTCAGTTCAGAACAAGAGTTTCCCATGCCCAGAAACAAAGAAGATGAAAGATAAACAGCTGGGACTACATCAAACTAAAAAGCTTCTGTACAACAAAAGAGACGATAAACAAAATGAAGAGACACCCCACTGCTTGAGGGAAAATTTTGCACTCCCTACAACTGATAAAGGACTGATTTCAAAGATCTACAAAGAGCTCACACAACTCTACAAAAACAAACAATCCAGTCCAAAAAACGGGCAGAAGAGCTAAAAAAAAATTTCTCTAAAGAGGGAATGCAAATGGCCAACAGGCATATGAAAAAATGCTCAACATCACTTATAAGCAGGGAAATGCAAATCAAAACCCCAAGGAGAGACCACGGCCCGTCAGTGAGAATGGTCCATATTAAAAAATCCTGACAGCAACACATGCTGGCGAGGACGTGGGGGGAAAGGACCCCTCTTGTACTGCTGGTGGGAGTGCACAGGTCCCACCGCTAGGGAAAGCTGTGAGGAGAGCCCTCAAGTTGCTAACAATGGAGCTACCCTATGACCCAGTAATTCCACGACTAGGCATCTACCCAAGGGAACAAAAATACTAACTCAAAAGGAAACCTGCACTCTGGTGGTTACTGCGGCCCTGTTTACAGCAGGGAAGGGATGGAAACGACCCAAATGTCCACAACCGAGTTGCGGCTCAGGCAGACGGGGTCTGCACACGCAATGGAATATTACTCGGCCATCAAAAAAGATAATCCTATGCCGTTCGCAGCACCATGGAGCTAGAAGGAATGATGCTCGGCGAAATAAGCCACATGAAAAAAGAAAAATGCTGGATGGTTTCATCTCTAGGAGGAATACAGGGGCGCCGAAGAGCGGGTTAAAAGGAAAAGACCGAGACTTGCAGGCAAACTGTAAATCCAGGGAGAGGGCGGGAGGGGTGGGGGGGAGGGAGGAGCGCGGGGACGGCGGTGACAGCTCCGGGGCGGCGTGGCGCTCGCGAGGCAGGTTTCGGGGCTACGCCCGAGGGGGAACACGCCGCGGACAAACAGGAACAGCAGTGAACCGTCAAAGTTTTAGTTCAAGGAAAACAGATCGTCGATCACGCAGCGCGGGCCGCGGGCGCAGAGCCCGACCCAGGGCGGGCCCTTCGCTCCCCCAGGCCCGCCATCGCCGCTGCTGCGCCCTCCTCAGGTCTGGGGGTCGTGGGAGACGAAGGAACTGAGAGGGGACAGCGCGCCCCCAAAGCCGGAGGGGCGCCGCCGGGAGCACCGTCCCCGCCGAAGAGGCCGGGCCGCGGCCACCCCCCGCGCGAGGAGCAGCGGCCGCGCAGGCGGCGCCCAGGACGCTCCCGCGGGACCGACACCCCCGGCGCCGCGGGCAAAACCAGCCCCGGGAATCACGTCCGTCCGCGGGGCCGGGCGCACCCCGGGCAAGGCGCCCCCCGCGGCCGCCCCGACGCCGCCAGCCAGAGGGTGAGGGTCGCACCCGCCCTCCCGGGCCGCGGCCGCCGATTCCGGGTCCCGCCGGCCCCTCGGGGGCAGGGCCGCGCAGGGACGTCCACCGTGGGGGAGGGCGCTCTCCGTCGGGCGGGGGCTCTCCGTCAGGGGCGCTCTCGTCAGGGGGCGCTCCCTCAGGGGGCTCTCCGTCGGGCGCTCCACCAGAGGGGCGCCCCATCAGGCGGGCCCTCCGTCAGGGGCCTTTCCCTCAGGGGGCTCTCCATCAGGAGGCGCTCCCTCAGGGGGCTCTCCGTCAGGGGCGCTCTCGTCAGGGGCGCCCTCCCTCAGGGGGGCTCTCCATCGGGCGCTCCAGCAGAGGGGCGCTCCAGCAGGCGGGCTCTTCCTCAGGGGGGCTCTCCGTCAGGGGGACTCTCCATCAGGGGGGCTCTCCGTCAGGGGGACTCTCCGTCAGGGGGACTCTCCGTCAGGGGGGCTCTCCGTCAGGGGGGCTCTCCGTCAGGGGGACTCTCCGTCAGGGGGGCTCTCCGTCAGGGGGACTCTCCGTCAGGGGGGCTCTCCGTCAGGGGGACTCTCCGTCAGGGGGGCTCTCCGTCAGGGGGACTCTCCGTCAGGGGGGCTCTCCGTCAGGGGGAACTCTCCGTCAGGGGGGCTCTCCGTCAGGGGGACTCTCCGTCAGGGGGGCTCTCCGTCAGGGGGGCTCTCCGTCAGGGGGAACTCTCCGTCAGGGGGACTCTCCGTCAGGGGGGCTCTCCGTCAGGGGGGCTCTCCGTCAGGGGCGCCCTCCGCCAGGGGGCGCTCTACGTGAGGGGGGTCAGAGGGGTTCTCCGTCAGGGGGCGCTCCCCGGGACCCGTCAGAACACCTTCCCCGGGTCCCCCGAAGGCGCCTCGGGTGTGAGGGGCGCTGCCGGCCTCCGCGCCCGCCCCAGCGCCGCTGTTTGGCGGGCCCTGGCCCCGAGGGGGGCTGTGAGGGTTTGCGGGGAACCCCCGTGGGCGAGCGCGCCGCAGCCCGGCTCCCGCGAGGACTCACGTGCTCTCGGGAGGCGGGACTCGGGCCCGAGGCGGCTCGGCGCGCCCAGCAGCCCCGCCCCAAGGCGCCGCGGCGCCCGGCCCCCGGCCCGCACTGCGCATGTGCAGGCGCGCGGGCTTCTGGGGCACCGGGCGGCTGACGCCACCGGCTCCTGCGCATGGGCCGCCGGGCCGGGCCCCCGGGAGAGGCCGCGTGCGTGCCGCCGGCCTCCTGCGCATGCGCGCCCCGGCGGCGCGGGGCTAGTCGGGCGGCTCTGCCCGGGCGGGGCGGGGCGGGGCGCGGGAGGGGGGCTGCGTCGCGCGCCCCCCGGTCCAGCCCGTCGCGGGCGCGGGAGCCCGAGGAGCTGGGGCCCGGCACGCGTGGCGCGCCCCGTGGAGTGCCCGGCGGGAAGGCCCGGCCCGCCGCTGGCTCGGCCCCGCGCCCTGCGGGCCCGCGCTGCCCCGGGGACGGCACGGCGGGAGCCCTGGCCCCGGAGGCGGGGTGCTGGCCCCCAGGTGGGGTGCTCTCCCCGCAGGCGGGGTGCTGGCCCCGGAGGCGGGGTGCTGGCCCTCAGGTGGGGTGCTCTCCCCGCAGGCGGGGTGCTGGCCGCGCAGGCGGGGTGCTGGCCGCGCAGGTGGGGTGCTGGCCCCCAGGTGGGGTGCTCTCCCCGCAGGCGGGGTGCTGGCCGCGCAGGCGGGGTGCTGGCCCCCAGGTGGGGTGCTCTCCCCGCAGGCGGGGTGCTGGCCGCGCAGGCGGGGTGCTGGCCCCCAGGTGGGGTGCTCTCCCCGCAGGCGGGGTGCTGGCCGCGCAGGCGGGGTGCTGGCCGCGCAGGTGGGGTGCTCTCCCCGCAGGCGGGGTGCCGGCCCCGCAGGCGGGGTGCCGGCCCCCAGGTGGGGTGCTCTCCCCGCAGGCGGGGTGCTCTCCCCGCAGGTGGGGTGCTCTCCCCGCAGGTGGGGTGCCGGCCCCACAGGCGGGGTGCTGGCCTCGCGCCACGGCGGGGAACCGTGCTGCGCCCTCGGCTGCGATGTGCCCGGGCCCGGGAGCAGGGGCGCCGGCTCTCCCGGAGGCCGCCGCGACGCGGGGCCAGGCCCGAGGAGCCCCCGGGGAGCTGGCGCGGGGAGCCGCCCCGAGCGCAGCGTCACCCCGGGGCCTCCCCTCGGTCAGAAGCGGAGCAACCACCCCGGCGCGGCGCGGCGTCGGCGCCTCTCCCGGAGGCTCGGGGCTGCGTGGCCAGCCCGGACCCTGCCCCGGGCCGAGCGGAGACCGAGACTTGCCCAAGCCCCGCGCCTCCCAGACTGAAAACACAGGCCCCCCTCGGCGCCCCGCGCCCGGCCCGCGCCCCTGCCGCTCCAGCCCCGCGGGGCCAGGCTGGCGAGACTCCAGGGCAGCGAGGGCTGGGCCCGGCGGCCCTCTACACACTCACAAGGAGTTGACAGCGTCGTTTTTGACAGCTGTAAATTTATCTTTTGGGGTGTCTGTCTATCTGGTTACCCAGTTCCTTAAATAGTTCATGAGGATTTTGAAATTCAGAAATACAGAGGGGTTTTTTGCAGATGATAGATATTTTTAAAAATCCATTTAAGGGCCTCCCTGGTGGCGCAAGGGGTTAAGACGCAACCTCTGAAGCAATCCGCAGCCACTGAAGCACCAGCTCGATCCCCAGCCAGGGAGCAACCCACATGGCGCAGCAGACCTCTCCTGGCTCCCCGCTGCTCCCCTCAGCAGTGGATTTCAGTCAGCCTGCCTGTTCCCCACTCTGTCTCTGGTGGATCCTCTCACCCCCACACACACACACCTCTGGCCTGTACCCCAGCCCTTGTATGCATAAATAAATAAATCTTTAAAAATAATAATAAAAATCCATTTAATAGGAGGGATCTGTAAATATCCATGTGCATATCTGTGACATTAGAAATCAGCTAATTACTTGTTCATTAATCCAAAACGGAACCCCATTCTCTTTAAGTGAGTTTTAACAGAATTTGGACTATTGGGGAGATACATACAAAAAGTGTGTAAGAACTTGCATGTGGAACAAGACAGATTCTGGGTCCGCTTTCAGTCTCATGTTCTCTTCTGTGAATCAGACAGGCAGTAGCACCGTGGTAAGCTGTTGGATTACCACAAGGATTGAATGCGGGTGTGGGCCTCATACACCACACACACACACACACACACACACACACACACACACAAAGAGAGAGGTGGGAAGGACTGTCTAAGTCAGTAACTGCAACCAAGTACAGGAACTGAGCTGATTTGCTGGATTGAAAGTATCACTTCCACAGTTACAGCTGCAACTGACATCAACAAGCGGTTAAGTCTAATCTACGGTTACTCTAAAACCATCTGACTTTTGCCTGTAAAAAAGTAAAATAGAGAAGTGGTAGACCTAGAGGTCTAGTTCATGTGCAGACTGCTCAGTGATTCGTGGTGGGTCTTGAGAGTTTGCAGGTTTTATGAACTCTCAGGTAATATAACCAGGTAAAACTGCTTTGGAAAACGGGCATTGTGTAGGGAAGCTGAAGACATGCACACCAACTTTTCATCATTTGGATTTTAAAATTCCTCCCAAGTAGGGTAAATAGAGCTGATGTGCAGAGAGCCCTTCTATGTTGGGGGACTCGCAGACCCCCGTCAGCCGTGCAGCCGCTACTAGTGAATTAAGACATTTGCATTGACCCATAGCCTCCTGGCCCCTAACTTTATTCACCCATTTATTAATAACTGTGAAGATTTTTACTCTGGTGGAACGGGTTTCTCAACTCTCCCCTTTGTCTTTCCACATTCCCCTGCTAATCACTAATTTTCTTCACTATTATGTCAGCATTTTCTACCTTCAGTACGGTCCCTGCAAGCTGGCAACTGTGTCCTAATCCACCCAACATTCTCCTCTGCCTACCTCTTAGCTGCGACAGATAATGATAACCAAATGGCTGTGTATTTCCTTATGTATCAAGTAAGTCAACTGCTTTAGAGTTGCGTCTGTAATTCCTAAATTCCATTGGTAAATTTATCTCTAGACAATAATCACAGCTGAGCTGCACTTCCGTGCCGTGGACCTGCCTGGGACTCACCAGTGCACCAACCCCATCTCATCTGGCCTTTTCCCAGCAGCTGCTTGTGCTGTTTTATTAAGTCGGTTTCTATCTGGTAAATCACACTCAACAGCACCTGTAGTTCTAGAAGTCTCCAAGGTCAGTCTGTTACAGGGCAGAGAGAGGATCATCCAGAAAGGCCAAACCTTCCTGCTGTGAATAGGTTCTGCCATCTGCCTCATGGAGACAAAGCATATAGACCTTTAATGGAAAGGAACCTGAATACAATTAGTGAGCAACACAGAAAAGACAAAGCATAGAGTTTCCAAATCAAGCTCCCGAAGTTACCAGTCCCCTCATGGGTAAAAGTCCACCCAAACTGGATTGGCCCAGAGCAAGACCTGAAAGCCACCACAGTCTGAAGCACCTTCCAGTGAGGACCCACAGAAAAGGGTCAGCAACAGCCAGACAAGTCTGGGAGGAAAAGAGGAAAATGAAAATCAAATCAAAAGCTGCCGGGCCTCCCCTGGTGGCGCAGCGGTTGAGCGCTGGATTGCAAGGCTGCCCGCAGCCTCTGCAGGGCCGGTTCGATCCCCGGCCGCTGGGCGAGGGTCCCACATGGTGCACAGACCTCTCCTGCCGCCCGCTGCTCCCCTCAGCAGTGTACCTCGGTCCTTCTGCCTGCTCTGCTCCCGGCTCTGGCTCTGGTGAATTCTCTCACCCTCCGGCGCTTCTGACTGTACCCAGTGCTTGTATGTATAGATAGATAGATAGATAGATAGATAGATAGATAGATAGATAGATAGATAGATAGATAGATAGATAGATAAAAGCTGCCGTGGTTAACCTCCCCGGGGCTCACCCACGCTGGGCCACCCAGTCCAGGACCACAAGGCCAGCGCAGCTTCTTCACGTGTCTCTGCTCCACGCTCCTCCAGGTCCCTCCTGCTCTCCATCCTGCTTCCTTGTCCTCTCTCCTTAGCTCCCCCTCCCTTGGGGGGATCAGAGAACCTGGAACCTCCCCTTTTCCTGGGGACCCCCCTGTTACAATACTTATGTTTAGCGATTCACAGATTCACAGAAAGCCTCGGAACTCAGAAAAGCCCCATCCGTGGTTGCGGCTAATAACAGGCACAGATACAGAAACTCTGTCCTCTCCCGAGGAGGTCCGCGGCCGGGCTTCCCCGCAGCGCCGCGCTCGGCCGGGCCTTGGCTCCTGGGGCTCTGCCGGGCTCGGCCCGTGGACACGAGGACACTCCCGGCCGCCCCTGTTCCCCGCGCCAGGCACGCTCGCACTCAGGGCCCAGGCCGGGTTCGTCTCCCCCTGAGCCAGACCATCCAGCAGGCCCCAAATCCCCAAGAATCCAGGTACTTTTTTCATTCAAATTCTATTGATGGCCCGTGGGTTACACACAACGAGTTTGGGGCAAATGCACCCCCAAACCCAGCCAAGCCCGCCAGCCCCGCCTCCCCTCCCCTGGGGCCAACTCTGTTCAGCCTGGTCTCGCCGCCGCCTGTTCCCCCGCGGCCGCAGGAGGGGCGGGGCCGCTGTCCCCCAGCACCGGCGCTGACCTGCCGGCCGGCCCGGGCACAGGCGCCGACCTGCCCACGCCCGCGCGCCCGGGCCGCGCCTGGGGGGGCCGCGCTGCCCACACGCGCGCTCGGCCCCTCGCGGCCGCCGGGTGGGCAGCGGACGGCGCCGCTGGACGCGCACCCCGCGCCCTTCCCCGCGCTGCGGCCCGTCGGGGCGAAGGCGCCTCCTCTCGCCCTGCCGCGCGCGTTCCCGGGGGGGGGGGCTGGGGGTAGGGGGGCGCCTCCACGGCCTCTCCCCGGGGACCACGATGCGAGGCCCGCGGGGGCGGGGCCCGTCGGGTCTCCCGGCTGGTGGCGTCGGGGCGCCCGGGGGAGTCTGGGGTGCGGGACCCCAGGATTCACGGCGCGCGTCCCGGGTGCCGAGCCTCTGGTCTGCGCCCCGCGGCCTCGGCCCGGCCCCCGCGGCGGGCTCCAAGGCGGAGACCTTCGCCCAGCAGGGGGCAGCAGGCGCCGCGGGCCGCGGGGAGCTCCGGGGACGCGTCCCGCGGGTGTGGGGTCCTGGCACCCCGACTCCCCCGCGCCGAGGGAACGCCCCGCCTCCTGCCCTGCCCGGCACTGCCACGGACGGCGTCCCCCACCCCGCTCCGTCCCGGCTCGGTGCGCCGAGGGGCGCAGCCAGCCGGGGGTCCCGGCCCTGGGGCGCGCGGCGGACCCCGAAAGACCGAGTCCCCGCGGCGGGCCGGGACGGCTCCTGCCCGAAGGACGCGTCGGCCCGGGCGCCTCGTCCACTCCGCTGCTCGGGCAGCCCCGACCCTCCCCGCAGGTCGCCCCGCCGCGCCCGCCGCCTGCCGGCGCCTGTCCCCCCCGAAACATTTCGGGGTGACCCCGGACCCCAGCACAGGGGAAGACCCACCGCCCCCCCCCCACAGCCTGACCACGTGGCGCGCACACAGCTGCACGTGCTGGTCACTCCGCGAAGGCGTCCCAGGGACCCAAGGGGGTGCAGGGCGTCCCTGCTGGTGTCTACAGGACTCTGTCGCGGGGTGTAGGGCGCCCCAGGATTGAATGGAGGTGGAGTGGGGTGGGCTGTCCTAAGGGGTGAATGGGGGTGTGGAGCTGGAGAGGCACAAGGATGTGGACAGCTCACTTGGGGGTCAGGTGCCGGCGTCTGGATGGACATGGATGGACATGATTTCAGGGGCTAGGCCGGCCCCAATGACCGGCCGCTGGGGCAGCAGTGGGACGCACCAAGCCTTCCTTCCCCCACAGTGGCAGGCACCTGGCAGGGCTTTCCGGGCCCACTATCCAGGGAGTGCAGGTCCAGCGAGCCCACCGGCCGGGTCTGGACTCCCTGCCCCTGCGCCCGCTGGTCCAGGGGATAAGCTGCCCGGAGGAGCTGGCGGGGTCAATAAACAGGCTGTGCATCGCCAGAGCCCTCAGGGCCGGAGCGGCCGGAGGTCACACTGCTCCTGGGTGTCGCGGCTTCTCGGAAACACCCCGTGGGCCTTCCCGGACAGACGGCGGCTCTGGGCCCACTGCCCGGGCGGGCAGGGTGCCACGGCCCTCACCTCAGCTCCTTTCACCCCACTGCCCGTCGCCGTTCCCTCCTGCTCCCCAGCACCAGCCCTGCCCCCACCTGGGCTGAGCGGCCCCAGGGCAAGGGTGAGGGCCAGGCTGGCCTTGACACCTACTGCCAAGCCACACCCGAGGTCTCTCAGCTTTTAGTAAATAGCCCAGAGGATTTAGGGGTGGGAGAGGGCGTAGGAGGGAGGGCTGTGCCCATTACCCTTGGCTTGTTTCGCCCTTGGTCTGACTCAGCCAGGGGCTCAATGGTCAGAGACCCTGTGCTCGTCACTGTGGGAGGGGGCGTCCTGCCCTCTCTGGGCCTCAGAGTGCCCGCTGTGGGCGCTGGGACCCGCCTCCCACTGACAGACGAGCATGGGTCAGCAGCCGCTTCTCGGTGGAATGGGGCGTGGGTGACGCCGTGTAGAGGGGCCTTAGGGGGTGACTGGGTCTGGTGACGCCTGGCCCAGCGCTGAGCAGGCGAGGCGGGGCGCCCAGTGGTGCCTTTGGGTGGGGCAGGAAGCGTCCTCAGGGTGTCCCCAGTCCTCGGGCATCCCTTCCCCCTCCTCTTGGCCTCTGGACAAGACAGGCCAGAATCTTGCACACGGCCCCTGCCCGTCCTGGGAGCCTCTCCAGCCAGGTGGGCAGGCCTGGGCTGCGGGCGTCCAGCGTGAAGCCAGGCTCCCAGGGCTGCAGGCCCTGTTCGGCTCAGGCCTGAGAGCCGCATCTTTGATATGAGCGCCTGTGAGGAAGCCACGTTGGCCAGCGCGGCCCCAGTTGTGGCTGTGCCGCCTCAGTCCAGGTGCTGTCTAGGAGGGTCTGCACTCAGCCCCTGGGACAGTCCAGCCGGGGGCACGCTCCTGCAGCCTGCTCCCTGTCCCCTGCTCCCAGGAGGCCTGGCCCCGGTGCCGGGTGGGTCCTTCGGGGCCTGCTCCTTTGAGAGAGTGTAATACCTCTCTGGTAAGCCCAGGACACACCACCCACCCCCCCAACTCCCCACTGTCAACTGCTGGAAGATCTGGAAATCTTGAGCTCCAGAAAGGGCCCTGTCCATGCTCAGGGAACAAGGACCCCCTCAAGGACAGTCTGATGTTAGGGGACCAAGGGAAGACCCCTGCATGCCGAGGCCCCGCTGCATTTTGGGGCGATTTGCAGAACAGAGGCCTCCGGAAACTTCCCCCGACACCAGCCTGATTTTTGAACAGACGGCTTTGGTGCCAGTCCAGGATGTGTGGGGAGGGGTGGGATGGAGGCTGGGGCTGGGCCGAAGTCCAAGGACCTGCTTGGATGGAGGAACAGGGGCTGATGGAGGCTGGGAGGACCCCAAAGCCTGAGCCCGCAGCAGGGAGCGGGAGGGGCAGCCCTGACTTCTGGAGCCCTGGGAGATTTTCCAAGCCCAGCTGCTCTGAGGCAGCTCAGCCAGGGGAGGCCTCCTTCTGGGAGGAGCGAGGTGATAGGCCCGGGACAGCATCCCCTTGCTCCGGCCTCACTCCCCACTGCCTGGTGCGCGGCCAGCATCTCAAGCTCGAGCCCCTGAGGCCCTAGTTAGAGAGCAGGCTCATGTCCTCAGCAGGTCTGGGGCCTCGGCCCTCTGCACGCTCGGGGTAGCAGGGCTGGCCCCGCTGCCCTGGGAAACTGTGGAGAGCGGGGAGGGGCACGTTGCTGCCCAGGGCCTCTGGGGTCCAGAGCTTGCCAGGCCTGCAGCCTTGGGTCAGCTCCCCCAGGCTTCTCCAGCTTCTCCCCACCTGTCTGCACTCACTTTCCAAAGAGACAAGACCCATCCCAGGAGGGCAGGGGGAGCTGTCCCTAAACCAGGGGCCAAGGAGAGACTTAGGAAGCACTCCGACACAAGCCCTCCTTTTCTCCCTCCCTCCTTCACTCTTATTTAGGGGGGTCCTGTGCTGGAGCAGACGGGGGCCTGGCTTCCAGGGCCAGTTGGGAGCACACACAGCCGGTCAGGCCCGCTCACAACTGCAGGAGAGGGAGCAGCTGTAAGAAGCCTGGGAGGATCCAGTGCACCCCGCTGGGGGAGGGGGTGCCTGTGGGGGAGGCAGGCCCCTCTGCTGCTGACCTCCAGATAAAGTGCCATGTCACCCACCCGTGCCCTCTGCCCCTCTGCCTCACCTCGGCCTCTTTCACCTTGACCTCTGCTCGCCTGCACCTGCAGCCTCAGGTCAGCCTGGCCTCCGCACCCACCCCCACCCTCCCTGGCCAGAGTCCTGCGTCCTGCTGCTGACCCTGGGAGCGTCCCACCAGGCTCCTGAGCACAGAGACACCCACCACGGCCGGGAGGCCACGCCCAGGGTGAAGCTGGCTGGGCTGAAGCTACCCAACCAGCTCCACCTGGGACAGAGAGTCTGAGTGAGGTCAGAGCCCTGGGGACACTGGCCAGCCCCTGGCTCAGTGGAGGGGGTGGGGAGGCCCCGTCCATCTGACTTTGAAAACCTCCTGCTGGGGCAGGGCTGCCTGGGGGGGAGTGCGGGGGGGGGGGGACCCGGGAGGGTCGGCTGGCCCTGGCAGGGCACGGGCACTTTGTCACAAGAGCTCCCTATTGGGTTCCAGGCTGCAGAGGGGAGGGAGCCGCCCAGGAGGCAGCACTCAGGGGCCTGGCAGCTCTCCAGCAGGCCCTCCTGCCCAGGGCCAGGGTGCCGGTGCCAGATCCACTAGAGGGACAGCACCGGGGTCCAGGGTTGAGAGACCTGCCTGAGTCCCAGGGCCCCTCCCACTCCAGCAGGCAAGAGCAGCGCGTGACGTCCTGGGCCGCCAAGAGTGCCCAAGACACAAAGGCGGGGGGGGGGGGCGCAGCCTCCACGCCACACAGGTGGCCCCAGGAGCCAGGAATGGAAGGAAGCCCCACTCTGCCCTCTGCACAGGAGCACCCACACGTCTCCAGGTTGAGGCCAGCAGCAGACCCAAGCTGTCCAGGGCAGTCGTGCCGTCGCTGTCCCTGCCCAGATCAACTGAACTGGTCTTGTGGCTGCTGCAGCAGCCCCTGGAGAGCCAGCCCCACCCCCAGCCCCCAGCCCCGACCCCGCCTCGTGGCCCCCCCGCAAGGCACAGCTGCTGCGGAGACCTCCCTCCAGCCCCAGCCAGCCAGGATGCCAGACCCTGGCACACCCCAGACTCCCCGCACACCCCAGCCCCTCATGCGGGCTCGTGGGTTGGGGAAGGGCAGCTGCATGGGGCTGCCTGAGCACTGGCTACCCTGGGCCATGGGGAGGGGGTGGGCAGGCCCACCAGGTGCGGGGCCCTGAAAGCGGTTGTGCCGCTGGCTTGAGCTCTGCGCTCCCGGCACTGTGGGTGCTGCCTGGCACTGAGGCCCCTGGCCAGGGGACTGGAGGCAGGAGGCCCATCTCGGGGCCTGGGCACTCGCAGCTCAGGACCCCAGAGAGGGAGGCGTCGAGGCTGGGAGCTGCGCCCAATGGGACACACGGCCAGCTGGCCCATGGTGCAGGCACGAGGCTGTGGGGACCCTGGACAAGTCCCCCAGCTCCTGGTGATGGGGCTGGCTAACGCAGTCCCCCTTTCTAACTCCAACTAAGGAGGATGTGGGGGGACGGGAAAGCCCCCACACTGGCAGGGGGATGTGTGCCCACCCACGGGTGAACACAGACTCAGCCTGCCCACCCCCCGGGAAAGGGGCTTTGCCTGAGAGCCTCCTTTTCTCTGACAGTGACCTTGACCCCGTCCATCTGACTTTGAAAACCTCCTGCTGGGACAGGGCTGCCTGCGGGGGATGGGGGTGGGCCCGGGGGGTCGGCTGGCCCTTGGCAGGGCACAGGCACTTCGTCACAAGAGGACCCCGCCACCACCCCGCCCTACCACACACACACACCCCCGCCCCTCGCCCCAGCCAGACTGTGCAGATGCTGCGGGTGGCGCTGGGCCTGCTGTCCCGCCAGGGGCCTGGGCTTTGGGCAGTGAAGCAGAGGACCCTCCACGGCCACTCCCCTGAGGGGTCAGTGTGCCCTGTGGCCCCCGGGGCAGGGCTCCGGAAGCTCACGCCTGGTCTTGTGAGCACACCACGGAGGGGACCCCGGGGGCCCCAGACTGGCACGGGCTGAGGGGCCTGGCCACTGGGCGTACTGACCTGGCAGACTCTTAGAGTGAAAGAGCTTCAGCAGGAGCGTGAGGTGGAGGGAGAGGCCAGGGAGGTTCCCAACGACACCCACAGCCACCCACCCCTGGGGCAGATGCGCGGCCAGACAGGGCTGGCCAAAGCGGACATGAGGCCCAAACGCTGCCACACGCCTGAGGCGCCTTCTGGGGCAACCACAGGAAGGGGTGGAAGGAGCAGGCAAGTCTGGACAGAAGGAGCAAACCCCGTATGGATGGAGGTAAGGGCTGCGTTGTCGGCCCCCACAGGGCCCCCCGGGCCCCCACGTCTCTCCTCCACACCCCTCGTGCGAGTCCGAAGCCGAGAGGCAAGCGCCTGCTTCTCCACCTGTCTCAGGGGCGGGGGGCAGCCTCCGGGCCACCTGGCCTTCACCTGGCCGCCCGCCCACCCCTCCCCAGTAGGGGACAGAGCACCCCAGTGTCATGTACCACCCTTCCCTGCGCGGTGGCTCTGCGCCCGCCACCATCATCAAGGGGGACGCTGTGGGCTTCCCAGGCCTCGGGGTGAATCGCTGAAGCTGGAGGCCCCAGGTCCTCGGGCCTCAGATGGAAGGAGCAACCACAGCTGCCCCGTCACCACGCTGTCCCCACAGTCATGTCGGCTGCAGGTGGAACTTTGTGCTTTCTAGCAGGCCCTTCGTAAATGCAAAAAGAAACCAGCGAAAGTGATTTCAAGACTATTTTTCTTTAACTCGCTATAAAAAAATTTTACCATTTCAGCATGTGAGGGCGAGAAGGTGCTAAGATGTCCACACTCCCGCCTCGCCTGCCTGGACTCCAGGCGTCACCCGCGCAGGGGCGGCCGGTGCGTCCAGGTGGGGAGCTGTGCCCATGGCCAGAGCACGGCGGGGCTGCAGAGGCCTCCAGTGGGTCCTGGCACGGCTGTGACCGGGGCGTCTCCGCGAGGGGCTGCCTTCCCCCAGCGAGCAGGGCCAGGTCCCACAACCCACAGCCGCTGGGCCCGCTGAGTGGCCGCTGGAGAGCGAGGCCTGCGTGGGAGGAGGAGGGAGCTCCAGGGCAGAGTCCTGAGGGGTGGCACCCCCCCCCGCCCTGACAGAGGCAGGGCACCTGCCGGCTGACCTCGAGGTGGACGCGGGCGCCTTTTGAGTCCCAGCTCTCAGGGACCTGCTTGCCCCTTCTGGGGGGCCCCCTTGGGCTGAGCCTGTTCCGCTGGGCATCTGCCCACAGCGGGTGGGCCGTTTTAGGAGTTTCACTGGGAATCCTGCTTGAAATCCTTTCCTCTCCCGCCTCCACATCCCCCCACCCCCACCCATCCTGTTAAAGACCCTCACCCTCATCTGCACCCTCTGCACCACGATCCGCTCGCTCGTGCGGCCTGAACACTGCACCTGGCCCCTCTGGGTCGACGTCCCTGTCGCTCCTGTGCTGCGCTGGCCTTAAGCACAGTCACCTCACCTGCTCCACTCTCCATGCACACAACGGGGGGATAGTTCAGCTACACCCTAAGGCAGTGCTTGCTGCTGCCCCTCAGGCCCCACAAGCTTGGCCCTCGAGGTCAGCGACCCGGCCCCTCGTCCTTGAAAGGTCATGAGGCCGAAGCTTGCAGGGGGCTGGTTTGAAGCAAAGGCTCTAGATTGGCTCCTGCTCCTCCTCTGGGGGCCCCACCTCCCGCTGGCTCTGAGATTGAGCCCCAGGTATTGAGGAAGCCAGGACCTCCCTACCCCGGTTCTGCAGTCCCTTCCCCATTGCAAAACAGCCTGGAGGTCGGCCTGTGCTGACGCTGACAGCCGGGCCTCCCTCCGTGCCCGTGCGGGGCAGGCCTGTGGCAGCGCTTACTCAGCAGAGACTGCCTGGCGCCTGTGCTCCAGCCCCAACAGCCCGTCCCGCTGTTGCCCGTGCTCGGGCACAAGGCCAGCACACCCCCGCAGGCCACCCAGCAGGCAGGACGGGAGCCCTGCACATGCCTCGGGAAGGAGAAGGGGCACCCGCACCCTCCAGTCTGGGGCGCGGGGGGGGCAGGTACCAGGCTGGCGCAGGGCCACCTCCGCCCACCCCGAAACCCAGGGCTCTCCCAGCCAGGCCAGGCCCTCCACAGAGCTCCCGCATCCCAGCAGCAGGGTCGGCCAGCTCTCTGGCCCGACCTGCCGGCACGCTGACCTGGACGCCCAGCCACGCACCGGCTGATGCTGGAGTTAGCGTGGCGTTACCATGGAGAGAGCGTGGCATTAGTGTGGCGTTAGTGTGGAGTTAGCGTGCAGTTACCGTGGTGTTAGCATGGCGTTAGTGTACTGTGGCCCCGCTCGGGAGCGCCACAAGGGCCAGGCTCTGGGGTGGAGCGGCGAGTATGCTGACTGAGCGCAGAAAACACACGAAGGGGAGACAAGGGTCAGGCGGCCTCACACGCGGTGGGGGCACAGCGCCATCCTCAATCCTCACCGGCCGCCGTGGACATGGCTGCCGAGAACGGGGTGGGCTGCTGGGGGGAACAGGGGACCCCCAGGCCAGGGACAGGAGGACACGGCCCCTGGTGGGGTGGAGGGACACAGCACGCTGCGGGAATGGAGAGGTCCAGAAGCTGGGGTGGAGAGTGACGGGGTGCGGGCGGACACGAGGACACTGTCGTGCTAAAGAACTTGGACTTTGACCTGAGGGCCAGAGAATGGCGCCGTTCAAGACAGAGGTCCTGGCGCAAGCCAGCCGCCACCTCAGGTCCTGATCTCCCTCCCAGGCCCCACTGTCCCTCTGGAGGTTGGCCAGGCCTGGGCGCCATGGAGACCCACCAAACAGATGGGCTGGCTGGAGCCGGAGAGGAAAGGCCAGCGGGGCCCTGGGTCCTTCCTGTCTCCCCCAGAGACACTGGACACACCGGGGCTGGGCTGAGGCGGTGGGCACACGATCAGGGCTCCCCTGCCCAGGGCCTGCTCTGCTGGACAGCCCTGGACGGTGACCTCTGATGTCGCTGAGGCATGGTCCTGGGCGCTATCTCCAGGGTCGCTGCCCCCGCCCCTCCCCTGCCATGCTAGGGACCCTGGACCCCTGAGGGCCACAGGCAGGAGCCGGAGTGTCTGGGCACCTGCAGTGCTCAGACCACACAGAGCGAGGGCTCCGAGGCTGCTGCCGGCCCTGTCACCGCTGGCTGTGGCCGCAGGCCGGTGTCCATCTCTGGGCTCCAGTGACCCCAGGGACTGGGCAAGTGGCCCTCAGAGGCTTCTATGCTGGACCCACCTGAGGCTTCCTTTGCTTCGTGGGTACGGGGCCCCCCAGAGACTGTGGACCTGAGACAGACCTGGCCGGCTCCCAGGCAGCAGCAGCTCCGGGCTGCTCCATCAGAAGAGACTTCCAGGAGACACCTAGCTCCGGCGCTCACCCGCCCAGCCTGGGCCACGCCAGCTGCCTCAGGGGACGCTGGAACCCTCTGCGGACAGGTCCTCAGCCTCCGCCCAGGGCTTTGGAGGCCGGGCCGGGGAATCTGCATCCCAAGCCCACCCACCCCACCCCTGGGACCCCACACACCCCTCCTGCAGACAGGGTCACAGCTGCACCGCCCAGCCTCCCCCCGCCCGCCAGCACCGCGCAGCAGAGGGAGGGGCAGCACCGGTGGATGAAGCCCCTTGAGTGGGCCCCGGGCCCCGCGCGCTCCTGCGTGGGTCTGACGCTGATTTGAGAAGTCCTGGCGGAACCTGCGGGCTTGGGCGACCACGTCCAGCCCCGTCCTGCACCCCGGGCGCACCGGGGCCCCGCGGTCAGGACCACCGGCCACCCCAGGGCTCCCCGCCCACCGGGCCCCGGGATGCGCTGGACACCTGGTCTCTGCTTCTCCAGCACGAGCGCGCGCGGAGATGCCCTGGAAACCCGCCCTCGGCCGCGCTGGCGGGGCGCGCACCCCTCCACCTCCCTCCGGCCCGCGGGGGGCGCGGGGGCGGCGGGCAGGGGCGCAGCGCGCCGGGGTCTCGGGCGCAGGACGGGGTCTCGGGCGCAGGACGCCCCTCGGCGCAGGGCGGGCTCGCCGGCCGCGGCTGGAGGGCGGGACGGCGGGCGGGAGCCGCGCCCCGGGAGGCCAGGCGCCCGCCATTGGCTGCGCGACCCCGGCCCGCCGCGGATTGGCCCTCGCCAGGCCTGAAAGGGCCCCGCGCGCCGGCCCCGCTGACCGACGACGGCGGACCTCGGGCGGCTCGCGAGCCCCAGCCCGCCCGCGCCATGGCCCGGCTGCTGCGCGCGCCCTGCCTCCTCCCGCTGCTGCTGGCCGGGCTCGCGCCGCTCTGCCGGGGCCAGGAGAAGTCCAAGGTGAGTGCCCGCAGCGTGCCGCAGGTGCCCTGCTCCCGGGAGAGGCGCCTCTGCCTAGCGCCCTCCTCAGGGGCAGCGCCCTGCTAGTGGGGACCCTCACCTGGGCGGCCCGCCCCACGTGGACCCGGTGCTTCCAGCTTTGGGGGCCAGAAGGATGAAGCAGAGAGGGGTGCTCCCCATGGCCACATCCACACGCAGCGGAGAGCTGTGCACCAGCCACACCAGGGGTCCCTGTCGAAACCCCTGCCCCTTCCTGGGCCTCAGTTTCCCCATCTGCAGGTGGTGATGGCTCAGAGGAGTGCGGGAGTTCAGAATCCGGGGCTGCTCTCCGCAGGCCTCCTGCTCCAGGCAGGCTCACCCCCACCGCCCACAGACCCGCGCTATCCCTCCGTGAAGAGTGGGTCACGGCTCAGGACGGGCAGGGTTCCCCCGAGACTTGGTCTGCCCCCAGCAGGGTGTGACCTTGGCTGGAAAGGGAGCGCAGGGACCAGGAACGGGCGGCCCGGGGAGTGCGTGTCCTGGCGCGAGCCAAGGGTGCTTGCCCCCGAGGGAGGCGAGGCCAGACCCAGCGGGTGTCCGGGCCCCACCCACACGCACGGGCTTACCTAGGCACAAGCCTGAGCTTCTGTTTCTGAAACCTCAGGTCTTTATTCTAAGATCTTCTGGGGCCAGGATTCTGCTTCCTGAATTGTGTCCAGGCCTCGGAGGCCCCTTCATGCCCAGCCCGGAGCCTCAGCCTGGCCGCCTGCAGACTCGGCTGTGCAGCCGCTTCCTCAAGTCTCCCCCGACCCAGCTCGGGAGCTCCTGGGGCAGGGGGGACAGGTGGCGGGAGGACGGGGTGGAGTCAGCCCTGTCCTCTTAGCTTGGGGGGCTGCAGGCGGGAGCAGGGAGTCCATGAGTCAGGGATGAGGTGTGATCTCGCGGGACACAGCCAGCCAGCTCGCCGGCGGACAGCCTGGCCACGCACACCACTGCTCCCAGAGCAGAGCGCCGGGTGTCACCCGGGTCTGGGAGTCAACCCCCACCTCACCCCGCTCTGGGTCGCCGAGGGGCAGTGGTGGGGGACAGGCTGGAACAGAGGTGACCACCTGGGGGAAGGGCCAGCGAACAAAGCCCCGGTCTCCCTGCCTGCCTGTCCCTGCCTTTGCCCGCACAAGGACTCCGCAGGGGAGCAGCGGCTGCTAACGTGCGTGGGAGCCTAGTAACCACTGGTCTCTAGGTGACCAAACCCGGTGGCACCGAGTCATGGAACCCAGGCTGGCGGCCAGGGCTGAAGGGCCCCGGGCAGCTCCAAACACAACCCCTGTGCCCATCACGTGGGCCGCCCTCTGACCCTGACCCCACGGCCCCGGCCATGCTGGCCCCAAGGAAAGCGTCCTTCCTCCCTTCCTACCAGTTGGGGGGCAGGGAAGACCCTTCCTGGTGACTTGGGACCCTCCAGCCTCTCCCAGCTCTGGCAGAAAAATCACTGTCCCACCCAATGGGGGTCCTTCAGAGAGACCCCCCGGGGCATCACCTCCTGGGGGGGGGCAGTCAGCCCTGGGGGCAGCTGGCTCCCTGCTGCCATTAGACCTGACACAGAGAGGGCCTTGCCTGGACCACGCAGCCTGCAGCCCCCTCCCCAGGCCCACCCCGCCCCCGCAGACTCCTGCTGCAGGAGCAGCCAGTGTGCGGACACCCTCTCGGCTTCTTCCCCAGAGGGGGTGGGGAGGGCAGTAGAGGGTGCAGGGAGGTCAGTGGACGGATGCGGGCCTCCGGGCCAGCTGGCCGCGTTTGGTGTTTGTTGTGCTGGGTGTTTGCCTCTGGAGGTGGATTTGACCCCACCCGGGGCCTCGGAGGCCCAGGGGCTGGAGAACGGCCAGTGCAGGCCGTAGGTACCCACAGCAGCCACTGGACTCGGGGTCATTGGGCTCCCGCCCACGCTGAGGGGAGTGAGGCCAAGCAGGCACATGGGGGGCCACAGCCTGCAGTGGCTCCAGACAGAGCCGCTTCCCCCCAGCCTGGGCCACACCGCTAGCCGCTGGCCGGTCTAGCCCCCCGTGGCGTGGTGGGGAACTCTCCCGGGGGGCCGGGGGGACATCTTCCCAGTGCAGCCCTCGCTCCGGGGCCAGCTCACACCCCAGCCGCTTGCGCCTCACCATGTCCTTGCAGTGTGGCCACAGGGACCCGGGGGGTCAAGCAGCAAGGACACCCTCGAGTTGCCCAGACCAGATGGGTGGGCAGCGCCCTCTCCCCTGAGACGCGGCCATCCAGGCCTCCCTGCTCAGCATTGCCGCCTTTCAGTCAATGCTCTTTCACCGTGGGGAAACTGAGGCTGTCCACCCAGGAGGAGGGTGCTGGGGCAGGACCGCTCCCCACGGGCACCCCTGTCTGGAGTTGGCTGGAGCAGCAGCGGGCAGAGGAGGGTGCCATCACCAGACGCACCCCCGGGGCTCCCCAACAGCGCCAGCTCCAGTCCCCCTCTGCAGCAGCAGATCCCTGGCCTCCCTGGCAGGCCTCCCTGATGCTGCCAGGTCTCGTGACCCCGCCCCCGCCTCCAGCCCGCTCAGGCCTGGCTCTTGCCAGCTGGCCTGGCTAGGCCCGTGCTGGTCAGGCCGGGGCGGGGCCCAGCCCCGCCGGGGGGGCACTGGGCCAGGGGCTCCCTGACCATGCCTGCCGTTGCAGACGGACTGCTACCCCAGCGTGAGCGGCACCATCTACGAGTTCGGGGCGCTCACCATCGGCGGGGAGGAGTACATCCCCTTCAAGCAGTACGCCGGCAAGTACGTGCTCTTCGTCAACGTGGCCAGCTACTGAGGCCTGACGAGCCAGTACGTCGGTAAGCAGCCCCTGCCCCTCAGCCCTCGGCTGCCAGCAAGGGGAGCCCGGCCACCAGCCCCAGCCCGCCCAGCCCTGCGCGCCCTCCCCAACCGGGAGGCCAGGCCTAGCCTCGGTGCCCTCAGTACATCCCGCAAGATCCCGCTCGCCCGCTGCCTCCCTGAGCTGCCGCCGCCCGGGCAGGGGGTGGAGGACATGGGGCCCGAGACAGGCAGGGGCAGCAGCAGGCGGAGGCCCCAGGTGCATGGACCTTGCAGGGGCAGGGGGAGGAGGGGGGCGTTGCTGACTGCAGAGGATCGTTCGCTCCCTGTGGGGTGCAGACCCACGCTCCCCGGCTGGCCCTGGCCCAGGTGCCAGCTGTTCTGGGGCGAGGGTCCATCCAGGCCGCCACGCTCTGCTCTCCCCGCCCAGAGCTGAATGCACTACAGGAAGAGCTCGAGCCCTTCGGCCTGGTGGTCCTGGGCTTCCCCTCCAACCAGTTTGGAAAGCAGGAGCCTGGCGAGAACTCGGAGATCCTCAACACCCTCAAGTGAGCGTCCAGGCCCTCCCCGCCTGGCTTCCCTGGCCCTGACCCACCTAGACAGACAGGAGCACGCCCAGCGAGTGGGGTGCAGGGCGGAGGGGCACAGAGCCAGGTCACCTAGAGGGCGCCCGGCTGGCAAGAGGCGGCCCCCGCGCGCCCCCCAAGCCTGCGCGCCCCCCGAGCCTGCCAGCTGCCGGGCAGTCAGTCCCGGCCCGGCCCGGCCCTGCGCGCTCACTCGGGGGGCCCACTGCAGGTATGTGCGGCCCGGGGGAGGCTTCGTTCCCAACTTCCAGCTCTTTGAGAAAGGGGACGTGAACGGGGAGAAGGAGCAGAAGTTCTACACGTTCCTGAAGGTGACCCCTCGGGCGGAACCGGGGCTCCCTGCGGGCGGGCGCGGCCCTGGAGGGGAGGAAGGCAGGGTAGGGAGGCGGCCGGCGTGGTGGACACCACTCTGCCCGCCCAGAACGCCTGCCCGCCCACCACGGAGGTCCTGGGCACGCCCGGCCGCCTCTTCTGGGAGCCCATGAAGACCCACGACATCCGCTGGAACTTCGAGAAGTTCCTGGTGGGCCCGGACGGCGTGCCCGTCATGCGCTGGTACCATCGCACCACCATCGGCGCCGTCAAGACCGACATCCTGGCCTTCATGCGGCGGCGCACGGCGCAGGAGCCCCCCGCGCAGTAGCGCCCCCGCGCCCCCTCCCCGCAGGCCCCGAGCCCCTCCCCGCCCGGCGGTGCTCCCCAGAGCAGCCGAGGCCAGCGCAGCAGGGCCACCCTGGGGGCGGCATCTCCATGAAGGAGAGGCCCGAAGCCCCCGTGGCGGGCCTCCCCAGAGCCTGTCTGAGGGCCCGGCCTTTGTGCATTCGGGCCGGCCCCGGCAGGGAAGCCCCCCCAGGACGCGCCCTCCCGCGCTGCCCTTGGCCCTGGACACCGCTCCCCCACCAGCCCAGTAAAGGCCTCGACAGCAGCTGTGCCCACGTGTCCTTCTTCGGGCGCCCCCGCGGGAGGAAGGTGCAGCTCGCGACTGGGGGGGCCCCTCTGCTTCTCTGTGACCTCTGTCTCCCCACAATGCCCCCGCGTGAGGGCTGAGGCAGGGCTGCACTGACAGCAGCTCGAGGAGGCCGGGGTCCACACACGGGGAGGCCCGGGGTCGGGGGCATGCCCACCGGGCACGGAAGGACCAGTCACAGCGCGGAACTCGACCTTGGCTTTATGACCAAGATGTGTGCAAACAGCTGCCCAGCGGACAGCGCCGTCTGGGCCTTGGGCACCTGGAGCCTCCAGCTGCTAGGCTGGGGGGGGGCCTGGCTGGTGTCCCTCACCCCTGGCTGTGGGTGCTACTGGGGTGCGGGCTGTGGGCGCGGGCAGGGCAGGCCTGTGCTCTCCGCCAGGAGGGCCGCTTCCCCCCGCTCTCAGGCAGGGTGGGCAGGGCGGGCAGGGGTCCTGACCTACAACCTAAAGCAGAAACTGACACACGGAACTCAGCAAACCCCGAGGGCCCGGAGCCCCCCGCCGCCGGGGGAAGCCTGGAAAGGAAGGCCCACACCCTCCTGAGACAGACGTACTGCAGCCGCCCCCGGCCTGTCCCCCCATGTGGCCTCTGGGGCCTTCAGCGGGGCTGTGGGCGCCGCGGCTCCCGGCTGTGAGGGGCTCAGGCAGGACAGGCTCTGGCCCCACGGAGCGCACGGCCCCAGCTCTCCGAAAGTCTGCGGTCAGCCGCTCTGCAGGGCGGAGGCGATGTGCTCTGGTCTCACTGGGGCCCCTCGCGGTCATTTTTGGTGGACTCTAAATAAACAGATGTCAGGACGTGAAGATGCAACATGCCCACCAAGAGCCGCCCTCGCCCCCTGGCCAGCCCTGCCAGGCCCCGCGAGGCGGGAGGCCCAGGACAAGGTCAGGCTCTTAAAAGGGCCCAAAGCCCGGCCCAGGAGTGGGAGCCTGGCCACCAGCTGCAGGTGCGAGGGCAGCTCCGCGGACACAGGGCAGCCCCACACAGAGCAGCGTCCAGGGCCTTCCAGGAAGAGCCTGGCTGACCAGCAGCCCCCAGCCCCAGCCCGTGCACCCTCGGAGGGCCCTGGCCTCAGTGGGCCTCCCTCCTGCCCCCATCCCCCGGCAAGTGCCCCAGACCCCATGGGCAGGGTGGCCTCTGCCCAGAGCAGCCCAGACAACCAAGGTGGTCAGGCCAGAGCCCTCTCAAGGCTGAGGCCCTTCGGCCGGATGGTGGGACCAGGCCTGGCCCTGTCCCCTCCTGCCCGCCCTGCTCTCGGCTCCTGCCCCCTGGCCAGCTCTCCAGCACCCAGCCTGGACCCCCCCCCAGGCCCCTGCACGCTCATTTCTCGGCACCCCCTTCCTCAGAAGTATGAGGCCCGGCGCCTGGCACGGGCAGGCTCCTCTGCCCGCTCCTGCAGGTTGAAAGGCCCGCAAGACAGGTTTGAGCGGCCCGTGACAGCCGCTCGCCTGCTGCACGGCTCCAGCGTGGGGCCACCAAGATGCCGGGCCTGGGGAAGCGGGGTGGCGCCAGCGCTCACCCACACCCCTCACCCCTCCCAACACCACTTTGGAAAGCCCAGGTCAGAGGGCAGTGACCTCCGGGCAGCCCTGCAGACCCTGCCAGGGCCTGGCCTCACCTGGCTCCACAGGCCTGGCCACAGGTTGGTCCGGCAGTGGGGAGGCCGGGTGGCGCGGCCCCACATACGGGGTCCTCCAGGCGTACTCCGGCTGCGGGGAGACCAGGGCCGCTGTCAGTGATGTGACCGGCGCGGGCCGGCCCCCGTGCGGGATGGCGCACCCTTCACGGGAGGAGGCCGAGGCGTGGGGGCGAGGAGCCTGGGCGGGGAGCCCCGGGAGCCCAGCCGGCATCCAGGCCGGGCCCAGCGTGGCTCTCCTCCCCGTGCTGCCCGCGGTGTTTGAGATGAGCTGTGAGAAGCAGGGAGGCACCACCCTTGCCCAGGGGCGTGAAGTCCCGGGGCCGGCAGGTGTAGAGACGGGACAGGAGACAGCAGCTGTGTGGAGGGGCAGCACGGACAGGCGCGGGGAAGGCAGAGGCGGCATGCGAAGGTGCACAAGGCGCCGCCCAGCCCCGCCTGGCTGGGAGGGCGGGCCCGACTGGCCTCCTGTCCAACAGCCAGGGCTGCCCAGGGTCCTGCCAGAGAGCAGGCCAGAGCGGCCCTGGACACTGTCCCCACGGCCCAGTCTGTTCTGGACGGGCCAGGATGCAGCGCTGGCCCCTCACAGACTGCCCCCCGGGCGGCACTGGGTGGCCATGAGTGCTGGGCCGGCAGGTAGGGGCTCACCAGGTGGAAGAGGTGCGAGCCAGGGAGCGGGGGCAGGTGCTCCACGGCCATCGGGGGCGGCGGGTAGCGGATCTGGGACCAGTCGTCGAAGCCGTGGGGCGGCGCCATGGCGGCCACGGGCGGGTAGGGGTAGGCCCCGCACAGGTGCTCCAGGCGGGGCTCCCCGTGGTAGCGGTCTGCAGCGGCCTGCAGGGAAGGCGGCTGTCGGACTCTGGCCTGCACAGTGAGCAGGCGGGGGCGGGAGGGTGGGACACAGGACACCAGCGCTGGCGGCGGCTGTGCCCGGAGCACGTGCCCTGCAGAGGACCTGGGCGCTCTGCCTGGCGCTGGCCGCTGCAGCCTGGCGGTGCTCCCTCACCCCGTGGGCCCGCAGCGGGCGGGCAGGGCGGCTCACCTGGGCCCTCACCTTGCTTTTCCTCCTCTGCTGTCTGAGAGCTTCCTGTGCCTTCTCCTCATCCTTGAACGCTTTCAGCTGAGGGAGGAGGGAGGAGGTGTTGGACCAGGGGCCCCTGCTGGCGGGTCCCAGGGCTCAGCGGCCAAGGTTCCTGGTGATGGGGCCACTTGGCGGAGGCCTGGCCGCTGGGGAAGGGGGCAGGGCAGGGCTGGCCCCCACACGCCGGCCCTGGGCAGGGGGACGCCGCGCCGCACCTGGGCGCTGGACAGGCTGAGCTGGGCCTGCAGCTTCTCCACCTGCTTCCTCAAGTCCTCCTTCTCCTCGTTCATGCGCTCCCGGTCACTGCGCTCCCGCTGGAAGTCCTCCTCGAAGATCTTCACCTGGGGGTGGGGGGCAGCTCTGAGAGGGGTCCGGACGCCGGGTGTGGGCGGCAGGGAACCCCGCGCCTCCAGCCTCACCCCCGCTGCAGACAGACTTTCTAGCCCCTCTGGCCAACACCCAGGCTCCGGCGTCTGTTTGAACTAAGGCTCCCCGGCTAACAAGCAAAGGCAGGTGACCGCTCAGCCGCCCAGGCCGCCAACTGCTGAGGCCAGGCCCCAGGACGGGGGTGGGCCTCTGAGCCGTGCTCCCAGCAGAGGACCCACATAGCTGCCCAGCTGGGGTGGAGGGATGCAGTCGGGCAGCTGCCAGCTCAGACGCCTCAGGAGCCAGCCCGCTTCCGTCCCGGGACCCCAGGAGCTGGGTTTCACGCTTGTGTGTCTTTGGCTCCCTCCCAGGGCTACCCAGGACTTCTGACAGCAGCGCAGACTCGGGGTCCCGGCCAGGCGGGCGACTTTGGGTTTATGGCCACCAGAAGTCAGGACTCTCGCTCAGGACAGAAACCTCCCTTTCAAATACACTTGTTGAAGGCAGCATCCGAAAAGCGAAAAGTTCACGTCAGAGACCCGGGGCCCATGGCTGCAGGGCAGCGCAGGGGAGTGGGGGCTACTGCTGGGAGGAGCCTGGAAGAGCGAGGGCCCTCCGGGCCTGGGCGCTCCACCCCGGGGGGCCGCTCACCTGCTGCTTCAGCAGTTCATTCTGGGTGAGCAGCTCCTGCTTCCTCAGGCTGCCAGCTCCCTCGGGGCTCCCGAAGGCTGTGGGTGGGGACGGCTGGGGGGCCTGGATGCTGAGTGCTTCCTCCAGGGCCTGCAGTGGGGAGAGGGCGGGAGCCCATCAGCAGGGCCTGGGAGCCAGGCCCACGGTGATGACCCTGATGATGACCATGTCCCAGGGAATGCGTGCAGCCCTCAGGAGCATGCACAGGCTGTGAGGAGGCCACCACCACCCCACTCTAGACCTCAGGGGCAGCAGCGGGCTGTCCGCAGCAGGGCGGGGCAGAGCAGCTGGGCGCAGCAGCAGGCCCCACCAGCTCTTTCCAACTGAGACTGCACTTAGTTTCACTTAGTGCTACACCTTTCCAGTTCTATAAAGAGGCTGGAACATCACAAATAAAATTTTGAAAGTGAAAAGAGCACAATAGCTGTGCCGCAGGCTCAGGAGACCCGTCCCCGGTGCCCGAGGCTGCCCCTCCTGCCCTGTTCACACAGGACAGGCTCCCTGCGCCCCCCAGGCACTGGCCCTGCCCTGTCCCAGCCAGAGCAGCAGGAGGCACGACGTTCTGGTCTCTGCATCCCGTAACCCATGAAGGACAGCTTGCTTGCTCTGCGAGCAGGGCTCCAGGGGCCAGGAGGTCATCAGCCCAGGACTCCACGGAAAGGGTGCTCCACCAGCAGGGCTGGCTCGCCCGGCGGGCAGCGTCAGAAGGGAGAAGGGACATCCCAGGCCTCTCCTCCCCAGCCCTCCTGTGGGCTCGCCCCTGCCATAGAGCAAGGTCAGGACGTTGGGACCAGGTCCAGAGAGCAAACCCAGGCCCCCGGGGAGTTAAGAGCAGCTGGGGTCGGCCTGGAGACAGCCACCAGCCCCAGCCTGGCCCAAGGCCCAGAGATGGCCCACAGCGGAAGGTCTGTGCTGTCCCCCAACCCCACTTCTCAAGGGTGCGGTCCCCGGGGCTGCGCTCTTTCGGCTCCAGTGAAAATTCCTTAGCGCAAGGGGAGCCTGGGGCCGGGGGCGCGCACCTGCCCGGCAGGCAGGCAGGCACGAGCACAGCATCCCCCACCAGGAGACAGGGCAGGTCAGGAGTGAGTGGGCAGGGCCCGAGGTGGGCGGGCCCGGCTTGAGGGAGGGGGGCAGCCGGCGGGGGCGGGGCTTGGGTGTCCCAGGGAAGCAGGGCGCCCCCCACCACCCGCACCCTCCCACCAGCTCAACAAGCTGAAGGTTAGGACAAGGGGAGCCGGGTCTGCACTGACCCCAGGGAGGAGGAGGGGGCACGGAGGGCACCCACTAGGACACCCACCTTGTTGAGCCGCTGGATCTCCCTGTCCTGGTACTCCCGCTGCCGGGCAAGGGGGCTCAGCTGGTCCTGCAGGTACCTGATCTTCTGGCGCAGCTCCTTGGCCTCCACGGTCAGCTGCTCCTTGTCAGTCTGCAGGGCACAAGGAGGGTGAGCGGAGCTTGTCCCCTCTCCCCACCCGTCACCCACGATGTCCACGGGCACCCTGCGAGGCCCTGGGGTCAGGTGTCCTGTCCACTGAGGTGGAAGGCCCCGTGGGTGGACACCAGCTGCCCGACAGCCAGCTGGCCTGGCGCAGTCTGCGCCTGTTGGGGGGGGCTCGTAGCACGAGACGCCGTGGCTTCGGGGGCACACAGGCGCCAGGGCTGTCTTGTCTGTGACTCTCCAGCAGAGAAGTCAGTTCCCACTGCCTTGCACAGGGTCCCCTGTGTCCTTCCCAGTGATAAAGCACTGAGAACCCCTAAAAGACCCGCCACGGGACAGCCTGCGCCCAGGGCAGGGGAGACACCGAGAGCAATGAAGGTGGTACGGGCAGAAAGTGTCTCCACGTGAGGACAGTATTGCACGGATAGAAGAAAGTTCTCCCAGCTGGGGAGGGACCTGGACGGCTGACGCAGGACAGATGCCTGTAGGAGGGAGCCGGGCCCCTCTGTGCCGCAGCCCAGGCTTCTGCCGCAGCCCGATGGACTCGCCAAGACAAAAACGCAGCTCCAGACCGATCTGGAGTGGCAGCTGCTCCAGACCCCGACCCCCAGGGGCCTCGGCAGGACCAGCCACCCCTCAGAGGACTGAAGCTGGCCCCTCTCTCCGGTCCCCGAGCCACCTGGACACACACCTGCATGCTGGCTCCTGTGAGTGGGGGTCAGCACCTCTGCCCACGGGCGCAGGACTGGGTGCTCAGCCTGACCCTCCCGGCCCGGTACCCAGGAGAACCCCGTCCCAGGATGGTCCCGCAGAGGAGGCCACTGGGCTCCAGCCTCCCCTTAAGCAGCTAGCTCTTCTCTGCATGTGTTCAACCAGGGGCCACGCAGCACCTGTCCCTCAAGCAGCCCCCTGAGGGTGCCCAGACTTTAACTGAACAAGAGGCTCTGCGTGATAACAGAGCGCACGGAGCAAGAGCCCGTCCAGCTTTCTCCATGTTTGGATGGGAGATGGCACGGCGGGGCGGGGGAGCTCCTGTCTTTGGCTGGCAACCCCACGCCGGACCCCATGCAGGGCCCACACGGAGCCCAGCCAGCAGCCCCAGCCAGGCAGCGGAGCGGGAGGGACAGCTGGGGTCCCGGTCTCGGCCCCGCACTCACCTCCTCCATCTCGATCTTGGACTTGGCCAGGAGCAGCTTGCGGTCAAAGTCACGCTGCCTCAGCTCGCGCTCGGCCTCCAGCTCGGTCACCTGCTTCTGCAGCTCCGCCAGCTTCTGCCGCAGCTCCGTGATCTGCCGGGAAGAGGGAGGGCACGTGGGGCGGTGGACGCCAGGCCGGGGCTTGGAGGGCCACCCGGGAGGAGCCGGCCCATGCGCAGCCGGTCCTGGGGGCCCAGCCTCACCTTCTGCTCGTACTGCTGCTTCATGGAGCGGAAGTGCTGGTCCCACTGCTTGTTCACCTCCAGCAGCTGCGGGGGACACGGGTCAGCGGAGAGAGCCGAGGCCCCGAAGGCCTCCTCCCCACGGCTTCTCCTCGGCAACATGCCGGCCCCCTGCCCTGCCCGAGCCCCGAGCCAGCGAGCCAAGGCCCAGACAGAGCGGCAGGGCCCAGGGGGTGCGGGGCAGCTGCCCCACATCCTCAGGAGGAAGCCCTGGCCACGGAACGGAGTGGATGGTATCACGGCCGGCCAGCCGGCCAGCCTTTCAGATATGCTGGGAGGGGCTCGGGACCCCAGGGTCTGAGGGGCCCCCATGTGGGGGCGCCTCCCCTGTGCTGACAGTCCACAGAGCCAGACAGGTCCCCGTGCCCAGCCACACCTCTCCACCACCCGGGGTAACCTCAGGGCCTCCTAACCCTCCGACAACGCTAGGCTGTGCCCCAAGGCCCGCCCCCCAGCATGAGCCCCGGGCAGGCGGCTGACTGGGACACAGAGCTGGCGAGGAGGCCCCGCCCCAGGCAGAGGGTCCAGCGGCCACCGCGCCTACAGAGCCCTGGCTGGCCAGGGGCCCCGGCCTCTACCCACCTCAGAGCGCTGCTGCTCCAGCAGCTTCACCTTCTTCTCGGCTGCGCCCACCGACCCCCTCTCGGGGGCCTTCACCGCAGTCACAGTGGCCTGCAGAGGACACGCCCCTTCAGCAAGTCCATCGGGCTGGCTGCCCCCTCGCCCCACGCCGCCCCTGTCCCGGCGCCAACTTGTGCCCCCACGCCAGCCGACCCCTCCAGCTGCAAGGCCAGAGCTGTTCACATTTGCGCAGGGTTTACCCCACAAGTGTGTTTAGAAAACTGGGCTGAGAAAGGGAGGGTGAGGCTGGGGGAGGGAGGGGGCCGCTGCGGAAGGGCCTTCCCTGCCCTGAGCCTGGGGCCACGGCAGCGGGCCAGAGACCCAGCGGGGCCAGGGGGGCTCCTTGAATGCAGGGGCCGCCATAGGGGGCGAGCCAGGGGCAGGGGAGCCTTGAGCGTCTCCCCCACACCTGGCTCCTGACATCAGGGGACAGAGCCTGCCTGCCTATTCCTGTGACCCTTCCACATGGGTCAGGGAGCAAAGTCTGGCCCTGGGGCAGGGGTGGGGGCACCTGGGAGGAGGTCCAGACAGATCCCCCACACAGCAAGAGGGAACAGAGCGGTTAGGCTAATCACCACCATTACCTGGGTGTGCGCAGGCAGGAGCCCTGCCGCAGTCATCAACCCCATTACAGGGGGGATGTGGGCAGGGCCAGGCTCAGTGCTGAGGCAGGGGAGAGGGCAGGGCAGGGCTGCGGGGGGGCGCGGGGGGAGGGCTGGCAGGAGGGGCCCCTCCAGGCACAGCCAGGGCTCAGCTCTGGGAGCAGCCTGGAGGGCTGGGGCATATTTGGAAATGTGCAGCGGTGGAGCTGAGGGGTCACAGCGCCTGCCCTGACCGTGGTCCCCAGGGCTGAGGCAGGACAGGGGATAGGACGCCAGGCCCCCCCGCACCAGCATCTCGGGGCAGCTGGCGGGCAGGAACCCCACATACCCGAGGCCCCCGCACACACCTGCTGCTGTCTGGCTGCGCCGGGCTGCCCGGAGGGGCCCTCCCCGCCGCTGCCCGTCAGCAATTTCTTCAGCTCCACGTTCTCCTCCCTGCGCAGGGCAGACCAGCATCACGGTGGTTTCGGTCAGCGGCCGGGCCTCAGGCCCAGCACCATGGCCGTGCTGCTGAGGGCCGGCGAGCAGGGCCCCGCCACCCGAGGCCCCCGGCAGTTTGACCAGGCAGTGCCCCGTGGGTGTCTGTCCAGGGGCCTCAGGGCCTGGGGGCCCCCGCTGAGTGCAGGCTGGCAAAAGAGCCTCCCCAGGCCCCTGCAGAGGGGCGCAGCCACCCTGGGGCTGAGCACCACCCTGCGTCCAGGGGAGGGCCCCGCGCCGGGGCTCCGGGGCTGCTCCCTGCTGCTCGTCCCAGCCTTTCCTTGCAACCCTTTTAAATCACAAGTGACACAGGTGACGGTGCCTCTCGACGAGTCGCAGGCCGGTGCCCGGGCTGTGTCAGCGCGCGGAAGACACATGAGAGCCGCTCGCGCAGGGAGCCCAGGAGGGCCGTCCCCTCACAGCATGTCCGCACCCCTCCTCCGGCCGGCCGTGGGCACAGGGCCCGCGTCACACAGCTGTGGGACCACCTGCCTGCCCGGGGCTGCATCACTGTCTCCAGGCTCCAGACTCCGCGGGCGGACCAGACCCAGGCTCATGCCCGGGGGTGCCTGGAAGCGCAGACTCCACAGCCTGGCCTCGACAGTCGGACCCTCAGAGACCCCGACTCACACTCAGGCCCAGGAGAGGGGCTCGCAGGCCCCAGGAGGATGGCAGGACGATGGTGACCGGGCAACACGTCCAGCTCTCCCACCACCACCCTGACCCCGTGGGAGGCCGCCCACAAGGACGGGGCATGCCCAGGTTCTGACACAGCTCCAGGATGCTGGAGGCCCAGCTCTCTGGGGCAGGAAAGGGTCAGGGGGCACGGCCAGGGCCCCAGAGAGAAGGCCGAGGGCAGCATCAAAGCCTCAGCACCTCCGTCCCACCCAGAGCAAGGAGCCAGACCCCTCCCGCCCGCCTCGCCGCCCTTACCTCAGCCTCTCGGCAGCCTGGTCCCGCTGCTCCAGGCCCTTGTCCAGCTTGGCCTTCAGGGCCTCATTCTCCTCCCGGAGCTGCTCACACAGGGTCTGCAGGCGGGGTGCTGGGGTGAGGTGAGGTGCACGACCCCAGATGTGGGGGGAAGGGGCAGGCCGCGGCCCAGGCCCCAGGCCAAGCCCAGGCCCTCTGGTCACCCTGCTCCAGGAGCCAGCCACGGGGACGCTGACCAAGGGCTTCTGGCCCTACAATGTCAGCGGCTCGGTCCCCCAAGTCACAGTCTCCGTCCCCCCACCCCCAAGTCAGAGTCTCCACCCCCCCAAGTCAGTCTCCATCCCCCAAGTCAGAGGCTCGGTGCCCTCCTCCCCTCCCCATCTCTGCTGATTCCTGTCTCTGCTTCACAGCTTGGCTTAGAAGTCACCTCCTCCGAGGAGCCCTCTGAGGAGGTGACAGTGACAGGCATCGTGACAGTGACAGGCAGAGAGCAGCTGGGCCGGCGTGTCTGAGCGTCCACCCCACAAGCCTGCGAGCCACGGAGCACTGGGACCCGGGCCTGGCCACAGCCCGCTCGGCCGCCGGCCAGCCAGGGGAGAGGTGGCGTCCACGGCACCCTGCCCCGCGTCACTCAGCGAAGGGACACTCGGCCTCCTGAGGCTAGGGCTGCCATGTCCATAGGATGCGGCCGGCCCTCCGCCCAGTCCCGGAGGAGCAGGGGCATAGGCTGGCCGCCTACCAACCCAAGGCTTGTTGTTCCGGGAGATTCCAGTGTTCCACAGCCCGGCCCCGCCCGCTGACTAACACTGGCACCTGGGGCTGGACCTGCAGGAATCGGGTAGGGAAGGACAGACGCCGCACGAGAGCCCCCTGAGTCCAGAGTCATCGTGGCCCGGAAATGTGAGTGGGCTGAAGCAAGAGCCGGGGTGGACGCGGGGCAGGCCTGGGACGTCCAGGCCAGGCCACTAGGGAGCGGGCGAGCCCCGGGGGACCACTGCAGGGGCCCCTGCAGCCTCTGGGCACGTGTGCCCTGGCCCGAGCAGTGTGGAGGGCACGGAGATCCTGCACCAGCTGGCGACGTGCCTCACACCCCCTGTGCCGGCAGCCAGCCAGGAGCGGGGCTCAGACAGAAACAAACCGGCTGAGGAAAAACAGTGGGGGTGCAGGACCCCTCCTAGGAGTCCCGGTGTGGACCCCGATTCACAGCCCAGCCATTGAGTCTCGCAAGTCCCCCCCACAGTTACCAGAGCCCCTTGTAAGCGCCGCTGACATGGAGCGGGCCTCCGCTGTCCTCCTGCCCCCAGCCCTCAGGCAGTGACCCCTGTGGCCTCGCCCTTCAAGGCCCTGCATTCAGCAGAGGTGCCCCCTCCCCGAGTGCTCTGCCCCCCCTCTGCTCATGCCAGACCTCCAGCCTGGACGTCCTCCCGCCCCCGACCCACAGGACCCTGCCCAGGAGGCCCCAGGACCCCACCACAGAACCTGGGAGGAGGGCCCCCCGCAGGCCTCGGACCTCATCCCAGGAGCCACGAGCTCAGTGGCCACCAGCTCAGCGGTCACCAGCTAACAGTGGCCTCAGAGCCCAGGCGACCACGAGCATCCTGGAAGCTTGCGCAAGCCCTTTCCAGCTCCCACACTCTAGACTATTCTGAGCTTCGAACCCTCACGTTGGCCTGAGTTACTGAGGTGGACAGTGAGGGACAGAGAGGGCAAGTGCTTGTCCAAGGTCACACAAGTGTGACCACGGAGCCGAGGGCCCTGGCCTCCAGCCGCTGGCCAAGCGGCTTGGTCCCCCCAGGGGCTTGGGGAGGGAACCCCTCACCCACGGTGCTGGTCAAGACCCCCGGCTCGGGGGCAGGACAGAGGAGGCCAGTGCAGAGACTGCCCCCCAGCTGGAGACTCTGGCCAGAGTGCACCAGGGGGGCTCTGCACCCCGAGCAGGGGATGACCGGCGGGTCCACCCAGGGCGGGTCCACCCAGGGCGGGTCCACCCAGGGCCAGCACACAGAGGGCGGCCTTTGCCCTCCCCCAAAGGCAGGGCTGCTCGGCCGGCCCCGCCCCGCCCAGGGCTGCCCCACCCGGCATTTCCCAATGTCCTTCCCCTTCCAGGTCCCTTCCCACAACTTCCTTGCCCAGAGCGCCGCCCTGACTGGCAGCCAAGGCAGCCCCCAGCAGGCCCGGAGCTGGGGCAGGGAGGACGCCCCCCCGCCGCCGGCCTCACCTGCAGCACGGAGGTGCGCTGCTCGTTCTTGTGCACCTTGGAGGCCAGCCGGTTGAACTCGAGCGCCATGCGGCCCAGGTGGGTGAAGAGCTGGCTGCGGTCGGGCTCCTCGGCGCACTCGCTCAGCGAGGACCCCAGGCGCTGCAGGTGCAGTCGCAGGTCACTGTGCCCCCGGGGTGGGGTGCCCGGCGCCTGTGGGGACCACAGGCTCGTGACTTGGGCGCCCGGCCCAGCTCGCCCGGGACACCCCACAGCGACCAGGCTCCGGCCTGGGCTGACGCTCAGGCAGGCCCGGGCACTATGGCTGGCTGCTCCTAGCTGGAGGCTCCCGGCCCTCAGGTCCCTCCCGCTGGACACTCCTGGGCACAGTCAGGCCACCCCCCGAGGGACAGGCCCTCCGGCTCAGGGGTCCTGACCAGGCCCCCATGTAGACCCCACGGGCTTCCACGTCCAGCACGTGTCATCCAGGGAACCGTCCAAGTGTCCAGCAGCTTGCAAGAGGTTCCCAGCTCCAACACGGGCAAAGCAGCCTGCTCAAGATGCCAGTGTGGGCTGGGAGCAGGGAAGCGGCCCCTCCGGCTTCAGTCATGTCCAGGCCGGGCCAGTCCCCCCCAAGGGGAGGGGCTAGCTAAGCCCATGGGCAGCAGGCCTGCCTCTGCCTCTGGCCAGGGGCCGCACACCTGGCCCGAGGGGCCTCCTGGGCCTCAGGTTCAGCTGAGCATCCTCCAGGCCTGCCCGCCTCCCCGCACACCTGTGGCAGCACAGCCGCTGGCGCCACGGGTGCAGGCTGGGAAGCCAAGAACTAGGGCAGGGAATGGGCACGGCCCTGGGGTTCAGGGGGGGCAGTGGGCCCCCCCGCCCGTCCTCAGGACCTGCCACCAGCACTGCGCTCTGTAAGCCCCACCGGCAGCCGCCCACACCTGCGCGGGCACCCATGCTGGGCAGAGGGGCCGCGGCGGCCAGGAGGGCGTGTCTGCGGGACGGCAGTGCTGGTCCAGGGTCAGAGCGAAGCACTTTCTCAGTGGGGGGGACGGAGCCCGGGACAGACCCAGACGGGCCGCACCAGGCCGCTCTCCAGGCCGAGGAGCGGCCCGGGGTGGGAGCCGTGCAGGGGGCCTGTGCCCGAGGGCCAGGACTGGCCGGCACACAGTGGCCTGCCCAGGCCTGGTTCACCCCAAGCCCAGACTCAGTGGCGGGTGGGGCCCTCACGTCTGGGCCACAGGAGCCAGAATCTCAGAGGGGGAGCGGGGAGGGGCGGGTGGACTCGAGGGCTCCCAGAGAACATCCCAGAATTCCCAGCGGCTCCCAGCAGGCCGTAGTGGGCAGGAGACCCGCAGGGGCGAGGAGGGGCGGAGGTGCTGGGACACCCCAGAGCTGGAGGGCTGCGGGGGGTGGATGTGTGGGTGTGAGCGGGTGAATTAGTACAAGCGTGAGGATGGGGGTGGGAGGCCCGAGGACGGGGTGTCTGGGGCCGGGGACCTAGGGGTCGGGGTGGGCCGGGGGCTGGGCCCTGGGGGTGGGGCGCTCCTGACCTCCCTGACCGGCCGGGCCCGCGCTGAGTCAGGGCAGCCATGGGCCTGAGCAGGCCGGGGCTGGGGAATGCCGGGTGCACACGTGGCCAGGCTGGGGTGAGGTGGGGAAGCCACCAGCGGGGATTTGCATACGTGAGCGAGAAGCGGCCCCTGCCACTGTCCCTGGGCGTCCCCGGTGGCTCCGGGTCCCAAGGCGGCTGAGCCTGGAGGTCAGGACGCCAGGGACCACGGTCCACTCACCGGCGTGTTCCCGGGGGGGCCACTGCTCTCGGGTGGGGAAGCTTGCTCCTCCGTGGGGACCACTTCGAACTCAGAGGAGGTGGCCTGAAGGGGAGGGGCGTCAGGAGCAGCCAGGAAGTGGCCTCCCCCTTCTCGGGGCCCACAGCTGAGATGGGCCCGGCCCCGCTCTCCCTGGGCCTCCCACCAGCACCTCCCTGACGGCGCAGAGGCCGGCTGGACCCAGGCCCTGCTCTGCCCCCTCTGTGCTGCCGGCCCAGCCACCTCAACAGACGCCACTTACGCTGGACGGTGGTTTGGGGACCGGCTCTGGCTGGACGCCGGCGGGCGCGGGCTTGGCAGCAGGTGCCGGGACAGCAGTGTCCTTTCCTGGAAGTCAAGGAAGTGCAGTGGGGGGCGCTGCTGGACATGGCCGGGTCCGAGCACGGCCCGGACCCAGACCAACACGCCTGCCACTCGTCCACCCTCCAGGCGCGCCCAGGCCACGTGGGAAGCTGCTGCCCGGCCCCTGAGGCTCAGACCCTGGCCGGCTTGGACCCCGACCAGCGACCCCCACCGGCCACATGGGACCTCAGTACGCATGCCGGCCAGGCTCGGCAGCCGGCCACCTGGCTCTGAGCCACACCCAGCAGGCTAACAGGCCCGTCCAGTCCCCCGGCCTTGGCGAGGGAGGGGCCAGGCCTGAGCGCGGCCCTTCCGAGGCCCAGCTGCCATTCTGGCATGTAAACAGGCAGCTGGGCCCACGCCACACTTGCTGCCACCACTGGGGCCAGCCCAACAGCCTGGCCACTGACGGACAGGCCGCCGGGAGCTCCTTCGGCGCAGGGGGACAGTCTGCGTCTGAGAAGCGAGGGAGACAGGCTTCCGGAATGGGCAGGACAGTGCTGGGCCTCAGAGGGGGACAGGGGAGCAGAGGGCGCCCCCTCCCGTACCTGGGAGCTCGGCCAGCTGGTCGAAGGAGGACAAGGAGGACGAGGGTGGCGAGAGCAGCTCGCTGTCCTTGACCAGCTCCTCCGCCTTCTGCCGCAGCCTGGACGCTTCCACCTGGGACTCCCCCAGAAGCTCCCCTGGGGACAAGGGGACAGAAGGGGCGAAGGGTCAGTGGACGCGCTGGTTCTGTCCGTGCTGGGCCCACATGTTGCTTCTGCCTCCTCTGACGCACTAGGCCCGGGGTTTCACCCCAACGCCTCCCCGCGGGAGCTGCGGAGACACAGGGCACCGCCCACACCCGATACAGCCCAGAGCAGGGGGAGGCTCTGAAATCAGGGGGCCAGGGGTGGACAGAACCTGGAGCAGACCCTGGGCACCCTCTTTCTGTCCCTCCAGGCCACACCAGCCCATGGTCCCCAAAGAGCTAGGGGTTCACTCAGGCCTCCTGCCTTGGCTCAGAGGTGCCCCAGTCAGGGGAGGCCCTGGGTAGGAGCAGCCGCCAGTCGGGACACCCTCCTGGCCCCCCTGCCACCCCAGGAAGGCTCTACCAGGGAGAACGGTGGAGCTCGCCCCACCTAGAGGAGAGGCAGCAGCAAAGAGGGTGAGGGGCCTGGGCGGGGAGGGGTGGGCCAGGAGCATGGGGGTTGGCGGGCGGGGGATCCAGGAGCGTGGGGGCGGGGGAGCGGGCCTCACCTAGCATCTTGATGCCTTGCATCTTCTCCTTCAGTCTGGAATTCTCCTCCACCAGGCGCTCAAAGGCAGCGGACGCCTCTCCCGGAGGTGCGCTGCCCCCGGGGTCGTAGATCCGGTACGGTCCTCTCCCCTCCATGAATGGGCCTCAGCCCCTGCTGTGCCCGCCCAGCTGTGAGGACAACGGTGGTGTCAGGGTGCTGGCGTGGCAGCCGACATCCCGAACGAGCCCCCAGCACCAGGACAGACCTCGGCATGCAGGCAGGCCGGCCAGGGGACAGCAGGGCAGGACAGTCACCTCCTTTCACCGGGACACCCTACCTCTATTAATGCAACCCCAGAATGGCACCAGCTTCCTTTACAACCTAGCACAGGGGACAGCAATGCAGGTGGTATCAAGGCCTCACGTTCCCGGGCTGCCCAGGAGGGCCAGCGCCAGTGGCCTGTCTGCTCTGCCACCCGTGAGCCCCCAACGCCAGGAAGGTGAGCTAGGATGGGAACACCAGTGAACACGGGCCAGACCCGCAGAGGGCCCAGTGGGGAGCCCCTGTGGGGGGCAGCCCCTTCCTCACTAAGGAGGGAAATGAAAGTCACACGCCAGTCAGAGATCTTTAAAGTGAAGTGCTGGTGCCCGGTGGACAGGGGGCACCTCGCTGACCATCACGCACACAGCCCACCCCCTACATCCCGCACAGCGCCCTTCGCCCGCAGGCCTCCGCTTGGCCAGCCTGGCCCTTCCGGGGCCCACACGCACATGAGCTTTCCAGCAAAGCGCCGCCTACACGCGCCTTGGCGCCACCTCTTCAGCTTTATCTGCTGGTGAATTCAGAGCCCTGGGCCTGCGCCTCAGGGGCAAACTTGCCCCTGCCAGTGCAGCTCATGTGGAGGGCACCACGCTGGCCTCTGGTGGCACTGCCCCGCCCTGCAGCAGCAGCCAGGGGTCCCCCCTGCGGCCCCAACCCTGATAGTGGGCCAAGACCCACACAGGAGCTGGACACACAGGCACCTGCCCTGACCTGCAAAGCCAGGACCCCGCACCAGCACCAGCCATCGCTGGGCCTCAGTGACTGGACTCCCTGGACAGGCAGAGACACCCGAAGGAGCACCGTGGCCAGGGCGCACCAATGGCCACCTGGGGCACCTACGGCCGCCCTGTCTGCAGCTGTGAGGATGCTTTTACTGTGTCCACCTGCCACAGGCACAGGCTCCTGGAGCGCTGGACTGCACCGCCCTGCTCACCTGAACATCGGCGGAGCAGGCTGCCAGGCCTCACTGCCCCTACCCAGAGCCTGGCCCTGCCTCCAAAGGGCCACGTGCCACAGCCCAGGCCCAGCAGGACCCAGCACACCCAGGATCCAGGGAAAAGCGAAGTATAGGTGAGAACGCATGATGGGGAACATGTGTGCAGGCGCAGGACACGCCACCTGGACAGTGCCTGGGGACGGGGCTTGGCGCCAACACCTAGAGATGACACAGGCAGAGAAGCAGGCCTCGGTGGCCAGCCTCTGGACAAGCTGCCCGGGTCAGTCCGCTGCACTGGAGGGAGCCATGCGGGGAGTCCCAGGGCTCAGCCGGACACCACCGGCCCTCAGGGGCTGAGCAGCACCTGCCCTGCCCCCCCTCCATCAGCCGCTCCCTCTCTCCTGTGCCTCCTCCACGCCCAGACGCCGGGCACACGTGGCCCCAGGGTCAGCCAGGGCCAAAGGGCAGCAGGCCCAGCCCTCCAAAGGGAGACCTCGGGTCCCGCCGTGCCCTGACCCCAGCGCCCCTGCAGCCCTGTCACACCCACCACCCCACGGGGAGCGTGGCAGTGCCTAGGTTCCCCCCTTCACCAAATGGGGTTGAAAGGGGCCTCGCTTCCTGGTTTCTCCGATGGAAACGCGGAGGACCAGCCAGCGTCCAGCTGCTCTGGGCGCCAGGCCACAGGAGGCGGGGGCGGGGCGGGCCCCCCAACAGGCCACGGCCCCCGTCCCCACAGCCGAGGCCTGGGAACCGCCTGAGTGAGGGACCCCCAGGCAGCCGGGAGGGCGAGCAGCACCAGCGCGGACCAGCCTGCAGGCCGGAGGCCGGAGCAAGCTGAGGACACGCAGGGCCCCCAGGCGCTCACCACCAACATGTGTGGGCTTGGGGCTGCCGTCCAGAGCAGGGTCCAGGCTGAGCGCAGAGGGCGGGCACTTCAGGAGGGGGGAGGAGCCACTGGGAGGACTTCAGGTACCGAAAGGGGGTGTTCCTCCATTGGGGGGCCCAGGGTCGCAGGGGACGCGCCTTTGTGCTTTCTCAGGGTTGGGACTACTGTCCTCCCAGGGGTCAGGACGGGGAGGGTCGCTTGCAGAACCCTGAGAGCAGGTGTGGCGGCCTGGGCCCCCAGACCCGAAGAAGGTGGTCAGCGCGAGGGCCAGGGGCCAGGACCGCCTCCAGTGGGGACGGGGCCAGCCAAGGTCCTGACTCCCTGGCCACCCCCTGCGCCCTGAAGACACCTGCTCTGCCCCTGACGGTGACTCCGGTGACACAACGCCACGCCACCCTCGCACCCACATCAGACATGCGGGCACTGGGCCACATTCACACTGGACACACACGTGGGCACCTACACACCCAGACACAAATACATGTAAGGCACACTGGACACAGCCACTCTGCACACAAGCGCACAGGACACCCTCAGGCCTCGCACACACCCTCCCGGCCAGCAGCGGGCAGGGCCCGAGCTGACCCACGACCCCACCCTGAGCTCCTGAGTCACACACCCCAGAGCTCCTGCAGCGCCCGCCGGAGGCCACGAAGGGACCCTGTGCCCAGGCCCGAGAAGCAGCAGCCAGAGCACGCGCCGGGAGGGGGAGTCTGACGGGCACCCCCGCGGGGACCAGGGCGGCAGGCGCACTGCCCAGCTGTGCCCTCTGCCCAGCAGAGGCCTCCCACCTCCTCCTCAGGCAGCCCGCTGAACTCCAGAGCGGCTCCAGCACAGCCCTGGCCATCCCGCCCGCCCTGCCCGCTCCCCGCGCACGAGCCTGGGGCGCAGGGCCTGGTCCACGGCCGGCCGCTGCCCGGATGCCGCCATTCCTGGGCCCGGCACAACAGGCGCGGCGCTCCGGGCAGGACGCGCAGCGGGGACCGGAGCCAGGGCCACTCAGCCGGGCGCGGTCGGGGCGGCCCTCGGAGGCCGACAGGCAAGGAGGACCCGCGGGGCAGGCCGGCCACCGGGCAGCCTCAGGAGACCGGGCCCGGCCGGCGGCGCGCGGGCATCGGCGGGCATCGGCGGGCATCAGTGCCCCAGTCACGGCCGCTGGGCTCGGGCCTCGAACCCTCAGCTTCGCGGGCCTGCAGGGCCCGGCCGGGCTGGGCGCCCCGAGCGCGAGACCCGTGTGTCCACGCGGCCCCTCAGCGGGACGCGGGCGGCGGCGCTTCGGCCTCCCCGGTTCCGCCGGGTCTCGCCCAGGCGCCGCGGGCTCCTGCGGGCAGCGGGGCGCCCAGACCGGTCCCGGAGGGCGGGCGGCAGGGGCGCGGGGGTGGCGGGGGGCGCGGGGCAGGGCCGCGGGCTGGCCCCCCGCGGGGTCTCTGCGGGCGGGGCGCGGAGCCGGGGCCAGGGAGCGCGGCGGGCTCGGCTCCGGGGCCACGGCCGGGCGCGCCCCGGGGCCTGGAGATGAGCAAGCGCCGGTCGGAGCCCGCGCCCCGGGAAGTGAAAGCGGCGGCCGGAACCCCGTCCCGGCAGGGGCGGGCCGCGGGCGCCACCTCGCCGGGAAGTCCCCCCAAACCGCGGCCCCCGACCCGCGGCCCGCGGGGCGCCGGCCCGCTCCTGGCTCTGGGCCGTGCGGCCGGCGCCCCCGCAGCGCGGTCAGCCAGGAGGTGCCGGCCGGCGCCCCCCGGACACGCGGGGGGGACCCCCAGCCCGGACGCGCGGCCCCCGCGGGCGCTCGCACCCCGCGCCGCACCCCGACCGCGCGCCTCGCCGGCGGCCCCCGCACAGCCCCGGGGGGGCGCGGCAGGCCAGGCCCGGGCGGGCGGGGGTGACAGTCAGCTGGGGGCGCGCCCGGCCGCGGCGCTCGCGCTTGTTTTGCTCCTCGGCGCCGCCCTCGCCCGCGCAGCCCCGCCCGCGCCCCGCGCCCCGCCCCCCGCCCCCCGCCCCGCGCCCCCCGCCCGCGCAGGGCGCCGGACCCCAGGCTGGGCACCGGCACCCCGCGGGGACCCCCGCGCCCCGGGCCCGCCCCGAGCCCAGGGGCCTGGGCAGTCGCCGGGCCCGGCCCCCCGGCCCCCCGGCCCCCCGGCCCCCGCGCCCCCCCGGCCCCCACCGGCCCCCGCGGCCCGCGCTCACCTGGGGGCCGCGCGCGCCCGCCCCGCGCCCCGCAGTCGGCGCTGCGCTCGGGCCGCCGCGCCCCGCTCCGGCTCCGGTTCGGCTCGGCTCCGACCCGCGCTCGGGCCCCGCTCCGGGCCGGGACGAGGAAGTGCCGGGGCCGCCCCACCGGGAAAGTCCCCGCGATCGACGGGCCGCCCGCCCAATGGCGCCGCCGGGCCCGGGGGCGGGGCGCGGGGCGGGGTCCGGGGCGCGGGGCGGGGCGCGGGGCGGGGCGCGGGGCGGGGCGAGGGGCGGGGGGCGGGGGCGGGGGCGGGGGCGGGGCGCGGGGCGGGGGGCGGGGGGCGGGGGGCGGGGGGGGGCCTCGCCGGGACCCGCCCCAGAGCCGGGGCGCCGCCGGGGAGCGGCCGGGGAGGCCCGCGGCGCCCGGGTCCGCACAGCCCCCCGGGGGCCGCGCGCCCGCCCTGGAGGAGCCGCAGGGGCGCCCCGGGCCCCCAGGGGCGCGCGGGCTTCGCGCCGGGGACGGGTCTTCTTTTTAAGGCGTCGTTTCGTTCAAGGGGGGCAGGTTCTCATCCCAGAAGGCGGGCGAGCAGGACCCCGCTCTGGAACAAGGGGCACGTTTGCTCCCACCCCGCCTGCTGAAAACGGGGTCCTGGACAGCCCCGCGCTCAGGATGGGCAGGTCCTGCTTTACAGAAGGTGGGGCTCTGCCGCCCCCACACCCCACCCTGTCAGGGCTGGGGTGACCCCCTGGGGTGCGTTCAGCTACTTCCAGGGTGCCATTAAACTCGCAGAAATTGGGAATTCTGCCTCACTTAATTCGGGAAGTAAGTGCGAGGACATCCTGGTTGGGGGGCAGTGGGGGCTGGGGGGCCGCCCCAAGGCAGGGCACATGTTCTCGGCACCCGGCACCCCGGCCGGCCTTCTCCCTGCTCCATGGAGCCTTCCCTGTCCCATCTTCCAGCAGCTTCTCTTCCTAATCCCAGCCCCACCCCCCTCCAAATGCTGAGTTTAGGGTTTCAGGGTTCTATCAGATGTCTGGGGGTCCTGTGGGAGCCAGGCGGGAAGCCGAGGGGTGGGGGGCGCGAGCTGTCTCTGGCCCAAGTCCTACTTAGAGTGGTTTTTCTTGGTAACAGTTGCTGACCCTTGAACAGCATGAAGGCGGGGGACACTGACCCCCTCCCCACGGTCAAAACTCTCCATATGATTTAAAACCCCCCAGACTTAACGACAGTGACCAGCCCTCGGGTCCCAGGCGGTGGGTTTCAGACCCCGGGTGGCTCACGCGCCGGAGAAGCAGCCACGGCCGCGGCTGGGGCCCGGGGCGCAGAGCCGGTCAGCAAAGCCCAGACCATGCGGGCCGGGCTGGGGCCCAGTGTGGCAGCTGCCCAGCCCGCCGGCCCCGCGTCTCTGCGGGCTCGGGCCACCCTCAGGGCCACGGCTCACGGCCCACGCGGGCAGGGTCAGCCAGGCCAGTGCAGGAAGGGGGTCCTCGGCCAGGCCCGGTGGTACTGGCCCCTTCCCTGCAGGCGCCACCGCCCCACGGGGTCTGCTCACGGCCCACAGGGCAGCCCTGCAAGCACCGGCTCCAAATGGGGCTCCACCCTGCTCACCGACCACGCCGGGCGCCCACACCAGGGGCGTTCATACAGGGGTCACACCCGGGGGTGCTCATGCGGGCTCTCTCTGAAGACACTGCACGCACCCACGGGTCATGAGCATCAACGCAATGATGCAGGGAGAGCCCGGGCTGAGCGCACAGCAGCACGCAGAAACGGCCACAGGCCCAGCCCCCCGCACGCCCGGCCCCCCAGGTCTCAGAGCCCTCAACAGCGCGGCACTGACCCCTCCAGGCCCCTCTCCCCCATCCAGCTGCCTGTCCTCTGAGGCTGCTCAGGCACCTGGGGAGAGGAGGGGCCTGTGACCTGCCCCCCGCTGCAGGTCAGGAACCAAGCCGGCGCCTTCACCCTCCTGGAAGTGGCCCGAGCCCCCGGCCAGCCCCGGCCAGCCCCCCGGGCGGCAGACAGCGGGAGGAGGGTTTCCTAATGCTGGAAAGTCCTGTGGGCCCTGAGCGCCCTCCCCCTCCCTCGGCACCCCGCCTCACCCTCCTGCGCCTCTGCCTCGCCCGGGAAGTCCTGGGACAGGACCACTCGACTCCCTGCTCCCCCAGGGACTTCCCTGGAGAGCTCTGACCACCGTGGAAAAGCTGGACACTGTGAACAAAGCCGAGGCTCCCCCGAGCACAGCCCAAGCCCACTTCCATGGGAGGCGACCCAGAAGGTCAGTGCCTGGGAGCCAGTGCTGGGCCCCCAGGCACCCCTGGGCTCCAGCCCCCGGGGCCAGGCAGGCAGCCGGGGAGCCCACTCGCTCCCAGGGTCACTCAGTCCCCCACAGCCCACCCACCTCAGGAGCAACAACAGCTCACACCTTCACGTGAGGACACATCCACACGCACAGACACGCACAGACACGAGACACACTCACACGCAGCAGACTCACACGGGCACCCACGGCCGCGCACACGGGCAAGACTCCACCTCAGACGCGTGCCCCAGCCCCCGCCCCGCCCGGCACCAACACCGTGACTCCCCCCACACGACCACATTCACCCCGTAACACGGCTTCCTTTCTCGGGGGAAGGGTAAGACAAAAATAGACCTTTTTTCCTTCCCTTTGGAAAAATCAGCGTCAAACAGAAGACAGGCTGAGAAGCAGGACGGCCAGGGGGCTGGATGAGGAACGGGGCAGGAGGGGTGCCCAGTGTCCACCCGTCCACCCTGCGGGGGAGGGAATGGGCCCGGGGGGCAGCCTCCTGGGGTCCCGGGGTCCTGCCTGCTCCCCCCGCCCCTGCACTTACCTGGGGCAGCGTAGGGCTGGGCAGGCCGGCGGCTGTCCCCAGGCCAGCTCTGGGCTTCTGCAGGAAGGAGGCTGGGGCTTTCGGGCAGGCGGGGAAGCCCCATGGGAGGGGCAGGCAGCCCTGTGGCCCAGCTGAGGCCCCTCCCACCCCAAGGCCTGGGCAGTCCCCACCTGTCACTTCCCACATGAGCTGTCCCCCGCCGCCCCGCCCACCACCCCGCGCTCCGGGGGGAGCCTGCTGGTCTGTGGCCCGACCGCCACCACCCCTGGTGCTTGGGCACCTGGACACCTCCCAGCTCCAGCGGGGGAGGTGAGGCCCAGCCCCCCAGGAGGTCGCCAGATGCCCACCCCACATTCGTTGCCCTTCCAACCCTGCCCATTTGTCCCCCCGGCCCCCGCAGGGAAGGCCCCCAGGAGGAAGGTAGATGTCCCTGGGGCCTTGGGGGCTGCCCAGAGCTGAGAGGTGCGGGGCCTCTGGGCACCCCCAGTGCTCATGGTCCTGGGCTGGCTGGGGGCTGCCCACCCCGGCCTGGTCCCCCCACACTGGGTGAGGTCATGGGACGGCGTGAGCGGGGAGCCGCAGGGGCAGCGCCGGCTCCTGCCCAGGGCAGGTTCTTCCAGCCCCACCCCTGCTCAGCCGAGGCGCGCGTGGCCCTGGCAAGTCCCGCACCCTCAACCCCTGGCCTCCTCTCGCTAGGTGGTCACCCAGGGGCCTTCCACCCTGACAGGGGAGGAGGCCAGCACAGGCCAGAGGGTGAGGAAGGAACAGCACGGCTGCGGGCCCGAAGCCCGAGCACAGAGCCCAGCGCTTCCAGGCCTCCCTCAGAAGCCCCCCGAGACACTGCCTTCCAGGAGGGAAACCGAGGCTCAGAGTGCTTTAAACTGACGGTCTGCAGGTGGCAGACTGGCGCCCACCCAGGGCAGTCCCGGGCTCACGTCGGAGACTGGGCGGCGCAGCCTCAGAGGTGTGAGCCGGGACTGCCAGTCCCACAGGAGGACTGGACGGCACCTGGCACCAGGGCCCCGCAGCACTGGCCCTCTGCTGACCACACATGGCCAGCCCGGCCAGCTCATGGCTTTGACCTTGCAGGTTTTCTGAGTCACCGGTGCTGCTGAGTGTCCCCAAGGCCGGGGAGGACCAACCCGGGTCTGGATGGATTCCGGGGCCCACCCTAGAGACGGGACGGGGAGGGAGGCCATCAGCCAGGCAACCCTGGGCCCCAGGCCCCTGGGCCCTCCACGGGAGAGTCCCTGGCCACCCGCAAGCACCATCCTGAGCCGGCAGTGGGCACCAGGTGCTGATCCTGCCAGACGTCCAGGCTCCACCGAACCCACTGCTTGGGCACATCTCCCTCATGCCGTGTCTCCGGCCATGCGGGCAGAAAGCTAAAAGAGGTCACAGGCTCCGAGCAGACGCCAGCGTTCCCACCCAGTGACCCAGCGGCACGCAGCTCCCCCTTGGTGACCTTTCGCAGCGCCCTCCACACGGGGCTCACTCCTCGGGGCACTGCCCACACAGCCCAGCCCGGCGTCCTTGCGGCAGCTGCTGTGCCCGTGCTCATGCCCACTCCTCACCACCCGGGCTTTGCACAGGCCGAACCTCTGCCTGCAGCCCCCTCCCAGCCCCGTGCTTTGAGCCTGCGGAGCCTCTTTATTTTTCAGGTCAAATACAGTACCCCCGGGGCTCACCGCTCCCCCAGCCCCTTGCCCCTGTCCTGCACTCCCCAGCCCCCCCCCCAGCCTGTCAGGCGCTCTCCCGCGAGCAGCTGCCTCCTGGCTCCCTGTCGCCTGGCTCCCTGCTCTGGCTGTCAACAAGGGGAGGGGCCCTGCTAGCTCCCAGTGGGTGGGGACCGGGGCTGGTGACCGCCCGTGGGTGCGCAGGGTGGTCCCACCGGAGGAGGGAGGGGGGCAGGGGCAAGAGCACAAAGGTCAGCTGGTGCCCAAGGGGGCACCGAAGGCAAAGCTACAGCCGAGGACACGTCCCCAGCCTCCCGCCTCTGCAGGAACAGCCGCCTGGTGTTGCCCGGAGCCCCGAGGCCACGGTCCAGCCTGCGTGTCACGGGACAGACACCTCAAAGCCGTTCCAGTGGACGATTGCCTCGGCCGCTTCCGCATGTGACCATGGTGGCCACCTCTGCCCCTCCCCTTCCTGGCGTGAGAGGGCAGCTCTCCCGGCCTGTCCACACGCTGGGCAGAGCTGGGCACTGGAACTGGCCCATTGGGGGTTTCATAAATACTGTAAGGGCTGCACCTCCGAATCTCCTGCCCAGTCAGACTTGCTGGGGGTATCTAAGGTGAGCGGTCAGCCTGGCCGCACAGGGGGCCTGGCGGGGGCTCTGCACGCGTCCAGAGGCCGCCGACCAGGTTACCTGCACCAGTGCCTCTGCTCTGGCCCCGCTCCTGATGCCCGCTCCAGCTGGTTCAGAGCAGGGGCCAGGCACTCAGGGTCCCCAGTTAGCACTGGGCGGTGTCCCAGGACAATCTCCAGGGAGCCCGTCCCTTCCCTCGGGCCCAGCACACCAAGCAGGGTCAGTGTGGAAGGGGAAAAGCCCTCCAGGTGCTGCAGGGAGAGGGGGAGGAAGCCCAGCCTGAGTCTTCAGAGGAGGGATGAGGAACACCGCAGAGCTGTGCTTGCCAAGGAAGCGGACAGGATGGCCCCAGCACGAAGATGCCCTGGCCGGAGAGAGGGGAGGCTGGGCCGGGGTGCAGAGACTGAGGCTGAGCCGACGTGGCAGCCCAGGCGTCCAGCCCTCCGGCTACTGCTCTTGTGCAGGCCCCCCACCCCCACCCACCCCGGGCAGCACCCAGGCCAAGCAGGATCCTTGCCAGCCAGCGGCCAGGAGGCTGGGCCAGCCGAGAGGAAGGAGCGTCTGACCTCGGAGGGCCCGGGGACTTCCCAGCTGAGGTCTCCTGTCTATGCAAATGCTGTCCTTCCTACACCCTGGGCGGTTGCGGGCCGCAGAGGAAGTGGGGGGGGGGCGGGGGCACGTGTCTCCAGCGCCCAAGAGCAGGGGGGCTGGGTGCAGGCACCACAGCACCGCCCGGGTCTGGGGACGACCGGGCGGGTTTGGGGCTGCCGCTGCTGGACAAGGGAACGGTGGTGACCAGGCTGCCGGTGGGAAGAGGGCGAGCTTCATCCTAGGGGTCCCGGGGAGGGACTGGCCGACCCTGACCCCTCCCACCCGCCCCGCCCCACAGCAGGGCGGCTTCCTCAGCTGCTGGTTGGGGACGCCCCACTCCTATGCCTCCCCGGGGAATCCAGGCATCTTGGGCCCTGGCAGCCGCTCTGGAGGAGCAGGGGCCTCATCTGGGGTCGGGGTGCAGGCAGGCCAGCACCAGGACGATGAGCATGCCACCAGGGGCGGGCGGCCGGCACTGCCGTGGGGACACGCGTGCAGGGGCGGCGACGGTGTCCTGCTCTGGGCTGCGAGGGGCCCTCTGTGCGCAGATGCGAACCACCTCCCCAGCCTGAGGCCGCCCCTCTGCCAATCCCAGGATTGAGAGTGAAGGGACCGCGGTGCCGAGGGCCGGGTCGGGGGCAGAGTGGCCCCTGGGGCTGCTCAACAGGGTCTCCAGGTCTGCACCCACACACCTTCTTGGAAACAGAGCTCAGGAGGCATCTGAACTTGGGAGGGGGCCCGGCACTGGGCAGGGTCCCCTGTGGGCACACCCCCAGCCTCAGTGGGCCCCGGAAGGCCGGGGAAGGTGAACAGGCCAGAGAGAAAGGACGGACCCCAAGCTCCGGCCACCAGGCCTCAAGGAGCTGAATGCAGCTGGGTGGACACCCGCGGGCTCTCCCCGGCTCTCCCGGCTGGGCTGAGGCTGGGAAGTGGACACCACCTGGGACTGCCTGACCTGCAGCCCAACTGTACCCAGCCCAACTGTACCCAGCCCACGCCCTGGGCACGCGGGCAGCGGTACCCTTGTGGGCTCCGAAGAGGAAGTTCGGGTTGGGGGAGATGGACGCAGAGCCCAGGGAGTGCCAGGCAGTGCCGGTGCCCCGCCCAGGCGGCCTGCCCACACACCCTCGCTGGGCGTTCCTGGAGGGGCGAGCGGGAGGCCTGGGGACAACTGCCGGACATGGGGACAGCGGGCTGCAGCTCCCCACAGGCGTGAGGGTGGACAGGAGAGGTGGATGGGGCGGAAGACGGGCTCCGACTCGGCCCCGCTCCAAGGCCACCTGGGGTGGGGGCTCAGCCACCCAGGCCAGTCCCCCCAACCTGCCCCCACACAAAGCACCCGGTCACTCGCTTTGGAGGTTCAGTGTGGTTGTGCATTTCACAGGACCTAAGTGGGGGCCAGGAGGGCGGGGCGGGAGCCAGAAGCCAGGAGGGCCGGGACGTGGGTGGCGGGGACCTCGCCAGTGCTCCCGCAGCTGGGATGTGAGCAGAGGTGACGACGGGGTGGCGCCTTCCCCAGAGCACCGTGAGGACAAGCAGGGGCTCCAGGCTGCTGCGCCAGACGTGGCTGTGGCTGGGCTCGGGCAGAGAGGCTGCTGGTGGGCTAGTCGTCGCCGCCACAGATGGCCAGCAAGGCCTTCAGGAAGTCCCCAGAGGTGTCGCCCTGGGGGCACAGGGAGGCCGGTCAGCGAGCCACCCCGCTGGCCCGGGCACCCCCTACCTCGACGCCCCCTGACCTTGACAGCAGGCCTTGCCCCCTGACCTTGATGCCCCCCCATGGCCCCTGACCTCAACAGCTCCTCCCACCCCTGACCTTGGCAGCCCCCCACGCCCCTGACCTCGATGGCCTGGCGCAGGGACTTGTCGTATTTCTCCACAAACTCCCGCCGGATGTTGAGCAGGTCGACCTCGCTCCGAGAGACCATGATCCTGGTGAGGGTCTTCTCATCCGTGCCAGCGCCCTGGGGGCCGGGCGGGCCGCGGCAGGTGGAGGAGCAGCATCAGGGCCCGTCCCGCCAGAGCAGGGGCATGGGCTGCCCCTCCCCACCCTCTTCCCCGCCCCCCTCCCCTCCCCCTCTTCCCCGGCCTCCTCTCCTCGCCCCTGCGCCCCCCCGCACTCCCCAGCCTCAGCCTCACCTTCATGGCCTTGTAGAGCTTGTCGGCAAAGAAGAGCGGCTTGTTCCTGACGCTCTGCACTGTGGGGACAGGAGCCACTGGGGGCGGCTGCTGGCCTGGGCCGCGCCCACACCTACCCCTGCCGGCCGGGGATGGCTGGTCCTGGCCAGGCTCCCACAGCCCAGGGAGGGCCCCCTGGAAGCCCAGCCCCCGGCCACAAACTCCCACAGACTCCCACAGTCGAGAGCCACCTGCAGCGGCAGCTCTTCGTGGTTCCAGGGTGGCCACAGCCCCTCGGGGCGCCGGCTCCTCATGCCCACCCCAAGTCTGAGCTCTGAAGGGGCCCCAGCTGGCACAGCTGCCAGATACCCAGGTTAGCGCGAGCCCGGGAGGCGGGACTGTCCGGGAGAGGCCGCTGCTTGGCAGGCACTCATGCCCTGGCCACCTGCCCCAGCTCCCGCTTTCCTTGCCCCCAAGTCCAAGGTGCCTTTGCCACACCTCTGTCCTCTGCCCGCCTGCCCCCCACTTCACGCTCCCCATCCCTTCTGCCAGCTGCTCGATGGACACCAGCCCGGCACCTCCTCCAAGAAGCCTGCCCTGACTGCAGGCCTGACACAGTGCCCGGTCCACCCGAGTGCGTCCACCCAAGCGCTTCCCGCGGCCTCAGGAGGGCCGGGCTCTGCACGCAGGGGTCTGCACAGTATGCCAGGGTCCAGAGTCCTGCGGGACCCATGCCCTGATGTCCCCCAGCCAGTGACGCCAGGAGAGCCCCCCAACCTGCCCTGCAGGGAGGTGCCCTCTCGTCCCCAGCCCCACATCTGGCCGGAGCCGAGCTGGTCAGCGGCAGGCAGGCTGGCTTCCTGGGGGAGGTGCAGGAAGGGCCGAGGCCACACCCACACGGAAGCCCTGTCCACAGCCCCTGCCCGTGGGCACCTCCACGTCCCCGCCCCCCATTACCGATGGCCACGAAGGCATCCCTGACGTCCCCAGACATCTCCTTCCTGATGACATGCTCCACATCGTAGTTGGTCTTTTTGACGAATTCCTGGAAGACTGCGGGGGCAGGGAGGTGGGCCCCATGCAGAGACCAGGCCCAGCGCTGCCCCATCCGGCCCAGGGCAGTGAGGCGGGGGCCGTGGCTGCTGCCAGCCCGCTGCCCGGCACAGAGTGGCCGTGGAGGGGAGTGTGAGCCCAGAGGGCTGCTGGGAGGGCGCAGCCAGGGTGGGGCTGGGTAGCCCCATACAGACGGGGGGGGGGCGCAGATACCCAGGGTCACAGGCAACGCGGATGTGGCCGTGGAGGACGCAGGTCCCCAAGCTCGGTGGGGCTCGGGGGCTGCCACCCTGTCCACCCGCCCGGGGCAGGTCCCCCTGGCCCAAGCATAGATGCTGGCCCCTCTGTGCCAGGCCCCAACCTGGGCAGCAGCTGGGGTGATGCCACCCGCCGGCCTACCCCAGGCCCCTCCCCCCAACACTGGCTCGAGGGGGAAGGGCCTCACCCCTGCGCAGGTGCTGGTGGCTCCGTGTGCACAGGATGGTCATGAAGCGGGTCTCCAGGGACATCTTGTCCCCGCTGGTCGTGTCCGCTATTTCCTGCAGCGCCCGGCAGGCCGGGGAGAGGGCAGGACGTCAGCCTGGCGGGCACTGGCCAGCTCTGCGGCCCCTGAGGCCTGGGCTCTGGGCTTGGCCCCAGGAGGTGGGCTCCGCCATTGCAGGGGAGCGCCCCAGTGGGCAGCGGGCAGCTGCGGAAGGCCAGGCCAGCTCCAGCCGGCCCCACGCACTTGGACACTGAAGCCCTCGGCCATGACGGGTTCCGGCCAAACGACCGACAGAGAGAACCGCAGGCGGCGGGCGGCACAGGTGTGTGGGGGCGGGGGGGTGCTGGGCTTGGGGAAACGCGGCCCCTTTGCCACCAGCAGGCTCCTAAGAGGCCCTGGCGGGGAGAGAGAGAAGCCGCGGGACCCTCATCACTGCTGCCTGCCCCTGCCCGGGCCCAGCCACGCGGACCTCGCGACAGCAGGAAGGGGACTCACCAAGATCTCAGCAGCCACCTGAGAGGGGCGGAGAGAGGGGGAGAGAAGGAGCGAGTCAGAGGACCCGGGAGGCGGCCGCTCTGGCCAGGGGTCCAGAGGCCCCAGGAACGCGCGCAGCAGCAGCAGGCAGGGAGGCGGCAGCCCCCCCCCCCAGAGCTGGGGGCCTCAGCCCACCTGGGGCTGGGAACTCACTGACCCCGGGGCCGGGCGGGCACAGGCGGACGCCAGCCCTCACACAGGCAGCGGCGCCCCTCGCGCCGGTCCCCACGCGTCCAGAGGCCCGCCACGGGCCCCGCTGCAGACAGGCGAGCCGCGCCACGCCGACGGGGGAGGCAGGGCCCGGCCCACAACTCAGACGCCGCGCTGGCCGGCGGCCGTGACCACCGCCTGGGGCCGACCCGGCCCGGAGGCCACCCCGAAACCCTGCGGCCAGCGGGCCGCCCTGAGCTCCGAGAGCCCGGTGCCTCGGGCTCCTGGCCCGGACGTGCGGCTCCCACACAGCGGGGCGCGCGGCCTCACCGGGCCGGCGTGTTGCTAGGGCTGCACCTGGGAGACCACAGGGCCTGGAGGGGCCCGCCCGGCACCCCGACACAAGGGCCGGCTGCGGTCACCCAGGCAGCTGCTGCAGCGCGAGGCTGGTCTCCGCTGTGGTGAGGCCCGGCCGCGCCCAGTGACCACGCCCGGGGCAGCGGCCTCCAGCGGAGGGGACGGTGCGGGCAGCCGACCGCGGGGCCTCCTTTGAGGACGGGGTGGGGTGGGGGTTGCGTTTTAGTTTTCCTGAAATCTTACACGTCCGCGACTTGCAAATATGTTGTTCTTATTTTAACGGGCAACGGGGGTTCCTGGGACTTCATGCTTCTGCTTTCACTGGCACGCTCCTTACACGTGGAACTGTGGGGCCCCCTTGGCGCCTACGCTCAGCCACACTGGCCAGCCCAGGTGGAGGAGACGCTAGGGGGCCCGGGGTGGGGGCTGGCAGGGGCGGGGAGAGCTGGGGGCTGCAGGGTGGGACGCGTCCCGGCCGCACAGCCAGGCGTGTGCCCGCCTCAGTGGCCGCGCCGTGTGCCACCGAGGACGGAAGGTTCAGTACACGCCTGCCGTTCCCTCATGTATGTGAAAACGCTGTGGGAGGCTGCAACAACTCCCTAGACACTCAACACAGGGAGACTCCTCCTCGTGCTCCCGCAGAAATGAGCCCCGGAAGCTCCCCGGAAAGCTCAGCAGAGAGCACCCCACCTGCCCCAGCACCCCCGTGGGTGCAAAGACGGGCTGGCACGCACGCCCCAGCCGGCAGCTGCCCACGGAGTGAGTACTGCCCACCAGCTGGCCAGCGGTCAGGAAACAGCCTCCGTCCCTGCTGTGGGGGCTACGGGCAGAGGCCGGGAAGGACGCGGACCACTCACAGCGCAGTGAGCCCGGCAGAGGCAGGAGGGCACAGCCGGTCCCCAAGGCCATGGCGTGTCCGAGACCACTGACGTGAAAGGTCTGAGACAGGCGGACAGACGGGAAGCGGGCGGGGGAGCGGGGAGGCCTCCGTGGGGGTGGGTGGCCTCCTTCGGCTGGGGGGCAGCTGGGCTGGTGGTGCCTCGGGTTACACGGGGTGTGGGTGCGGCCCTGGGGACCCTGTCAGCAGAGCTGCCCCAGGGATGGTGTCGCTGAGAGGGGCCATGACAATCAGGCAGGCCACGGGCACAGGCCACAGCCGTTAGCAGGGGAGGGGCCGCGAGGCACGGGCACTCCCGCGAGACCAGGGGTGCTCAGACTCCACAGGAGGCAGCACCAGCAGGTACGCGCTCCTTCGAGAGGGTGACTGCCCAGCAGCACTGTCCAGTTCCCCCCGTGTCCCTCCAGCTCCCTTCCAGAAATCCAGGGAAACTCATGAGTGTGCTCAGGGAGCTGGTGGCCAGGAGAGCAGCTGGTAGTGTGGCAGCTTCTGAAGTGAAATGCAGATGCTCCTGACTCACGGTACTTGGACTTACGATGGCGTGAGATCAAGGGCATTCGCTGGAGACCCGGCAGCGCGGGGTGGGAGTCGTGGCGCCCGCCAGCCTTTCCCCTCACGACATTTTAAACTTAGAACAGGTTTCTCGGGACATAACCCTACGGTAAGTGGAGGCAGATCTGCAGTATGTAGCCTTTCAACGACGCTGGTTTCTGAAATCAGTACGCAACAGGCCTCCCAGGTGGAGCAGGGGTTAGGCCTCAGCACTGCGAAGCTATCGGCAGACACTGCAGACACTGTGGCGCGAGTTCAATCCCCAGCCAGGGAGCTACCCACATGGCGCGGCAGACCCCTCCTGTCTCCCCGCTGCTCCCCTCAGCAGTGGATTTCAGTCCATCTGCCTGTTCTGCAACCCGCTCTGTCTCTGGTGAATCCTCTCACACACCCCCCCCACACCTCTGGTCTACACCCCAGCTCTTGCATGCACAAATAAAAGAAATCTTTAAAAAGGAAAAAGAAAGCAGCGTGCAACAGCATCCACCAAACTCGCTCATGCACATGAATCGGCCAGAGCCACACACTGAGACACCAGCCGTGCCGGCCGCGGGCGAGGGTTTGGGGAGGGGGCCTTGTCCCCAGTTTCCAAAGTTTCTACAGGAGAACATGTTGCTTGTGAAACAGAGACTTGTGTGAGGGGGCAGGGGCGGGGCCACCCAAGCTCGGCAGCTCTGGGTCTGGGGAAGCAGCGAGCAGCAGGGCCCAGAGGTGTCCACACAGCTTCTCTCTCTCCCCTCCTTGCCTGCGAAGCCACCGCTGCCCCTGCCGGCAGCCACTGGACAAGCAGCCTTGGGCAGCGGCCTCAGTTGGGAGAGGGACTTCAAGGAGGGAGTGGCGGGCCGGCTGGGGTCCACGGGGTTCACGTGGACGCAGGCCGCAGGGCCGGGGCCCAGGCTAACCCCCAGGCCGCTGCTCAGCAGCAGGCCGGACAGGGCCCGACCTCTCCTGACTCAGCCACTGAGGGTGCTGGGGCCACAAAGCAGGACAGAGTGAGCCCCAGGGTCACCCAGCCACTCAGAGGCCGCCCTGGCTGGGGGCTCCACTTCTTGGGGATGGGCTACTAGTGAGCAGCCAGCCCGGCCTCTCACTGGAGCTGCGGGCAAAGCCGAAGCCAGGGTCAGCCCCCAGCAGTACATGGGGTGCTGGAGCGGCAGTCTCGGGGGTCAAAGCCCTGGACCTGGGGTTCGGGGAGGGGGGCGAGCAGAACAGACCACCGCTCCGCCCGTCCCAGCCGCGCTCCAGCTCTCGCTGTGCTGCCCGGACGCCCCCGTGAGCCGCGGCCCCGCCCGCCAGCTCAGCCTGGCCCGGTTCCGCCAGACCACCCCCGAGGTCCATCCCCTGGCCACGGTGAGCACCTCGGCCTGGATGGTCCCCACGCCCCGTCCAGCAGTGGGCCCAGGGCCCCGGGCCTCTTCCCCAAGGGCCCAGCCAGACCAGCAGCAGCCCCGCCCTGGAGGCGCCGCCTCTCCCTGCCGCCCGGCCCCCGCGGGGCTCACCTGGGCGTCCTCTCGGGCCTGGTCCCGGTCTTCTCCTCCCTCCTCGCGGTTGCCCTGTGGCAAGAGCAGCAGGGAGGTCAGTGCCCGGCCGCCTTCCCCAACCCAGCCACAAGGCACCCTCACCCGGCCCTGGACCTGCTCTCCCTCTGAGACGGGGCAGGCCTGCCTGCGGGGGCTGCCGCAGCACCCAGTGGGCGTCCAGCAGGCCCCTGGCAAAGGCTGCCCACCACGGCGAGCCGAGTGTCCCAGGCCCTGCTCTGGGGGCCCAGGAGACAGTGACAACATGCGGAGGCCACCACATGCTGTGTCCTCGGGGCTGGAGCCACGGGGCTGCCGGCACCTGAGCCAGGTGAGGCCACGCACTGCGATGACGGCCGGGGACACCCTCGCCTCATGGGGGACCCTCGCACCCGCCCTCCAGCCCCGCGCCCACGAGGGCACTCACCGTGGCCAGAGAGATGAGGATCCTCCGGAAGTGGCCGGACGTGTCGGAGCTCAGGGCGTCCTCCAGGCTTGTGTGGTAGTCTGAGGCAGAGAGAGGCGTGGGCTGCAGCCAGGACTGGGGTTCTGGGGGGCGGCCGTGAGGGCCGGGCACTGGGGGCACCTTGGGGCATCCAGTCCCCTGCTGTTGACGGTGACACGCCCCACCTCCCGCCCACAGGCCCACGCTGACTGTCCTCTGGCCCCCACGCCTGCATGACAGGTGCCCAGGCGGGCCCTGGCACACGGTGTCCGCAGCTGCCGCCAGCAGGACTGCTGACCCTGCTGGCCGGGGGTCAGGCTCTTCCCAGTGATGTGTGATCAGTTGTGAATAAGCGATTGAGAATGTCCAGGCGTGGCCAGTGCGGTGCCCAGAGGCCCAGCGCCCCACCCAGCCAGCACCCCGCCCCATCCTGCTGTGACCCTCACGCCGGCCTGAGGCCGGGGGCCCCTGGGGCTCCCTGGGCCCCGGCCCCACTCACCCTCCCTGTAGGCCTCGTTGATGGCCTGGATCTCGGCGTTGCTGCGCGTGGCCAGGATTTCGATGAGCGCCTGTTCATCTGTGCCAGCGCCCTGAGGTTGGGGTGGGGGGCGTCCTGAACTGAGCCCGGCCCCACACTGGGGTGCCACCCACCCAGCCCTCCCGGGTCATCCTCACCCCCAACCAGAACCCTGGCTCAGCCAGGCCCGACCACGCCAGCTGGTCAGGAACCCCACGAGGTCCACCCCTGCCCCTCACCCGTGCCCGCAGGCCAAGTCCAGGTGGCCGATGGGGCCTGGGTGGGCAGCACAGGGTGTTTTATCTCCCTCCTCGCTCTGTGCGTTTCTACAGTGGACTGTGCTGGCACATTGTGAAGCTGAGGAGGGACAGGGGATGGGCCCAGCGGGCCCTGGACAGGGCAGCTCGGGACCCCCTGGTCAAAGGAGCCACTCTGGGGCGGGGCAGGCAGATTCATAGGCGCCTAAACACCCGCCACGGGTGGTCACTGCGGGTGGCAGGGGCACAAAGCCAGTTTCCTCAACTCCAAATGGCAAATGGGAGGCACCGAGAGCCTCGCGGTAGTGGAGAGGGGAGTGGGGGCCAGCCCCCAGGACAGCGGAGGACGGCCTGGACCGACAGCGCCCTAGCAGGCACTCGCTGTGCTCGCTGCTGCCCAAGGACTGCGCCCAGGGCCCCAGGGCAAGCCGGCTTGTTGTCCCATGCGGGGGCAGGCTTGGCCTGTGCCGAGAAACTGCCCGCACCCTGCGCAACACCAGCTCCACCCAGACGTGGCCAGTGGACACCGGCAGGGACCCCATGTGAGCCAACCAGCGAAAGCGAAAGGGCAGGCACGAGCCATCCCCCGTGTCCAGACATGCACCCAGACGAGCCACGCCTAAGCCCGCGCCTCTGCCTTCCCGCCCTGGTGTCCACCAGGCCGGCTCCCGTGGGCGCCACCAGGAGGCAGCAAGCAGCCCCCAGCCGTGGGGTGCCTGAACCCGGCCCACCCTACCCTGCCCCAGCACCCCAACCTCACGGCCCCCCTCAGCCACACCACCCCCACCCCGCTCTCCCCACCAGGCACACCTCCATGGCCTTCTTCAGCTGCTTGGCGTCGTAATGGGCCGGGGGCATCATGAGCCCCAGGATCAGCCTGGCCAGGTCCCCGGAGATCTCGGACTTCAGGTCAGCCATCAAGTCCTGCAAGCAGGCCCGGCCACCCAGCTCAGCGCCCACAGGTGGCCGCCACAGGCAGGGATGTGGAGTCAGAGGATGACGGCACTGTCCCTCCCCGGGCCTCGCGGCCACCCCTCGCACCCCGGGGCACACACCGCCAGCTAGGCCTGGGCCTGGGGCCCCTGCAGTGGGCACTGCAAGGCCCAGACCCCCAGGCTGCCACACAAGTGGGACCCCACAGCCTGAGCTGACCCCCACCCCTCCCCAGTGCCAGCGGGCGGCCCATCACCCTCAGGGCCACCGCAGAAGCCGTGGACACGCCTGGCAGGACAGCCGTGGGGCGCGCGGGGGCCTCACCCGGCCGAAGTGGGACTTGAAGGTCTGGCGGATCTGCTGCCGCTGCGCGTTGCTGCGGTGCGTGACGATGTCGATGATGGTGGCCTCGTCAGTGCCTGCACGGAGCGCACGCTCAGGGGGGCCGACGGCCGGCCCTGGCCTGCGCTGCCCCCTGCAGGAGCCTCCTCGGCCCCTGTGCCCCCGTGCGAACGCGGCCCTGGTCTGGACAACCGTTGAGCCCCGCCCCAGCCCCCAGGAGCCCGCAGGGCCCGGTCCCTACTCCACGCCCTGCACCCGACACCCCGAGGCACGTGGCCGCCTCCCAAGGGACAGCTGGGCCAGCAGCCAGGCCATCAAGGCCCCATCCACGGGCCTCCGGCCCCGCCCCACCCTGCAGTCCTAGCCAGCCACAGGGACTGCTACTCCACGGGCAGGTGAACCAGGCGTGAGGCAGCACCCAGGGGTGCTGGGGCAGGCCTGAGGGCTGAGAGGCCCACGGGTGTGTCCCGCTGGCCTCTGCGAGGAGTCCCCGCAGAGCCGCTCTCCCTGTTGAGGGGTGACAGGGATGCCTGCACCCCAGAAACAGGCCTCTCGAGTCCTCTTACACAGAGAGGCAGGGGCTCCCTACTCTCCCAGCCCAGAGGTGCAGGTGGGGGTGGGGGCCACGAAGAAGCCCTCCTGCCAGTGGCCTCTCTGGGCCCCGTCCGGCCCTCACCTAGCCCCTTCATGGCTTTCCGCAAGGCCTTGGCGTCTGCGTCGGGGTTGAAGTCCTCGGCGGCGCGCACGGTCCCCTTCAGCTGCAAGAAGCAGGGGCACTCAGTGTCCGGTGCCCTGGCCGCAGAGAGGAGCATGCGAGGGGGCCTGGCCCACAGCCCCCAACCAAGCAGCCTGGGGAGGGGCAAAGGTGCAGCAAAGAGAACCCCCAGCAGAGACCCGCTGGGCAGGGCGGTATCCTCGGGGCGGTCGGGCCAGGAGGCCAGCTCCTGACCCTGGGGCCGCCCGAGGGCCCACCCTGCCCCTGGGCTCTGCTTCATTCACCACGAGCCGGTCCCCCAGACACAGAGATGCTCTGACCGCCCAGAGGTTCCCAGGTCCACTGGGTCCTGCACCCCCTGGGCCGCCTGCACCTGCCCTGCGCCCACCCCCAGGGCCTCGTTCTGACCGGCACTCGGCGCCCACTCCTGGGCAAGGGCCTGTCTGCTGTCTGGCATGGGAGGGAGTGCTGAGCCCTCGCAGGAGCAGTGACACCCTCAGGCCACCCCACCCCAGGGCGGACGGGGACAAACCAGACTCGGGGCCAAGCCCCTCAGGCCGCAAGAGCCAATGGACACAGCCAGGCCAAGGGTGGGGTGGGGTGGGGAACAGCGCCCATGGGGGCTCAGCACTGTGCCACGGGACCCCACACTGAACGCACTTCTTGCGCGACTGGGGGCCGGCGTGGGATTGGGAAGCCTGTGGTGAGCAGAGCCCAAGCGCCCGGGGCCGGGGAGCACCGGGCCGAGCGGCGGGAGCACCGGGGAGCCCAGCAGAGGAGTGAGTCTGGTGGGGTAGTGGCAGAAGTGCTGTGTAGAGTCGCAGCCGGAGCTCGGCGCAGGCCTGTGTCCGGAGCACTGCGCCCTCCCTGCGTGGGCTGCCCGCTCCGCGCTGGCTGCCCCCTCCACGTCCAGCGTGGGCAGGATGACCTGGCCTGCAGCCCCGGGGCCTCTGCTCAGGACGTCGGCTGGGAGGGCAGCAGCAGCCTGAGCCGTGAGGGGCAGCCCACGCGGGAGCCGGTGTTAGTGAGAGTGGGCAGCAGGCCCCGCGGCAGGAGGAAGCGAGGTCAAGGTCGAGAGGTCAAGCGGGGCGGGGAGGGTCTGACCTCTATTCGGGCCACTGCACTAAGTTCCCACATCTGGTAGGCCACCTGCGCAGCCTCAGGGAAGAACTGGCCGGCGGCGCTGGAACGGGCGGAGAGGGCGGTCGGCACGCGGGCCTCACCTGCACCCGTGCACACACACGCACACGTGTGCACACCCCCAGGTGCATCTGCACACAGAGCAACACATATGCACATGGCCACGCACACACACAGAGACACACACGTGGAGGCTGTGCATATACATGCATGACGACACATACACACATGTGGACAGGCCACGTGCGCACACAGTGCACATGTGTGCATACACACGGAGGCACACAGTGAACACACAATATACACAGCAACACACGTGCACACCCAGTGCACACAGAGCAAAACATGTGCACAGAGACACACACGGCAACATGAGACACAGAGGGAGACATGCACGCGCGGCAGCACATGCACACCCACGGACACAGCCACACGCACGCAGCTACACGCAAATGAACAGCACACAGCGGCACACCCCACTCGATACATGCAACACCACAGAGCACGCACCAACACATACAGCCCACGCACACGCACACGCACTCTGCACTCCAGCCGCCTCAGCGCCCCTGCTTCGAGGACCCTGCCCGGCCCCACCCAAGGACGGGCCCCCAGGGCCCCCGCGGCGGCCGCACTCACTCGTCATCGCCCCCACACAGCTTCAGCAGCGCCTTCTTGTACTCGCCGGAGGTGTCATTCTGCAGAGGAGACGGGACGGTCATCCCCGCCCCCCAGACGGGGGCCGGGAGCCCCCAAGACCACCAGCGAGGCCTGGAGGCAGCACAGGGGCAGCTCCGGGTCCAGCGCAGGAGACCCCGCGAGACGGCTCCCGGCGTCCCCCCGCCCCCAGCGCCCGGCCCAAGCCCCTCGCCTTGATCATGCTGTAGAGAGACTTCTCATATTTGGTCCGGAAGATCTCCCGGATGTCCAGCATGTCCAGCTCGCTGCGGGTGACCATGATGCGGATCAGGGTGTTGTCCCGAGTGCCCAGACCCTGGAAGGTGGGTGGGGACAGCTGAGCCTTGGAGTGCGAGGCCCCACCCCTGCTGCGGCCCTGCCCCCTGCCCCACGCGGCCCTGCGCCTGGCGTCTGAGGCGGCCCACAGCCGGCTACGCTCAGTGACGCATTCGGGGCTGCCCTCAGGACTGGGAACACCCACTCGTCCAGCCTCTCCGCTGGCAGGCAGCTGTCCTGCACCCTTGGGTCAGCGTGAGGCCGGGCCCTCCCGGGGGAGGTGTGGCCGAGTGGCCTCCAGCTCTGGCACCACCAGGGACAGAGCGTCACCCTGTCCTGCTGTCACCCAGAGGGCTCCTGTGGGCCCAGGGACCGGCGGTCTGGGCAGCCCGGGGGGGGTGGGCAGACAACCCCAGGCTCGCTCACACAACCCCACACACCTTCATGGCCTTGAAGAGCCTCTCGGCGAAGTACTCGGGGGTGCTCCGGATACACTTCACTGGGGAGGAAGAGGAGGCGCTGCTGGGCGCGGGGGCCCCTGCTCCACTTCCTGGGGCCCCTGGGAACCTGCAGCCCCACCGCTCCCCGGCCTCCACTTTCATCACACACCGGGGGCCAGAAATGGGAAGCGGTGGGCACACTGGCCACTTTGTCTTTCCCGCCCTCTGGGCTGTCCTTGGCCAGGCGGGCCACGGCTCCCGGCCAGGGGTGGCCCTGCCGGCCCAGGGAAGTTTCTGGGACCCTGAGCCGGTGTGCGGGTGGGTCCGGGTGGGCCAGCCCAGGCGGGAATCCCTCTGCACGCCCCCGGGCAGAGCCAATCACCCCACAGGAGGGGGCACAGACCCAGGCCCCTCCACTCAGACCTTCCCCGGCCTCGATCGGGGCGCCGTGAGAGAAAGGGTAGCGCTGCCCACACACGGGCCACCGCAGGCCGGGCCCCTCGCCCCACAGCCCTGCCCCTGGGCGCTCGCCCCGCCCCCACGCCAGGGCGCCTGTCCCACACCCCCCACCCGATTCCAGGCGGGCGGGAATCCCGAGTCCCGGGCTGGGCCCGACGTACCCACAGCCAGCATGAGCTTCTCGAAGTCCCCAGACAGCTCCCTGCGGATGCTGGCCTCGATGGGCATCCCCGTGGTCTTCAGGTACTCATCAAACACTGTCGGCAGAGGGGCCGAGCACCCCAGGTGAGACACGGGGTGATGGGGCAGCGTCCAGGCCCAGGGAGGGGCGCGGGGCTGCGGGCGGCAGGGAGGGCGCAGGGAGGGGCCCCGCTCACCCAGGCGCAGGTGCTGCTTGCTGCGGTTCCCCAGGATGTAGATGAACTGGGCCTCGTCGGTGCCCCACTTCAGCTCACCCGCCTCATACAGGTCCTGGGGGCGGCCCAGCCAGGCACTCAGCAGCCACCCCTGCCTCCTCTCCCCTTCTCTGGAGACCCCTGGTTCACCCTCAGAGCCCGCTACCCACAGCACGTCCCTCTCTGCGTCTGTCTGTCCATCCCTCCCTCCCCCAGGTCCCCACCGCCCTCTGCTCTCGTGGCTGCGGCCCCCGTGACCAAGACCCCCTCCCGGCCTGCCTCCCCACCGCTGCGGGGCTCAGGCGGGGCAGGCAGCTGCCTCCAGGGCCGTGCCCACACCCGCCGGCCGGCGCAGGGATGGAGGGGGCCGTGGACACCGCCCAGCACCTCACCCGGACATCCTGCTGCACCAGGTCCTCGCTGACCACGTCGTCCTCCTCCCTGGTCCCCTGGGCAGAGGCAGGGGTGCACGTTCAGACGGGGTGCGGGCCCACGGGGGGACAGCCCCAGAGGCAGGGTGGGCTCACAACCGCGCCAAAGGCTGAGGGCATGAGGGGTCCCCCCCGGCTGCCACTCCCTCCCCTAAGGATTGGGACAGGACGTCCTTCCAGAAGAACCCGAGGACAGGCCGGCCCCCGCAAGGGCTCACAGGGCAGAGGGACCGCGCATCCCTCCTACTCGGCACGTGCTGTCCCGCGCCCGGAGGGCTCACCCAGAGGCCTTCCCGGGGCCAGAGCCTACGCGCGCCAGGCCCCGCAGCACAGAGGTCAGGGAGAGCACCCTGGGGATGGCGCCTCCCCACTCCCTGAGGGCTACCCGAGGCGAGACCCCGCCAGCCTCCCCCCGCCCTGGGCTACCCGGGACCTCAGGCCCCACCACTCTCTCTGGGACTCAGGGCCAGGCACCCCTCACTGGGACCAAGGGTGGGGGGGACGTCCTTGACTCCCAGATTTGGGTCACAGGCTGGGACTGGCCTCTCCAGGACGCACGGTCTACAATGGCATGGACGCCACCCCCACCTGGGGCCTCTGGGGCCAGCTCCGCAGGGCAGCGTGGGCAGCGGGAAGGGGTGGTCCGAGGCGAGGGGATGCACACCGCAATCACCCATCTGCCATCCACAGGGCTCAGGGAGGGCCCCGCTCCCCCCCACCGGGCCCCGGGGGACCCACCTGCAGCAGGACCACCAGCATCTTCTGGAAGTGCCCGGAGGTGTCGCCGATGACGTCGGCCTCCAGGTCCCGCTCGTAGGCTGAGGGGAGGATCTCAGGCTCCAGACCCACCCGGAGCCGCCCGCCCAACTCCAAACCCAGGTTCCGCCCGCAGGCAAGGCCAGGGTGCAGCTCACAGCCCTCACAGTGGCCCCACGGGCGGGCGTGCCCGCCTCTCCCCACGCCGCCCGCCCCTCCCGCAGGTGGCGGTGGCCACAGCCTCCCGTGCCCTTTCTGGCCACAGCGGTGAGGGGACAGCCCTGCCTTGGCCCTGGGCTCCTGCCCCGCCCAACTTCCTTGGCCCTGAGCACCCCCCAAAATGGCTACAGGCCGCTTCTGCCCAGGGCTTTGGACCTGCTGAGGCATCTTCCCCTTCATGCCACGGGTTCCCGAGTCAGCCTGGCAGAAGCGGGTCTCCCTGGCGCGCCGGGCCCCTGCATGTGTCTCCCTCACGGCCCGCCGGGGCACCTGCTGGCCCAAGTCCCACACGGAGCGGGGAGCTGGAGAGGACCCCCGCCGCGCCCCCCGCCGGCTCACCGTCCTTGTAGGCGGCCACCAGCTGGTGCACCTGCTCGTTGGTCCGGGAGGCCAGGATCTCGATGAGGCACTTCTCGTCAGTGCCCGCGCCCTGGGAGGGGACCACCCGGTCAGGGAGGGCCCCCTGCCCGGCCCACAACCCTGCCCGGGGCGCCTCGCCCCCTTACCGAGACGGCCCCGCCCCTGCCCCGCCCGCCCCTCACCGAGATGGCATCCTTGATCTCCTTGGCGTCCCAATACGCCAGCGGCCGCATCAGACCCACTATCAGTCTCTCAAACTTGCCGGTCAGCTCGTACTTGAGGTCGGCGATGAGGTCCTGGGTGGGCAGGGCCAGAATTGAGCACGGTTCGCAGACCCCCAGCCCGCCCTCCGCAAAGGGCCCTCGGGTGGCCACTGGCCGGGGCGCAGGACAGCCGCCACGGGCACCCTCCCTGCGCCGCACTGTGGGCCCCAGGGTGCGGCCCGCCTCCCCGAGGAGGCGCCGCTAGGCCCCTGCCCAGCGCGTACCTTGCCGTAGAGGGACTTGTAGCTCTGGCAGATGTCCTGCCTCTGCCGGTTGCTGCGGGAGGTGATCAGCTCCAGGATGGCCTCCTTGTCGCTGCCTGAGGAGGATGGCCCATCACAGCCCGCCTCCTCCAGGAAGCCCTCCAGCTTCACTTCTCCTCATCAGCCTCTGCTCACAGGCTGGTGGGGAGGGTTGGGGAGAGCTCTCGGCCCATGGAGAGGGGTCACAGCAGCACCCACGGGCCCCATCAGGCAAATGCGGAAACTGAGGCCTGGAGGGGGTAGGACCCCACCAAGACCCAGGCAGCAGCACCCTAGCAGGGGCGGCACCTCCCAGGGGCAGGGGCCGGGTGAGTGGCCTGGCCTGCGTATTTCACTGTGAAGCTCTGGAGAGGAGGAGGGGAGACGAGACCACGGGCGGGGCTGGTCCCCACCCTGCCTCCTGGCCCTGGGCCGCACCGGGGAGGCCGCCCCGCCCCCCACCCCCTCTTGGCGAGCACCCACCGAAGCCCTTCATGGCAGCGTACAGCGCCTCGGCGTCCTGGCCCGCATCGAAGTTGGGGAAGTCTCGGATGGAGCCGCGGTACCTGGCGCCCTGTGGGGGGGAGGTGAGCTGCCCACCGCCCTGACCAGGCTCCAGCCCCAAACCCGGGCCGGACCCCAGACCCCAAACAGGCCCTTCCCCTGGGGGGGCCTCCGCAGCTGAGCCGGGGGCTGCAGGCCCTCCTGGGGCTCTGGCACTCACAGTCCCCGCCCGCCGGTGTGATCACGGGCAGCCCTCGGGAGCCTGTGCGGAGCCGGGGCCGAGCCCAGTCTCTGCCTGCCCCACGCCGGCTCCAACACCCAGGAGCCAGGAGAGGCCCGGCCCTGGGATGCGGCCTGGGGGTGTCAGTCACGTTGTGTCCTCCAGGCCGCCGGGGGGCAGGTCTGAAGCCTGCGCTGGTCACATGCGCCCAGGCCAGGAAGGACCCCAAGGACAGAGCCGGAGGAGGCGGGGCACGGGGCACAGGCCCAAGGCCGTCACGGGGCTGCGGGGTCCAGCGTGCTGTGCCCCCAAGAGCTGAGACGAACAGGAGCAGGGACGGGTCCCGCCCTCCCCCGCCAGTCCTGGGTCTGTGCCCGACACTGAGGGGGTCCTGACCCAGAGGGGAGGCCCCAGCTTCTGGGAGGCTGCTCACCTGGGGGTTGGCCATGGCCTCAGGTTCTGCAGCGGAAAACACTGTGGAGAAGAAAAGAAGCCATCGGGTCCTCGCGCAGGGCCGTTCTTCCCCAGGCCACCCCTCCTTCCCCGGGGCAAGCCCCCTGCTGTTGCCCCCTGCTGGGCCCCTCAGGCCAGTTCCCCAAAGGCCTGGACAGGGCCGGAGGCCGCAGCTCGGAGCTGGACTCAAGGCCTTCCTCCCGCCCAGCGCCGCCCGGAGCTCAGGGGAGGGTGCAGGGCACGGGCTCAGGGGGACCCTGCGGGGGCACCAGGGCAGTGTCTGGAGGGCGGGGAATCGCGGGGGCTGCTCTCCGGAGAAGATGACAGCAAGCAGGGTGTGGGCGAGGCTGGTGGGAGGGGGGACCGGCCGGGGGCCCAGGCCCCGCGTGGCCGGCGTGGCTGTGGGACGGGGGACGGCGCCTGAGCTGTCCTCTCTGACGGGGCAGAGGCCTCGGGCCTGGCGCGGGACACAGCTCAGCCCTGCCAGCTCGCCAGGCGGGCCCGGGAGACGGCGGCCGCCAAGGGGCAGCACAGCCAAGTCCGGCCTCAAGAGAAAGGAGAGAAGGGAGGTGGCAGGCGGGTGGGGACTGGCGAGCCCGGGGGGCAGGGAGAGAGGGGTCTGGGGCTCCCGCTCAGCCGCGCAAGGCTGCCAGCTCCACCCCACGTTGCTTTGCAAAGGTCGGGGGACCGACTATCGGGGATTCGGGGAGACCCCAGAAACCAAGCTCAAGAGGGCGGGAAGCACAGACACCTCAGCCCGGCCACCCCCCCAAACCCCAATGCGGGGGCAACGACCTATCCTGACCCTGCTCACTCTGGGTCACCAGGGTCGGTGGCACATGGGGCGTCCCCAGTCCCCCGTGGAACCCAGATTCGCACTACATGACCTCAGACCCCCCCGACAGGCCGCGGCCGGCACAGGAAACCCCGCTGTCGCCTGGCAACCGCGCTGGCTCCAGCACAAGCTCCCCCCACGTCCCGGGTAGGCCCATCTGTGGGGCCTGGCGGGAAGCCAGCTCAGGCTTCCCCCGGCCTGGGGCCCCAGCAGCGGGCAGGGAGCGAGCCCCACGCTCGGTGGAGCAACCGGGGGCCAACGCCCGGAAGTCTGGAGCGCGGGGGCGGCCGACGCCTGCTGCCCGGCCTCCGGTGGCCCCCGGCAGCTGGCACAGCCAGGCTGTCGGGACAAGGAGGGGCGGCCGGGGTGTGCCCCAGTCTTGGGTTAGCAGGCTCAGCCCCGCGGGGAGGGGAGTCCTCGCACCCCCCTCAGGCCTCAGGCAGGCCCATCTCCTGCAGCCCCCTCGCCACCGCTCAGGGCCAGTCTGGCTCAAGAGGGGCTCCGGTCCCCACAAAAGTACAGGCTCGGAGTTTCCTTATTTTTTCCTTTCACTTTTCCTAAAAAGCGAGGGCGTGTGGGCGGTTTGGAGCAGGCACCGCTGAGTCAAGGGCTTCCCCACTAGCTGGGAGGCAGTGAGGCTGGGGTGTGCGTGCGTGAGGCCCCCCAGGGCGCCCTCTGAGCCCGCCCAGGGTTCCGACAGGCTGGGCCGCGCACCAGGCGTCCAGCCCAAGGGAGTCGAGGGAGCCCGCATCACAGGGCCCGGCTGCGGCAGGGATGGGCAGGGTGGCTGAGGAAACACGGACACCGACTCTCATTATGGGGAGCGGGAAGCCCCGGCTCCTTCCGGAACCCCCCAGCAGATGGGCCTGCTGGCCTCCGAGGCCCCTCCCAGCCCTCTGGCCTGCTCCCACTGGTTGCGGTGTTTGCAGCCGGACGCTGCGGACACCTGATGGCGCCGAAGTCACTACACCCGCTAAGCCCGTCTGACCACGAGGCTGCCCACCCCACGCCGTCACTGCAGGGTGCCCGCATCACGCCTGCGGTGGGCTGGTTCCGAGCAGCCTCTCCCTGCAGGCGTGCTGCTCCTGCCGTCCTGAGGGGGCCACCGGGCCTCCCTGTGCCCACGGGGCAGCTCGGTGGGCGGCGCTGCTGGGGCATACCTTTGGCAGCCTCGCGGGCAACCAGAGAGCGCAGAGGCCCAGGACCCCTGGCAGGCGGAAGCCCTGCCACACTGGGAGAGCGGGCGCGGGCGGCAGGCCAGGCAGGAGAAGCAGGGTGCACTTACGAAGGCTCCAGTGAGCCCCTCCCTTCCCCCCCTCCCTCCCCCCCTCCTGGAGAGGACAGAGGCAGGAAGAAGAGTCCGCCCCTCCCCCAGAGGCTGGTGGCCCAGCTGTCCCCACTGGTGGCAGCTCCCCAAAGCCCGGCCAGCACCCTGGGACATCTGGACCCTTCTCCCCTCCCGCCCCCCAGGGCTCCTCTGGGGAAGCCAGGCGGAAGGCACCCCTGGCCGCCAGCACCCCGCCAGAGGCACTCGGGTTTCTTAGAGAGCAGGCTCCCTCCTCTGACCCAGACCATCGATCTGGGGGCTGGACCAGGCCCGGAGAGCCCGGCTCCTAGTGCAGCTCAGGTGACCGTGTGCGCAACGTGGGGCAGAGGGGAGCTGCCGGCCACGGGCAGGCGCCTGACCCTCCCCGCACCGACTACCACACCTGACTCGGGAATCCTGTCCACGCGCAGGTCACCGCTGTCCTGCGAAAGTTATGCAAGGGCGCGGTCAACAGCCAGATGGAGGGAACACAGAGCCAGCTCCCCAAAGGGGCTCTGAGACCCTGGAGTGGGGCCTGCAGGAGGGCCGGGAAACCGCCGGGCACCCCCTCAGCTGGGGATCCTCAGGGGGCCTCAGCTCTCCGTAGGGGGAGGAAATTACCCGTCTCCCCTCCCCGGAAACCCTCCCCGGAAATCCCCTGACACTCCAATCACAGGCCGGTTCCCCTGGCAACCAGGCCCCCTCAGGTGCCTCCCAAAGCCGCTGCGGAAGGGCCTGAAAGAACTGCACCCTCAGGGCAGGCGCTTCAGGAACTGAGGCCCAGCCTGGGCAGGGGGCCGGGAGCAGGCCCGGTGTATGCAGGTAGGAGAGTCTGGTCATTGGCCAGACCAAGGAGCGTCCACGGCCAAGGGCCGCTTCGCAACGATGCAAAGAGCGAGGTGGAGTGGGGGTGGGAGCAGGGCGGAGCCCGCCTGTGCGGTCACCGCAGCTCCTCAGAGCAAGGCTCCTCCCGCCAGGTCCCGAGCCAAGCGCCCGCCCCTCCGGGACCCCCGCCCCGCAGGACCACACTGCTTCTCCCTGCGCTGCCCTCTAGGGCCTGCAGGACGCTGGCCTCACGCTGCAGGAGAGCCCACCCCTCCTCGCCTCCCCCCACACACACACCCCACCCCGCGCGACTTCAGAGGGCAAAGAGGGCCATCCCTGCAGCCACCGCCCAGGGGCTCCTCCGCCAGCAGGACGGAAAGTAGCGTGATGGGGGCTGGTTGGAGCCCAGGTCAATGCAGGTCAGGTCACCCCATCCACAGACCTCCCCCTCCGTGGGGGCGGGGGTGCTGTTCCCACCAGGAAGTGTCTTGGAGATGCTAGGCGGGGTGCCCCTGTGCACATCCGGGCCTCCCCAGAGAATCCGAGGGGGTGCAGGCCTGAACCCAGTAGCCCAGCCTCTGCACCAGCTGGGCCCCAGGGGCAGGGCGGGCTGGGGCTTGCGGGCTGGGCAGCTCCCTGGGTGCTGCAGTGCAGGTCACCTACGCTGGTGAGGACCCAGCCTGCGGAGCCGCCCCCCATCCAGAGTCAGAGGCCCCAAAGGCGGGGTCCCCCGCCGCCCCAGAGCAGACCCCTCTGCACACTCGCAGCCACATTTGCCACATCCGTGGCCTTTCCCAGAAGCCGCAGACACTCGGTGTCCAGGCAGCCAGCGCCTTGGGGCCGCGAAGGCCGAGGGGGACGGTGAGTGGCGGCCACAGCTGCAGGCGGGATGGAGGCCTCTGCCCCCCCACCCGGGCCCCACCCAACTCCCAGAAGCTGAACCCTTGAGCAGGATCCCAGCAGCTCGGCAGCCCTCGCTGTGGACAAGCCCAGGGAGGAAAGGGGCTTGCCCCCTCCAGCCCCCAGAAATATGCCCGGCTGCGTCCTTGAAGCTGAGGCTGAGTGGCCACTGACCTCCAGGCCCAGCAGGTCAGGATGCCCCGCAGGGGTGGGGGACCACAGCCCCCCCACGACCCCTGGGAGACTTGAGCCCAAATTTGGAGCGGAAGCGGGGCTGGGCCTGGGGAGCGGCAGCCCCGGAGCTGTGACCCAGACCCCCGGCCTCCAGGCATTCCCGGCCTCCAGGTCCTCTGAGGTGGGGTCGGCCCTGGAGGAAGGCTGCTAATCCCGGGGTGAGGGGCCCCACCGCCGGCCTAGCCCCCCAGGGGTGCTGTGGGATTCCTGTGACGCCCCTGAGCTTGGGGAAACCCAAACTGGGCCTGGGGGTGCAGCGAGGCGGGTGAGGCCCTTCGAGCCCAGGGGAGTCTCCTCCAGGAGCCTGCGGGGAGAGGCGCGCGCTGCGCCGGCCGGGTCTTCCTCCGTGGGCGGCGCCCCTCCCCCAGGCCCGCACCCCGAAGCCCCCCCCCCCCCGGTCTGCCTCCCCGGCCTCGGACACACCCTCCCCTGCGGGTCCCCAGCGCGTCCTGCCGCCCCCACCGGCCCCGCCGGTCCGGGCCCCGCGCCCTCCGCAGAGTCAGCCCCGCCAAGCGCCCCGGGGACCACCCGACCTGCGCCCCGGCCCCGCATCCCGCCCCGCCTGCGCCCCCGCGCGCCCCCATGCCCCCCCCCGGGGCCAGCGCGAGGCCGGGTCGCGGCGGGGACTCACCCGGCCCTGCAGACCCGCGCGTCCCGGCCCGTTACCGGCGGCCGTGGGGGCAGGGAAGGGGCCGGGCCTCGGCCGCGCGGACACGTGGCGCTCGGGGGCCAATGGGCGCCGCCCCCGCGCCCCGCCCGCGCCCCCGCCGGAATCCCCCAAAGTCACCGCTCCCGCCCGCCGAGAGGGGGGCGCGCCCCAGCTCAGTCTCCCCAAGTCCCTCCACTGGCCAGAGATCGGCCGGGAGAGCCCGAGAGGCCGCGCCCCGCGCCCGCGCCCCTGACCCCCTCCCGGCCGTGCTGGCCAGAGGTCGCCGCCCCAGGCCGGCGGGACGCGGGACTCCCTGAGGGCTCGCCCGGGCTCTGGGGAGCGGCCCTTAATGATGGCGCCTGTGCAGCCCGGGACGTGAGAACGAGGTCCCCCCAGGGCTGCAGGGCCCCCCAGAGACCCGCAGTGATGGTCGTGCCCCCACCCCGGCCAAAGTCCCGCGGGGGGTGAGGGCCAGGGGAGGCGCCGACGCCTGAGGGAAGGACGCAGGCCCTGAGCTGGGGAGCGGTGGGCGGCCCTCCTGGACCCAGCCCCGGCTCACTGCGGCAGAGCCTGTCCTCGGGGGCTGAGGTGGCCCCGGCGCCGAGGCATGGGGTCCAGGCCAGAAGGGGAGTGGCGTCCAGTCGGGCCTGAGGACTTAGAATGAGGCCTGCAGAGGAGCTGTGCGGCCCCTGGCCAGTCCCTGCCGGGGATACCAGCCCATCGGGGGCAGTGGGCGCTCCTGGGCCCCGACAGCCCTTCCACCCCCACCCGGCGAGCTGGTCTGCTGGCACCTGTTCCGCACCAGCCAGCGTTTCAGAGTTTTATCAGCAAACAAGTGAAGTCCGTCCCTCCGCGTCTGCCTCTAAGGGAAGATGGACACTGGGTGAGTGGGCAGCGGTGGCTCAGCAGGCGGCAGTGGACAAGAGAAGGGGCGCAGGGCCTGGCAACGGGGCGCCCGCCAGCACCACCAGGGACCACAGGGAGGGCAGCGAGGAAGTGGAGCCGGTGGGGGTCTGGTCGCTCCAGCAGCGGGGGGCAGGGGGCCAGCGCAGAGGGGGACGAGCTTCAGGGAGCAGAGACAGGACCCGTGGCCCCGCGAGGGTGCGGCCTGCCATCTGGGCCTGCAGGGAGTAGGCGCAGGGCTGGGGCCCGTTGGTTTCTCCTGGATGCCCAAGACACACGCAGATCTTGCCTCCCCGGCCAGCGACGGCAACACATCTTGTGGACCCCGGGGGGCACACACCTCCTGGAGCCCACCACGTGGTGGGTGCAGGGCCTGCCGCTGTGAGCGGCTGGGCGCGAGGCCGGGTGTGAACAGAGCCCATGCCTGGCCGTTCAGGAGGGACCCTCAGGGCAGGGCTCTGAGGGCACGATGGACACTCGGGCACGAAGGCCTGAGCCGGGTCAGCGCTGCGTGTAGACGCGGGCCAGACCCTTGCCAGGGCCGCTGCCTGGTCCGTGTGCCCAGCGCCCCTCCTCCTGGCCAGCACTGGCGGTTCCGCTTCTTGGTTTTGGTCCCCTCCTGGTGGGGGGCTGGGGGGGTGGTTTCTCTAAAGACACTTAGCGTCGGCCTCTGCAGGGCCTGAGGGCCACATCCCCCCTGAAGCGCAGGGCACAGGCCGGGCGCAGGTGTGGGCCTGCTGGCAGGAACAAAGCCTGGAAGGAAGCAGAGCCTGGGGGGGAGCAGAGGGTGAGTTCAGCTTCCGGTGCTTCTCAGGCCCTCTCCGCGGATCGGCTTCGGTGGGGTGGGTGGGGTGTGTGGGGTGTGGGCCAGGCAGGGCAGTGCGTGGGGTCACAAGCTCTTTCTGGGGCTGTGGGTTCTCTGCGTAAGAGGACCTGGCAGGTGCAGCCCAGCCTCTGGGCAGCGCTGGCTGGAGGCGGCTGCCTGCCAGCTGCTGCCACTTCTGCGGCCCTGTGGGATGGGACTCGGGGGGCCTTTCAAGGGGATACCCAGATCCCATATCTACAAGCCCCCCGGAAGCCCTCTCCTGCACACAGCTCCCCCAGCCTCTGGCCTGCATTCCTGCCCAGGCCTGGGGCTGCAGCCCTCTCGGGAAGGGCAGCGGGTGCCCAGCCCTGTGGCCAGTCCTTCCTCCCCTGCCAGGCAGGGACCCGCACAGGGGCCAGAGCTGCACACTGGCCCCTCAGAGGGTGGCAGAGGACTCCCTCCCAGCCAGCCAAGGCCACAGCAAGCTGACCCCTAGAGGGTAGCCAGGGGAGGCCTCACAGCCCCTGTGGTCAGCCCCTGTGTGTGCTGGCTGCGAGCAGGGTCTGCACAGTAGAGACCCAAGTTAGCAAAGTGCCCGGGGCCGTGCCCAGCCCGGTCTGCTTGGTGCCCCCCAGCATTCCGACTCTTCTCTCTGAGCCTCTCAGCTCTGCACAGGCCCAAGGCAGGAGTTTGCCCCCATTCAGGGGCCAGAGCCCTTGGATATAATCACGGTCAGTGGCGGCAGCGAGTCATGGTCTGTTTACCATGGACGGCGGGTCCTGGGCTGTGCTGGCGCCCAGAGGCCCTGCTCCGTGTCCCGGCCTGCCTTCCACAGCAGAGGGGGGCAGGGGAGAGGCTGCTGAAGATGCCCCGTGTCCTGGTGTTGGGATAGCCGCCCCTCCTGCATCTGCCCATGTGCCAGTCTCCAAGATTCTGAGGCTAGGACCCTCTGAGCCCCTCTCTCTGGGGTTCCGGGGCCCCGGGACTTGTTCTCCTGGCGGGAGGCCTGCTGCCCAACCCCTGCAGGCTGAGGCTCCTCAGCTAGCTCACCCCTGCCCTTCGCACCCCCTCCTGAGCCCCAGCCCCCGCTTTCCCATCACAGTGAAGCCGGGTGGGTAGAGGCTTGTATTTGTGCCCTTGGGTTGGTGTCTGTCTCCATCATCCGGATGCCGGCGGGTGCTTCCATGCTGGGGCCATGCAAAGAGCCCCGAGCAATGCCCCCCCAGGCCAGACCCCAGGAGTGCTCACTGCCAGGGGCCAGCTCCGCAGGCAGGGGGCGTGACCAGTGGCCCCAGTTCCTGAGTGTTTGCACTCCCTTTGCTCCCCACCCTGTTACCAGTGCTTTGGGGGACCACAGGCCGCAGAGAAGGCCTAGTCTCACTCTGGAGCTGCCATTTGAGGCCACGCCACACGCCAGGCCGGCGCAGAGCACGGGACAGAGGCCAGCCCCGCAGCTGGGCCGGCCCCCACAGAGCTGGCGGGCAGGGGGCGGGCGTGGGGGGCACGCCCTGGGAGCGGGCAGGCCGCCAGCCCGGCCAGGTGCAGGGTGCCCCCAGAGGTCAGCTGGAGGCCTCTCCTCGGGAACCCTGATAGGAGGGCTGGCCCCCAGGTCCCGCCCCTCCCTTGGAGCCATCAGCTTGGGGGGACCCAGCTCGGACCCTCAGGCGACCCTCAGGCTTCCGTGGGGCTCACACTGAAGAGAGGCGGCGACGACGCAGGAGGCCAGAGCCCGGAGTCCACCCCGGGGCAGATGGGGAGGCGGGCGGGCCGGCGCCTCGGGGCGCTCCTGGGCCAGCGCTCGAGACCGGCTCCAGGGCGGGGGCGGGGGGGGGGGCGGGGTCCCGCCCCTCCTCCCTGGCCTGGCCCCAGCCCCGCCCGCCCCCACGGCGCCCTCCCCGAGCGCCCGCAGCTGGCGCGAGCCCGGCGGGTGGACGGCGGGGTGGGGGGCCGGGGGGGGGGGCGCTCGGGCCGAGCTGCGCACGCCCCGGCGCCTGGACAGGCCGCCCCCCCGCGCAGGCGAGTTCCAGGGCCGCGCGGGCGCCCCGGCCGAGCCGCTGGACCCGATGCCCAGGCCCGCGCCGGCCGCCAGGAGCCGGGGCTGCGGGGCCGCGACGCCCGCCAGGGCCCGGCCGGGAGCCGCCCGAGGCCGCGCGAGACGCTGCGGGACGCCACGGCGGCCGGCAGGTGAGCGCGCAGGAGGGGGGGGGCGGCAGGTGAGCGCGCAGGAGGGGGGGGCGGCAGGTGAGCGCGCAGGAGGGGGGGGCGGCAGGTGAGCGTGCTGGGGGGTGCGGCCGGCAGGTGAGCGCGCGGGGTGGGGGGGGCGGCCGGCAGGTGAGCGCGCGGGGTGGGGGAGAGGGACGGCAGGTGAGCAAGCGGGGCGGGGCGGGGCCGGCAGGTGGGCGGGGGGGGGGGGGGGCGGCGCGGAGGCCCGCTGCGCCCCGCTCGTGTCTTCTGTCAACCTAAAGGAGGCTCCAGAAATGGGGACAAGACGCCTGCCCAAGCCGTGGGCGCAGCCGCGGGCGGGAGGGGTCCCCGCGAGCTTCCCCTTCTTGCTCGGGGGGTGAATGTGCGCCGCTCGGGGAAGTGCGACCCGACCCGCCTCTGAGAAAGACCGTCCTTTGGGGCAGGGCAGGCGCCGCCTGCGAGGGGCCGGGAGGGGCCGAGGGGCCGGCCTGGCTCTGCGGCCACCACCGGCCGCAGGTTCCTTCTTCCTGGCCCGGGGTCAGCCCGCGGCTGGCGCGCACCGAGAAGCCACCCCCCTGCCGGAGGCCACTGCAGTTCTGATTTCGTGTCATTTTCGAGCGTTACCAAATAATTTTTTCCAAGCACTTAAAAATGTTAGAAGGTCTCAGCTCCGGGGCTGGCGCAGCTCTGGCACCTGAGCCTCCCGCCCCAGCCCCGCACCTGCTGTCACCAGGTCCCCAAGGCTGCCGGATCCCTGGCCACCACTGGCTTCTCCTGGTGGCTCTGACTGACTCTGTTCACCTTGGCAGGCGGACCCAGAGGAAGGAGTTTGTCTGGGCCCCAGAGCAGCCAGGACGCAGCTGTGAGATCTGGCCCCTCCCGCCCGTGCCCAGGTTACTCCCACCCAGCTCTTCCCCTTCAGGCCAGCGCCTCGCCCCCGAGCCCCCATGGCGAGTCCCACGGCCTGGCCTGGGCCCTGCCCCTCTGCTTCCATCTCCAAGGCTCTGTGCTCCCCCCGACACCCCCAGGCCCAGCCTCTGCACTCTCCCAGTGCCTGACTGATAGCCCTGTCCAGGGGGAGGGGTGAACCCCAGAACCCACTAGGGTGATAGAGGCCTGCCCGCCCCACACCCCCTCCACACCAAAGGGGTCCCCACTCCGCTGTCATTTAAGTTCAGCAATCCGGAATTCAGTGGTGGCCCAGAGGGGAGAGGGCTGGAGATGATGGCTGAGCTCTCTCTGGGGGGCCCAGGGGAGAGGAGGGGTGTCTGCACCCCTGCCCAGATCTTGCCCTGTGCGTGGCTGGCCCCAGCTGTTCACCTCTGCCCCCCGTAACAGTAAAGCGGGCAGTTCCCTGGCCTGCAGACCCTCCTAGCAAGTCGCAGAACACACAGGCACCAGGCTGGGCCTCCCAGGGGGGTCAGAAATGGGGTGGTGCTGTGGGGTCGACTGCACCCCCCACCCGAGTGGCTCCTTGGTGAGCGGAGACGGGCAGACACGGGGGGCCAGCACAGAGGGGACGCCGTCGAGGAGCCGGTCCCGGCCACATGCGGACCACGAGCGCCTCTGCAAGGGCTTCCCTGGCCGCAGGGAGGAGGCCGGTCCAGCCTTCTTGGCCAGTGCCTGGGACGCTGCCGTTCCCCTGGGGCCGGAGACCCCTGACCTGTCCCAGAAAGTGGCCGGCCCACGACAGCCTGAGCTGGGGCAGGGGGGTCCTCCCTCCTCTCCTCCTCCCTCCCTCCCACCCAGGTGTGCACCCCAGGTGTGCGCCCTGCGCGCCAGGTGGGCTTCCTCCCTGCTGCAGTTGTGGGTGCCTGTGGCCTGTCCTGTGCTCCCAGGCGCTTTCTGCAGTAACGTGTCATCACATGTGGGTCCAAAGCCTGGGAGGACAGGTGGCCGGAGAGGCTGGCGGAGGCGGGAAAGCACCTGTGAACCCCATGATCCTCGCGCGTGCGCACTCCGTGCCGGCTCTCCAGAGAGCCACGAGTCCGGGCCCAGCTCTGCTGGCGCAGGAGACAGGTGACTCCCCCAGACTCAGTGGCCTCTTCCCCACTCACATCACCCCCTTGTGGTCACCTGGAGGTGCTGACCCCACACCTAGGCATCCATTCAGAGGTGTGACCCCCTGGGCAGTGTTGCTGGCAGCTGTTAAAACAGATTTCAGGGCAGTGTCCTGGTGTGGATGGAGCGTGGACCCCGGGGCTCCAGACCTGCAGGCAGTGCCCACTTTCAGGGAGGTTTGGGGGCCCGGAGGCACCATAAACCCCCGTTCCAGCAGGGTTCCGTTCTCAGCAGGGAGGGGCAGGCTGGGGCCGGAACGGTGGGGGTGCCGGGAAAGGGTTGTTTTTGAAGCCCCTCGGGCAGCTGCTTCAGACCAGGGCTTGATGAATTCTAAAGCTGTTCCACCTGCGGTGGAAGCCACCGAACAGGGGGGATCGAGTTTAGATGGAGAAGCAGGTGCGTCTGACAGCCCCGGCAGCAGCCTCGGGGGCACCGCCAGGGCCCCACAGCTGCGGGGCGAGGTGCTCCCCAAGAAAGTAGATCCCCAGGAGGTCCCAGACCCAGGAGCCTGGCCTCAGACGCGCTGCTGAGGGCCACAGGGCCTGTGGGTGCCCCCCAGCTGGTCTCCTTTGCCATTGTCAGTACTATGGAGCCAGGTGGGGATCCCCTAAAGGGCCAGGATGCAGGAGGAAGACCTACAGCTGGTGGGCGGGCAGGGAATCCGAGCAGACACTCTGCCTCGGGGTCAGAACGGCCACACACATGGCCTAGAGACCACGCACCCGGACCCCTTGTTTCTCCCCCCACCCCCCCGCAGGCCCACCCTCCTCCCAGCCCACCCTACGAGCTGCATCCTGAGCACAGCTGGGAGCACGCCCGTGTCAGCCCAGAGACCGCCTGGGCTTTAGTGGGGAGCACCCAGGGCAGAAGGTGGCAGGGTCAGAGGGGGTGGCTGTGTGGGTGCGGGTGTGACTGACAGGCAGGGCACCTAGGACGCCCTGAGGGCCAGAGCGGAACCACGGCCTAGCGGTGAATCTGAGGCTTGCTGACCATCCCGGAGCTGACCATTTTCCCCACCACCTGGGCAGGCGGCCCCACCCAGGCCTCAGTCTCCTCCTTGGTCAGCCCAAGTGCATCCCGGGTGGCTCGTGATTAGCTACGATTTGTCCTTTGTTAGTTTGTCCAGTAAAGAGGGGCTGGAAGGGGCCTTTGTGCAGTGACTGAACACTGTCTGCTGAGACCCTGGGGCCAGCTGAGGTGGGATCTGCCTCCTGGGCTTACCCAGGAGCTGCTGGGCGCTCAGGCATGATCCCGCCCTCCCCTGGGGCCCTGAGTGCTCCCGCCCGAGGCCAGGGCCGGAAGCTGAGCGGACACCAAGCCCCACAGCCTGAGCTGGAGTCTGAGCCGAGGCCAGGCCGCCCTTCCAGGGCTGCGGGGAGGTGGTGCTGGTCAGGAGCCCCACATCTGGTGAGCAGCTGGGCCAGCAGGCACGGGCCCTTGGGCTTAGGAGTTCCCAGAGGAGCTTCCCAGAAGAGCTGATTTGGCACAAGGGTTGAGGGGGGAGGGCTCCCGAGACGGGTGAAGCCCAGCCCCGAAGGCCTTTGGAGGTGAAGGGTGAAGGCTCATCCCACCGTCCAGAGGGAAGCTGAGGCTTAGCGGGGGTGGGAATGGCCAGCAGGAGGCTGGGACTCCCGCTGGCTGTGCTGGCCAGCATTGCCCAAGCTTGCTCCTTGGGAGGCAGCCCCCCACCCCGCCCCCGCAGCGTGCTTAGGAAAACACCACCCCCGTGGTGTCAGCCACCGGGAGGGTCCAGGCGCCAGCAGCGGAGCCCCAGTTTCCCGGCTGCCCAGCCAGACTCGGCTTGTCTCCAGCTTCCGCAACAGTGTTAGCTGTGGGGCCCCAGCTCTCCCTCCGGGGGGCAGGGGGTGGCAGCCATCTGCATCCCCACACACCCTGAGTCTCCCCAAGCCGTCTGGGCAGAGGCCCTGGCTTTCCCCAGAGACGTGCAAAGCTTCATTTCTTCCCCGACACAGGCGTGGCCTTGGGCAGGTGTCCCTCCCGGGAAGGGACCGTGGTGCCAGCGGATGGACCCTGCCCTGTCCCTGCAGCTGGGTGGCCCCCACAGCAGCGGGTGGACTCGGGGCGGTGCAGGGAGGGCTGAGGGCAGCAGGAGGCGGGCAGCGCATGGGGCGGCCGGGGCAGGAGGTGGGCATCCACACCTGCCAGGCCGCCAACTACAGGGCAGGTGCCGTGCACCCCCCCACCTGCAACCCCAAGTCTCCCCTGCCCACCCTGGCTCCTCAACTGAGACACGGTGGGGAGTGGGCTGGAGCGGCAGGGAACATGTGGGCCTGAGTTCCCGGGGCCAGGAAGACTCACACCCCGCCCGGCGCTGCCCGGCCCCTTGCTTCAGCCCCTGGGCCCTACTCCCAGCCCTGCCCTGCCCCGCCCCACCCGCTGCCCAGGCCCCACCAGCCAGTACCCAGGGGCCAGCGCCCAGGCCCAGACCTGTCCCCCAAGGGCACCCGAGCGCCCTGAGACAGCCGCAGCCCACCCCCAGGAACACAGAGACCAGGCCATCATGTCTGTCTTTGGTTTCGCAGCTTGTCTGCCCAGGGGCTGCAGTGTCTCCCTGAGCCCCAGGGCACAGGCGGGCCCCACCCCCGGCCCCCCAGCCCCTTGACTTCCTGCGAGGCGCAGCCGCCACGGCCACAAGCCCAGTCCAAGTCATCCAGAGGTGCTGGCTCTGCTCCTCCGCGGGCTGCGGACACCAGGCGGAAGCTTCCAGAAGCCACAGGGGGCAGCTCTGTTCCACTGGAGCGAGCCCAGAGTTGCTCCAATCCTTCGGGTGACCGGCTGTCCTCTGCCGGCCCGTGAGCGTGCAGGGGGCCCGGGTGCGTGTGTGGAAGATGGTGCCTTGCTGCCCGCCTGCCCGCCCGGCCTGCCGCAGCCCAGACAGTCACAGCCGGGCTTGAGGGGGGGTAGAAGGGAGGAGCAGGGGGGGAGGGCCTCCTGCGTTGGGTGGGGGGACGTTCCCCCCCCCGAGGCAGCAGCTGGCGGGGGTGCCGCCGGGCTGGATGGGGGTGCTCTGCCTCTGAGGAGGTGGGACCTGCTGGGGCCTCCTGCGGGTGGGCACAGAAGCCTTGACTAAATGCCCCCTTTGGGGCTGGCTCTGGTTCCGTGATGGACAGTCCAGGACACAGGGGAGGGGGACACAGGAGGGCGCGCCCAGGGCGGCAGGGGGGCGCGGGTGAGGGCTGGGCGGCGGGCAGGCAGGCGGCAGGGCCGTCCCCACCAGCAGGACAGCTGTCTCCTCTTCGTCAGAGCCCAAGGCCACCTGGGGTGCCCTAGGAGCCCCGCTCTGGACAGAGCGCCAGGGCGGTCAGCACCCAGGCTTCCTGGACCGGCCGAAGGCACTTCCAGCCGCGGGCGGTCGGCGGGCAGAGGCTCCTGCTGTGTCCCCACAGGCCTGGAGGGGGCGCCCAGGCCACGAGCCGCCGCCTACGTGGCCAGGGAGACCTCGGTGGGGGTGACGGGGGCCAGGGGGAAGGCGGGCGAGGCCTGGGCGCCCAGCACCTGGAACAACAGCTCGTCCTTCTCCTGCTGCAGCTGCTGCCGGAGCCGGCACTCCTTCTCCAGGGCCTCGCGCGCACCCAGCAGGTCCTCGGAGAGCTGCCTGAGGGACAGACGGGCCAGGCCTGTGGGGACAGCCCTGCGCTCCCGGGGACTGCTCGGGCCTCCGGGCGCACCCAGGGCGGCTCCCTCTGGACCGAGGAGCCCAAGAGTCCCCCGGCCGGTGAGCGCCAGCGTCGGCTACGGTGCCCGTCCCGGTCACTGGGGGGACACTGCGTCCAGCCGGTGACGCCCACTGCCCTCCCCAGCACTTGGAACAGCCTCACTCCTTCGTCCGCTCCAGTGCCCCTCCCCACTGGGCTTTCCTGGGGGCCCCTGCGCCCCGCCGGCGTCGGGGTTGGGGTGGGGCTGAGCCTAGGCCTGCTGACTCCCAGAACAGCCTGGGCGCCGGACCCTCCACCCGGCCCCAGGGCCCCGTCCCGAAGGTCTCAGCGGGCGGGAGGGCAGTTGGGCCCGCGGGACGCTGGCGGTCGGGGCAGGGCGGGGCCTTACCGCGCGGAGGCGGCCTGGCTGAGGCTGCGCGCCCGCAGGACCTCGTTCTCCTGCTGCAGGGCTGTGACCTTCTCCTCCAGCATCAGGTTCTTCTCTTTCTGGAACAAACCGGCGCACTGGACAGTCACACTTGCCCCGGCTGCGCCCTCGTCCAGGGCCGGCCTCTTCCCCAGGCAGGAGGGCCCTGAGAGGACGAGGCGCAGGCGCTGTGCCCTCCGCGTGTGTCGAGGAGACCCCCCAGCCCCCAGGGGAGAGGAGCGTCCAGGCGGGAGGCCGGGTCTCCAGGAGCCCGCTGGGGCTCTGGGACTTAGTCGCCCCGGGGGGCAGGCTTCGGGGGACTTTGGTGCCACCGGATAGAAATAGACTTGACAGGGCCAGAGATGGGCGTGGGGCTTCTCCAGGGCACCCGGGTCCCTGGGGACTCCGCCCCGGCCCACCTCAGTCAAATACCCCTCCCCCGGCCGGCCTGTGCTGGAGGCGGGGAACAGGTGGACAGGGGGCGGCCAGCACGCACCACGGTCTCCATGAGGGCCAGCCGCCGGTCTAGCTCATGCATGCGCTGGCTCCGCATCTCGATGACGAAGTGCAGGCTCTCCAGCTCCTGCTCCCAGAACGGGCTGAGGCTGCCGTGGTCCTGTGGGTGGAGACAGGTGAGTGCTGGGCCCTCTGGCCGCCACCCCCGGCCTGCTGGGCCTCCTGCGGGCCAGGCCCTGAGCCTGCCCTGAGGCTCCCCGGCAGCTGTCAGGGTCCCGGGGCCCAGCACCCAAAAGCACCTCTGTTCCGGGAGGAGGGCTCAGGGCTCAGGCGGGCAGGCCCCGGAGGGAGAGGTCGCCTCGCACCCCGTCCTCTCTGACCCAGGCCCCGGGCGCTGCCGCCCCAGCTGCCCCTCCCCGACTGCCTCCTCCCAGGTCCTTGTGCCGTGCCCCTGACCTCCCAGGGGCCTCCCAGGAAGGCCCCACCTGGCAGTGCTTCTTGTAGTCTCGGCTCCGAATGGACTCCTCCACCCTCTTGGCCTTGGCCTGGAAGGCCTCCAGCTGGGAGGTCAGCCCAGCGATGGTGTCCTGGCAAGGGGCAGGGATGGACGGCTCAGGGGGACTGCAGGGCCAGGGGCCGTGGTGGGCGCGTCTGTGGCCCCACCCTCCCAAGGATGTGGGCGCATGGACTGTACGTCGGGGCAGGGCACCCCCCCCCCCCCGATGCGTAAACTGTAATAGAGTCCAGTGTCCGGCCTCCAGGCCAGGTCGGCAGGGCACCCAGAGCACGTCCACCAAGGCCCAATGTCCTTCCTCTAGGACACATCACAGCCCCAGCAGGGCCCCCCGCCCACCTCCCCCACAAGCCTCGTCCTCGCCCTGCCCGGGCCACGGCTGCTCCGGCCTCCTGAGCCTCCCGGAGACCCCACCTGCTCACCTGCAGGGCCGTCTCAGCCTCCTGGAAGGAGCGTGTGAGCGCTGCTGTCTCCTGCGTGTGGGAGGCCTGCAGGGCTGTGGAGAAGGAGCTGCGTGAGCCCGACTGTGCCCAGGGCCCTCTGGCCGCCCCTCGAGGGCCGGAGCACCTGGCACAGGGGCTCCTGGTGTCCCGCCCCCGAAGCTCCGTGCAGCCTGCCCTGCCCGTTACAGATGCTCACTGATTCCCAAAGAAACTCGGCCAGAGACATCGTTTCTGGAGACCAGCAAGGAGGAGAGAACCTGACAGAGCCAGAGCGACGGCTTGTTACTGCGGACAGTTCAGTGACAGGCGCACCCGTGAGGCCGGGCCTCAGGGAATCGGAGCATTTAAAGCCGCTGAGGAGAGGGAGGGGGGCAGTGAAGTCGAGGAGGTGTCTCAGGCCTCCCCTGGGCAGGGGCCAGGCCTGGAGGGCAGCGAGTGGGGGCTGCCCCCTGCAGTGCGCCACCCTCCGCCCTTCACACTCGGATGACGGCCCAGCGAGCCTGCCCAGCGGGCGGACACAGGGGAGGACCCACGGGGCCATGAAGCGGCGCCGTCCAGGAGGCCCAGCACAGGTGCCATGAGCACGGCCGAGACACAGCAACGGGGGACCTGGGGGTACCGGGTGTTCCACACGCCAGAGAAAGCGCAACAGGAGAACAGGGTTACAAAAAAACAGAAAACAAACCCTGAGGTGACAGCCCTGAATTCACCAGCTCAGACGGTGCCAGCCGAACGGCCTAGTCTCGCCAAGGAGCAGACTCCAGGGCGAGGTCGGGCTTCAAACACCATCTACAGCGGCTCACAGGCACCCGCGCGGCTGGGCGTCCAGAGCGAGGGTGGAGACGCAGCCAGGAGGAGCGAGGCAGCAGGTGAAGCCACGCGGAGCGAGGCCGTGCGGGTGCCGGGTCAAGGCCTCCTGTGAGAGGCGGGGGCCGTGCTCCCAGGAGACGGGTGAGGGAGCCGCGCCCTCTGGCCACGGCAGGGCCTCGACGTCGGCCGCAGAGACCCGGAAAATCCACCTGCGCCTACTGCAGGCGCTTAGGAGGAAACACCCTTCTAGACACCCACTTGGCCGAAGAGGAGGCCCGGGGGGCTTGGGGGACGCTTTCAGGACAGTGGGAGCACAGCGTCGGCGTGGGGCCGGGCGGGGCGGGAGGGTCTCGGGCCATCTCAAGGCTCAGTCTGCTTTCAGGGCAAGTAGAAGTGACGCGGGAGGAGGCCGCAGGAAGGAGAGGAACAGCAGCGGACGGTAGGAAAGCAGGGAAAAGTCAGCGGAACCAGATAGTTTCCTGAGAGGACTGACACGGTGACCGGCCAGTCCCCAGGGCCGGGGGCGGCTCCAGGGGCAGCGAGCGCGAGGCCATAGGGAGGCACAACTGTCCTGGCACAGAAACGCCGCCATTAGCCGGGACGTGCGGGTCCCCGGAAACTGCGGCCTGCCGGGACTCACCGAGGCGGCCTGTCCCGAGCAGCCCCATCACTGCTGAAGGTAACTGCCGTCTCCCTGCAGACGCCACTGAGCATCGAGAAACGTCGCCGCCCCGGTTAGACAGTCCCTTCCACCCCACGGGGTCGCGGGCCCGGCTCTAAAGCCGAGGAAGCGCAGCCCCCGGCGGGACGCCCGCGTCTGCAGGAGGACCACAAGCCGCCCGGCCGGGACCAGAGAGCGACGGCCAGCAGAGGCTGCCCTCGGGGTGGACACTGGGTCAGCGCTCTGCGGCTCAGGACGGCGCCCGGCGCCCCATTAGCAAGCTAAAGCAGAAAAACCCCGTTGGCCAGAAACCACGAGGACCTTGGCTATCTGGGGTCCAGCAGTGAGCTCCCCACCGGCAGAGTAAACTGGAATTTGTCCAAATTAAAGGCTCTGCTTTGTGGAAGGCAAAGTTTTGCTTTGTTAGGAGCAAGAAAATATACAGACTACGGGAAAAAGTTGCAAATGTAAAGGGGTCGAATTCAAAATACATAAAAATCTCTCAAAACTCGGCAGTAGGAAGAAGCTGCCGGTCAGCACTGGCCGAAGGCTGCAACAGACGTGGCCAGAGGAGGTCAGGCGGCGACGCCAAGGGGGTGGTCAGTGTGATTAGCCGCTTAGCACAAACTAACCCGCCAGCACCACCCCTGCCCCCGGGTCAGAGCTGCCCAAATAAGACACCCATGGGCACTTGTGGGCGGGATGGAGGGACCAGGCCTTGCCAACGGGGAGGGAGGCAGATGGACACTTCCCAGCTGAACCCACATCTGGTCTGGGACCAGGACCCAAGTGGACTCAGCACCTCTGGGCGCCTGCGACCCAGAGTGGGCAGGAAGGCTCTGTGGTTGCCTCTAAGGCCTTACATGGGCTAGAACCAGGCGGGGCTGGGCCCACGGATGGCATCTGCGGAGCGGCAGGGCCAGTGTGGATGGACAGCGTGGAGAAGGCAAAGGCCAGGGGCAGTGGCGGGCAGGGTAGAGGCCGCCAGATGGTGACTGCCTGAGGGATGGCTGCTGTGACAGGTTTATTCATGTTGGGTTCTGTGGAGCAGGATGGTTTTTAAAAAACCAAAGCTGGGCCTTCCTGGTGGCGCGAGGGGTTAAGACGCAACCTACGAAGCTGTCCACAGCCACTGCAGCACGGGTTCCATCCCCAGCCAGGGAGCCACCCACATGGCGCAGCAGACCCCTCCTGTCTCCCCGCTGCTCCCCTCAGCAGTGGATTTCAGTCAGTCTGCCTGTTCTGTTCCCCGCTCTGTCTCTGGGGAATCCTCTCACCCCCCCACACCTCTGGCCTGAGCGCTAGTTCTTGTATGCATAAATAAATCTTAAAAAAAAAAAAAAAACAAAACTAAGAGAAAACAAGCCCCATCAGCTGTGAAAACCACCTCCTGGTCCCCCCAACCAGCACCCCCCAACAAAGCCCACGTGTCTCCCCACGTGGGGCCTGCTCACTCTGTACACACCTGTCACATCTCCCTGAGAACCTGACCAGGGGGCTCTGACCAGGCCAGCCGTCCCCCAGGCTCCACCACAGGGAGCTTTCCTGTCGCTCCACGCACAAGACGAAAAGGGGCAAATCCATGTGGGGAAACTCAGTGTGGGGGCTGCGCCCGGGCGGGTCAAGCTGGCCCGGGTGGGTCAGGGATGTGGGTCGGCCTTCGAGGCCATTTCAAAACGGTTTGGCTAAGGTTGCAACATGTCTCAAGGATCTGAAAACGGCTCAGACCTCTGCTCTAGTTACTGCACTTCTGGGAAACCCAGTGCTGCTGCACTGGCGTCTGTCTGCAAAGGGCAATGCGGACGCTGTTGTTTAGCCGGGAGGCGGGGGTCTGTCTCCCAGGAACAGGGAAACTGGCCGTGGCGTCGCCTTTGCGAGCGTTAGCAGCTCCGCACACACAGCGCTAAATTAAAAGGACTGCCCAGCTGTATAAAGTGACCATGAAGTGTCTCTTTAAAAGATAAACAAAGCTGGTCATTCAAGGGAAAGCTGGCAGGACACTTCCAAGGTCAACCTCAAACCTCCTCCAGAGGAACAGCTTGTGCGCACCTGAGTAGGCGGCGGCTGCAGCAGAGACAGCAACTGCAGGGGACGTGGGAGCGGGGCCGGGGCTGGGGAGGTGCCGTGGGCAGCACCGGGGAACTGTCTGGCGCTTCCTCAAAAAGCAACGTGTGGAATGACCAGTGGCCCAGCCGCCCCACCCTGGGGCTTCCTCTGTGGGCTCCAAGGCAGTCGCTTCTACCTGGGGGCAGTACTCACAGCAGCCAGAGAGGGGCGCCACCCGTCCACCCACGGAGGAGCAGGCACGCGGTCAGTGTGTCCCTGCAGTGCAGGGTGGGCAGCCCACGCCAGGGCAGAGGGTGAGCTGAGGGACCCCGGGGGCGGGTGGAGCCGGTGGGGGGTCAGCTGTGGCTCGAGCTCCCCTGTGCAGGCCGGCCGGCGGAAGGCCGCAAGGCGCTGGGAGCACCCGGGGGAAGCGTGGCAGGCCGGCCCACTCCCAGGGCCGCCAGGGTTCTGGAAGTGGACGGCGTGATGGCTGCCGGCTTTGGGAACGTGGTAAATGTCATTTATGGTAAATGGCACACTGGTGCATTTTGGCAAACACACAAATACACGTCCAAGCCCGTCCTACAAGGGTCATTCCAGTGCTGATGTCCCAGGCGCAGCCCAGGCCTTGCAGACCGGCTGCTTGGACCGTGGCGAGGCCCGCAGTGGCCAACGGCCAGACCCGGGCACTCAGCTAAGCAAGTGGGGGTGCAGGGGACACGTGGCGCTCTCAGGGCCTTTGGTTCGACCCACAGGTGCTAACTTCTACGAGCCAGGCCCTGCGGACCCCTGAGGCGCGTGGCTGGGAGGGGCTGGCCCTCAGCGGTGGGGACCCTCCCCCACCCCGCTGCCCCCTGACCTTGTAGAGCCGCTTCGTGCTCGACCTCCAGGCCCCTCCGCTGCTCGTCCAGCCTCTGGCGCAGCTCCCGCTCCAGGTCCCTCTCCACCTGCTCAGGCACCAGCAAGGGGAGATCAGAAGGTCAGCCCGTCACCCCACCCAGCACCCCCCACTGACTGAGGGTGACCTGCCCGAGCGCGCGTGGACTTCCACATGGCGGAGGCAGCGGCTGCCCTTGGGGGCTGAGGAAGGGGTTCCGGCCCCCTCGGTGGGCAGTTTGACCTTCTAGCCAGATGGCCCTCAAGGTGGGGGCTGGTGGCCCCAGTGGGGGTGGAAGGGCGGGGTCCAGGGGCCGGGCCTTCTGTGGTGTGAGTGAGGCTCCTGTAGGGGAGTGCGGCAGCAGGACAGGCCCCGCTGGAACCTGAGGGGGCTGTCCCCCGGGCGCACCTGCTGCTCCCATTGCCTCTCGTCCTCTTCGCGCTGCTGGGGGGTTCTGGCGGGGTCCCGGCGCTGCCCGGCACAGGCACACGGCTGGACGGCGGGGGCTGCGAGAAGGCAGAGCCCACCAGGGCGAGGGTCAGGGCCACAGAGTGGGGTGTGGGAGGGCCCAGGCCCGGGCTCCCTGGGACGGGGCGTCCACAGCAGAACCCCGTCCCCCACACAGGCCTGGCCCTTAAAGGTGGTCTCTTTGCTCCACCCGAGAACTAAATTGTGAATTGTAAATAGCTGATGTCACTCGCGGCGCTGGGTGACTTTTACTTAGTAACGTCCATTTCCAGCCGCCCCCTGACACCCCCCACCCTGTCCTGCTGGCTCTGTCCGTCTGTCAGCTGGCCCTGTGCCCTGTGCCCGGGGAGGGCAGCGGGCAAGACCAGAGCCGGCTCCTGCACAACTTGCTCTGGACCCCACGGGGTGCCGGCCAGAGAGGCTGCCCAGAAGCCCCACCTCTGGAAGAGCTGGGGAGCCCGGCTCCCTGGGGGTCTCACTTGGTGGGCACCCCGGCCTTTGTCCCCGCTGGTCACCCCCGTGCAGAGCCTGGGCAGTCTCTGAGCCTTGGCACGGGGCTGACCCGGTACTGGACTTTGTCAGGACCAACCTTCCAGCCTCCACAGTGACCACATACCCCATGGTGAGCCCAGGCCCCAGGCAGCCCCCCAGAGGCCCTTTGGCGTGGAGCTGAATTCTGCCTGCCTCCTGGTGTCTTGAGCCCGTCCTGACTTCCGGGTCAGCCTGAACTAGGCTCATCTTCATCGGCGCGGTCGCTTCGGACACCCGGAGAGAACTGTTGTGCTTTCTCACCACACTTTTCCAGGAGGGGCACCTCTGTCCTCCCACCCACCGCTCCCCACGGCACGCCCCCCAGTTTGCTGGGCTCCTCTGAAACGCTCCTTAGAGATACACACGGCACCCAGGTGTGTGTCAACAGCCCAGAGCAGGATGCTTGGCCGGGACTGTCCCCTCCCTGGCTGCAGACACACTACGCCCATTAATGCAGCCGCCTAAGACCTCACGAGGCAATGAAGCAGCGGTCGCACCTGTGTGGATGACAAAGCAGGGAGCCTCGTGGCTGCCGGGGAGGACATTTATGGGCGACGACTCACCTGTGTCCCCACGGAGGGGACCTAGTTCCTGCGTTTCTGGTCTGGGTGGCTGATCTGGTTCTTGGCGCCTCTGAAAGAAATGTGACCGTGCGAGGAGGTGAGCTGGCACCTTTACTATGGGAGCTATTTTTAAAGTAGAAACCTCCCAAACCCAAGGAACCCTGGAATGCTCTGCACAGCCTGGGAGGGGAGAGGGGGAGGCCTGTCAAGGGGAAGCTTCTAGAGCAGGTGGCTCCTGCCCGGCAGCGGGCAGCCCAGGGTGAGCCTGAAAACCAAGTGGGGCCTCCCAGGCCCTGGACCCGAACCTGCTCTGAGCTTGGGTGCCGGTGATGGAGCCTCCACCCCTGGGCGCTGGGCCCCTTCTGGGGAGAGGGCTGCCTGGCCAGCGCCGGAGCATCAGCAAGGCAGGGAGGCTGTTCCCCCTGCCCTGGGCGGGAGGATGCGGGTCGACATGGCACTTGTCTGGGCCGCGTTTCTGTGGCTGAGAACTCTGCTTTCCAGGGTTCTGGAGAAGTCCCTCCCCCAACCCCTCCTGGGGAGACAGAGGCCAGGGGAGCCCCCCGCCCAGCTCAGACTCAGCCCCAGAGGTGGTGGCTGTGCCCCACCTCCCACCCGTCTCCTGGACGTGTGGACACTGTAAGCTGGTTAGAGAGCCACGGGCCTCTCCCGGTGGACACTCTCTGCTGGCATAAGTGCGGACCCCAGTGGGAGCATTCTGTGACACGCCCCCTCGTGCCCGGGCACGGCGCTCCTGGTGGACCCAGCCCCGCTGCTGAGGGCCTGGTGTGTTCTATTTGGAGTTCCCAAGTCCTGCTCGAGCGAGCACTGGCCACCCCCGCGTCGCCCATGTGCTCTCCGGCCCTCTCGCTGCTGGCCCACCAGGCCGTCTCCCCACAGCCGCCTACGGCAGGGCCACTTCCCAGAAATGGCGGCGAATCTGCCAGGTCCCAACCCCACCCCCTCGTGCTCCGGTCCAGGAGGCCATCCCGAGGCCAGAGACACTCTCCAGGCCTCTGCACTTGCTGCAGTTTCTGCTGCGCTGCCCTTGATCGTCTGCAGGAGACTCGGGGCTGGTGGGAGCTGGGCTGCAGGCGCAGAGCTGGGCAATGGCTGGGGCGTGCACCCCCTGGGTTCCCTGCTGCCCCCGAGGCCCGGGAGCAGGGTCCCCGGAGCGGGAGCAGCATAGCAGAGCAGGTGCTGGGCAGCTGAGGCACCCGGAGCCAACGGAACCAGGAAGGGGGTTCAAAACCCAACGACTGTTGCTGCAGCCGGCCCGGCCACCCCCTTCGGGCCTCTGCAGGACCCTCCGACGGACGCCGCCTACACCGTGTGGGCCCACAGCCTCGGGCAGGACCGGAGGGCTCAGAGTGAGACGCAGCAGCCGTGTGGGAGGAGGGCTCGGCGGCCGTGAGCCCCGTCCCTGGCGGCAGGCAAGGAGAGCAGCTTCGGTCATGGGTTGGGCTGGACTCGGAGACCGTGGACACCGCGTCTGGGATCCTGCGGCCTGCCCCGGGCTCCGCAGGCAGAGCTGTGGACGGCCTTGGGCCGGGTGGGCCTGGCAGCCGCCACGCCTCGGAGTGCAGATCTCTCGCACCACACCAAGCCTCTGGCAGCACCCTCCACCCCTCACACTGACCCTCACCTGGTGGGGGGTGCAGAGGCTACTGGGGTCCCCGAGATGCAGCCCAGGCACCTGAGGGCTCAGCCCCTGCGGACACCTCACTGTGGGGCCATGGCTCTGCCTTCCTGGGGCCTCCCGGACGGTGCTTTCTCGGGGTGGGGGGGGGTGCGCTGACTCAGCTTTGTGGGCTGGAGCTTAGTCCCGGAAGGGCCCTAAGAGCAGACCCTCCCCTGCGGCTGCGGCCTGGCCTCTCCCCGCCCCCGCGGCCCCACACCCATCCTGGCCGAGGACGGGAAGGTCCCTGAGGCCCGGAGGACCGGATAGGCAGGGCCCCGAGGGACAGCCCCTCTGGCCCAGCCCCCACCCCCTATTTCCAGATGGAGAAACTGAGGCTGGGGGAGGGGTAGGGTGGCCGCAGCTGGTCAGAGGCACAGGCCAGGGCAGGGTCGTGAGAGTCCGGATTCCCGGCCGAGCCGAGAGCCCACCACTTCCTTCCTGCAGACACAGATTGATGGGGTGGCCGGCCCTGCAGGGGAGGGGTGATGCGGGGCCCCTGGGGACAGTCACGCCCTCCGTATCTCAGCAGGCTTTCCGGTGGAGCTGCGTGGGAGGGGCCCGCACCCCTAGTTTCGGGATCTGAGCGACCGCAGGTGGAGCCCGTTGGCGGAGGGACAGGCAGGAAGGAGGTGGGGGCGGGGCGGGGGCCCCGGGAGGAACGGCCCGTGTGTCAGCCGTTGAGAAATGTGTGGGTTCACACCCCGATGACGGGGCCGGCATGGAGACACCGCGGGACGCGGCCTGGACGCCTTCAGAGGACAAGGGGCCTGTCCCGTCCCCCCGCTGGGGCGCACTCAGGCCGGCGACGCTGACGACGTAGCTCGCTCCTGCTGCGCTTGTGGGGCCCCGCGCCCCCGCCGGGCAGACCCGCCTGCCCGTCCAGGCCACTCGACACGGGCCGCGGGAGTCCCAGGGCAAGTGAGGGAGAAAGGCAGCTTCAGGGGCAGCACGCAGGGGCCGGGAGGGCTCAGGGAGGCCTCCGAGGTGAGGGCAGAGACAGTCGGGAGGCCAAGGGGGCAGTCGATTCAAGGCAGTAAATTTTCGGGCTAAAATGTGAGGCAGTGGGACAGTGAACTTTCGGAGACCTTGGCCAGGGGAGGTACAAAGAGGACTCTGAGATGAGAGCGGGGACACGGCCCGTCTGCCGGAGGACCGTGGCCCCGGGCGGAGAGCCAGTCCCGCGAGGGGGTGATGAGATTTCAGGGTAGAGGGACAAAGGGGGTTAAATGTCCCCTAGCCGGGCCCACCACGGCGCCCCTGCCCCGCCTCCGCCCGCGCTGGAGTCTTCGCTCTGGCTGTCTCGCCTCGAAAGGAACCTTTTCTTACTTTCTCGAATAAAGTCTGCTTCTCCCTGCGCACTTATCTAAGAAGTCTGTGAATTCCTTTTCTGGCTTCGTGGGACGAGAGCCCGCGGAGGGACAAGAGCCTGCGGAGGGACAAGAGCCCACGGAGGGACAAGAGCCCGCGGAGGGACAAGAGCCCACGGAGGGACAAGAGCCTGCGGAGGGACAAGAGCCTGCGGAGGGACAAGAGCCCGGGAGGGACAAGAGCCTGCGGTGGCGCGAGGCTGAATGAACAGCGCGCCGGTCAGCCTGGCCTGCCCGCTCCAGCCGACTGGGGCTCAGGAGCGCGGGCCTCTGCCAATCGCCCCGCAGATGTGGCCCACGGCAGGGACGGCCAGGCCCTCCCACTGGCCCGCGCGGGCGCCTGTCCCCCAGAGCCCGCTCCGGCCCCCACGACACTGGCGACCAGAGTCCATGCCGCATCCCCTAGGGGGCCTGGAGCAGCGCCTGAGGAGGCACGGCGGGGCGGCCACATGGAGCACAGGGGCGGCAGCCGGCGGGGCGTGGGGCTGCGCATCAGCCGGGCGGGGTCTGGGCGGGGCGGTGGGTGAGTGGGCAATGGGTGAGCTTGGCAGACACGCGGGCATCATGCCCTCCGGCGGGTGGTGCATAGGTACCCAGTGCCCAGCTTTTGGCCGCGCCGTTTTCCCATGCCTGGGCTTATGCACGCGCTGCCGCGTGACAGACAAGCACAAGCATGACCCTCATGGCCCTGGAAGCCCTGAGCCCGTGACTGGACAGTGGCCTGGGCACCAGGGGCCGCGGCCAAGGCTGCAGCCCAAAGCACCAGGCTGGCTGCTCACTGCAGGGGGTCTTTCTGGGTCCCAGAGGTCAGACATCGGCAGGGACTCCCCGAAGACCCAGGGGCCTGTTCCATCATCTGTCCAGCTGCCTGCGACCCGCTGCAGATGCCCGCCCCCCCCCTCCCTGGCATCCTCTTCTTACAGAGACACCGGCCACCCCAGGCTCTCGGGAACGAGAAGGCCGGCCTCGGCCAGCATCCTGCTCGGGCAGGGCCTGGCTCGCAGGCTCAGCAGCCTGGGCTCTGAGGACACGCTTCCATTAGGGTCACGACGCCGGTTCCTGAGGGTGAGGGCTGCGGGCAGAGGGCGCCGAGGCCGTTGTGCACGCAGGGGCCATGCCCCGCGGGCGGGTCAGGGTGCACAGCCCCTGTCACGAGTGGATGGGACAGGGTGAGCTCTGTGTGTTGTGAAGCCAGTGGCCTAAATTCTGGAAGGTTTGGAAATGAAGTCACAAGATAAATGATTTGGGTGATTAAAATCGAGCTGTTGGCAGAAGCAGGAAGACTCGGGGCTCCCGCTGAGCGGGGTACAGTCGCAGAACAGGCGGCGGCCCCAGGGACCATCCTCCCCCGGCCCGCAAAGGGGACATGCCCCAGCAGAGGGCTCCTGCCCCAAGCCCCAGCAACTGCGGCCACGCCTCGCGGGAGCCCCCGGGGACCAGCGCCCAGGCCCCTGTTCCTGACACTTTCCCGAATTTGAAAGCTTTTGCAACATTGCCCCGCCTTGGGTCCCAGCCAGAGTAATTCACCTTCCCGAGCGGAGCCCTGAGCGTGCGCAGCCCGAGGCTTCCCTCCCCTTGAACACCCGGGCCCAGGCCCGCTGACCTCCCCTGAAGCCGCTGGGGCTCTCGCCCCTCCGCCTCGTCTCCCCGCAGTCCCCTCGCTGCCTGGGGCCGGCTGGAGGGAGGACGGCTGCCCCTGCCCAGGCGCGGGCGCCAGGCTCGGCTGCCCCCACCCTGCAGGCCTCCAGGGCCGCCCCACGCCCTGCTCGCTCCGCTGGGTGTGGCCCACGCAGTGCCCTTAGAAGCACAACCCACGGGGGCCCCATGCCGCCAGGACAGCAAGGACCCTGCAAGGATGGGGCAGGCCTGGCCCAGAGCCCCCCGAGCCCCGTCACCCCGGCATGGCCTGGAGGGCAGCGGTCCCCCGGGTGCAGGCTTGTCTCACTGACCGCCGCCCTGGCCGGGCTCCCCCGCCCCTCGCTCTGCCCTGCCCGGCCAGACGCGCCTGGCGTCCACACCTGCTGGGGCCCAGCAGGGGCCTCCCTCCCCCCGGCCTCCCCGCAAGTCCTCCTGGGACCCCTGCCATCCCGGTGCCGGCGGGGCACACGGGGACCCCGGCTCACCCCCACTCAGACACCACGGCACCGGCGGGCGCCCCGGGAGGGTGGAGGCGGCTCTGACCGGACACGCAGGCCTGCCCGTGCCCCTCCGCCCGTGCTGGGCTCCGAGGGACTGACGGCCCCGAGCTGGCCGTGACCTCCCTCCGCACAAGAATCGCGCGTCTCATCTCCAGAACCGTCTCGGGGGCGGGGGCCCGGGGCCCAGGGCTGCTCCGTGTGGGGCCGGCCCGGAGGCCGCACACCAGCGGGAGCGGGAAACACCACCGGCCTGGAACCCGGCACGTGGCGCAGGGCCCGAGGGCAGTGCCAGGGCGACGTGCCAGGCCCTGCCGAGGCCGCGGGTCCAGACTTTTATGCCAAAGGGCTTCAGAGTTGTCCAGAAGCCCCGGAAGCAGAGTGGGGATGGAGGCAAGAAGACGGCTGGGGCTGCCCGGGACCTCCACGGCCACCCTCCCGGCCTGACCCTGGCCTGGCCCGGCCCGACGCTGGCCCCCCGGGGGCATCAGGCCCCTTCCCTGCCAGACGGCTTGGGCCAGAGGTCCATTCAGGCGGTGCCAGGGACAGACAGGGACAGCTGTGCTCAGCGGGCAGGAGCCGGAGCCGGAGCCCAGGGGCCCCTGCTCGGGCGGGGGAGGGCCATGTCTGGGCAGGGCCCTCGTCCAGCGCTGCCCGCTGCCGGGGTGGGTGGAGTTCACCTTGGCCCACTTTGCAGTCTGAGCTGTTGGCACAAGTGCAGAGAACAAGGGCTCCCAGGCCCTCGGGGAGAGGCCTGCCCTCCGCACAGGGAGGGAAACTGAGGCCCAGCAGGCAGCGAGGGCTGCAGGCTCAGGCCCTGCAGTGCCTGTGACAGCCACAGTGCAGCCCCTACTCGGCAGCCAGCCGCCCTGTGGGAGGAGGGGCCGGGCGGGCCTCAGTTTCCCCCTTGGAGGGTGGCTCTGGGCTGTGGAGAGGCAGGTGGGGGCGCTATGCCAGGCAGAGGGAGGGCCAGTCACCACCGATCACCAAAGACTCCGCCAGCCTGGGGGCCCAGGCTGATCACCAGGGTTCTGGGGTCAGCTACTCCCTCCTGCCTGGGGGGCAGCACAGGACTCACCCCCCTGGGCCCCCAGGTCCCAGGGGAGGCTGGCCTGGGAGACCCCAGCTGGCCCCACTGCAGTGCGTCTCCCAGGCGCTCAGGGGCCCTGGGGAGGGGCAGGGAGGGAGCCCCTGGGGATAGACCCCTCCCGCCCCTCCCAGCTGCCCCCAGAACAGCGGCTCCCACCGCTGCCTAGACCTCAGCGTTGCCCCCGCCGAGATGTCTGAGCTAGCGGTGGGCGGCGGCGGGGCTGTGTGTCCAGTGGCAAGTGTGGCCGACCCGCCAGGGGGCCCTGAGCGTGGTGTGGGGAACCCCGGCCGGCCGGAGCCCCCAGCGGCCCAGAGAGGTGGAGCGGCTGGTCCCGGCACCCAGCGCGCAGGCCCAGAGCGGCCGGAGCAAGGGCACCTGCCAGAGCCCAAGCCCCACGCGGGCCAGGGAGGACCCAAGCCCCTCAGCCAGCCGGGTCGGAGGTCGAAAGTTGGAGGTCGGCCGGCCGCAGGCAGGAGTCCCACCAGGGTCAGGGGCTGGGGAGCTGGGGCCGCGGATCCCGCGCCCGCCCGGTGCGCTGCACCCTCCTTCCCCCAAAGCAAACTTCCCCGTTGGCGCCCCTACCTTTTTGGGGGGTTTGCAGCAGCTCGGCCGGCTGCGCCCACAGCCCATCCTCCCGCGCGGGACCTGCCCCTGTGCTGGGCTCGGCCGCTGGCCGGCCGGGGCACCCGGCGAGACCCCGAAACTGAACCTGGAAGCGCGGACTTGAGCGGAGCGGCGGCTGCACCGTAATTACCCGAAGAGCAGGGCCCAGCCTGCGGCGGTGCCCCCGCTGCCAGTGACCCGGGAGGAGGCCGTGGCCACTGAGCCCGCCGCGGGTGGGGAGGGCCCCCAGCGACAGGATCTGGGCGCTGGAAGTCAAAACAATACGGTGGGGGGCGCCTGCAGGCTGGGGGCTCTTCTCTTCCGCTGAGTGCTTCTGTGCCCTGCCCTGCCGGGAAGGTGCCGTCCCTCACTTCACGCAGTGACGGGAGGACAAGGACTCGGGGGCCAGTGGTCCGCCTTGGCCCCATTGGCAGGCACCAGCCCCAGAAGCAGCCGAGCTGGGCCTGAGCCTCCCCCCTACAAGCGTCATTGCTCAGCAGGTTGTAATGGGCCCCCAGCGGCGCCCGGCTCCCCACAACTCGCTGTCCCCCACTCGCCTGTCCAAGTGGCTGTCTGTCCGCCCTTCCGTCCAGGTAGATGCCATCTGCACACCAGCCTGCAGTGGACAGAGAGGAAAGGAGCAGGCAGGACAAGTCAGGGCCCAGGGGGAGCTTTCACCCAAGTCCCCCTGCTGCCCCAGCGGTGTCTGGGGGTGCAGGAGAAGGACCCCCATGCTGAGAAGTGCTGAGAGCTACCTGCTTGTGCTTGAAAACTGGTCCAGGCCCCGGCACTTGACAGCTGTTGAGGGGGTGGGGCCTGGCCTCAGGGGCTCTGAAAGCCGCCTCCCTCCAGGGAGTAGGAGCTGCAGCAATTCTAAGATGCAATTCTAAGACCCAGTGGAAGGAAGAATAACAGACGACGGTGGACCCCAGAGTGTGAAACCACTGGTTAGGAATGCAGGGTCTCAGGCCCGCCCAGCCTGACGGGCCCTGAAGTCTGGAACTCCCGGCTTCCCAGCGTGAGGGCCATGCAGGAGGGCAACGCGCTGACCACCAACCAGGTAGGAAGGCGGGACTCAAAGAAGACAAAACCCAAACCTGCAAAAAACCCCAGGAAAGGGCCTCCCTGGTGGCGCAGGTGGTTGAGCGCCGCACTGTGAAGCTGTCCGCAGCCTCTGCAGTGCGGATTCAATCCCGGCCGGCCAGCGAGGGTCCCACATGGCCCAGCAGACCTCTCCTGCCTTGTCCGCTGCTCCCCGCAGCAGTGGATTTCGTCAGTCTGCCTGTTCTGTTCCCCGCTCTGTCTCTGGCGGTTCCGCTCATCCTCCCGCGTATCTGGCCTGTACCCCGGTTCTCGTATAAATAAATAAATCTTTAAAAAAAAAAAAAACACCCAGGAAAAGCTGCCGGTCCAGTAAATGACCCTGTAGCTGTGAAAACTAGCATCATGCAGCCACCTGCGGGGGCGAGGCCTTCCGTCTTATTTCCTCGCTTTCAGCCGCCCCATCAGCCATGCAGCCAGGTCTGCCGGGCGAGCCCCGCACAGGGCAGGCAGCAGGGACTGAGCACGTGCCCGGCGTGGGTCAGCGGCCTCTACACCACCCCGTGTTCCAGGGTGGGGACCCTGTGGATGAGGGTGTGGGGCCACGGGCAATGCCAGGCCCTGCCCTGGGGCGGGGAGGGCAGCGGCACCGGGGAGGGAGCCGGCAACACCAGCAGCAGCGGGCCTGACCGCTCCAGGCCATCAGCAGGTCGTGTGCTCTGGGGACTACGCTTGGACAGTGGGTGACTGACCGTCCGTCCCGCTCGTTCCGGGGTGCCCACTGCAGCCCTCAGCACGCGGGCTGGTTGGCACCTTCAGGCAGGGCCCAGCAGAGGGACAGAGCGAGCGGCCAGGCCTCGTCCCTGGGTCAGTGGTGACCTGTCGACCTTGCACTATGCATGGGAGAGGCGTGAAGGGCCACACGGCGACACAGCGCGTGCAGGCTGCGTTCCCCACACACGAGGCGTTAGCACTGAAGGAGAGGAGACGGGGTGGGACAGCACGGAGGCCTTCCCGGGGGAAGCGCGAAGACAAGGGTTACCCCAAAGGGACCTGGGGTCCTGCTCGGGACGGCCTCGGACGCAGCTGACAGGAGGCTCAGGACCCCCAAGCGGTCTGTGGAAATGCTGCTGGTGACGGGGTCACTGTTCTCCCGGACCTGGGGGAGCAGTGACTGAGGAGGGAGGAGCAGCCTGAGAGTCAGTGGAGGCCGGGGGAGGAGCCTCGGCTGTGTGTAAAGGGACAGGAGCTGAGGGCCCTCTTTGGGGCGGACTGAAGAGAATAGGGGAATGTCCTGAACACCCCGCGAGCCCACCCCAGGGCGCAGGCCCCCATTGCTGGCGGGCGGGAGGTGCATTCCGGGATGGGGGGGCAAACTCTAGGGCAGGAGTGGGGTTTGAGCTCCAGGGCAGGGACGCTCAGCTCCGGCATCACCCCGTGTCCATCTCGCTCCCGACCTGCTTTGCTCAGGTCTCCTGCTGGGGCAGTGGCTCCCCAGACCAGTGCCCTCTGCGCCTGAGTGAGGGGAGGAGCGGCCATGCGCGGGGGCCCTGGGCTTCTCCTGGAGGCGCTGGGGACTGGGTGTAGATCCTCTCCTGAACGGTCCCGGGGGCCCTCTGAGGACACCCAGCAGCCTCCGCTGTGCAGCCTCTCCCGGGGCCACGGTTGCTGCCTTAATCACCCTGGAGGCAGGGAGTGGGGAGTCCCTGCTCAGAGCCTTGGAGGCCCAATTAGCCCTGAGCCAGGTGCCTCTGGGGCGAGGGGCTGTCTCCAGAAGCCGCCACCACCCTCTCGAGGGCTCCTGCTGCACTCCCGGGCAGTGCCCCTTCTGTCCGGCGAGGCCCAGTCTGGAGCTCCTGGGCTACGCGGGGCAGCCCAGGGCCGGGCCAGGGAAGCCGGGCCCAGGGGCTGCAGGCGCAGGGAGCGGGCGAGGGGCGATTCTCTGCACGAGCGCCTCGCGGGGTCCCGGGAGGGCACCGGTAGCGCAGTCTCATGGGAAATTGCTAGAAACACAAATTCCTGGGCTGCCCTCAGAATGCTGGCCTCGGCTGAGCGTCCTCCAGCTGGCCCAGCCGCCCTCCTCGCGTCCACAGTCTCTTTAATGGGCTCAGAGCAGAGTCCAGGCTCAGGGGCCCAGGCTGGCCCTGACAGCTGGGCCTGGGCTCTCCCTGGCAGGAGCAGGGGCTGGCGGCTGGGCCCACGGAGGGTCAGCTGGGCCGGCCAGGCTGACAGCCTCTGTGCAGGAGAAGCTGGAAATTGGTTTTTAAAGCACAATCTCTCTCACACACACTCACGCACACACACACACGTGCACACACACATGCACACACATGCATACACACCTCTCCACGAAGGCTGGGTGGGACGCCCACAGGTGTAGGGGTGCGGGCCCCTGGTGTGTGCAGACGGTGCAACAGGTTCTGGGAAACCCACAGGCCAAGGAGCAGCTGGTCTCTGTGGTGGGGCCAGGCCCAGGGCTGGAGGAGGGACGTGCCCTAGGGCCTCGGCCACAGGCCTGACCTGCTTGTGGGCGTGGTTTGCAGCAGGTAGATGCTGTAAACCAGCAGGTAGGGCCTGAGAGAGCTGGAGCTGGAGCCGGAAGGGCAGGAGGAGGGGGGCATCTGCGCCCTAGCACTTGGGAGAGGCAGGGCCGGGCGGCGGAGCACTGCGGGGCCTCAGGCCGGGCTGGCCCCTGGGCTCCGTGGGCCCAGGTGCCATCCTGCAGGGCCACTGCTGGAGGGAGCGGGTCTGGCGAGGGCCGGGCGCTGCCCTCCCTGCCGCGCTGCTCTAATCAGGGAACTACGGCCTGAGCCCGGGTGCAGCTTCCTCCCCGCCCCTGGCTGCCTGGGCCGCCTGCCGGAGGCGCTGCAGCAGTGTTGTGGTTACCAGGGCCTTGGGTTACAACACGCGTTTGTTTTTTAAAAAGTTGCGATACCTTTTAAATCAGGGCCCTGGCTGGGCTCCAAGGACAGTAGCTGGGCGCAGCCCGTGTCCTGCTCCCGAGGCAGCTGCAGGCAGGCGCGGAAGGGGTCGGCTGGTCAGCCAGCCCTGCTCCTTCTGGGGGGGGGGGGGAGCACCAGCTGCCTCAGGGGCCCGGCTGACTGCTCAGGCCTGGGTCTGGGGTCTGACCGGGAAGGGATGAGTGCCCCGCGGGGGCGGGCAGAGGCCAGCCTTTCTGGGCCTGTGGGAGGAAGCCTGGTGGGGCTTGGGGAAAGCCCAGGGACCCTCCCCTGGTGGTTTTGATGGACTGGGAGGCATTTTTGACCCCCTTTCAGAGACACTCCCCAGCGGAGTCAGGAGCAAGAGGGACGCTCCCGCCTGCTGTGCGGCTAGTGGGATGAACAGTGGGGCCAGTGCAGAGGCGGGTCTTGGGGACCCACACACTGGCCCCTGTCTCCTGGTCTGGGGACGGACCCCAAAGGGTTGAGGTCCCGTGCTGAGTAGATATCTGCATCCGTGCCCACACAGGATGAACCTCCCAGGGAATACCACTCAGGCTTGAAAAAGGAGGGATTCTGTGCCCCTGACCACACGAATGACCCAGGGATGCTGCGCTGAGTCACACATGCCAGTCACAGCATGAACTCCGCGGATCCCAGCCAGGGGCGCGGGGGCCGGTCCCCGGGGGACAGGAGGGGGTCCCAGCAGGGCCTGGGCCAGCACATGGCACGAGGGCCCTCGATGGGCGGGTCTCCAGGGACCTTTCTACCCCAAGGCAGAGCCCGAACCAGGGTGACAGGCCTGCCGGGTGCTCGGCCGCGCTGACCAGGCGCAGTGTGGGCGATGTCCAGCTCACCATCACGTGGCCACACACGGGCAGTTTTATACCAACCAATCTTTCCTCGATCACGCTGTCTTTAAGACAGAGACTTGTTCTGATGCTGATTTGCATCTTTCACCGGAATAACTGACACACAGTCACTTCCCTGGTCTTGTGTCCCCACCGTGTGCCCTGCCCAGACCTGGCCTGGCGTTCTCGGCCGCAGAGGTGGGCGAGCAGTGTGTGAGTGGACGGTCCAGGGCACGCGGACACCCGTGTGAACCCCGTGGCCCTCTCCTGGGGACGGCCTGCTGCTCAGCCACCAGTTTCACCCTGGACTTGGGAGGCTGTGCCCAGGCCCAGCCCGCGTGGTCTCCTTGCTGGCTGGTCACCTTAAACCTCAGGTCTGGGGAGTGTCCGCCTTTGGGGCAGGTGCTGGTTGAACCCCGGCTACGGGGTGCCCCAGCCTGTGCTCTAACTGGGGTGCATTCCTCCAGCTTCTCAGGGGTCTGTGACTGGCCACACATGGGCAGAGGGCGAAGAGAAAAATCATTCCCAGGGCCGGGAGTTGTGTGTCTCTGCAGGACTGCGGGGCCGGGAGGGGTGGGGGAGGAGGCAGCCGCTCCTGGCTGCTATTTAGAGCCCGGGGAGCCCCCAGGAGCAGCGGCCTAGGCAGAGGCCTGTAAGCGGAGCCGGAGGGGCCACGCCTGCCCCGCCCCCACCCGTGGCCTCATGTCTAAATAAGGCTCTGTGCACATTCTAGGCAGCTAAAAATAAACTCGCCCCCCCTGCCCTGGGGCTCCATAGACCTCCCCTTAGTGGGGCTGCTCGGAGGGCACCGCCTGTGGGGCTCAGGGGCCTGTCTCGGGGCCTGGGGGTTGGGGGTCAGGGCGTTTCCTGCAGACCTGCCTGGCGAGGCTGGGCCAGGCCTCGCTGAGCCTCAGTCTCCCGCTGCCGGCCCTCAGGCGCGGCTGCCAGGGCTCAGGCAAAGCCGGGGCCACAGGGCAGCCTCGGCCCCCGGGCGCCTGGAGCGTGCCTGCCCACGGTTATTTTTAGCTCACGGGAGTGTTTTACGACCATCTGAACTGGCTGCTCATCCTTGGGGCTTCGAAGAATTCACAGGGACGCAAATACCCAGCTCCTGCAGACTCAGGTCTGCCCCAGCCTGGCGTCTGCAGCTGTGGCCCTGGCGGTGAGGGCTGCCGCTGCCGCGCGCTGGTGGAGGGGAGCACTGCAGGCCCCCCACGCTGTCCCGGCCAGCAGCTAGAGCCCCTCCCTCTCTATGCCCAGGAGCCCGTCCCCGCAAGGACAGACAGCAGAGAGGGTGTTTTGGAACAGGCAGGGCCTGGGGTGGGGTGGGAGGTGGTGCTGCCCTGCTTGGGTCCTGCCAGTTCTTAGAAAGGACAGGCGATCACACCCCCTTCAACCCAGGCCCCGCAGGACAGCTGGGACAGCCTTCTCTTGGGATTGCCCGGGTCTCCTGAGAAGTCGGCAGGATGGTCTTTGGTTGGAAAATGGCCGGGTTCCACTGAGCCCAGCGTGGGGCAGCCATGGAAGGGGGCCAGGGCCTAAGAGGGGCGCTCCCCAGGCAGTGCCACGAGCTCCAGTCACAGCATCAGGCTGACCCCAGGCGTCAGGGCTGCGTATGGACAGGCAGGGCAAGGCGTGGGGCTGAGGCCTGAACAATGAGGCTTTGTCCCTGCTGCTGCCTCAGTCAACACGGGGGAGAGCAGGGAGTCCTGGGGAGGGACTGTCACGGGACCGAGCGCCACCCCTGCCACTCGGGGCCTGCCCAGCTCGGGGGTGCGGTTCTGCAGTGCAGTTCTGGGAACCCGAGGCCTGCTGGGTCGGGATCTGCATCTCCACAGCAGCTCTGCGGAATCTCAGCTCCAGGCTCAGGCTCAGGCTTGAAGGCTCGAGGAGAGACAGCCCTCCGGAGCCTGGGCTGCCCAGGGCCTCAGACCAGCTCCCCAGCACTCCAGCCAGACCGGCCTGCCCGACCAGTTGCATCGCTCCGCCCCCTGCACTGGCACCCCCTGGTGGCTCAGGTTCCCGAGGGGCGGTGAGAAGGCAGGGCTCCCACCCAGGCAGCCCTGCTCAGAGGAGCGCCCTCAGCCTGGGGCCACCGGCCAGCGGCCAGGGGCTGGTCGGGGCTGGGGACCGGCCTGGCTGCTTAGCTGTACTCCTCGCGCCTCTCCAGGGACCCTGAGGATTCGGCCTTGAGCCTACCTGCCTGCAGATGGGAGCAGGCTGGGAGGCAAAAGGCATTGCTTAAAGTTCGTGACCTTGGTTTGGAGGGGTGCGGCCTGGAGAGCTGGGTCCTTAGGATACCCCCAGGGAAAGTGTCCGCAGAGCGCCCCTTCCAGCGGCACCAGCGAGCTTCTCACGGGTGTATCCAAAAGGGCAGGTTTACTATAAGAGGGGTGGGGGGCGGGGGGGGGGCAGGGGAAGAGTGAAGGACGCTGTGAAAGGTCTCAGCAGGGGCCAGGAATGAGGAAACCCACAGAGAAAAAAAAAAAAACAAGATGCCCTGACGCCAGGACCCCTGATATGATCCCATCAAGCTGAAACTAAAGCCATGAGCAGGAGAAAAACAACTCGGCTCCACGAAAAACTACTTTGGCCTAAACCTGCTCCCCGTCACCAACCCAGTTTTCCTGCCTCACCTCTCCTCACCCTATGAAAGGACATGTCCCCCCACAACGGGCGCGACCGTGGGGGTCGGCAAATCTCGCCTGGGGCACAACAAAGTTTCTGCCTGTTAGAAACTGGCCTGGCTCTCCTTCTCTTCACGGCGCCGAACCTTTCAGCTTGCAGGGACACCAGCGGGCAGGAGACACGGCCCCGAAAGGGAGGTTTGGGGAGAGAGACTGGGTAGTCGGGGGCGGCAGGACGCAGCTGGGCCAGGGCAGAGACTGCCTGAAGGAGTCGTCTCTCTGGGGGCTCACTCCCTGGTGGAGGGTGGACTTTCGTCAACCTAGTTACTCCCACGGCGTGGCTAGGCTGAAGGTGAGGACCAAGGTGAAAGGTTCGGCGCGGTGAAGACAAGGAGAGCCAGGCTGCATTTCTCAAAGGGAGGGAAAGTTCATTGCGCCCCGGTGGACCTCACGCACCCAAGGTGGGGGTCCGTGAAGCCGCGCACATTGTTAGGGGGAAGCAGGGTTTTATAGGGCGAGGAGAGGTCAGGTGGGTAGTTGGGCTCGTATGGCGGGAAAAGTTTGTGGGGCAGGTAGAGGTTTTTTGTCTGAGAAGAGACTCGTAGGGGGAGGGGGGAGGCTCATTGTCCTCCAGGCAGGTATCTGCATTCCTGCCCCCCAGGTGGGCTTCTTGGCTGGCTCCTGCATTCCGGCCCCCTGCATGGACCTTTCACAAGGAGCCTCTACAAGCACCCCTCCTCCACCCCCCATACCCTGCGGGTCTGCTAGACTTAAGCGACCTGCTCAGCCACCATTATGGTTCCCTGCAGTTCTGCGTTCCTATGGAAAGGTCAGCACTGTCCAGTCACAGTCATGTGAGCCAAACCTTGCAAGGCGCCTTCCATATCAATCAAGAGCAGAAAGCCTGATCACTCTGGGAAGGGTGTGCATCAAGAGGTATGACCGGGAACGCCCAGGGGGCCGAGGACCCATGTCTGACAAGGGACCCCAGAAGCTGATCAGTGGAATGCTCCTGTAGGCGGCGCTACCCATGCCATCTCTTGACAAGGTCCGGGCATTGGGGGAGACTCCCGAAAACAGGGGAGTTCTGCACTTCCCAGAAGAGCTGAATAAGGAGTTTCCACAGCAACACCTACTAATGCTCTCCTGTGTGTTCTTGGTTAATGCAAAAGTAAGTTAGTTATAAATCGGCTTGTGAAAACCTAATTTGGACCTAGGCATTCATTGGCCTATTGTTCTTATGCTTGAATCATTACTAACGAAAGTAAAAATTGCTAAAGGTATAGCCAGGAAAGAAACGTTTCGGCCCTGAGAACTATGGCGCACAAGCCGCCCTGAGCCAGCTGTGCCTGGAAGCCATGGCCTAACCGGGGGTAGTGTTTGCAGCAGAAGTAGCCTGCGGGCCGTGGGGAGGTTGGGTATTTCCAGTTAAGGGTTAGACGTCTGTAGGATTAAACGGATCTGATGAGTTACTTCAGGCCACTTTGAAGTGATTGATAAATTAGCTGGATTATCCGTGTGCTGGGGAGACGGGCTGACTTTAGTAACAGACATAGGCAGGACGCTCGCCCGCTCCCAGACGGGAGGGTTCGGTAGGACGATTCACGGTCAGCGAATACTGTGCTGCCTTGGAGGGGTGACCCTGCTGGGCGATGAGGGGCACCAGGAAAGTAATTGTCGCTGGTTTTGTTAGGGAAAAAGGCTGTCCCAAAGCTAATTCCATACAGGCTTTGTGGACTCCACCCCCACCCTAGGTCAAAGTCAAAGACACTGGGAACTCAAAATCCCATCATCACCCAAGGGAAGGTGGCTGGGACCTGCGGGTGGGGTTCAGCAGCCAGGTGGATACAAAAGGCAGACACGTGGGCTTTGGGGGTCCCCCATGTTGGCTCCCCGCCAGCTCGCAGCGTCTGGCCAGCTCGGAGAGTGCCTTTGGGCTTCCAGGTCAGCGGATCGGGTAGGACGCATGAAAGACTTTATTTCCCTATTTTCTCCCTGAGTTGTCCATTTTCCTTATTTCCTTTTCTCTTGTGAATAAACCTTTTATGAACCTTTGTGTGTGCCTGCCGTGGAGTGTTCACAAGTCCCTTTAAAGCGCGCGGGTGAGGACCCACAGCCAGGAACCCGTTTAATATCGGGGCTGCCCTATAACAGTTTTTCTTAAGGTGACCGAGGAAGCGCCCTTGGGGCCCGAGCCCGAGGGTCTCTACGAGTTCGCGAGTTCGCGTCTCTGTCTGGCCTCAGCGCCCGTGCAGCTGCCGCCTCCCGCCTGACTGCGCAGGACATCCGGGGCCGGCGGGGGACCCTGCGCGGGGGGTGTCTGGGCCCCCGGGCGTCTCCTCCTTCCAGGGCCCCGCGGCGCGCCCGGAGGGTGGGCCGGGCCCGTGGGGGGTCAGGGTGCGCCGGGGGCAGCGCGCGGCCAGGGGCGGGGACAGGCCGGGGCTTGGGGGGCACACCCGGGGCTCCCCGCGCCCACGCCGCAGCCCGGCCAGCCCCGCCCCTTCCCCGCCCCGCCCCAGTCAAGCTCCGCCCCCTTCCTCCCGCCAGGCAACGGCCAGCCACGCCCCTTCCGCCCCGGCCCCGCCCCGCCCCGCTCATGCTCCGCCCCCTTCCACCCCCTTCCGCCCCGCCAGGCACGGGCCAGCCCCGCCCCTTCCGCCCCGGCCCCGCCCCGTCCAAGCCCCGCCCCTTCCCCTGGTCCGCCCTGGGCGGGGCCGGCGCGCCGTGCGTCCCCGCGTCCCGAGCACCCCTTTAAAGCGCGCCCGGCCGCCGCGCGCCCCCGACGCGGCCCCCGCGATGCGCCCCCCGCCGCGCCCCCCGCTGCGCGCCGCGCTCCTGGCCGCGCTGGGCCTGCTGCTCGCCCGCGCCGCCGCGCCGGCCCGCGGGGCCCTGCGCCGGGTGAGCCGCGGGGGGCGGGCGCGGGGGGCGGGCGCGGGGGCCTCGGCCCGGACCCGCCGCCGACCGTGCGCCCCGGCGGCCCAGGGCGGGCCTCGCGCGCCTCGCGGCCGGGCCCTCCGCGGCGCCTGGAAACGCGCGGGAGCAGCGGCGGGCGCGGGGGCCGGGGGCGAGGGCCAGGGCCGCGGGGGCGGCTTCCCCGGCCGGGGCCGGCCCGGGGCCGCGGGGGCGCCCCAGCGCCGCGGGCGGGGGCCGGGTCCAGGGCGCCCCAGCGCCGCGGGCGGGGGCCGGGTCCAGGGCGCCCCAGCGCCGCGGGCGGGGAGGGCCTCACCGCGGGGGTGAAGGGGCGCGCGCCCGGGTCCTTTGCCCGTGGAGCGCAGCCGGGGCCGGCGGCCCCCCTCGGCCGGCCGTGCGGGCCGGGGATGTTGTTCTGGCCCGCGGTGACCGCTATGGGGGGGGGCGGCTGGAGCCCAGCCGGCCGCCCCGGCTCCCGCCGCAGGCTCCAGGCCCGAGAGTGGGGGCGCACCCCACGTTGCGCTGTGATCTCCATCTGCGGTCACCCGGGTCTCGGGGCTCGTGGTAGGAGCCCCAGCCCCCCAGAGCTGGCCGGGCCGTGCTGGGGCGCCCCTGGCACCCGCGGACGCCGCGGGCTGGCGCGGTCCCTCCCTGGGCGCGCGCGGAGCCGAGCCGAGCCGTGAGCTTTGCCTCCCGGGAACTTTCGGGTGGTTTTAGGCTGGGGGCAGAGTCCCAGACGTGACAGCGGTCCCTGCTGCACACCCTTGTGGGAGCACACACGGCGTGTGCGTGTGTGTGCATGCGTGTGCGTGTGTGGAAGCTGAGAGCCCAGTGGGCCTTCCGCCACCTGCCCGCCGGCCTGGGGGCTGCACCACGGGCGGTTTCGGTTCCGTCCTGTCCCGTCCCGTGACAGCTGCTCCGGCTCCTGAGGAGGAAACGGAGCCTCCTGGGCTCACCTGCCTGTGGCCTCCGCGTGTGCAGCCCCGCTGCAGTCACAGCTGCTCCCGGGGCTGCCCGGCCCAGCGAGTCCGGGCCTTTCAGCACTGCAGAGGGGACCCTAATGCTCGGCCTCCAGGCCTCCCCTCTCCCGTGTTCACAGCCCTCCCCAGAGGGGAGCTCCCGCCGCCTCCCCTTCCAGCTCCCAGACGTGACCCTGCCGCCCTCCCATCTCCTCTGGGTCAGCCGCCCCGGCCTTGGCGTGCCAGGGCAGCGCCACTTCTCCCCACACGGGGCCTTTGCCCACACTCCCTGTGCCGGAACATTCTTTCCCTGGTGAGTCCAGGGCTGACTCCTCACCCCCAGGTGTTGCTTCCTCACCGCCCATTAGGCAGTCCCGTGTCATTCCCAGCATCACCCCTGTTCGTGCCCGGGTGCTGCTCGGGCCTGGGTGAGTAATGTTTCTGCCCTGGCCTGGAAGCTTCTCAGGGTAGGGCGGGAGCAGCCGTGCTTGCCGGACCTCGGCCACCGCTCCATAAATACTGTGAGTGAACGCTGAGCCTGTGCTGACTGGCACCCGCTGGGGGGCTGAGGGGCAGGCGCCCTGAGTCACCCCGGCCTGCCTTCTTGGTCCCAGCCCGGCCTTGCATTCCAGGAAGCTCAGGTGAAGGGGCGTCTGCCCCAGGCATGTGGGGAATCGCGTGGGGACGCCCACACTGTGGGGGCCGGCGGTCTGGGGACCTCAATGTGCAGGAGCTCTGCCCATGCCCACCTGCCCCAGCCGGAGACCTGCCTGGGCTGGGCCTGCCCGAGGAGCAGGTGGGGGCGGCTCACAGCTCAGCCGGGGGCCGAGGACTCGCCCGTCTCTCGTCCAGAGCCCACCCCAGGCTCAGCCTGTGGCGGGGGGAGGGGGGAGCTCCATCGGACCCTGCCGGACCAGCAGAGCCCCTCCTCTGGCCTCTCCCCCAGCACTGGCTGGGCCTCGGCTCACAGGCCAGGTGCTTGGCCCCCTGCCCCCAAAGGTTGTGGCCCCACAGCGGGGCCAAGCTGAAGAGCGAGGTCTTTTGGGCTCCCTGATGGGGCCAGCCGCATGGTCAGGTGCCTGTCGGGCTCTGGCTCTGGGTGTCCTGCCGTGGGGTCAGCCGGGCTGTGTGGTGGAGAGGTGGGCTTTGTAGCTGGCCCTTGGGGGCTGGGCGGTGTGAGCGGGCGCAGGGCAGCCACTGCAGTGGGAGGGGGCTGGGGCCCTGGCCAGGCAGTGGGGTCGTGGGCGGGTGGTGGGGTCAGGAGCCCTCAGGGTGTGGAGGAAGAGCGGTGACTCAGCTGAGGGGAGGAGGGTGCCCAGACAGGACCTGCGGGCGCCTGGGAGGGAGAAGGCCCCAGTGAGGACCGGCTATCAGCAAGTGGCCTGGGGGCGTTCCTGCTTGGCCTGTGTCCTCGGGAGGTGGTGCTGCCCAGTGTCAGGTCACACTGCTGGCCTTCTACCGACTTCCTGGGCTGGATTGGGCTTTGAGTGACCTGAACAAGCCGCTGGGAATGGGCTGCAAGGTGGGTCCTCCAGGAATCTCCCAGGGACCCCCCCAAACCAGGAGGTGGGGGACAGGGAGATGTTTGCCAGGCTCCGACCTCGTGGGTCTCCCATTTGACTCTTAAGGCTGGTGTCCTGTGCTTCGTGGCTCATGGCGTCTTGTGGGAGACTGAATCTTTCTTACTCCTGCCTGAGAAGTAGATAGGGCCGTGTCATCCAGGTGCGGGTGTGGAGCTCCTGGTGTGGAGCCCCAGGTGTGTACGCTAGGTGTCTATTCCAGGTGCAGAGCTCCAGGTGTGGAGCTCCGCGTGAGGCTGGGACGGGCAGTGCCTTGCCAGGTCCCAGTGAGGCCAGTCCGTTGATTCTGCTTACGTGGGAGAGCTCATCTGGCCTTTTCTCTCCTTGCTGCCCCGTGTCCCCGCCAGGCCAGCAACTTCACCTGGGACAACTGTGATGAGGGGAAGGACCCGGCGGTGGTCACCAGCATGACCGTGGAGCCAGACCCCATCGCCGTTCCTGGAAACTTGACTGTCAGCGCTGAGGCCAAGACCAGCGTCCCCCTGCTCACTCCTCTGAAGGTGAGCTGGGTGCGGGGCAGGGAAGGGTCCGCCAGAGGCTAGAGTCCCAGGCAGCAAGGGACGCGGCTCCCTCTCGGGCTCAGACTCTGGGACGGTCGGGTCACGGAGCTGAGAGGGCGCGAGGTGTGGCCTGGGCTGTGGTGGTGGAGGGGCTCCCTCACTGCGACGGTGGGCGTGCTCCCTCCAGACAGCCCGGGCGGGTGCTGGCCCCTGGGCGGAGGGTCCAGCACGTCAGCGTCGTGCAGGCTGTTCCCTGGGATTTCTCCCACGGTCACAGCGCGTCCTCGTAAACAGGGCACGTGCACACTCAGTGTGCCCCTGAGCCGTGCCCCGCCGACCTCCAGAGGGCCGTCCTGCCTGTGTCCATGGGCATCAGGGCATGTGCGGGCCGGCAGTGGGGCCAGGTGCCTCGCGGCCCTGACCCCCCAGGGGCTGCACTCCAGGTGTGCCAGCGGCACCCTGTGCCAGGGGAAGGGCTGCCTCGCAGAGGTGGGGCCGGTGACTCTGAATGTCCTGTGCTCTCTCGGCAGGTGGAGCTGACCGTGGAGAAGGAGGTGGCGGGCATCTGGGTGAAAATCCCGTGCGTGGAGCAGATGGGCAGCTGCACCTACGAGAACATCTGCGACATGCTGGACACGCTCATCCCCCCCGGGCACCCCTGCCCGGGGCTCCTGCACACCTACGGGCTGCCCTGCCACTGCCCCTTCAAAGCCGTGAGTACCAGAGGGGCCCTGGCTGGGGCGGAGGGGAGGTGCGGGGGTCCCGTCAGCCCCACAGATGTGCATGTCTGTGGGTGTGTGTTGCTGCTCTTTGAGGGGCCTCAGTCTGTCCACAGGGGTGCGGGGGCCTGACCGTGGCGCCGGCGGCTGGCCGGGAAGGGTGGCCTGCAGGACCCGCTGACGCCCGCTTCCCACAGGGCACCTATGCGCTGCCCAGGAGCGATTTCACACTGCCCGACTTGGAGCTGCCCGGCTGGCTCAGTAGCGGCCACTACCGCGTCCAGGGCGTCCTCAGCAGCGGCCAGCGACTGGGCTGCGTCAAGGTCTCCTTCTCCCTGAAGGGCAAATGATGGTGCCACGGCAGGCCCCATGGGGTGGGCACCACCTGGTCCCAGGTGCATGGCCAGGCCGCACGCGACTCTGCCCCTCGGGCCCCCACTTCAGTGCCACCAGCCCCTCGCTGCCTCCCCGCCGCAGCCCTGCCGGGCCAGCAGCCGCCCTCCACGCTGCTGCTCCCTCCTTCGCTCTCTCCTGCCCAGCAAGGGTGGGCCTGCGTGCCATGATCTGGCTCACGCTGGCCGTCCCCAGCCTGCTGTGGCCCTCTGCTGCCCACCACTGTGGGGCGGCCACTAACGCCAGCGCACTAACCCCTCCCCGTCTCACCAGCCCCGCCCCGGGTGAGGGGCCTCGGATCGAGTCTCCTCCCTGATCTTCTGCGACGAGTTCACGCTTCTGTCCTGGACTGACCTGGCTGACAGCAGCCGCTGCACCCCAGCAGGCGGGGTGAGGGGGACGGGGGCGCCTCTGCCCTCTGACCTTTACACGGATCCTCTGCCTGGCACCAGGCGGCCCAGCCGTCTCCCTGGGGACTGGGCTGGCTGGGGCACCGGGGCCACCTGCTCCAGGACAGCTGCTGGGGCTCTGTACCCCGCTGGTGCCACATGATGGTGTTGGGGTTCCTTTTGCCAAATATTCTCAATGTTTTTCCCTGGAGGTACCAGAAATCCAGACTTTTATATGTAATCTTAAAAATCTTACATCTTTGCATATTGGCAACTGGTTGTTTTTGGAAACACCGTCCTGGCCCGAGAGACAGAAGCCTCGTGGCGGGGCGGCGTGTGCGCCCACCTCCCAGCAGCCTCTGCTGCGCCCGCGGGCCTGGAGGTGGCATCTGGCGCTCTGAGGGGCAGGTAGCTGGAGAGCCGTGGCCAGCACCCAGCCCCGCGCAGCCTGCGTGGCAATAAACCTGACCTGCTGAGAGCCGCCTCTGGGATTCCGGGAGCGACTGTGGGGTGCTGCTGGGGCCGGGGGCAGCTTCGGGGCTGACTCAGGGACTGCCGGCTTCGTCAACCCCCCCATCGTTCCTCCTTTGTACCCGCTCCCGCCACCTCTGCCCCTGCGCTGGCTGGAGCGCTTTCACCCCACATCTCAGCACCCGCTTCTGCTGGGCCTGGGTTCTGGGGCCAGGCCCCCGGGCCCCAGCGGGAGGGCCTGAGAAGTCGCAAGTCACAGGCAGAGGGGGCTTAATACGCCTGCTGAGCCAAGGGGATGCCTCGGGAGTGGAGGCGGGGTGCACAGGGTGACCGCACGGAGAAGTCTCGGGGAGGGCCCAGAGGCAGTGAAGGGCAGATAGACGTGGATCCCCAAAAACAAAGCGATTGCTTGGCGAAAGCACCGTAAACTCAGAGCGCTGGGAAAGCATCTGTAGCTCACGTTGTAGACCGAGGATCCCGCCCCCTCTTACTGCAGTAGGGTAAAATTTGTGGAATATAAACGGAAAAAAGCAAAGGAACGAACAAAGCAAAGGCAAACCCTGACTGCAGAGCGTGGGGGGGTGTGGGGGCGCTGGCAGGGGGGGATGGTGGCATCGGTTGGCGGGTGAGGTGTGATGTGGACAGGTGCTGAGGTGAGAAAAACTGCTGTAAACTGATGTCATCGCAATGAAAAAAAAGATTTAGGAAGTGAAAATTACAGGACAAAGGACCGAAAACTTGATGGGGAGAGCGGGGAAAGGTAATGAGGGGCCGTCTCTCTCGCCCTCTGTTCCCCACACAAATGGCCCGGAAACACCGGAAGGCGCCGTCCCGCGGAGGGGGGGCCCGCGGGGACCCTCCTGGGCTGAGGGGCAAGTCGGCACCCACAGCAGTGCAGCAGGGTCACCTCCCGGGACAGCACCCCCTGCCCAGGGTCTGCCCGGTGCTGGGCTGGGGCGCCAGACGGGGGCGGGGTGGGGGGGGCACGTGCAGACGAGGGGGTGCGCAGACAAGGGGACGGGCAGACAAGGATGCGCTTAGACGAGGGGCGCAGGGTGTCCGGGACACGCTAAAGGCGCGAGGCGGCGGGATGTGTCCGGCGCTGCTGCTGGGCCAGGAGGGGGCTCGGCCCCGCTGCACCGAGTCAGACGGATGAGCTGAGCTATTTGGGGGTGGGGCAGGCCGCGGGGAGGGGCGCCCCCCGTGACGGCGCCTCCCGTGCCAGACACCTTCGCAGGAACCCGCCGAGCGCTCTGGGGGGGACGGCCCGGGGGCCGCGGCGCAGGATCACCCCCGCAGGAGCCCCTGCAGCCCTGCCTGCCCAGCGCAGGCGCCCCCAGCGGAGCAGGGTGCTGTCGGGGGCGCGCCACCCCTCAGCGGTCAGAACCCTAGTACAGCAATGGGGTGAACCCCAAGCAAGGGGACGAGTGCATTAGGGACCCCCGAGGCTGACGCTGGGCTCGGGGCTGAACCCGGCTCCGCGCGGGTTGCCTCAGGGAGGCCGTGAGGGTCGGGTCCGAGGGCGCCTCCTGCGCGCGGTCACCACGGCTCACCCGGGGAGCTGCCGCGGCTGGGGTTCCCATTTGGAGGGCAAGAAGGACACACTCGGGAGCCAGCGCGGGGAGGTGGGTGCCCTGGGGCGGGGCGCAGGGGCGAGGCGGACTCCTGGGGTTTCCCTGCTCACCTGGGCACCTTCCCCGGCTCCTCAGGACCCTTGGTGGCGCCCCTGCTGCAGCCCACGGCTCAGGCCGGGCTGCGCCCCGATGCCCACACTCTTGGAGTTGCAGCTCCTGCTCGCCGTGGGATGAAGGGACTCGGGGATCGGGCTGACCAAGGGGCTGCTGCGGGGGCTCCCTCTGGTTCACCTCTTCCTTAGCTCCCTAGGAAAAGGCCAGCTGCAGGGGCGATGTCGGATGGGCTTGGGGGTGAAGCGCCCCGTTCTCCAGATCACTGCCTTCTGACGATAAAGCGCGCTGTGGACTCAGGCCCGCCCAGCTTCCCGCTGCCCAAGGGGGTGCACCAGCCCCGAGGCCCTGGCCTTCCTGTCTCTCCAGGGCGCTTTGGAAGAGCGTGGGTTTGAATTTTGATGGACCCCGTTTAGTAATTTCTCCTACGGATTGTGCCGTGGCGTCCCGGCTGAGCAGTCCTTGCCTAACCCGAGGCCGCTTTTCTTCCCCCTGTGACGTCTCCCGAAGGTGCCGTGGCCGTCTTAGGCCTGCTGTGTCCATCTGGGCCCCTGTAGAGCTGGCCTGGCCCGGCCTTTTAGGGCCAGGGTCCAGGTTCCACTTATGTCCTGTGTCTGGACGCCCAAGTTTTGTTCTTAAAAGGCAGCTGGTCTCGGCCCCCCGTGTCCCGGCCGGCTCCCTGCCGCTGAGTGTCTGCACATGGACACGCGCGTTTTGCCACCCTTGGGAGGCGCGGGGCGCGCCATTCACGGCGGAGCAGCCAGCATCCAGCTTCCCATCACCCCAGCGATGCAGCGACCTTTGCCAGCACAAGAGTCGTGAGAAAGATTCCCAGAATGAAATCAGCGGGCCGGCGGGGCATGTTGGCCCAGTGGGGCATGTTGGCCGTGCCCTCGCGCCTGCAAAGCCGTCCCCAAGCTCAGGGTAATTTTTGAGTAGGTTGCAGCCCCTGCACGTGGTGAGATCCTGCCCCCCAAACTGCTCAGCCCCTCAGCCCGCTGCGCGCCCGGCGACCTTAGACATCACAGGCGGAAGCGTGGCCTCCGGAGTGTGGGGGGCTGTAGGACGCGCTCGGCGCAGACGCCAGGAGGGGGCTTGCCCACCCCTGCAGGCCCCATCTCCACAGTGACGGCAGCTTGCTGGTGGGAGAGGCCTCTGTTTTCGCCCGTGGCTGGAGGGTGATGGAACTCGCTTTACCCACAGAAGCCAGAGCCTGCACCCCCCTTGCGCATCCTCCTCCCAGTGGGGCTGCGACTGTGGCGGAGCCCCCCCCCCACCTTGGCGCCTCTGGGCAGCTGCTGGGGCTCAAGGAGTCCTGGTGCACCCTCCCGCCCCCGCCTACCCCCACCCTCTGCTCTGGGACCCAGGCGGGGGGGCGCCCACCCCAGTGGGCCGCAGGCAAGGGCTGGGCTGCACCATGGCCGGGCTGGCTGGTGGGCCTGGCTCTGGCTCGGTTCTGAATGGCCACCAACGGCAGCACTCTGGCCTCTGCGCACGCGTCCTGCTTGCTGCGCCCGGCGGGCGTCTGTGACCCTCGGCTCACAGCAACCCCAGCAGCTGAAGACGCTGTAATCCTGGTGTTAGGGGGGGAAGCGGGGCGCAGGGGCCGCCCTCGTCCGGTTCTCACACTCAGCCCCATGTCTGAGGTGCCAGCGCCCCGTCCTCGGTCACGCCAGGGCCACGCCGGCTTCTCCACCCCAAGACCAAACCCCAGCTGACCGGCTGGGGGCAAGACTGACGAGGGCGCCGGGCGCCTGTCCTGGCACTCAGCTGGGCTCTTTCTGGGAGCGGGGCCGTCTGGCCCAGCAGCTCCAAGGGCCCCTCGGTGGTGGCTTGGCCTGGTGGGCCCTCCTTGGCCCTCCTCTGGGGTGGGGGGTTCTGTCTCCCTGGCGCGCCTCCCTCAGAGTGACACGCAGCTGCGCGGGACCCCACACCATGGGACACAGCGTTTATTGCTTCTCATGGCGCGGCGGCTCACGGGCAGTGCCGTGGCCTGGGCCAGCCAGACCAGGGTGGCTGGGGCCGGGGAGCACCCCTGAGCCTGTCGCCGGAAGGCCGGGCATGGGGGACGGCCCAGCTGGGAAGCCCCTTGTGTGGCCTCTCACCCGAGGGTGCCCGGCTGCTGCCTTGAGATCGAGGCTCCAGGGACAGCAGAGGGTGGCCCCTCCCAGGGTCTGCTGTCCCCCAGGCTCTGCATTGCCAGGTGGGACCAGACCCAAGGGTGGAGACGCAGACCCGGCCTGGCCGGAAGGGGCTGTGAAGTCACCACCACGAGGCCCAAGTGGCTCCCAGGACCCTGGGCGGCTTGGCACGCAGAAGGCAGCCGGGTGTGCTGGTGGGGACTCAGGGGTAGCCAGTGTCCTTGCCACCCTCTGCCCCGTGGGCACCAGCCGTCCCTCGCCAGGTTGCATTGTGCTCCCAGCCCCTCCCAGCCCCTCCGGCCTGCCGTGTCCTGTGGCCTGTGTTGTCTCGCCCAGGAGGTCTCCCCCTCGGAGCAGCCGCACAGGGGCACGGCTGTCCACTGCATCCCCGCGGCTCCACCTGGGTAGAGCCATCCCGGGTGCTGCCATCCCTGCAGCAGCTACAAGTGCCACACGCCCGCACACGCCCGCACACCCACACCTGTGCACATGCACACACCCGCACACACATGCGCACACCCGCACGCTGCGGGGTGACATCTGTGCGGATTTGCCAAGAAGTGGGCGGAGGCAGGCCTCGGGAAGGGGCGGCCAGTGAGGCTGGAGGGGGCGGCGAGGAGTAAGCAGCACAGCGGCGTCACCGTCTGCACCGGTGGCTGCGAGTCCTGGCTTTTCACCCACCGGGACTGCCCAGGGGAGGCCGCGCATCTGAGGCCTGGGCCGCGCTGGCCGGGATGGTGGGACGGGACGGGCCCTCCTCACTGGACAACAGCGGTGGAGTTGGCATGGGCGGGAGCACCGCCTGGCATGGCCAGCTCATACAGCGCCTGGTAGGTGCCCACCACAAAGCCCAGGAAGCCCAGCACGCTGATCAGGGCGTCCTTGGCGATGACCAGCGGGCTCAGGCCCTCGGAGTAGTAGGTGGCGATCTCCAGCAGGGGCGGGATGATGAGGGCCAGGGCGCTGCTGCTCACGGAGCCCACCAGGGAGAGGACCAGGTCCAGGCGGGGGACGAGGATGGCCAGGACGCCTGTGGGAGAGGACGGGCGGGTGGGTCGTCCGTGCGAGCTGAGCTCCTGGGCTTGTTCCTAAAATCCTTTTCTTAACGCGCGGAAGCTCCCGGCCCTCGCACCACCAGTTCCGTCGAGAAACCGAAACCCCTCGCCCCGGGCCTGGCAGGAGGCTGCGTGGGGGATGTGGCTCCTTCCTCTTTCGGACGTGCTCCCCCGACTCCGCAAAGCTCCCCCCCCATGAGGCCCGGCCGGGGCGGGCGGATGCATCTGACGGGCTCTAACGGGAGGACGGACGGGCTCCTGTAGGACTGGACACCCTCAGGGAAAGGAGCACCGAGAGGGCCCGGGCCCCGCTTCGTGGGGGATGGGGCGGGAGGAGCCGCGGGGAGAACGTGTCCGCACGTCAAGACCGATTCTGGGGCGCGTCCCCGAGGGCGCTGTGGGGCCGGCCACCCCCGGCGTCACGAGGGGTCTGGGTAAGGTGCCCTCACCCCCTGCTGCGCGCGCAGACATTTTTGGCCTGAAACAGTCGTTACGTCCCCGGCTGCAAGTCCCACATTTTCCACAGCGAAGGTCCTCCCGGTCGCGGGAACTGTGCTGTTGACATCTCTCCCCGAGAAACAGACAGAATTCAGAGACCCCGGCTCGGGGCGGGCCCTCTGCCGGCCACACGCCATCGCCCGCTGCCCGGTCGGGCCGGCCGTGTGCGAGCAAGTCGGCCGGCCCCTCCAGTGCTGTCCTGCTGGACAGCGTGACAGACACTAAGGGTGGGGGATTCTGAGTGTTTGCAGCTTTTGCCTGTGTTTGATTTTACCTGATGGAAAATTTTACTGGTCAGCCAAGAAAGAGCAGAAGCCCCTGCCAGGGTGGAGGGGCTCGGCGGGCGGGAGGGCCGGGCGCTGCAGCCCCCCACGGTCTCGTGTCTCTGGCAGGGGACATTGTGTGTAGGGCACAGCCCCCCGGCAGGGCCGCGTCTGAGAGCTGATTCTTTCAAGGCCTCAGACGCGCGGTCTCTGCTCTCCTTGATCGGCTCGCCCCGGGATGGGCTCCGCACACCCGCCGTCGGAGTCCAGGCTCCAGGACCCGGGATCCCCCCCACCCCACCCAGGGCAGGCCCCTGGCTCTGGGGTCTGACGTTCTGCGTGCGCCGCTGGAAACGACACGGGACTGAGAAAGTCAGCGTGTCCACTGGACACTGCGTCCAGGTCAGTGAGACTCAGATGATTGCGCTGAATCGCTCATCACAGCCGCAGGACGCTGGTCTCACACTGGCTGGGCGTCTGCGCACCCTCTGTCTCGGCTAAAAGACCCAGAGAAGGCGGCCTGGGCCGGAGGCCAGCCGAGGCCAGGGGACAGCTGCAGGGGACGGCGCGGCTGCCGGGACACCCAGGGCACTGCAGCGGGGAGTGCGGCCTGAGACCCGCAGACCCTCCACTGCCGCCCCCGGGCCTTCGCGGAGCGTGGGAAGGCGCCCTAGACGTGGGCCTGGGTGCGGACAGGGAGGCCCAGCCCCACGCTCGCGGCCACTGGACTCGCCGGGCATCTGCTCTCCATCACGCCTGCAGGGCGGCCCTGGGCTAGGGCTGGAGTGGATGAGCTCGTCCCGGTCATTGCGCCTGGCTCCCGCCTCGCTGCCTGTTGTGAGCTTGGGCCAGTCACAGCCCCAGCTGCTGAGCACCCCCGCGGCGCCCGAGTCCAGCACGCGGACGGATGGACTTAAGGGCTCCGCCCGGGACACAGGGCAGCGCTGACGTCGTCAGGCCTGCTGCGGGCGGGCGGCCAGCTGGACCCCTGCACTCGGGGCTGACTGTTCCATGCGTTTGGACAAGTGGTCAGCAGCAGAGCCCGGCCCCAGCTGGGCCTGGAGGACACGCACCCTCACGCTGCTCTCAGGCCCCGCGCCACCCTCCAGCCGCTGGTCCTGGTCAGCCAGAGACACGCCCGTGGCCCCAAGCACCCACTCACCGGTCAGGCAGACCATGGCCAGGCGGACGGACAGGTCCAGCGGCAGCTTCCAGCGCTTGGACACACGGGACACGGCGAAGGGGACAACAATCTCGGCCGGGACGTAGAAGGGCAGGGGGTAGGAGCACAGGATGCCCAGCACGTACAGCAGCTTGACCGACTGGTACAGCCTGCGGCACACACAGGCCTCAGCCCCGCTCAGACACCTCCGGAGCCCGGCCACCCCCAGCCCAGGCGGGGCCGCTGAGAGGCCGTGGTTGCGGGACGCAGCACCCTGGGCCCGCCAGGTCTGCCTGGGCGCCCTCCCAGATTTCAGGCACAGCCTGAGGCCAGGCCCGCCAGGGAGCCTGTGCAGCCTTGGGGCCCCCAGTGCCCTGGGCTCCAGCCTCACCCCCTCCGCCTGCCTCAGGGGTAGGGCCCCTCTAGGGGGCGGAGGCCTGGAGGGGGCTGCAGGGCTGGGGCTGAGGGCGGGGACCCTGGGGTGCCCAGGCCTGCATCCACTTAGCGGGGTCTGTGTCAGCAGATGTGTGAGCAGGTGTGTGTGCACTGGCACTGGTGTGCCCGTGTGTGTGTGGGGGAAAGGCACCCCTTTAGGAGAACTAGGGTGCGTGTGACCCTCAGACAGACAGGCCTCCCTTGGCGAGCATGCGGGTGGGTGTGCGAGGGAGGACACCAGCGCCCCGGGGGGCCCTGGCCCCGTGGCCCACACCCTGCTCCCCGCGGCCCAGGCCCGTTACCAGCAGCTGGGCAGGTTCAGGGTGATGCTGGCCCTGACGTCCTCCCCGAAGCGCACGTAGCCCAGCGTGGCGACCAGGGCGTAGACCACGGTGACGATGAGCATCCCCACCGACAGGATGGCCGGGAAGCGGCGGGCGTCCTCCATCTTGTTCTCCAGAGGCAGGACCTGGGGCCAGCACGGGGGGCGGCGTGAGCGCGGAGAGGGCAGTGGCCGGGCAGCAGGCGGAGGGGCCCAGCGACCGTGGCCGGCGGCAGCCTCTCCAGAGGGCACCTGACCCTCCCCACCCGTGAGCCTTCAGGACACGCTGCCCACGGGGAGGGGCCCAGTTGGGGGGGCCGAGGGGGACCTGGGGGTGGGCGGGGGTGGGAATGACCCGCAGAGCGTGAACGTCTTTAAAGCCACCGGGCAGCGCGTTTCAGAGACGTGAACTCCATGTTGGAGTAATTTTGCCACCATCGCCATAAAAGCAAAGGCCAGCTGTGGCCAGCACAGCCTGGACGCCCAGGGCAGCAAGGGCCTCGGGAGACACAGGAGATCCGCCCTCAGCTGCGGGACACTGGGGGGTCAGCTTGGGTGCCCAGATAATGGGTAAGGGGCTGCAGGCCCCCATGGTCCCTCGTCACAGACACCCGGGCCCCAGCACGTGGCCAGAGCCCCCAGCCTGGGCCTCGCCCCACCACACAGACAAGAATGACCGTCTGCATCACCCCTCCCGCGGGCCAGGCCCGGGCTGCGGCCGCCCGCCCGGCAGCTCACCAGGCCGATGCTCTCGTAGGAGAAGACGGCGGTCCCGAAGAAGAGCGGGTAGGTCGTCCAGCTCCCCACCAGGGGCAGCCGGCTGGGGTCTGGGATGCCCTGCGGAGAGCGGGACAGGACTGGCTATCGCCGCCCCTGACCGCCACCACCCTCGGGCGCCCGGGGCCGGCCAGACCCCGCTCACCTGCACGATGTACTGGGTGAGGATGACCAGGCTGACCAGCATGCTGGCGTTGGCCAGCAGGGAGAGGGCAGACAGGACGCGCAGGTTGCGGAAGAAGCACAGCAGCACCAGGCAGGGCAGGAAGGCCAGCATGTAGAGCCGTGAGTCCATGGTGGGCGTGAGGACCACCGTGGCGTTGGCTTGGCAATCGCTGGTGGTGCTGTTGGCCTCCTCCACGACCTGCGTGGGGGGACAGGTGGGCACTCAGCCATGGGAGGCTCGGGCCGGCCCAGGAGCCTACGTGGGGGGCTGGGGCGCAGCAGGTAGGTCTCCCTGGACCTGAGCACTGCCCATTGGCTGGGCCTGCCCGGCCTGGCGTCCCGGCCCTGCCTGGTAAGCGTGCACCCCAACACGCTGGGTTGGGGGCGTGGGGGTCACGGGGAAGGAGGCCAGCCTGGGCCTCAGCGGGCACCCCCTCCGGGGCCTGACATGAGAGCAGAGCCAGACCAGACACATCCATGCTCGCCCCATGGGCCCCGGCAGCCCCCCGGCCGCCCCCACCCCTGGGCGCCCCGTCCCCAGTCTGTTCCTCTTCTGTGCTTGCAGGTTTCAAGCTCTCGCTGTCATTCTGAGAGTCAGCCCACATTCCCCACCAAACCTGCTTTCTCTTTAAGTTCCCCAGAATCTTTCTCTCGCTTCCACCCAAAATCCCCCCCTCCCTGTTGCGTCCTCATCCTCGTCCTTGTCCTCGGAGCACAGCCCTGTCAGGAGACAGCCCCCACCGCTGGAATCCCCACCAGGGGGTTCGGGATATAGGGGCATAGAGGGGCAGCGGGAGGGCAGCAGCCTGCCGCCACCAAGTCGGGGCCCCGCAGAGCGGGCAGTGGGGGGAAAAGCAGGGGAAAGGCAGAGTGTCCGGCCCCCTGCAGCCCCTCACACCGGAACAGCAGCGCCGGCCGGCCGCTCTGCCTCAGTCAGCCCCAGGCCGGAGGAGTCCCAGCCTCTCTGCCTGCTCACCAAGAGGGGGTGACCCCGGCCTTCAGGCCTCCTGCAGGGCCACTGCCTGGAGCCGTCTGCTCCCAGCCCACAGATCCCGCCCACCCACCTCATCTCCCGGTGCTGGGACCCTCCCTGCGCCCAGGGCCATGGCCGAAGACCCCAGGGAGGCCTCAGCAGCCTCCCCGCCCTGCTCTGTCCCCTTCTCTGGGCATTGTTAGTGGTGTCCGACCCCGGCCCCCAAAATACCACCTTGCTGCTGCACTGGTGTGTGTCGGTGCCCGGCTGAGCCCCGCCCCAGAGTTGGCGCCTGTGGGCTTCCAGGGGCAATGCTGGGACTCAGCTGGGTTTTGGTGCAACCAACTGGGCCGTGCGTTTTATGTGCCCTCAAACAATGACCCAGTCACTCCACTCTAAGGAGGGTGTAGATGCCTTCGGAGGGTGTGCTGCAGGCCGAGGCGGAGTAGCAGAGACCGCAGGCGTGGGGTGGGCCGTCGCCTCCTGCTCTGGGAGGGCATTGCAGGAGGCCCGCAGGGCCTGGCCGCTGCCCATCGCCGTGGACTAACAGTAACGCAGTTCTGCTCTGAGGCCGACACGGGGCTCGGTGCTAAGAACTGAGCTCTGGGGCACACGTGCGCTTCTGACCTTGGCGCTGTGACCTTCACCACAGACCTGCCCGAGAAGGTCACAGGAGCCGAGCGAGGCAGTCGGGACGCTGCACCCGGGCCACTCAGCCTCGCGCGCCGGGCGCCCCTTCTTTCTATAGTTATCAGTGTCCGGATTTCTGGTCTCATGCAGCAGAAGACGCGTCCTAAGGAGCGGCCGTGTAGGGCGCGCGTGCCCGGCTGAGGATGACTGCGATGGCCGCTGCTCCGCCCCCTGCAGGGCGGCGTCTGTCCAGACCAGGGCTCGGGCCTCGGCTCCTCAGGTCAGCAGACGGGAGCAGGTGCCAGAGCAGGTGCCCCCCACGAGCCCTGAGCCAGGACTTTGGCAGAACCAGGGCCTCCCAGAGCCGGCCCTGAAGACAGGCCTGGGCAGGGGCGGGGGCTGGCGGGGGCAACGCAGAGCGTCCGGCCCCCTGCAGCCCCTCACACCTTCCTTTGCCGGGCCCTCGGGACGGGCACCCACGGGCAGGAGCGATCTGACCCGCAGCTGGAGGGGACGCTCCTGTCGTGCCCACTTCCTCCCTTTCTAGAACACTCTACCTGTTTTAAATTATCGGCCAGAAACACAACGTAGACACAGCAGAAGCCCAGCTGGGTCACGATGAGGAAGAAGACCACCAGGTGCCTGGGGAGAGGAGAGTTAGGCAGGGAGAGCCTCGGGCAGGCGGGGTGGCCCCACCTCAGCCCTGCCCACAGCTAACAATGGCAGTAAAGAGGCCCTGACAGTAGCTGTTTTCACAAGAGTTTCCCAACCACCTGGAGGCACACCCTGGCTGGAGTGTGAGACTCTTCCTGCTGAGCCTCCCACCGCCCCCCACGGCATTCCTGTCCCAGGGCCCCGGGCTGGGTGTCCCTCTTGGCAGTCACTGACACCCCAGCAGGTGCGCCCAGACACCCCGCGGGGGGCCAGAGAGCCTTCTAGAAAAACAGAGCTGAGTGGACACCCCCTGAGGAGGAGACAGGAGGACGGGCAGTGGGGTGCGGGCTCAGCGGCCTGGGTGGGGGGGTGAAGCAGTGGCAGCGGCAGGCCTGAGTGCCGCCGAGGGGTGCGTGGAGGGAGCCGGGGCAGCTGCGGGGAGACGAGTGGGCTCAGGCCCCTGGGCCCAGACAGCAAGGGGACAGCAGGGGTGGGGACTCGAGGAAGGAGCCTGCGGGGAGGCGGCTTGAGCCCAGGACCCGCCGTTCGGGGAGAAGGAGACTGAGCGTTTGCAGAGCCTGGCCCAGAGGCCGCGGGGCCGGGGAGGGAGCCTCTGGGAAGAGGGGCTGCTGCTCCGAGCGTCCGGGGCAGGGAGGGGCCCTGGCAGCCTTTGAGGACCGGGCAAGAGACCCCGGGGCCTGTGGGCAGAGAGGCCCATGACCGGGGGAGCATGCAGGGCCCAGTGCGGAGTGGCCGTCCAGAGACCCGTCCGTGGCGCTTCCGAGGTGGCCGAGGCTGCCCAAGAGCTGGGCTGCTGGGGGTGGGAGCTTCAGCCACTAATTTTGTTATTTTGGGGGCGAAGTTCTGTGACCGCATTTCAGGGTGGAGCGAGGTTCCAGCTACTGTGAGGGCGGGGGCTCTGGTCGGCCCCCCTGGGAACTGAATGTGGTTGGGTGGGTGCTGGGCCCTGCAGGGCCTGCTGGGTGGGCCCCCGAGCTGCCAAGTTGGGGTGTCACAGCTCCAGAGCCACCCAACAGGCGAGGCGGAGCGCAGGAGGGAGAAGGCAGGTAACACACAGCACAGGTGAGGGCTGGAGTTGAGGGCCGGGGCTGAGGGGGCCTCTTGTCATGGGGAGCGTCGAGGGGGCCGGGGCTTCTGCCCCCCAGGCCTGCTGTCCGTTGCCCCTCCTCGCTCAGCTGCCCGACCCGCCTTCAGTTCTGTGTCTGCAGCGGGAAGGGCCGCACCGGTCAGCAGCTGAGCCCCGCTTAGAATCTGCCGCACGGTGCCTTCCCCTGCCCCGGCCTGTCCCAGCCCGTTCGTGGCGCCATGCCCACTGCCTCCGCTGCCCCTGGCCGCCCAGCTCCCGCCCCCACCCTTCTGCTGCCCTCCCAGAGCTGGCCGTGGTGCAGCCCATTCCTCCCGCCCTGCTGCCCGCAGCACCTGCTCCCAGAGCCCTGGCCTGCAGCTGCCGTCTCTGCCCGGATGCCCGGGGCTCTGCCGCCCCCTCCTGGTCGTTTCCCCTCTCCAGAACCCCTACTCGGGGGTTTTGGGGCAGGCCGTGCGGGGGGCACCGGGAGGTCGGTCCCGAGAGCCTGTGCCTTCCAGGGAAGAGGCCGCGGCCCGGGGACGGCCAGAGGACTGTCCGCCGCAGCAGAGGCCGGGCGCCGAGCCCGCACGAGCACCTCCGCCGCTTCTCTGGATCGCTCCCAGGGCCAGGAGCCCCTCGGCTTTCTGACCAGGAGGCCCCGTGCCCACGGCCCGCGCTGGCCACTGCCCCCCCCCCCCCGCACTAGCGGCGGGCAGTGACCCCAGCCAGCTAAGTCTTGCCTCCTGGCTAAGTGCCTGCCCGTCGCCGTGGTGCGCCCAGGGCCCCTGCCGAGGCCTGGACCAGGGCGGCTCCACAGAGCGAGTGTCGTTCAAGTCGGGAGTGAGGAAGGAGCTCCCTGTTCCTGAGGCAAACGCAGCAGGGCTAGGCTCACACCCCAGCAGCCCTCCAGGCAGAGCTCCAGCCTGCGTGGCCTCCGGGCAGCAGCGCCCTGCACCACCCCCACAAGCGGGCAGCACCTTCCCCAGTGTGCGTGGCTGCGCAGCCAGGCGCTGGGACTGGCCTCCAGGCCGTGCTGCACCGTGTCCCCGTAGTCCAGGAAGGGCTTGTTGAATCTGCGGAGAAAGCGTGCAGTTATGGGGGGAGCGTGGCGGCCAGCAGATGCAGGGGCGCGGCGGGGCGGGCGCGGCGTGGCTGGCTCCCCGTCCCGTCTTGGGCCTTGTTGGATCACCTGTCCAGGGGCGTTTGCTTCTGGAGGGTGGCAACCACGCCTCCTGCGGTGCCCACCACCTTCCAGAGGCGGTGCCGGGGGTGAGGGCTCTGCTCCCTGTACAGGTGGGCCAGGCAGGTGTGCCCGGCCTCCGCTCTGGCCCCCACCCCCAGCGCCGTTCCCTTTCTCTTGGTCTTGCAGGAGAAATCGGAGATGTGAGCCCTGATGGGGTGTAGGGTGGTCTGGGGTGCCCCTGAGAACGCATTCAAGGCAGGGAGGCGGGGGTGTGGGTCCTCACCTGTGGCAGAAGTGCCGGGCACACCTGACTAGGATGTGCATGCAGTGGCAGGAGAGGAAGCCCATGGCCAGCAGGCTCAGCGGGCCCAGCTGGGGTGGGGAGAGCAGGTCGCTGTGAGTCCCGGCGGGAGGGACACGGCGGCAGGTGTCATGCAGGACGCAGCAAGCTCTGCACCCGCCTGGTCGGCAAGCCCCCGGAAGCACGGCTGTTCCTTGCGGCTGACGCCCAGGCGGCACTCCACAGAAGCCACCCCGGGGCGAGGCGTGGCAGCCAGCCTCCAAACCACTGCCCCTCTGTCCCCCAAAGGCTCCTCCAGGAGACCCGGGCCCTCTGGAGCCCAAGTCCAGCCCTGCACCCCACAAGGGGAGGGAAACTGAGGCCCAGTGGACAGGAGACCTGCCAAAATCCATGCAGAGCCAGGACCCAGGCGGGGTGTCTGGACTCCGAGCCCTGACCTTGGGGCACCCCCCAGCATGGACGGGACCCCCCAACTGTGGCAGGCGCCCCCTTACCAGGACGCCGGCGTTCCTCATGGCCAGAGGCAGCCCCAGGATGCCTGTGCCGATGTTGCTTTTCAGCAGATGCACCAGGGCCTGGAACTCCCTAGGCAGAGAGGGGAGGGAGGGTGGGGGCGGGCAGCGCCACCCCCTCCTGGGAGGCGGGGCCCGAGCTCAGCTGGGGAGCAGGGCAGGCCCTGGCCCCCAGGCACCAAGGCTCCCTGCAGGGCGACCAGCCATCGCAGGGAGCCCAGAGCAGCCCAGCCCCTGCCGCTGGCACCCGACGCTGTCACAGCAGCGCTGGCATGGGGCAGGCCGTGCGGGGCCCTGTGCCGGGGGCACGGGGAGGTCGGTCCCAAGAGCCTGTGCCTTCCAGAGAAGAGGCCGCGGCCCGGGGACGGTCAGAGGACTGTCCGCCCCCACAGAGCCAGGCCCCCAGAGTCCGGTGTGGGGCGGGCCGGCCCGCTTAAGCCGAAGCCCGCTGTGCCGCCCGCTGCCCGGCCAGGCGGCATGGCTCACCGCTCAGAAGCCCCGGGAGGGCCTTCGGGCCAGGGTGCAGCGGAGGCCGTGGCCAGGGCTGGGCTGGGCGAGGCAGGGCCAGTGCTGGGGGTGTTCTGGAAGCGCCGCCCAGAGCTGCTTCCTTCATGTCAACCCAGACCCCTGCTCTGTCTGGTTAAGGGGTCAAGAGAACATGGGGGGCTCCCCGGCTGGGGCTTCAGCACCACGGACCCGGCACCCCACAGCCTCCACCGCGGGCTGGTTTTACAGGACGAAGGGTCCACGGGTCACTGCTGATTTCTGACCAAAGGTCTTAGGAAATCAGAGCCGAGTCTGAGTCGCCCGGCCGACTTCAGGGCACGGCGGGCGGGGGCCGTGTAGTCGGGCTGGACGCAGGGACGGCCCGGGGGACCTTGGCGCGTGCCCGTCGGGTGGTCCCGGCCGCGGCTTAGAGGTGCTGCTTGGCCACCACGGGGGCAGCGAACAGTCACTTCACAGAGAGAAACTGAGGCAGCCGGGCGGAACTCGGAACCAGGCGACAGACGACTCCCAGCCGGACCCGCCCGGCCTCGCCTCTCCCGGCTACTTCCCTGATTCCAAGGCGGCCATCGAGCCGTGTCAGCTCGGGACACTCACCCGTCTGTCCCCAGGGGCTCCCGGGGATTGAGAAATGCCCCACTGCCGCGGCCAGCGCCCGGCCCGGAGGCCAGGATTCCGATTCCAAGGCGGCCACACTGCCTCCAGCGGTCGCCCCGCAGGGCAGGGCGGGGGCTGCGGCCCCTCCCCGCACACCTCCCTGCGGTGGCGGTCGCCTCGGCGCCCCTCCTGCCCCTCGCTCTGCGCCGCCCGCTGTCCCTGCCTCCAGCGGGGAGGCTGAGGCTTAGGGAGGGAAGGAGCGGCGGAGACTTGCAGGCAGGTGCCCTCCGTCCTGGCGGCCGACCGCCCCCCCACGGGCAGCGGACCCCCTGCCCCGTGGGAGGACACGGCTCCCGGCTGACCCTCCTCAGCTGACACCCCCGACCGGGGTTTCAAGACTCCTGAGCCCACGGCCCCCCTGGCGGGGAGGACAGGACAGGCTTCCTCCCGCGCCTCCTGCAGTGTCTCCCGCCCCAGGAGCCGGCGGCGCCGGAGCCACCAAGGCCCAGGCTCAGGCCCCCCTCGCCGGCCAGAGGTCGGGGTCTGCCCCTCCCACAGGTGAGCTGGACTTCAGGGCCAGGACTGGCAGCTGCGTCGGGCGGGACCGCAGCCCACAGGGGCTCCTGGCAGCCCACTCCCGCCCGCACGGCTGTCTCCCCGGCCCGTCTGCAGCGGGCGGGGGTCACACGCACAGCCTGGCGTGGACAGCAGCTGCCCGCTGGGCGGCTGGAGGGACACTCACGTGATGCCCTTGGTCTTGCCAGAGCCCCGTGGCTCCTGCCCCTCCGAGGCGCTTCTCTCCGAGGCCCCGGGCTCCGGACTCCGCAGCCCGCCTCCCCCGGCAGCGGCCAGGGGGCCCAGCGCGAGGGCCGTGGCTCCGGGGGACCCCGCAGCATTCTCGGCCTCGGACATGACTGCTCCGCGGACAGGGCTGGGGAGAGGCGGCCGGGAGGGAGGTGAGCGCTGCAGGTGCCCCAGAGCCAAATAGCATGTGGGAGGCCCCGCCCCCCGCCCCCAGGGAGGACTGGCCCGAGCAGCTGGGGAGGGCTGGGGAGGAGTCCCCACCCTGATTGGCCTCGCACCACCCTGCGGGGACAGCAGCGCCTGCTCTGGCCCTTTGACCACGAGCATTAAGGGGGTACTTTGCCGAAGGACGCGCCGCTGGGGGTTTCACCTGTGTCCTCTCATTCCGCCCCATAAATTAAATAGGGAAGAAATGCGGTCTGGGGCCAGGCTCCTGCCCGCGGCGGCACCGCTGGAGAGAGACAGCGGGGACCCGGGCCCGGATCAGGCCAGACCAGCCCCATGTCTGTCTCCAAGAGCCCCCCACCCCTGCTGCCCCCCAAGCCCGCTGTCCCCCCACCCCCACTGCCCACCCCTGCTGTCCCACCCCCGCTGCCCCCACCTCTGCTTTCCCATCTCCCCTCCACACTGTCCCCCGCCCTGCACTGCCTGGGGGTGTCAGTCCCCACCCCCACTGTCCTGCACTGTCCTGGGGTCAGCCAGCCTGCTGGGAGGTGTGCTGGGCACCCCCCTTCCTTGGGGTGGACTAAAGGTCACTCGCCCACTCCCTGCTCCCTCTCACTCTCACCTCTGCCCCCTCCTATGCCTCTGGGGCGCAGGGCAAGGGCCACCCACTGCCTGGGGGGCTGGGCTCCTGGGCCTTGGCCCCAAGGGCTCTGGAGGCCTGGGGTTCCTGGTCCCTGGCCTGTTGTGTCCCCCTGCAGTGACAGGCTGAACCGTTTCCTGCTCCCCCACAACGACGGCTCCCCCAGAACAAGCAGCACCCCGATTTCTTGGCCCCTGCAGGGGGAGACTTCCAGGGTCCTGAGTGCCATCTTAAATGCCTCATTTCTTCCCCTTTTTATTTTATTTTTTTAAAGATTTATTTATTTCTGCACACAAGAGCTGGGGGACAGGCCAGAGGTGTGGGGGTGAGAAGACTCACCGGAGACAGAGTGGGGAACAGAACAGGCAGATGGACTGAAACACACTGCCGAGGGGAGCAGCGGGAGTCAGGAGGGGTCTGCCGCGCCCTGTGGGCAGCTCCCTGGCCGGCCGGGGAGGGAACTCGTGCTGCAGAGGCTGCGGGCAGCTTCACAGTGCGGTGCTCAGCCCCTTGCGCCACCAGCGAGGCTGTCTTCTCCTTTTTAAAGGGGTGCTCTGCACCAACGCCCCACGGGTCCTGAGGGGGTCAGCTCTGGCCCCCGGGGCTGCTGCCCGGGGTGAGGCTGCGCTTTGCCTCCTTGGCAAGGTGGGCGCCCCCGGCCACTCTCCACACCTGAGCCCCACCTGGCACAAGCTCCTTTTCCTGAACCGGGGAGACCCGTGGGCTCTGGCCCTGGGGTGCCCAACACGAGACCCCAGACTCCCCCACCTCCCACTGCTGGGGGCTGCTCAGGCAGCAGATGGGCAGAGGTGGGCCGGGCGCGGGGGCGCCGGCTGGTCCTTGTTCCTCTCTGGGTGGGCGGTCATGGGAGACCCCGGAATCCTGGGGGCGCTCCGGACCCGCCTGAGGGGAGAGCTTGGCATGCAGGCCTCCCTGCGGGCACCTCCGGCCCGGGCTCCGCAGCCCTGCCCCGGCGGGCCCACGCGGCTGGGCGCGCCCCTGGGGCCGCCGGCTCAGGCTGGCCTCGGCCTCCCACGCCCACGGGCACGCCGGCCCCGCAGCTGCCCTCCCCGCCGGCATCCCGCCGGGTCTCAGGGTGGAATGAGGGCGGGGCCGCCCCCGGCCCCCCGCCACGCCTCCCCCAGCAAAGGCAGGGCCTGTTGCTCGTCTGTAGGGCGGGAATCAGGGGGCTCGGGACCCAGGGGCCGGTGGAACCCGGGCCGCGCGCTTTCACCGGGTTCTGGGGCGCCCCGGGGCGGGCGGGCGGGCGCGGCCCCAGCGGGGTCGGGGGGCCCCGGGGCCCTGCGGGCCGGCGCGGGGCGGGCGGGGCGTCTCTCGCCAGTTTCAGGTTTTGGTTTCCAGCGGCGCGTCAGTGTTGGCACCGCGGGGCGCAGTTTTAAACAGCCGAGAACCAGGGGCCCGAGGCTCTAGAAGCGGGGGTGGGCCGCGCGCCCCCTGCGCCCCCGCAGCGGTGGGTCGGCCGGGCTCTGGCCTTTGCATCCCGCCCGCGCCCGAGGGCGCCTCCGGCGGCAGGTGCAGCCCCGGCCCCGCCCCGCCCCCCACCCGGCGGGGTGTCCCCCCTGCGCCCCCACCGGCCCCAGCCGGCGCGCCGCCCGCGCGGGCGCTGCCAGCCTGGGAGCCGGGCGTGCGCCCCTCCCGCCGTGGGTCTCCGCTGTCCACTCGGAACAGGAGTCCCCGGCCCGCGCCGTCTCAGGCCGCTGGGCACAGGCGCCCGTCCGCGGGGCGCGGGGGAGGCCGCTGGCGGGGAGCAGGCGGCAGGGCGCCCGGGGCTGCCGTCCTGAAAACCCCGCGAGCCTGGCAGCGGCGGGGGGGGGCCGCGGGGGGGCGGGGGGCTGCAGCCCCGGCTGCCCCGGTCATGCGGGCGGGACCCGGACGCCGGCGGTGTCCTCGGGGTCACCCCCGGGTTCGGATTCCTCGGGCGCCTGCACCTCCCGCCCGCGCCCTCCAGGGGGCGCAGCCCGGCCCGCCCCCGCCGCAGGTGTCGGGCCGCAGGTGTCGGGCCGCAGGTGTCCGGCCACCTGTGCTGGCCCCGGCGCGGCTCCCCTGCGCCGGCGGGAGCCCGGCCCTTGGGAGGGGCGCGGGGCCTGGAGAGTCGCCGCCCTGCGAGGCCACCTCTCCAAGGGTCCGCGGGGCCGCTCCAAGGGTCCGCCGGCCCTCCCGGCCCCGCGGAGCCGCTGAGGGCGCGGCCTCCCTGGCAGGTGCCCGGCCCGGCCTCGCCCGCCGCGGAGACGCTGCGCCCCGGCGGCCGCACGCCAGGGGTGGGCGCGCGGAGGGCAGGCCCCGACCCAGCGGGGGAGGCGGGCCGGCCCCTCGCAGAGCCAGAGCCGCGGGGCAGGCATCCTCGGGGCAGGCATCCTCGGCATGCGGGAGGACAGCTCAGCTCGGCCCCAGCCCTGGGGGCGGCCACGCGGCGGGGAGGGGGAGCGGCCGCTCGCAGCTGCCCCGCGAGCACCCGCAGTTCCAGACTCCTGGCCGCGCTCCCGGGGGCCTGATGAAGCCGGAGGCACAGCCTGTCTCCTGTCCAGGCCGCGGGAGGTGGAGTGGCCCAGTGTCCCTCCTGCTCTGAGGCTCCACCTCACCCCCGGGGGTGCAGGGGGGGCATGCGGGGACAGCAGCGGGGCTCTCCCGCGCAGGGGGAAGCGCTGGCCTCCGCGCGTTTCAGTGTCAGTAAAGTTATATCCTCAGGTTAAAAAAGATTAGCAGGCAATGATCGCTGCCAAGCGACGACAAAAGACCAACTGGATAGAAACTGATGGAAAGAAACGATGCGCAAGAGGAGGAATCTGTGCGCCTGGAAAAGAGAGAAGCTCGGGACTGTCTGAAAAGATGAATTAAACGGCCAAAGCTCTGCCGAGATCAATGAGGATTATAAAGAGACCCGGGTCCTGGGGGACAGAACGGGGGTCCCGCAGGGCATGTGACTTTTAGGGATAGGGGACCCCCGAGAACCCCCCGAGTCTTCCTCTCTGAGGTCCTCAGCTTTCCCTCTGAGTGTCTTCCCATCCCAGGAGCCGCCCGTGGCCCGTGTGACCCCAGGGCTCTGAGTGAGGACTGAGGGACCCACGTGCTAGTCCTGCCAGACCCCCACACCCCGGGCCCGGCCCCGCCCCTCGGGGCCTTCACTCCCCGCTCCCGGGCTCCGGGCGTGACCGGTCACCCGCCTGGTCCGCAGCATGCGTCAGCATCAGCGGTGAGTCGGGGGGGAACAGAGAAACGTCTGTGTCCGAGCTGTGAGCCCGAGCAGACAAGACCCGGGGTCAGTCTTTTTGGGGAAACATGTTTCACGCGCTGGTGGTGTGGCCGGGCCGTGCCGCCCGGCAGCTGGCAGACGCCGCCTTTTACGTGCAGGGATTACTCCCGACCTGCGGCCGTCAGCTGGCCGGGAAGTGACAAGGCGCGGGGGGCGTGTGTGTCCAGACAGACCAGCGCAGCCCGGGCCGCCCACCCCTGCCCAGCCCTGCGCGGGCCGCCGGCCCCCTCACCAGCCCACGGGGCACTTTGCCCCTTGGCCCTGAGCTGCGCGCCCTGACCGCTCCCAGGGCCGCCCCAGCTCACCGCTCCTGCTGGGCGGCCCCCCGAGAAAGCCTGGAGGATTCGGGAGCCCTTTGACTGAGCGACCACATCTCCTTTCAGGGGAGTGCGGGTGTGAGCGTGCGGGGCCAGTGTGCGCAGAGCGCGGGCCTGGTGGCTGCGGAGCCGTGAGGATGTTTGTGCACGCGTGTGTGCATGAGTGTGGCACATGTGAGTGTTGGCGTGTGCCGTTCTGTGCGTCCATGCCTCAGGCCTGCGGATGGGGATGGTGCTGTGGGGTGGTGATGCCAGCAGTGCCAGGGCCACGGTGGTGATGACGTGAGGATGCTGGTGCTGGTGCTGGTGCGCGCGGGCCACCAGGGGGAGCACCGCCCCGACCTCAGGCCTGGGTCCAGGGAGGGTTTTCTGGGCTGCTTTGGCCTGGGAGAGGTGCTCACACTCCCCACGGAGCAGAGGGGGAGCAGGACGGGACCTGATGCCCCAGCACTGAGAAACTGTGCCCTTATCTGGGGCTGCTTCTCCAGGAAAAGCCGCGCAGGCATCCTGCTCCCCCCTCCGCCTCTGTGGGCAGGAACGCTGTGTCCAGTGGGGGGGCCTGTGTCCAGTGTGCGGGGGGCCTGCCTATGTCCGGTGGGGGGGTCTATGTCCAGTGGGGGCCCTGCCCGTGTGGCTGGAAGAGCGGGCTACAGCTGTCAGCCTCCACTCCTGCCACCGCCCCCGGCGCTTGGGTCCTCCTGAGCTCCACCTCAGAGCCTGGCCTTGGTGGCCACCCACCGCCCGCCCCAAGTGTGATGGGCTGGTGAACTGGCCACGTCTCTTTCTGGGACTTCAGAGCGCACCCGTCTGCAGAGCGGCATTTCCCCTTGAGTCCACTGGCCGGGCAGAACGTTGGCGAGGGCTGTGGCATCAGCACTCCGTCCGGCTGCCCTGCCCCGAGCCCCGCTGGGAGCACGGGCTTGGGGCCCGCAGGGCGGCCTCCCCCGGGCCGGGCTGGTGCTCCTGCGGGCCCTGCCCCTCGTGAGTGGGCAGCTCTCCAGGCCCGGCGCCCTGCAGCAGGACTCTGCGTTCCTTACAGTTTTCTCTCCACGAATTTCCATTCCCAAAGCAAGAATGTTTCACTTCGTTTTCCAGCTTCTGTGCCACCTACTGAATTTTCCAACCGTGTGGCCGAAGTGTACAGAACACGCTGATGCCGCCGAGGCACGCGGACCGTCTCCCAAACTGCGGCTGCTGGTCACCCCCCGGCCCCAGTGGCCCGTCCCTCCCGCAGATGTGCAGGCCCCGGCCGAGCTCCCCAGGCACGGCGCTCTCCATGGCCACCCGGCGGCGGCGGGAGCCCTCGTGGATGTTAAATTTGGGCGGGTGCTAAATAGTTGAAATTCTGCACGCGATCCATATTTCCACGTCCCGCTATCTGGAATTCCCATCACTCAGATGTGCGGACAGATGGCGAAGGTGTCCGTCCCGTTCGCTTTTCCTTAAAAAATGTGCCCCTTCTGCCTTTGCTATCGCGGCATCTCGGAGGGCCGCAGGCGGGGGCCCGGGCTAGGCCTAGGTGAGGCGTCCTGGCCTCCACTCTCCCTCGGGTCAGGGGGTGAGGCCCGCTGGCTCCAATACCGCCAGAGGAGGCTGCCCGGAGGAGACCCCTTCTCCTTACGCCCGAGGCTGTCAGAGGAAGGCAAAGAGCCCCCCACATGGCCCCGCTTGGCCCAGACTCCTCCCTCACTGTCCTCGGGGCCCCCGGCCCGCACCCCTCCTGACCGCTCCCTCCCACCGCCTGTCCTCCCAGCTGGCTCCGCTCCCCCACTCTGCCCAGACCTCCCCCAGACGCCCCCCTGGGCCTGCGTGTGGAGGCCCCGCCGCGGGGGCCTAGTTAGCTATTTCTCGCCGAGCTCCCCCACTGCCTGGTCACTCCTGTCCCGGGGCCGCTGCTGCCGTCCCCCACGAGGCACGGGTCCCTGAGGCCAGGCCAGGCCCGCCCTGCCTCTGTGTGTGCCCACGGACGCTCAGCACCTCACCTTTAGATCTCCCTCCTTGGCACTTGCTCCTCTCTTGAGGTCTCAATTTTTGTCAGTTTTCATTTCAGGAGCGTCCCCCAGGCATTCTTTCCTGACCGCGCCTGCCCTCCATCGGGGCATGCAAGTGCCTGGGGGGCTGACTCAGGCCCGCGTGCTCCGCACCTGACCCTTCTCTTGGCCCCGCTCTCCAGGCCCTCCCAGGCCGGCTCTTGGGTCCTGTGGTCTGTCACTCATGCGCTCCCCGCCGGCTGTGCTGGTGTGCCCCTCGTTTACATAACCACGCAATTTGGGGAGCACCACTCACCCCTCTGTGGCCTGTGCCGCATTCACCCTGCATCGTTGCTGATCACCCCAGTGCTCAGGTCTGAGCTGAGTCCCGGGACAGAGGCTGTGAAGTTGCCTGCCCTGCCAGGGCGCCCGTCTCTGCCGTGTTACCCCCACCCTCCCTTCGCCCCTCAGCCCAGAGGGGAGTGGCTCTGGCCTAGTGGGGTTGGAGGCTTTTGAGTGTGTGCTCCTCAGTGGCCGCGTGGCTCCAGCTGCTCCCCGTGAGAAGCGCCTGCTTGCTGTCACCTCCACGGCCCCTCCACAGGGAGCCCACGCGGCTCCTCCAGCCCCTCTGGCTGCAGCTGGTCTCCTCGTGACACTCCACTGAGGGTACCTGCCCCCAACCCCGGCCACCGCCTGTGCGTGCTGTGCACCCCTGACGCACCACACTTGGCGGCACGGCCTAGCGCTCTTTGGATGGACGCCCCAAGAGCCAGCGTCCTGCGCCTCCATCCCTTCTCCCGCAGCCAGCGCGCCAGACCTCCTCAGAAGACGCATCTGTTCTGATCTGCTGCCCTTGTGTGAACAGGGCTGATTTTGTGGTGAAAATGACCTCTTCATGTATTTATTAGATTGATTTATTTTGCATGCAAGAGCTGGGGTACAGGCCAGAGATGCGTGGGGGGCGGTGAGAGGATCCACCAGAGCCAGAGCGGGGAACAGAGCAGGCAGACCGACCAAATCCACCGCTGAGGGGAGCAGCCGGGAGACAGGAGGGGTCCGCCGCGCGAGGGGGCAGCTCCCTGGCTGCGGAGGCTGCGGCTAACTTGGCAGCACTGACACTTAACCCCTGCGCCACCGGGGGCCCCTCTTGATATTTAAAGCACCCCACGAGTTCTAATTGAAGGATGAAGCCGCCTGCATGACTCCCCAGGTGACTCGGGCTCCCCCGAGCACCCCTCCCCCAATCCAGACAGCTGTGGGCGCTGGGTCCCCGCCCCGCAGGTGAGCCCGCAGGTGAGCCCGCAGGTGAGCCTCCCGTCACGGGTCATCTAGCTCCGCGTCCTCCGAAACCAGCTGGGGGGCCTGGACGCGGCTGGGCAGCCCCGGGGGCGCTGGAACCGCCCCCGGCGCGGTGACTCCCCGCGGGCACCGCCTGGTCCGCGGAGGGCTCGGGCGGGCTCGCGGCCGGGCGGCAGGTCGTGTCCCCGGCGGGGGTGGGGGGGTGGGGGGGTAGGGGGGTGGGGGGGGCGCCGTCCCGGCGGCTCCGGGGCTCCTGGGGCGCACACCCCGCGGCGCCCGGGCCTGCGCCCCACGGGCCTGCCCCGCCCCCGGGCCGGCGGCCACTCCCGGCCCTCCTCGGGGCCCGCCCCCGTCCCCCGCCCGGCGTGGCGCGGGGACCCCGGCGCGAGCCGCACCCGCCGCAGCCGCCCGGGCCGGGGACTCGCGCGCGCCCGGCGGCCTGGGCCGGACCGACGCTGCGCATGCGCGGGCCGGCGCCTCCGCCTCCGCCGCCAGGGGGCGCCGCGCGGGCACGTGACCGGCCCCGTGACCAGCCGGAAGCGCCGCGCGCAGGCCGGGCCGGGCCGGGCGGCGGCGGCGCCAGGTGAGTCCGGCCGGGCCGCGGGCCGCGGCGGCGCTGGGGCGGGGCGGGCCGGGCCCCCGGGCTGGGCTCCGAGCGCCGGCGCGTCTGCAGCGGGGCCCGCGGCGGGTCGCGCGCGCCGGGGTCGCCCGCCCCTTCCGAGCCGCCCGCCGCAGGTGCGCGCCAGGTGCGCGCCAGGTGCGCGGGCCCCGGCGTCGGCGCGCACGCGGGACCCCCCTAGCCGGGGCGCGGGCCGGGTGGGCCGGCGGCGGGGCCTGCGCGGGGGGCCCGGCCGCGCGCAGCCCCTCGGGCTCCCGGGAGGGGCGGGCCCCGCTCGGCCTGCGGCGCGGCCCGGTGGGCGCTGCCCGGCGGGGAGATGCGGCGCCGCCCCTCCGCCCCGCCGGGGCCCGGGGCCGGCGGGGGACCCTCCGCCCTGCACCCCCTCGCGGAGCCCCCGCCCCGGACGCGCGGGCGCCGCAGCCCGTTTCCCTCAGAGCCGCCCCGCGCGCGAGCTGCGCCCCAGTCCCCGCCGGGGCCCCTCCCCGCGCCGCCTCGCCCGGGCAGCCCGCGGGCCAGCCGGGGCCTCTGCAGGCCGAGCCGGGCCAGATCCCGCAGGTTCCGCCGCGGAGCAGCTGCTCCCCTCGGCCGACGCGGAGGCCGGCAGGGAAGCGGGGGACGCGGTTTGGGGGAGCCGAGCTGCCGGTCCTCACCCCGGAGCCCCCGGGGCGGCTGGGCGCGAGCAGCCCCGTCCCTCCCGCCCGAGTCCTGCGCGCTGGGCCCTGCTGGCCGCGGTGGTGCCGCGGGGTCCCTCCTTCCTCACCGGGGGCCTCCTGGTCGCCCCCCCTCCGTTCTTCCTCAAGTGTGGGGCCCCGGCCGCGCACTCGGGGCCGTGACCGCCCGCGGCTTCTGTGCTGGCCCGAAGCCGGCCCTGCCCGGACAGAGCGGTGACGTCCCTTCCCCTTTGCCCACCCCAGAGGCGCGTGACCCGCGCCAGCCGGGCCGGCTCTGTTCCCAGGAGGCCCAGGCCCGGGACGTGCCCCCCACCACGGGCCTGGCCTCGCTGAGCACGCGGCCTGCTCTGCCTCGTGGCCGCTGGCCGGGAAGGGCGGGAACAGGGCGGCTGAACCCCTCTCCTGCCCCCCTCTGTGTTCCCCCGAGAGAACACAGCCTGGCGCCTCGCCTGGGGCCCTACCTCGCGGGCAGCCTCCCGCGCAGGCCTGCAGCGGTCTGCGTGGCCCTGGCTGCTCGCGAGGCTGGCGCAGCGTTTCCCGGGTGGTGGCGGGAGTGTGGGCCCCGTCTCCCTGGCGGTCATCACGGCGCCGCCGCAGCGAGGGCCCCGTCCCGGACCCGTCAGCTCCATCTCCTCTGTCCGACACGAGCACCCTCCTGGGTGGCGGCCAGCCTGGCAGCAGCTGCTCCGCCGCCACCTCGGCCGGCTGGTGCGGTTCCTAGGGAGGATTTCAGGGACAGGGATTGCGCTGAGGGCGCGAGCGAGGTCGCTGGCCCGGCCCCTGTGTGCCGGATCTGACCCACTCCTGGGCAGCCTGGGGCTCCGTGCCCCGCCGGAGAGGGAAGTGGGTGGGCGCTTGTGGTTGGCCCGTCAACTCTGGGGCTGTGATTGTGGGTGGAATGTGGGCGCGTCGCCTGCCCCTCCCCCTGCCCGATCCCTGACGTCCCACTCAGTGGGTTTGGGGCAGCCCCTCGGGTTCTGGGGAGCCCCTCCACTGTCACGAATTCTAGAGCCAAACCACGTGGGCACCCCATCCTTTGTGGGCCAGCGCCCCTCGCCGTGTGTCGTCGGATCCCCAGCGACAGGGCTTGTGTGCAGTGGAGCCCCACCCCCTGCGTTCCGTGCACCTCATTGTTCCAGAACAAAGCTGGCGCCTCTGTTTACACATCCAACAACCCCTGAATCTGGTAGGAGGTGAGGCCTGGGCTGTGGCCGTCCTGGGACTTGTTTTGGTGCTGTGTTCCGTCCTCGCGCTGTAATCAGGATCTCCCGGGAACGTGGTGGAAAATAAAAAGCTCAGGTCCTATCAGCCTGGACCCGATTCTGTTTGGATTTTTTTAGCAGCTTCATTGAGCTGCCACTCGTGTCACGTAGCTCGTGCCCACACGCAGGCGGCTCGGGGGCGGTCAGCGCGCTGGCTGCGCATTCTAGAACATTTCCGTCCCCCCAGCAGAACCCGTGGCCTGCAGCTGTCCCCTGCCACCACCCCAACCGGCAGCGCGGATGGCTGTGCGTGCGGGCGTCCCCCCAGTGCCTTGCTGCCAGCGGAGCAGCGCGTGGCCTGGGGCGGGCCTCCCGAGCAGGACCTCTGAGATGGGCCGTGTGCGCGCATGCCAGCCCGTGGCTGCCGGCTGTGGAGGACCCCTCCAGGCCCGCTCCCCGGCCCGCCCAGCGCCGGCCCCCACCGGGGTGGAGCCGCGGGCAGCACCGTGACTGGAGCCTTTTGAGGGCCCCCGCAGCATGCCCACTGCACGCCTGGCCCCGCTTCCCCAGCCGTCCTCTGGCGTGGCCTCGGCTGTGTCCAGCTCCCAGCCGCCGACACCAGGTGCTGACCGGCCGGGCCTGTCCTTGGCCAGCGGGCCACTCGGGCGCTTTGCAGTGCCGCCCTGCTCGAGGCCAGGCTGGGAGCCAAGCTGGGCGTCCTGGGGGCTCCCGTACTCATGCCGAGCCGCCGCGACTTCTCCTCTGGCTTCCGCTCTTGTCGCTCCAGTCGGGCCGTTGTCCCCGTTTTCACTCCTACGATGGCTCTTCCATCCAGGCCGCCTCCTGTCTCTGTGGTGCAGGCTCTGGACGGGGCGAGGGGGTCAGGCCCGCCCGTCCCCTGCTTGCGGGGACGCATCCCTGCTGGCCTGCGGAGCCTGGACCGGACCACCATCCCGCGGGTCTGCTTTCGGGCTGGCACCGCCTCGCCTCTGCCATGGCAGCTTGGTGCTGAGCTCGGAGGCTGGGCAGGCTGGGGCGTCTGCGCCTTTGCTCTTTCGCGAAGCTGTTTGGCCTGATTCCACGGGGACTGTGAGCCGCCCGTCAGCTCCTGCCGAGAGACACCGCCCCGGGCCCTGCCCTCAGCCTGGGGTCTCCGGCCCACGAACGCGGGCGTCTTCTCGTTCACGCCCTGTCGGGCCTGGGTTTGTGCGCCGTCTCGCTCCTCCCCGGCCGGCGTGCTGCGCCCTCGCGGCTGTCCCTGCGGAGCAGCTTCTCGGTCCGAGGGCCTTCGCGAGCACGTGCCGCTCCGCCCGTCTTCGTACGCTGCGACTTTGCCAAACGCGTCACTTCGCGTGGTTCTCAGCGGGTCGGTTTTATGTGTCGGCAAGTCACTCCCAAAGCGACGCTCAGCCCTTGGAGAGGAAGCTGCGTCGGCCCTGCCTCCCGCTCCCGCCCGTGCCGCGGGGTGCCCGGAGCCCGCGCGTGTGACGGGCCCTTCCCCTCCTCCACGGCTGCGGGGCGCTGTCAGCACGCTCGCCGCGGTCATCTGGGTGTTCCGGAGGGAGGCTGCACCCCATGGCGCGCTGCCCACTCCGGGAAGGACTTGGACCTGCTGGCACCAACCTGCCCACCCGCGTCCCGCTGGCCCCGCCGGCCAGTCTCACCCCGGGACGGCTTCCATGACTGGGGCACGTGCCCGAGTCGCCGCTTCTTGGTGACTCCAGCGCCCTTGGTTACTGAATTCCGTCCCCCCGACCAGTGCTGAACCCAGGGACGCCCCCGTCACCCCTTCCTTTACGGAGTGGCCTGGGCAGGCAGGCTAGGGAAGCCTGCACTACTGTCCACTCCCAGGGCCCTCCTGCTGCCCTCTCCCCCAGCGCCTCTCCCCTGCTGCCCTCTCCCCCGGCGCCTCTCTCCTGCTGCCCTCTCCCCCGGCGCCTCTCCCCTGCTGCCCTCTCCCCCGGCGCCTCTCTCCTGCTGCCCTCGCCCTGGGGGCCCTGTCCCCTGGCGAGTGCCGAGCTCCTCACGTCGGAACTCTCTGGGCTCCTTATCAGCACCGCCCGGAGCGCGTTGTTCTTTTCTTTCCAGCGACACAGGGCGCAGGCCACACCCCACATCCTGCAGTCCTGTTTGTTCTGCGATCTAGCGATAGCAGCCCCTCCCCAGCCGTCTCCCTTGAGTGTCTTGCTCTGGGTAACGTCGCTTTCCGTGCACGAGGCAGTGGGCGTCTGCAGTGCTGGGTTCCTGCTCCAGTGGGCTCCCGGGGCCAGGGTCACGCGGGCTTCACCGCAGGCCTCTCCCAGGTGCCTCTGGGCCGTGGGGGAGCCTGGGAACGAGCACGCGTGCATCAATGATGAACACAGGCAGTTCTGGGCCCGAGGGCCCGGGGTTGCTGGGGTGTTTCGGGTCCCCCCCCCCCCGCCGCCCTGCCCGCACTTGGCCTCTGCGTGGCTAGAGAGGGCTGCCTCCGTGGCGCTGGGGTGGGGTGGCCCGGGACCCACGGAACTGCAGCCAGGGCTCCCTTGACCCTCTGAAGATGCCCCCGAGCCCCTGGCTCCAGCTGACCTCGTGGCCCCCTCCTGCCCACGACGGGTGCCCCCTTTGTCGCTCGGCCACTGTGGGGGCAGGAGGCAGCCCCTGTCAGCCCCCAAGCCCATCCCCTTGAGAGCACACGGGGTCCCTCCACGAGAAGCGAGGCCGCCCTGCCCCTCAGGTGCCGGATGCGGCTGTTCCCAGAGCCCGGGCGGCCCGCGGTGCTCACGCCGTGCCCTTCCCCGCAGGTTCTTGAGGGGGGACAGTGACGCTCGTGGATGCCGCTGCCCCTGCCCACCGCTGCCCGTGCACCCCGAGTCTGGCCGAGCGGCAGAGGCCCCCTGCCGCCCCCCTCCTGGCGTGGAGGGCGCCTCCCCTGTGCACCGGCCCCACATGGCTCTTAGCCACAGGCTGCGGGGTTCTGGAGGCCTTGGCGACACCCCGCAACGCTGCTCCTCAAGCGCGTGAGGAGTGTGGCCCGTGTCCAGCCCGGCCCACGCCCTGGGCTCTTCTCAGCCGCACGGCAGGCGCCACCTGACTCGCGAGACAGCACGCGCGCGTGAAGGCGAAAAGGAAGGAGGTGGGCAGGGGACACAGCCCCCCCGGCCCCAGGAGGGCCCTCCGTCAGGCTGTGGGGCCGCCGCTGACCTCCAAGGTGAGGCCTGGGCCAGGGTCACGCAGCACAGCCCACGTGGCTCGGAGCTGCGGGGACCTTGGAGGAGCGGCTGACCCCGGAGTGATGCAGGGGGCAGTGAGTGCGGGCGAGCTCTTGCCCAGAGCCCAGGAAGTGGCCGAGGGAGAGACACCGAGCCCCGGCCTGCAGAGCGGGGGGCGGGGGGAGCCCTGGGGCCCCGGCCCAGCCCCACGTGGTCACCTCTGCTCTAGCAGGTGTGTGTGGCCAAGATGGGGCCCGCCTGCCCCCGCCCTTTGTCCCCTCCCACCTCTTTGCTGCCGGCACCTCCTTCCTCCGCCGCAGTGTGGCCGGGCCGCCGCGGCGACATGGCCTCCTCTGCTCCCGAGCCCACCCCCAGCGAGCCCAGCCCCGGCGGGGAGCTGCCGGCCCCGGCCCCCGGAGGTGTCAGCGCTGCCCCTCACCCGCAGGCCGCCATGTCCACGCAGCGACTGCGCAGCGAGGGCTACCACGACTACAGCTCCACCGAGGTCAGCCCCGAGGATAGCCCGTCCGAGGGCCTGAGCAGCGTGTCCTCCCCCGGCTCCTACCAGCGCCTCGGGGAGCGGAACACCACCACGTGAGCACCCACGGCCTCCCCACCCCACCCCGCGGGTCGGGAAGCTGTTCCCCCTGCACCGGGCCAGAGGAGGCCGCCTCGAGGGGCAGCCGGCTCCAGGCTGGCAGGGGCGAGAGGCCTGGGTGGCAGGCGGAGGAGAGGCGCTGTGCGCCCACCCAAGGGGCTGCCCCCTCACTCACCTGGGCTGGCCTAACTCTGCCTTGGGTCCCCCAAATGTGGGGAGGCGGGGGATCCCCACAAAGCTGGGCTGACTGGGGCCATCAGCATGGGTGGCTGCCTGGCATCCTGCCCCATGACCTCGGCAGAGCCCTGGGGCGCCCTCTGAGTTGGCCTCCTGGCCTCGCAGCTCTGCCCGGCCCCCGCTCAGCCCGCCCCTTCCGGGTGCCCCGGGCTGCACGTCCGAGGCATGGCCATGCATTTCGCTGGCCCCGGGCGCCCCGCGGGCTTGTGGCCCCGTCACTGCCGTCTGCCCTTCCTTCTGCAGATGGTTCCAGACCCTGATCCACCTGCTGAAAGGCAACATTGGCACCGGCCTCCTGGGGCTGCCCATGGCGGTGAAGAACGCGGGCATCCTGGTGAGGCGCCGCTGCTCCCTGCACACAGCCTGCTGCAGTGGGGAGCTTGTCTCCTCAAGTTGAGCTGAGGACAAGCAGAGTGCAGTGTCCACCCACCCAGCGCCTCTGGCCGGCTCGCTCCCCTGGGCGCCTGCGACCCCTGCCCAGCCCTGCTTCCCCTTGAGCCGGTCTTCCCTGGGGTCACCCCTCCCCAGGGTGGTGCCGGAGCCAGGCCCACCCCTCCTCACACTGTCCCTGCTCCCCAGATGGGTCCCCTCAGCCTACTGGTCATCGGCATCGTGGCGGTGCACTGCATGGGCCTCCTGGTCAAGTGTGCCCACCACTTGTGCCACAGGTGAGGCCCTGGTGCTGACCGGGGGGGGGGGGCCCGGGGGGCCTCAGGGGACTCCTGTCTGGTGCTGAGGGCCCTGGTCACCTTCGCGTGGGTGCGTGACTCTCTCCCCATGGGGGACACCCTGATGTCACCACACGCTGTCCTGGGGGCCCAGGACAGGGCCTGACCCTGTCTCGCCTTCGCCTCCCCCCTCCAGGCTGAACAAGCCCTTCCTGGACTACGGGGACACGGTGAAGCATGGCCTGGAGGCCACTCCCAGCGCCTGGCTGCGCAGCCACGCGCACTGGGGAAGGTGCTGCCCGCCCGCTTCCCTGCACCGTGGGGGGCTGTGCGGCCCCAGGCTGGGCCCTGCGCGCTCTGAGGAGGCCCCGGGAGACCCCAGACAGCGCCCCTCAGCCGCCCCTATGCAGGGGCGCCCCCCAGCCTACCCTCTACAGGTCCCCCAACCCCAACCCTGCTGGGAGCTTGTGGTGTGGACACGCCTGGACCTGGGGGGACTTGGGGCACACACTGTCCCACCCCCTTCTTGTGGGCGGGCGGCGCCTCCAGCTGTCTCTGGGCCCCTCACGGGGGCCTCCCTCCCACCTGCAGGCGTGGCGTGGACTTCTTTCTGGTCGTCACGCAGCTGGGCTTCTGCTGCGTCTACTTCGTCTTCCTGGCTGACAACCTGAAGCAGGTGGGCCAGCAGGAGGTGGCCCCGGCCGCGCCTGTCCGTCTCTAGTGCCCACCCGGCCCAGGGCCTGCTGGCTGTGGCGGGGCTTGGCCAGGCGCCCCGCCCCAGCCTGGGCCGGCGTGCCTGCGCTGGCCTGGCCGCTGCAGCTCTTCTGCTCTCCTTGCCCTGGTTCCAGGTGGTCGAGTCGGCCAACGGCACCACCAGCAACTGCCAGGCCAACGCCACGGTGGTCCTCACCCCCACCATGGACTCGCGGCTCTACATGCTGGCCTTCCTGCCCTTCCTGATACTGCTCGTCTTCATCCGAAACCTGCGCGTACTGTCTGTCTTCTCCTTGCTGGCCAACGCCAGCATGCTGGTCAGCCTGGTGGGCATCTACCAGTTCATCGTGCAGGTGAGCCCGCTGCCCGCACAGTCCCCACGGCCAATGCGCCAGGGTCTCTCTCCAGGCCTACGCCTGTGTCTAGTCATGGGGGTGCTCAGCCCACCGGCTGGCTTGGGGCAGTGGCCGTGGGCCTGGCGCAGTGCCCACCTCTCCAGGGCATCCAAGCCCCGTGCCCCACATAGCCCATTTCAGAGCTAGCCGAGGCCCCTCCTGGCATCTCCCTGGGTGCGGGCTGCTGGGGCTCTGGCGGCGGTGTCCTTAAGTGTGCTCGCCCGTGTGCAGGGAGCCGCGGCGTGGGGTGAGCCCATTTGAAGCCAGGCCGTGACGGGGCAGGTGTGACCTGGGCGACACCCCTGTGGTCCTGGATCTCTCAGAGCCAGCCCGGTGGCCACGCCCTGGTGCTTGCTCCCCTCCCGCCCTGCCGGGAGGTGTCGAAGCTGCTTCTGCTTGGGTCTAGGAGCACACCCTGTGTTTCCCAAGCCCGGTCCGCAGGGTCCGCAGCTTGCTCGTGTGTGTGGCACTGCCCGGCCAGGGAGCGGGGGGGACACCCACACCTGCTGCCCCAGATGGCACGCAGTGGCCGGCCTGACCTGTTGCTGCGCGGCCTTGGTGGCAGGAAGGTCTCAGTGGAAAACAAGCTGAGTGTAAAGGCAGAGACAGGCCTGGGCTTGGAGGGAAGGAGGCCAGAGAGCGAGGGGAGCTGCAGCGCTGGTGCCATCGCGTGTGGCCGCCGCTCCCCATGGTCGGTCCTCGGCCTGACCGTCGGCTGCCCCCTCCCGGAGCACATGGCATGCTCTGGAGATGCTGAGCTCCGTGGCCTCAGTGCAGCAACTTTGCCACGTGCACTGCGTTGGGTGTGGCCCCTGGAGGGGCACCGTGGGGGCGCCAGTGGGGGCTAGCAAGGCTCCGGGCAGGCTGCCTGTGGAGGGGCGGCCCTGGAGAACCGGGTGGGGAGCACACGTGGCCTCTCCAAGTGGGCTCCAGCCCGGTCTGCGCTCTCCCTCCCAGCGGCTCCCAGACCCCAGCAACCTGCCCCTGGTAGCCTCCTGGAAGACCTACCCCCTGTTCTTCGGCACGGCTATCTTTGCCTTCGAAGGCATCGGCGTGGTGAGTGTGGGGTGGCTGAGCGCACCCGGCGTCCCCCAGTCCATGCGAGGGCCTGACTGCCCCGTGCCCTCTGGGGCCCGGTGCCGGGGAGCCTGTGCACCCTTGGGACACGTCCTCGCGTCCTGCCCACTGTCCTTGGTGGTGCTGTGTGTAGGCCAGGGCTGGGCGGGTGGAGGCTGGGAGCCGCCCCACAGCCGGACGTGGGAGCACAGGGGCACTCTGGGCTCCCGACAGTGCGTCTCCGGCTCACTGCTAGACCTGACCACCAGTGGGCCCCGTGGCCACTGCATGCCTTCCTTGTGGTCAGCCCCTCACCAACCTCCCGCACCCTGTGCTTCCCCGAGGAGTCCGGGTTGGGGCGGCTGCGCTGGGCAGCAGGTGGGGTCCCAGTCTCTGTGGGTTTTGTGGTACCGGTCCCAATGTCTCTGTGGGAGGTGTGGAGGGACACCTGAGGGAGCCCGTGTCCCATCACCTTGGTCGCTGCAGGGTGGTGGTGGGCTGGGCTGCCACTGCCCTCGCATGGGGCTTGGACACGAGGGATGGCTGCCTTGTCGGGGGTCTGGTCCGGAGACTGGCCCTGCCGGTCCCGCCTGGGCAGCGGAGTGCGCTGCCCCAGCTGTGGCGTCGGGGCCGCAGGTAGGCTTTGTCTCTGCTGGGATGCTCAGCGCCCTGGCCCCCTCCAGCACCCCAGGACATGGCCTGGGCCTCTGGCTCTCCGCCGGCTGGGGGAGGGCAGGCTGCTGAGTGGCTGGCTGAGCCTGGGGGGCGGGCTCCCGCCCCACGCAGCTCCCGGCGCGACCCCCGGGCCTGCCCCGGCCCCACGCAGGGCGCCTGTGGAGCGTGGGCTGGCGGAAGGCGCGTGTCCGGCCGGTGCTCGGTCATCTTCCCGTGCGGCTCCTCTCGCCCAGGTCCTGCCCCTTGAGAACAAGATGAAGGACCCCACGAAGTTCCCCCTGCTGCTCTACGTGGGCATGGCCATCGTCACGTCGCTGTACATCAGCCTGGGCTCCCTGGGCTACCTGCAGTTCGGCGCCGCGGTCCAGGGCAGCATCACCCTCAACCTGCCCAACTGCTGGTGCGTGGGCGTGGGCGGGGCGGGGCCTGGGCGCGTGGGCGGGGCCGGGCGGGGCCTGGGTGCGTGGGCGGGGCCTCGCGCGTGGACAGGGTGGGGCTGCTGGCGGGGCGTGGGCGGGGCCTCATCTGTAGAGGGGGCGGGGCCTGGGTGCGTGGGCGGGGCCTCGCGTGGACAGGGTGGGGCTGCTGGCGGGGCGTGGGCGGGGCCTCATCTGTAGAGGGGGCGGGGCCTGGGTGCGTGGGCGGGGCCTCGCGTGGACAGGGTGGGGCTGCTGGCGGGGCGTGGGCGGGGCCTCATCTGTAGAGGGGGCGGGGCCTGGGTGCGTGGGCGGGGCCTCGCGTGGACAGGGTGGGGCTGCTGGCGGGGCGTGGGCGGGGGTGCGCTCACGGCCCCCCCCCCCCGCCCCCCCGCAGGCTGTACCAGGCGGTGAAGCTGCTCTACTCGGCCGGCATCTTCTTCACCTACGCGCTGCAGTTCTACGTGCCGGCGCAGCTGCTCGTGCCGGCCTTCACGGCGCGCGCGCCCGGGCGCTGCGAGCTGGCGGTGGACCTGCTGGTGCGCGCCGCGCTGGTCTGCCTCACGTGTGAGTGGGCGCGGCCGGGCGCGGGGGCCGGGGCGCGGGGGAGCCGAGGCGCGGGGGTGCGGGGGTCCGGGGCGCGGCGTCCGGGGCGCGGGGGAGCTGAGGCGCGGGGGGGCCGGGGCGCGGGGGGCCGGGGCGCGGGGGGGCCGAGGCGCGGGGGTGCTGGGGACGGGGCGCGGGGGGCCGGGGCGCGGGGGAGCCGAGGCGCGGGGGCGCGGGGGGCCGGGGCGCGGGGGGGCCGAGGCGCGGGGGTGCGGGGGACCGGGGCGCGGGGGGGCCGAGGCGCGGGGGCGCGGGACGCGGGGGAGCGGGACGCGGGGGAGCCAGGTCCTCGGCGTCCCGCGCCGGCGCCCTGCGGCGCGCACCGGTGTCCAGCGCGGCGCCTGGACGTGGCGAGGCGCGAGCCGCAGCCTCCCCGCCCGCTCGCGAGCCCCGCGCTGGGCCCGGCCTGGGCTGGCCGTAGCGCGGCCCGCGCGGCGCACGCAGCGTCCAGGCCCCGGCCCGAGCCGCGATGCCCGCGGGGGTGCGCGTGGCCGCTCGGGATGGCCGCGGGCGCGGGCCCGGGCGGGGCTCCGGGGGGCCCTCCTGGGGTCCGCTGGCCGCGGCGCCCCCCGACCCCCGGCGCCCGTGGCCGCGCTGGTCTCCCGCGGGCCGGCGGCTCTGCGGGGCCTCGGGCGCTCGCCCGGCCCGGCGGGGGTGTGGGCGCCCTGCGGCCGCGGGGGCGGGCTCCAGCGGCGGGGGCGGGGCGGGGGCGCCTCGAGCCTGGCCCCGCGTTCTCTCGTCTGCGGGGACAGGAGCCCGCGTGGACGCAGCCAGGGCGGAGGCCCGCGCCGCCCCCGCGCCGCCGCGGCCTGGGGCCCGGCCAGAGCCGTCTGGCGCCTTTGCCTGGGAGGATGGACGTCCACGGCCGGGGGCCGAGAGCCGGTCCCCCTCTCGGCCGCCGCACCGAGCGCTCTGGGCCCAGCCCCCGCCCCCTGAGCCCCGGTCCTCTCCCACAGGCGTCCTGGCCGTGCTCATCCCCCGCCTGGACCTGGTCATCTCCCTGGTGGGCTCCGTGAGCAGCAGCGCCCTGGCCCTCATCATCCCGCCCCTGCTGGAGATCGCCACCTACTACTCCGAGGGCCTGAGCCCGCTGGTCATCGCCAAGGACGCCCTGATCAGCGTGCTGGGCTTCCTGGGCTTTGTGGGGGGCACTTATCAGGCCTTGTACGAGCTGGCCGTGCCGGCCAGCACCCCCGCCCATGTCAGCCCCACCAGTGCCTTCGCGTAGAGGCCAGGCGCCGTCCTCACATTCCCACATTGCCGCAGAGCCCCGCAGGTTCTGGCTCTGGGACAGGCAGGGCTGCTGCCGGCGGCCAGGAGAGGCAGACCAGCCTGTGCTCCGACCCTGAGCCACCCCAGAACTTGCAGCTCTGCCCCCTGGACCGCCAGCCTCCTGCTGCGCAGCTCAGGTCCGCATTTCAGCTCCCTCTTCTCATTCCAGCTGGGCCTGGATTAAATCAGTGGGAGCCCCCCTCCCCCCCAGGAGCCCGGCCTCTTTCTCCTCCCCGTACCTGTCGACCCTGTCTCCCTTGCTCAGTGGAACCTCCAGGGGCCCCTGGACCTGTGTGTTGGTGGTCAGCCGGCCCCAGCTGATCTCAGCCCTGGCCTGGGTACCCCCACCTCCGGGCCAGGCCACCTGTTAGTGGCCGTGGCTTCTGAACCACATCAGTGCTGCCACGTTAAAATATTTAAATGTATTTAAAACGTAGCTTTGTTTCCAGACTCTAAACCCGGATCTCGAGTGCCCTCTCTCCCTCAGTGACCCCTGCTCCAGTACGGCCCCGTGGGCCACACATAGCAGGGGACAGGCTGGCTGAGGCGCCCACGCACAGTTGCACGTAGCTCCTGGCTGGATTCAGCACTGCGGGACCCTCAGGCGTCTCGTTTCGTTCTCCAAGCCTGTCTGCTCTGGGGTCCTCCCCACGGGGCATTCTCCACCATCTTCAAGAGCTTCCTGAACCCCAGGCTTCTGTACCCACCCTCTTGGCGCCCCACGCCCCTTCCCCATGCCCCTGGCCCTCCATGGACGCCCCACGCGCTCCCCTCTCCACCAAGCGTGGCCCCGCGGACGGCAGGTCCAGCCAAGCTGTGGGCGGCCTCTTGAGCCTGGCCTCCGCGCAGGAGTGTTCTTGGAGGCTCCTCCAAGTTGCGGAATCTCATCCTTTCTTGCCGATGAGTGCAGTTCACGGCCTGCATGCCCCAGAGCTGCTAGCCCTCACCAGGCCCCAGAGATGGCGCTGCTGCGTGGACAAGCATGTGTGCCCCTGTGCGTAGTGTTCATGCCCTGGGCATTGCCCACAGGTGCAGTTGCTGGACTGTGGGAAAGCCCCTTCACCTGGCGTCAAGGGTTCTCCCAACCCCCCCCCCCAGGGTGGCTGGTCACGCCCAAGCGCTGGGGAGCGGGGGTGGGCGTCGCCCTCCTTGGTCATGGGCCCACATGTCCCTCGGCAGGGTGTGCAGCTGGCCCAGCGCTGGCCTTTGGTGGCGGCCTTTGCGCTTGCTCTCAGGTCCTGTGGGCTTTGCTTTGATTTCTTGGGGTTTTCTTCGGAGACAGCCACGTCGCAAGCAAATAAGCGGCATCTCTTCGAGCCCGTGCACTTGCCGCAGCACCCAGAACTGCCTCTGGGTGGCGGAGGCGCCCACCTGACCGTCCACGGGCGCCTCCCTGCTGCTGCGTGGGGGCTCGTGGGGCGTTGAGCTTTCCCTGTGGCGTCTTTGCTCTTCGGCTCTTCTTTTCCACTTGATCCTGTGAGTGGTGTTGATTTTTGTCACATTCTGAGCCGGCCTCACTCCCGGTGGGTCCTGCTGGCAGGCGGGTGGTCCCTGCCCCACCCCCTTGGACTAATGCGAAAAAACACATTATTGAGCAAGTGGATACAGTCAAGACCCCACCAGAGGGTCTTTCCAGCCCAGGTGCAGTTAACATCCCAAAGCAGGGTAATTACAAGCTTGCTCACTTACAGGTCTTTCCTTGGGAGATTTGGGGCCTCGTCCTGGCCCGCTTGTCTAGACAGTTACTTCCAAAGAGTCAGATGAAGTCCAGGAGGCCTGTCTCTTCAGGGTACCCTCAGATGGCTGCATCCCCTTCCGTGGGGAGCAGCTTTGCTCCCCACCAAGGTTTTGCCTATTGTAAACAATGTCTCCAACATCTCTCCCTCTTGCTTTTTATTTTTTAAATTTTTTTTTAAAGATTTATTTATGCATACAAGAAATGGGGTACAGGCCAGAGGTGTGGAGGGTGAGAGGACTCACCAGAGACAGCGGGGAACAGAACAGGCAGACTGACTGAAATGCACTGCTGAAAGGAGCAGTGGGCGAGTCAGGAGAGGTCTGCTGCGCCATGTGGGTGGCTCCCTGGCCAGGGAACGAACTTGTGCTGCAGAGGCTGCAGTTAGCTTTATAGGTTGCGTCTTAACCCCTTGCTCCACCAGGGAGGCCTAACGATTTCTTGCCGTAGGCAGCATAGGGCTTTTAGACTGACAAGAAAAAAGTAGCAGAAACATTAAGCTTATACCAAACAAAATCCAAACTCCAACGTTGAGGCCTGACAACCAGTTTTGTTGGATTTAGCCAATAGGCGATACTGTTTAAATGTTCCGTTGTGGCATTTCGTGCTTCTTGTCGTAATTGTGCCACTTGTTGCTCTAGTTTGTCTCTACGGTCGCTGACATGGACCCGGGTTACTGAGGAGCGCACTGAGAAGTTGTCTTTGCACCTCTGCCCAGGAGGGCTGTACGGGAGGAACAGAGTTACAGAGTGCCGCGCCTGTGCTGTCCACAGGGCCTGCCTGGCGATGTCCAGCAAGGCAGTAGGTTACAGGGCAACCCCGATATGAAACGGGTTGCCTGACTCGGGTCTTCACCACGCGCTTAAAAGGGACTTACTAATGCTCAAGTGCAGGCACACGCAAAAGGTTAATAAAAGGCTTATTTACAAAAGAAGGGGAAATGAGGAAATGAATAACAGGGAGAAAGAGGGAGATAAATTGGGGACTGCGTCCTACCTGCTCCGCCGACCTGGAATCCAGTGGCCCGCGAGCTGGCGAAGAGCCGAGAGTCGTGAGGCCAAGAGAGAGCCGCCCCCGCCACATGGCTGGTTTTATACCCAACCTGGCAGCTTAACCCCACGCTCAGGTCCCAGCTCCCTCCCTCTGGTGGTGATGGGATTTGTAGTTCCCAGCGTCTTGGCGGCTTTGGTCTGGAGTGGGGGTGGCAGCCACAAACCTGTATGGAGTTTGCTCAGGACAGCTTTTCCCCCTAACGATTCCCGCCCTTCACTTTTTGCCACCTGTAGTGGGTGGATGGGACCGAGCTGCTTGCTTTATGATTCGAGCAAACGGGTAAAGGAGAGTCCTGGAGCCCTCGGCATTTCAGGTTGTTACTGAGCTTTTACACGTGCAGCAACCAGGCACACGGCAGGCAGGGGTGTGGGGGGGGGGGGGCTGGGAGGCCTCCAAGCCCCCAGCAAGTCTTCACTCTGGGCTCCCTGGCCTGCTTTCTCCCCTTCTCTCTCCTGCCTCTTCTCCTGCCTCTGCTTCCCTCCGTGAGTGTCTCAGCACTGCAGTCAGGCCCCCAGAAGTAAACAGCACAGCTTAGAACAGTAGCAAATGCAGGCGCCCTCAGGAGGGCAATCCCCACCGCGGCAGGGCAGAGAAGCCTGAGAATCACTTACCTTACAGGTCCAATTCGAAAGCAAACCCGTCTCTCCAGATACTGTCCATTGTGGACAACAAAAGTCCTCCGTTCCCGGAAAACAGTTCATCAGTCCAAGCCAAAAGGAGAAAACCATCTGGAGGGATCACCAAAACAAGACAGCAAATACACCAAGTCACAGGAAGAAAAAAATCTTAAAATTGGTTCAACTTATTTAAAAAGGAGTTCTCTCCACCTTGGTCCCAGTTTGTTCAACAGCATGTGAAAAGTTTGCAAACTAAACCTACTGACGAACCTTATTACCTGTCTTTGCATGGAATCCCAGGGCAGAAGGCCTAAGCAGCAATTTTAGCAGCTTTGTCGGGACACGCCGTACAGGGTCAGAGCGAACTCTTGACATCTGTCCCCGAAGGCCTCAAGGACAGAGCTGGTCTCAGACTCCGCCTGGGTTTCCTCTTCTCGAGGGTCCCGGGGCTTTTTCGTTTTCCGGGTCGTCCAGTCCTGCCCGTGGAGGCGGCTTCCCCGCCCCCCTTGAGGGTCTCTGGCGCCTGCGGACAGAGCAGGCGGGGCTCCTCCCCTTGGGCCACTCTTGCAGCTTCCTGGAGGGTCCGCTCACCACACAGTGACGCTCAGGGCCAACAGTTTTTTGTTTTAAGCAGACAGAATACCTGTGGAAGTGACGCGAAAATAGACACTGACATGAGTAGTACAAATGACCACCACTGTTTTCATGCTGTGCTGGTATCAAGGGGAGAGAAAAGGCAAACACAAGTTAGCTCTGCAGCCTTGCTGCCGCCCTGGTCAGTCAAAACAAAACTTTCTTTGAATTGAAAAAAAATGCAAAAAATGACCAGTATTATGTCAAACAAAACTTAGTGAAAATCGGGTGCGACAGTCGACACGTCCGCGAGCAGGAGGCTGTGCTGGAGGGGGCTTGCTCCTGCCGCCTGCCTGTCATCCCAGTGACAGGACGGTCTCTGCTCACGTTACTCAATGTAGAATTCGAAACCGAGTATGTCGCCCCAGTGTCCGCCAAGACATCAATCAGACGGTCCCCCACAGTGAGTGTTCCCCGGGGGGCTCCGAGGGGGTTATTCTAATGGGCTTCTTTAGACCTAGGAGCCCCCCGGGCACCCCTATTCATCAGAACCTCCTCTGTGTACTGTCATTCGTCTCCTCTGTACCCTGCCCGTCTTCCCTCCTGTCCTCACCTGAGCCTCTGCTCGGGGCTGCCACGTGTCCTTTCCCCTCCTCGGGTCCGGGTCCTGTGTCCGTCTGTATTCCGTGCAGTGGCCCCTGTGTGCATCGTCACGTTGTGGTGTCCTTGGCCTTCTGTCCTGTCGTCTGTCATTGTGTCTGCTGCTCCCCTGCAATCTGGGACAGCTGGGCTTCCACCGTCCCTCTCCCCTGCAGTAAGCGACTGACTCCTCCCGAGGGGTCACTTCTGGGTCCTCTCCCCCTTCTGTTACTGTCCCTGAAACCCTGTCCTGTGCTCCCTTTGTACAAAATCAGTCGCAGGGTTCGGTCCCCGGTCCTCGCTGCTGTTATAAACCCGAAATGCCAAGTCCACTGCCTGGGACGGACTCATCTGTGACGCCGTCCACGTTTGCTAACTTCCTCCTTGTCCAGGGCGCTGTGTGTAATGACCGCCATAGTGACCAGACGAGTATTTCCTGGGGCATCTGGGTTTATATCCGTGTGGGCGGTTATATGTCTGGGTCCTCATTAGCGCCTCTTCGAGTTGTAAGATGTTACTGAAATTTTTTTGTTTGGGGATCCCTGCTGCAGCCCTACCAGTAAACAGGTTTTGTAGAGCTCTAACGGCGCCGTTCCCCCAATGCTGGGTCCCAGTCGGGGTCTGCCACCGGGACACCCATCTCTGGCGCTGGGGAGTCTCCTCCAGCCTCCTCCCTGGCTTTCCTGAGTACCATTCTCTGCTCGTCCAGAGTCAGCAACGTTTGGAGCATGGACTATGGGCGGTGGGAGAGGAAGATAGGCAAACAAGTTCGCCATCCTCTTACGGAGCCTGCCGGTCCGAGGGGAGAGGGCTCCTCCCACACAGGAGGGCCGCGGGGATGGTGCGACCAAAAGCACCCACAGGTCACCCATGTTCATACAAGCCCCCCATCGGCATCTGGCATGTGCCGGAGGGGAAACCGTCCTGCCTCAGGGCGCCCCTTCCTGCCAGAGTGGGCGCTGTGCCTAGTGGGGCGGGGAGACGTCATGTGAGTTTCCTCCCCGGGGCGTGTGGGGGGCTGTGGAGCCTCAGGAGTCTGCGCGGGAGGGGCCTCGTCACACTGAGGGTCCTGTCCTGATGAGTTTAAGGTGTTTTGTTTTCCCCCTCACACTCTTAATCACTCAGTTAAGAGCCTGACTTTGTTGTTGCGTATTCTCAATAGGCGAAGTAGAACTTGTGCTCTCACAGAGCCGACAGTGTGGAGTGGCGCTTACGCACACTACCAAAAATCCACGCAGAAGCTCACATTGTACAGCAGGGATGGCTTGTGCACCACCCACGTGTGTGTACAAGAAGTAAAATCATGGGCCATAAACCAGGTTTTAACCAATTATTTACATTTACATTTTATCCAATTATTTACATTATTTACATTTTTTAATATTTAATGGAAAAAGGCTGCTTAACAAGGCCAGAAAAAAACTGAAAGCACTCAAGCTAGGGATAAAGCTGTGTGAGCTCATGGTCGAGGCCACGTTTGGGTCAAAAACACGCCCACAAAAGAGAGCTGTACGCAAGGGGGAAAAAGCAGGCTTTTCAAGACCCGAGACGAAGCTGCCAGCAGGCGTCCTGCAGACCTAGTGCGCGCCCAGTGACCAGCGCAAGGAAAGTTGCTTTGGGCTGGTCAGCCACGTTGTAAAAGAGATAAGAATTAGGTTTCTCACCCTAAGGATCAAAAAGTTACCTGAAAGCGCAGTGGTTTTAGATGAAAGGATTTTAATTAACAAAATTTCATTGCTGAGACTTAGTAAAACCTCAGTTTTATAAGAAATTTGGCCACCATTTGATACCCAACAATGTAACTAGCAGGCGCACATGCTTTGAATTATATTATTAGATTTGAACTAGTACTTGTTTACCTAAACTCTTGGATCGTGATCTCAAATTTGGTTTTCATTAGACTTTATATAGGCGCCGTTTATAATTAACTCTCCAGAGGTAAAAAAAAAAAAAAAAAAAAAACACGGACAGGCACAGAGGACTTTTGATTGTTACTTAAAATTTTGGCCATGTGTACTAATTTTAAAAAAAAGTCATTTTAGCAGTATTTGCGAAGAGTCTAAGAAGCCTGTTAATTGATTCAATTTTAGTTCTTTTGGCAACTCCTTTTGATCAAACACATCCTAAATTTGTATTTTTAAGAGTGACTCTGGCTTTAAAGAAGTTGTGCACAGAGAATTTACGTTAATTTTTTTAAGACCAGAAAAAATTTCCTTTTAAATTGTAAAAGAGGCTTTGTAAGACACCTCAAATAACCTAGTTTTTGAAATATCTTAGATTTCAGTTTATTTGATACTCTCATTTACCAAGATTTTTTTAATATACTTTCATATCGAGGTTTTTAATGAGATAGAAGCTAAGATCTTTACATAAAGTGTCTAATCTTAATCATTACTAAAGACCTAGGGCTAAAACCACAACAGTTTTAAAGTCAAGCAGTTTTTACTGAGTTTCATAGATAAAACATTTTTGAGCTTATATTTCTTTTTTTTTTTTTAAAGATTTATTTATTTATACAAGCACTGGGTACAGTCAGAAGCACAGGAGGGTGAGAGAATTCACCAGAGCCAGAGCGGGGAGCAGAGCAGGCAGAAGGACCGAAGGACACTGCTGGGGGGAGCAGCGGGCGGCAGGAGAGGTCTGCGCGCCATGTGGGACCCTCGCCGCCCACGGCCGTGGATCAAACTGGTGCTGCAGAGGCTGCGGGCTGCTTCGCAGCCCAGTGCTCAACCGCTGCGCCACCAGGGGAGGCCCTCTACCTAGAAACTTCTTCACACAATTAACTTCATAGATCATAAAAAAACTTTTCTAAGAAACTTCTGAAAAAAGCTAAAGGAGGAATTACTCTAATTGTTGTCTGGATTGCTTGTCAGGCATGTTCATGTATAACAAATTATTTCCCTTTGTCAGGCAGGCCAAATTTACAGTGTTTAATTTTTTAGCAGGTATTTTTTTGTGCCATTTACTTGCATTACTCTATACGTATAATTTATTGCCCAATGTACTTTCCGAGAAGTTTTTTCTTATATGACCAAGAACAAAAAACAAGGGGATGTTTGTGGGTTGCAGATTAGTCTTCAGCCCCACGGTGTGAGGCCCTTTTGTTTACCAGCATCTTAACTGGTTGGGGCAGCAAGGCCCCACTCAGTAAGTTCCATGATTTAGAGTGAGAGATGGTGTTGTGTGCGGCTAGGCCTAAACCTGCTGGGCGCGGTGGACCCGCACGGGGGTTGGGGCGGGGAGCAGCGACCAAAACATAATTACTTGGATAAGCCACGCAGTAAAGGCGCCCACTCTGGCCCCCCCACCCCCACCCCACCAGCCCCCCGTGCCTCCAGAGCGCCATTGTCACTGCTCAGGTTCTCAGAGGCCGGCACCTTGGACCTGGCCGCTGTACAAGCCAGATCTCCAGAGGTGCAAAGCCCACGGCCAAACCCGAGGGTCCCCCAGCAACAGTGGCAGCGAGGCCCGCCCACACCCAGCAGCTTCGTGCAGGAAAACACTGCAGGACAGGTCACCTGAACCCCGAGAGTCTGGAGTCCGGCTCTCCCTGCGGGGTCTTCTGCGCAGAGTGGGACTTTTTATCTTGATGATTCCCTGACCCTTGGCAGAGACCAGGCAGACAGTGTCTGTCAGACTCGCGCCGTGTCTGCCTTCAACAGATGTGGTGGCGATCAGCCGCTCTGTGCTTACCTTATTTCCCTGCAGTTACTGCTCGCGCCCAGGTGTTAGTATTTAAGAACCCACTGAAAAAAAATTTAAAAATTAAATGTAGACGAAGCTTCCGGGAGTCGATCCCCCGGCCCGTGACAGCCTGGCCGGGACCCGCGCGAGACGGGCGCGCAGCACGGGGGCCGCGGGCGCACCGAGTAAGCCCGCGGGAAGTTCCGCCTTTTTTGAAAAAAAAAAAGGCCAGCGGCGCACCGTGTCTCCTGCTATTCCGTTTGGAACCGCCAGCACGGCTGCGAATCCAGGCCGCGCTCGGCCGCCGCTAGCCCCGTGGCGACAGAGGGCGACGTTCTGCTCGGCGCCTCCCGGAAGATGCTCCGGTTGCGCGCGAGGGCCCCAGAGGCGAAGGTCAGCCGCGAGGCTAAGCTGGCGCTACACTACAGGGGGACAAAGCCACGCGGGTGCCCGCTGGTTTCTTCATCAACCCCAGGCGGAGGGGCCGGGAATCGGCCTGCATGGAAGTAGCATCGGGTCGTGGAGCTTCAGAGGCGGCCGGGGACGCTCGGCCAGAGCAGGTCTGCGTCGGCCGCCCGCCCGCGCCTCGCTGGGCATAGTCACACGCGTGATCTGCGCCCGAGACCGGGCCCGTGAGACACGTGAGGAAAAGGAGCCCCTTGAGGGGCAGAAAGACAGACGGTGCCAGCGCCCGGCTGAGCGGACTCAGGCCTGCTGGTGCCGAGGGCGATGACGCCCGCCTCGCCCAGGTAGAAGGAGGGGCGGTGCCAGGAAGGCACAGAGCTGGTTCTCCGGCCCGGGCAGACGGGTCAGGGGAGTCCTGGGGCCCTCGGTGATTTTTCAGGCTTTTATCAGGGTTTTACCAGGTGCCGGCAGGTGGGGGCCGGGGGGCTGGCAGGCCTTCACTCCGGGCTCCCTGGCGCTGGGCTCATGCTGCCCCTTCCTCTGCTCTGGCCATGCCTCTCTGGGCCGTGGCCCTGGGATTGCCGGGCAGTGCCCATTGCAGCATCCGGGAAGAGGCTCACAGTTATGAGCGAGGGCCCAAAATTAAAAGCTTAAGGTCAACAGCGATGCTAAGCTGGCTCTACACTACAGGTGGACAAAGTGACGCGGGTGCCAGGAGGGCTGCCATGATTTTCATTGGTTTACAAACGATCCCATCCACCCCAGGGTCCCCAAAACATAGCATCAACCTGCCAGAGTTCCTCCTCCTGGCGGGGTGGTCAGTCCAAGTCCATTGCTTTTCCCTGAGTCGGCACCGGCGAGCTCCATGTCATGGTCGTCTTCTGCGGTTCTGCCACCTCGGGTCCTGGGCTGGTCCTCGCGGGCGTCTCCTCCATGCACGGTCTCGCCCCGCAGTTCCCAGACCTTGTCCACCTCCTGCGGCGCCTCTGGCTCTTCCCGCAGCTCCTGGACTCTGGTCACCCCCTGTGCTGCCCTGGTGCCTCCAGCGTGCCACAGGCTCACAGGCTGCTGCTCCTCAGGCCCCCCTCTGAGGTCTTCGGAGGTTCCACACCCATCTGCATCAGATCATCCTGCCGACTTACCCCAATTGTAGCGCCAGGAAGGCGCAGCGCTGGTTCTGTGACCCGAGCAGACGGGTGAAGGAGAGACCTGGAGCCCTCGCTGGCTTTTCGGGCTTTTAATGAGCTTTTACTTGTCGTGCGGCAACCAGGCACGCACAAGCAGGCGGGCCCGGGGCCAGGAGCCCGGCAGCCCTCAGCGAATCGGGGGCCTCCCAGCCCCGGCGAATCTTCACTCTTTCCTGGGCTCTCGCGCGCCCTACCAGTTTCCCCTGGCGAATATAAACACTGCAGCCGTGACCCTCAAGAGTCAGCAACACAACTGAACAGAACAGCGTCACCACACCCAGGCGCCCGCTGTCGGGCATGCGTTCAGGACCGGGGATCCATCGTCCGTCCTTCTGGCAGGATGGTCGTTTACAGCCTCCAGACCCGCACGGTTGGCCCAGCTGTCACTGTGACTGCTCCTGCTGCTGTAAAGCGCTCAGGATCCCCCCACGGGGTGCATCGCTCTGGAGTGAAACGGGCCCGCGCTCCAGAAGAAGGGACACGCCAGCCAGCGGAGGGACAGCAGCCCCTGAGCCAGACTCCGCTCCGCCCGAGACTCCAGAAAGGTCAACCCAGCAAGCCGGACTCGGACGTCAAGCCCTGCTCCGGCCACACTTGGGAAGCTGGTCGGTCTACGCACGGCGGAAGCTTGAGGACCTTCTACACGTGTGGCCTCTTGTTTGTTGTCCTTACTGCTCCGTAGTGACCGGCTCTGCAGGCGGCCTAGCGGTGGCCCCTGGCCCTGGGGCGGGAGGCACGGCTACTTGCTGCGGGCTCCCTGGCGCTGTGCCGGAACATGCCTGCTTCGAGTGCCTTGTGAAATGAGCCCGCTGGCCAGGGTCCGCCCCACCTGCTCCTCACCCCTCTGCATGTGAGGACTCCCTCCCAAACCCCGAGTATCTGCAGCTACGCCAGCTTTTGTGCCCGGCCTGACAGAAGGGCCACAAAGAACAAGGGAGCCCTCTGGCCTCCCACCGCCCTGGGCTCCTGCTCTCTCCCCACTGACGCCTGTGCCCCAGCTTAGACGTAACCAGAGCCGCACGCGCCTCCCAGCCGGCTCTCGCTGCAGACTGCTGCATCTGCAGAGAGCCGGGGCCTGTCCAGCATGAGGGAGCCATGCTCAGCCCAGGCGTGTTCCTCCGAAGGGAACCTGACTCCTCTCGACTCTTATCCTGGGTCCTGCGGCTCTGGGGGAAATGCCACAGGCCCTTTGACGCGTACCTTGAAGATCTGTGCCACGGACGGCGCCTCCCTGGCCTTGCTCAGGGCGTGTATTACTCCACACAAACAGCCGTGCTGTGGTGTTAATCTGGCGCCTAACCTGTCTGTTTTAACTGGGAGAGCGGGACTTTCAGTGTTAACACACCCCCACACCGAAAAGACAGTCCCCCGACCATCCCACCCGTAGCTGCTCTGCTGGCCGCGTGCGGGGCGCCTGAGCTAGGAGCCGCAGACCCGTTACAAAGGGCAGGTGGCCGACTTACGTCAAATCTTGACACTCTCAGCCCCGGGCCCCAGCACCAGCCCGTGCCCCCACCCCACAGACCAGACCTGCTCACCGCTGCCCGGGGATGCGTCTGATTTGCGAGAACGATGTTGCTTCTATGCCAGCAAGCTTGCGGGGTGGGGGGTTCAGAAAACACCCACCCGGCCCCGGGATCAAGCCGACAGCAGGGAGGAGGCCCTGCAGCAGCCAACCAAGTGGGGTTCCTCGTCCCGTGCGTGCTTCACCCCATAACGGCCACCAGGTGGGAATAATGTTTGCCTTAAAACATTAGGTGATGCCTTATGGGGAAAATAACTCACAAGGGCACCAAAAGGGGGAATAATGAGGAAAAACACATTATTGAGCAAGTGGATACAGTCAAGACCCCACCCGAGGGTCCTTCCAGCCCCGGTGCAGTGAACGTCCCAGAGCAGGGTAACTGCAAGCTTGCTCCTTGCAGGTCTTTCCTTGGGAGATTCGGGGCCTTGTCCTGGCCCCTTGTCTGGACAGTTATTTCCAGAGAGTCAGGTGAGGTCCAGGGCTGTCTCCGGGGCACCCTCGGATGGCTGCATCCCCCACCCCCTCAGACGCCCGAGGTCCCGCCTGCTGTGAACAATGCACCGTCTGTGGAACATGTTGACACGGTTCTGCAGACAGGGAGCCCTCGTCTTTGGTCAGGGCCCAGACTTTGTGCATGAACGAAGCGGCAGACTGGGCCCTCGCGCGCTATTGAAGATTCCGTGACTCACGTCCCCAAAGTGCCGCTTGTCCTTCCTCTGCGGGAGAAAGGCCGATTTCTCCAACGGGACCCCAGCCCGCAGGCCCCCCACCGCGCCCAGCTCTTGCCCCCCAGGCTGCCTCTGGCTGCGGCCGCCCTGGGTCCCCATGGGAGGTCCGGCTCGGCTTTGAGGCTGACCGGGGGCGCTGCTCTTCCTGGAACCATCCCTCCCCGGCCTCTCACCCCTGCGTGCGCGGAGAGGGCCGCTTGGTCCCTGTGCAGAGTGGGCGCTGTGGAGGCCTGGACAGCTCCGAGGCTCCAGGCTGGTCACCCCGTGCCTTGTGGTCCCCTGGCCCAGACCGAGTCGCCACCAAGGGGTTTATTTTGGGGACCTGGAGGTGTGAGGGACGCCGAAGGCCTGTCTTGCCCAACGGGTCTGAGTCTCTGCTCTCCCAGGTGCTGCGGCCTGCGCCGGGCGGGCAGGGCGGCCGGACTTACTGTCTTCCCTGGGAGGCGCTGTCCAGGCCTGGGCCCCCGCCCGCCTGGGGACTTCAGGAGTCTGGGCGTCGCCAGGCCGTGACCGGGGCCAGCCCGTCCCCCCATCCTCCCCGCAGCTGGCTCCACCCGTCCTCCCCAGGCCGGACCATCCGCTGTGCCCTCGGGACAGTGCCCACCCAGGAGGGAGGCTGCCCTCGTGGGGGACCTGGGCCCCGTGGCTGCGTGGCCCCCTTCCCCTCTGCCTCCCTCCTGGGGAGCTTTGCCTGCCTGCTGGCCAGCAGACCAGTCAGCGGCGGCCGGTCCTCACGCGGAGGGCCTGGCAGGACGGCCGGCTCGGGGCGCGGGAGGCTCTGCCCCCGTCTGTGAGCTGTTCGCAGGCTTGGGACTCGGGGCCCCTCCAACCCCCACACGTGCACCCGCCCCCGCGGGCCCATGGAGCCCCTGTCCCCCCATGCCCAGCTGAGCAGGCTCAGGGACCCAGGAGAGGACAGTAAAAAAGATACTTTATTGTTAAAAAAAAAGTGCCGTCAACTACAGCCGCGGGCACGTGTGGCCAGCGCGCCCTCTCGTGCACAGCCCGGCCGGCAGGCCCCGCAGGCGCCCGCCGCTCTCGACTTTCGGCTCCAGAAGCAGCACGTGAAAAGGCAGTGGACCGGGGGGCGTGACCGCCGGTGCTCGGCGGCTGCGCCCTGCTACATGCCCCGCGCTCAGTGTCTCCCTGTGCCCGCCTGCTGGGCTGGTCACACCAGGGCCGGTCACGCCGGGGGCCGAGCCTGCGGGCTTCGGTCCGGCTCGTCGGTCCCCTGACCGCCGTTCTGAGCGCCTGTCTCGGGGGCCCCTTTGGGTCAGCTCATCCCAGCAGCCCGGCTGACAGAGCCTGTGAGTTTCTAAAATCTGGCCTTTGGCCCAAAGTGCTAGGGAAACGTGGGAGGCCGCCTGAGGCCTGGGCTCTTGACAGCGCGGCCCGGTCGCCCTCACAGCACGGCCGTCCGCAAACCCTGGGCGGAGGCGCCGGCACGCCGGGCTGGACCGGGCAGTGCCCCGGACATAGGCAGGGCTCTGCTGGCCCGTCCCCGTGGCCTCGCAGGGGCCTGGCTCGCGTGGACCTGCAGTGGAGCCTCATTCGCGGGCGCGCTGGGCCCTGGCCTGGCTTGTCCTGCCCTCGTGGCGCCTGCAGCCCAGGCTGACAGCTCTGGCGCTCCCGGGCCCAGGCCTCCCGGGGGGCCGTGCTGCTTCTGAAGCTCCCCTCAGCTCCCCCCCAGCCACTGCCACCTGGAAGAGCAACTCGAGATGAGACAGGCAGCCGGGCTGGGCGCCCACCCAGACAGGCCCGTGGCCTCCACGCGGGCAGCTAGAACATGACCTCCTCGCAGCTGCCGTAGTCGCTCTCCACCTGGTCCGAGCCCTCGTAGTCGGGGGGCGCTGGGGGCATGCGGCTGGCGGGCAGCCTGCCCCCCGCCTCGCCGTCAGCGTAGGAGGGCCCAGCCCGGCTGAGGCGCACGCTCACCCCCTTGTAGCCGCCCTCGAGCAGGCAGGGCCCCCCGGCGCCCGGCCGCGGGTGGTAGTAGCTGACGGCCGTGTACTCGCCGGGCCGCGGGGCCAGCAGGTGCTCCCGGGGGCTGGACGGCCGCGGGGGCAGCAGGTCCTCCAGGTTCTGGTTGCTGTAGCGGGGCGGGAGAGGGGCTCGCTTGTTTTCCAGCTCCAGGGGGAAGGGGAAGCCCCCGTAGAGGCCTGGGGGCTCCGGCATCGGGATGGGGGGCTGGTGGCGGTGAGGCGTCGCTTCAGGGGGGGCGTATTCCCAGCGTTCCTTCCTGGAGTAGGTGGGGGGCCAGACCGTGGCTGTGCCTGGGAACCCTGGAGGGACAGAGGGTGGGTGAGATCCCAGCCGGACTCCTGATAGCTGCTCCCCGCCCGCCAGGGCCCGCCCTGCTGACGTAGGGTGGCGGCAGGGAAGGTGACACCCCACACCTCCCTTGGGGCTGCCCGGTCCCCGCTGGCCGCCTGTTGACTGTAGGATACAGACGTGGCTCTGGGCCCACGGGGCTGGGCCACTTAGAGCCCATGCTGGGTCTTCTGGGCCAGTGACCGGTGGCCAGAGGAGGGAAGTGCTTGTGTGATTGCTGGGCCGGCCGGCAAGGCAGCAGGGCAGAGTCCACTGGCCTGTCCTCCATAGGGCTGACCTCAGGATTTGGGGCCTGGGCTGCTGCTTCCTCCCCGGAAAACCCCTTTACCCCCTCCCCTGGCCCCCTGCGCTGTCCACCCTGTGCTGGGACTGGGAGGGGACGCAGTGCTCCGCCACTCACGGGGCCTTGAGGGGACTCTGCCCATGGGGACTGGATGTGCAGGGATGGCGGTGGACAAGCCCCGACGCCTGGCCTCAGGCCACCTTGAGCCCCCCCAAAGGACTCCACCTCGGGCAGTGTCTCGGCCTGGGGCCTTGGCTCACCTGTGTCCTCGCCTGTCCAGGTCCTCTTGATGACAGGTGTGTGGTGGTCGGCGCGGGCGGGCAGCGCCGCGGGAGGGAGCCGGGGTGGGACACTGCAGACCACCGGCCGCTGCTTGGAGCTGGGCCCGAAGGTGACCAGCTCCCCGGGGCCGGCCGCCTTGCCGGGCTCCGCCTGGCCGAGGCCCCCACGCAAGCAGGGGCCCACGGGGTTGAGCTCGACGGCGGGTGCAGCCTGGGTGTCCACACCCACGCTCCTGGCCAGGAGGTCTGGGTCGTCGGCAGCCACGGGCTTGTGGGCCTGGCGGCAGCGGCGACGGCACAACAACAGCCCCACGGTGGCCCCAACGGCAAGCGCGGGCACCAGGGCAAAGAGCAGGGCCTCCTGCAGCCCCCAGTCGCCACTCCTGATGGCCGGGGTGACCAGGCACAGCCCCTCCGCGCAGCCCCTGGCCTCCATCTCACACCTGGGGACAGAGGGGGGTCACTGCCGGTCCCACCTTCCTGGGCCTCGGGGCAGCCCCAGCCTGCGCCCTACAAGGCCAGTGCGGGCCTCTCTGGGGCCAGGCGCGGGGCAGGAGAGAGGTCTCCAGCCCCCTTAGACCCTGGGCCCGTGGCTGTGGTGCCGCCCGAGTGTGGGGCGGGCAGTTGCCCGAGCCGAAGCCAGCGAAGGGCGGGCCCTGCCCCAGGCTCCACGCCCCCACAGAGGCCGCCCTGTGTTCCCCAGGGGAGACCGTACTCACCTGTCCCCAGTGTGGGGGTGAGGGCAGGTGCAGGGGTGGCCCCCGGGGGCGGAGGTGCAGGCCCTGCCTTCAGGGCAGGGTGCCCAGGAGCAGTTCTCCCTCCGCTCGCAGTGCTGCCCGGAGAATTGGGGGGGACAGGAGCATGCGTAGCCTGTGGGGGTGAGAGGAAGTGAAGGGCGGGGGCAGCACCCCCGAGGAGAGCAGCTCTCTGGAGGGGAGGTGCCCTGGAGGCTCCACCCATGCACCCCAGCAGGAGAGGGAGGGGCGTTTAGCACTTGCCCCCACCCCTGGGCTAACACCAGGCACTCTGGCGGGGAGCCCCCTCTCCCTGGGGGCTGGTGGAAGGGCAGCCGGGCCTTACCTGCCCCGGGGGTCTGTGTGCAGCGCCCCCCGTTGAGACAGGGGTTCTGGCTGCAGAGGCCACTGTGTGGGCAGCAGGGGGTCAGGGTGTGGGTCTCCAGCAGGCCTCCCGCCCTCCTCTCGGGGGCCAGCAGCTCCAGCGGCTCCCCATTAATGGCCACAGCATCCAGGCAGCCCTGGAAGCCGTGGGTGATGTGGAGGCGGGCGCCGGGGGGAGCCAGGCCGCCCAGAAGCAGGTCTCGCTGGGGCGCCTGGCCCTGGCAGCTATCGGGGAGCACCAGGGTGGTGCCGGCTGCCCCGTCCACCCGCAGGCGGGTCACGTTGCCAGTCTCCTCTATGTGCACCCAGTGCCACTCCTGGTCGTTCACGCCACGCGGGGAGGACAGGTTGGCGTGGACGCCCCCGGGGCAGTGGTACTCCAGCCGGAGCGCCCCGTCCAGCAGCTGCAAAAGCACGGAGGCATAAGCGCGGCCTGAGCGGCCAGGCCAGAGCCCCCCGTGTCTGCGGGGCGGCACGGCCACATTGTCCAGGCGTGCGTGGAGAGGACTGGCCCTCCTCTGGCCCCTGCTGGCCAGCTCTGCCCCACGGGCATCCGGCCACATCACCTCCACTCGGTGAGGACGCCTGCCAGAGCTGCTGCTGACCAGGACCCCTGCCCTGGGCACCTCCCGTGCTGTCTTGGGTGCCACACCCTCCGGGCCCCGTGTGCCCCTGCGCTGCTCACGGTCTGGGCCTGCGACCCGCCTCCCCGGCTGGCCTGATGACCGGCACGGCCCTTCCCCTGTCCGCAGAGCCGCCGGCCTGGACGGCCTTGCCGCGGCGGGGGGGGCCTGGGGCCCGGTGCACTCGGTGTCCTCAAGGCCCTGCTGCTGGCCTCACCTGAAGGGACACGCTCGAGGTCCCGTTGATGGACAGGACGACGGCCCGGGGCTGCAGGGTCCTCAGCCGCAAGCGCACGTGCCAGGGCTGTGCCCCTGCGAGGCGGTACCGCCCGAAGCTCTGCCCACTGAACCTCGCGGCCGTGCCTGTGGGCAGCCGGGCGTCACCTTGAGCCGGGCGCTGGGCCTCCAGCCTGGCCACTGGCAGCCGGGCGGGGACCAGCTGCCCCGCGGCCGTCCCGGGTCAGGAGTGAGCTCGGCCCGCGCGGGAGAGGCGGCCCCAGACTCGAGCCCCTCGGCTCCCGCGACGCTGGGCCTCCCCCCTCCGGGATCGGTCCGGCTGCGAACCCCCGAGTCGGCGTATGGGGCCCGGGGGCCGGGGAGCACCCTGGGGACCCGGGAGAGGACAGCGAGGAGGGGGCACCGAGGAGGGGACAAAGGCCGGGGAGGGCAGAGCGGAGGGCGCGGGTCAGCAGCCCCGTCCCCTCCAGGAGGCCGGGAAGGCGCCGGGGCGGGGAGCCACGTGTCCCGCCTGGCGCCGGCCCCGCCCCAGCCAGGCCCCGCCCAGGCCCCGCCCCTCCGGCCCCGCCCCAGCTATGCCCCGCCCCTTCCCGGCCCCGCCCCAGCCGTGCCCCGCCCTGGCCCCTTCCCAGCCCCGCCCCAGCTATGCCCCGCCCCTTCCCGGCCCCGCCCCTTCCCGACCCCGCCCTCAGCTATGCCCCGCCCCGGCTGTGCCCCACTCTGGCCCCGCCCTTTCTTGCCCCGCCCCAGCCTGGCCCCGCCCCCGGCCATGCCCCGCCCCTCGCCGGCCCCGCCCCTCACCGTTGCAGGCGCAGCTCCGGCGCAGGCGGTGTCTCGGGGTCAGGATGCTGAGCCGCGCGGTGCTGTAGGTGGACCCCGGGGCCGGGTCCAGTTCCACCGCGTGCCGGCAGGCGTGGTCCTGGCAGCTGGGCCCCGGGCAGGGCACCACGGGCACGGCCGCGCGCATCTGAATGCCCACCGCCTGCTCCAGCTCCCGGGCCGAGCGGGCGAGGGTGGCCGCCAGCTCCTGCAGCTCCGAGAAGTTTCCAGAGCGCCCCTCAAAGACCAGGAGCAGGTCCACCCCCGCCGCGGCCTCCGCTGGCTGGAGGCTGGCCAGGTGGATGTGGCCGCGCCGGGCGCCCAGCTGGCGGCCGAGGAAGCGCTGCAGGTTCCGCCAGTGGTCACTCACCAGCTCCTCGGGGCCGAGCTGGCCGAAGCCCAGCCACAGGGCGCGCCGCAGGGCCTCCTCGCCCGCCCGCCACACGTGCACCTGGACACCCGCGGAGGCCGCGAAGGTGCCGTCGCTGACCGAGACGTTGAAGGCGTAGTGGCCGCAGGGCAGGCCCCGGGCTGCCAGGATGGTGCCGTCGGCCGCGCCCACCGAGAAGCGCCCGTCCAGGGCCCCGCCCGCGAGGGCGAAGGTCAGCGTGTCCTGGGGGTCTCGGTCTGTGGCGTGAATCTTCCCCACCAGGCCGCCTGGGAACTCCCCCTGCCCCACAGTGATGAAGACCTCCAGGGGGAGGGCGGAGGGCGGGTAGCGGCTCTGCTCGGCCACGAGGACGCTGACGGCCGTGGAGGACGAGAGTGGGGGCGCGCCGCTGTCCCACACCTGTGGGCATGTTGGGCTCTGCGTGACCACTGGGCCCGGCAGCGGGGCCCGGGAAGGCCGGCAGCGGCCGCAGGGGTGAGGGCCGGCGAGCTGCACCGCGGCCTCCTCCGTCCCGAGGGGCCTTCCCAGGTGCCTGCCCCCCACCCCCCCTCCCAGGGCTGCCTCGCCCGAGCCCCCCGCACCTCGATCTGGAGTTGATACCGGTCCCGCACCGCCTTGCTCAGCCCTGCCGCGGTCACCAGCCAGCCGTCCGGGGTCACCCGGAAGGCAGCACCGTCATTCCCTTGGGTGATTCGGAATGAGTAGGGGGGCCCGTTCTCTGGGGAGTCGGGGTCACTGAGGATCAGCTGCAGGACTTTGCTGCCGGTGGGGGAGTTCTCCTGGGGCCAGACCAACAGGGCGTCAGGGAGCAGGACGGGACCCTCCGTCCCAAATGAGTCCTCCGCACCCGCCGCTGCCAGGCCAGGCCGTGGACCTCAGCCGTCGTCTGCCCCCACCCGTCCGTCCTCCCGCCTGCCCGCCCCTCCGTCTGCCGGCCTCCAGTTAGCGGTCCGCGTGTTCCTTCGTTCGCTCACTCATTCACTGTGCCCCTGAGCGAGCTGTCCCTTATCTGTCCGGCAGAGCCCTCTGAGGGCAGGGCCGGGCCTTAGACACAGGCCCATGGGGGCCGGAGCGGCCTTCGGGTCGGGTCACCGGCAGCGGGTGACTGGCCATGGGTCCACAGCTGCTGGCTCACGTGTGTGAACTAGTCAGCACCTGGGGCCCCCCTGGGAGTTCTGGGCCACCTAGGGTCAGCTGAGCACCCACGGAGGCCTCCTGCTTAGAAGACCCACGGCGGTCAGGCCGCCCACAGGCGGTGAGGCCGCCCGCTGGCCCTGCCTGGCGCCCTCCTGGGGGGCGGTGTCCCCTGTGGTCTCAGCATCACAGTCTCATGGACAGACAAGCTGGTGGCTTTGGAAACAGACGTTTCTCTTCCTTCGTACAAACACTGATCTTGTCCAGCTGGGCCGGGGCGGCAGCATCTGCGAAAAGCGTGCGCTGTCCGGGAAGGGCTGGGCTGTGCCCGGGCGGCGGTCGCGACGGTCTGCGTCCCAGGCCAGTTGTTGGCTGAGGGGCGGTCATGTGCTCCCGTGCCGGCCGCAGGGAAGTCCACCAGGCAAAGGCCCTGCACAACCTTCTTCTGTGATACCCGTGGGCTGTGCAGGAGTGGAGCCCTTGCTGGCCTCTGCGCTGGGCTGGACGGGGGCGTGGTGCCGGAGCGCTGTAGCCGCGAGGCAGCCACGAGGTGGGACGCCCGCCGGAGCGCGGTGTCACCTTCCTGCTCAAACAGCTGTGCTGGGAGGGCGTCTCCCACTCGGGCCTTTCGTGAGGCGGGGGAGGAAGTCCTCATCGCGTACGGGACCCTCAGTCAGGCCTGCCGCTTGCAGCCAAAACATGGAAATGACCAAAGCGGGTGGCGTGACCTGGCCAGCGCCGAGCAGGACGCACAGCTCTGCCCGCCTGCCCACAGCCTCACCTCCCTGCCCCTCTGGTCACAGCGCCCGAGGTCCTCTCCAAGCCCTGTCTACAAACCACTGGGGTAGAAAGAGCTGAGGATCTGGAGACTTCGGGAGGCAAAGCCAGGCTTGCCACCTGCTGGCCGTGGCCCGGTTCTGCGCCTCCACTGTGGTCTGCGAGCCGGGAGGCCCCAGCCTGAGGCTAAGCCCCCTGCACACCCGCCTCGGCAGGGCAGGCTGACGGCCGCGGGGACACCGTCCAGGGCACGGGCAGGCCGGGGGACCGAGGGCGGGGGAGCCCTCCGGGAGGGGCCGGGGCAGGTGCTGGCCGCCTACCTGGACAGAGGTGCTGTAGTTGAGCTGGAAGAACCTGGGCGGGTTGTCGTTGACGTCCACCACCTGGATGGCCACGTCCGCATCCTCGTGCAGGGGCGGCTGCCCGCTGTCGGTGGCTCGGAGCCGCAGGGAGTAGCTCGAAATCTAGAGCCGGACCCAGCGGTCAGCAGAGCCCTCCCTCCCACCTGTCCCTGCCGCTGCCGCCGCTGCCTCCCAGGCAGTGGTGAGGAACGGCGGGGAAGGTCCGCACCCTGCCCCTCCCGCCTCCGGCCCCACGGGCCATGGAGAGGGCGGGGCTGAGACGAGGCCTGGGGAAGTGAGGCCGGTCCTGGCCTCGGGGCTGGGGAGCCCTGCTGCTCACCTGCTCCCAGTCCAGGGCCCTGGCCACCCGGAGCTCCCCCTTCTCGGGGTGGATGGCGAAGTGGCCCAGCTGGTTGCCGCCCACGAGGCTGTAGGTGATGGCGCTGTTCAGGGGCCCGTCCTCGTCCGTCGCGGACACCTGCCACAGGTGGGCGGGGATGGAGGCGGGGCCGGGGGCCTGGGCCGGGCATGGGGGTGTCTAATTGGGGCCCACTACGATGCGCTCGCTGCGGGCGCAGGGCACAGTGGCCGTGCTGCCTGGGGGGCGGGACGGGCTGGGGCCTGTGGGGCGGGGCTCGGGGTGCAGGGCCACCGCGGGCGGCGAGGGAGGGCCGCGGCGGCCGGCCTCAGCCTGCTCTGCGACCTGTTGGGGCGCACAGGTCTCCTGTCCCTGCCCTGAGCTGCCCCTGGGGCGCCCGCGCCCAGCCCTGCCGAGAGGGAGTTGGCCGCGGCAGCTGGTGACACCCGGAGCGGCTGGCCGGGGCCCGGGGGTGGCCCGGGGCTCGCCGCCGCCCTCACCGTGAGTACCAGCTCCCCCGCCGCGGCGCTCTCCAGCACCCGCGCGCTGTACGCGGCCCGGGGGAACCGCGGCCGGTGCTCGTTCACGTCCGTGATGTTGACCACGAGCGTGGCCACGTCGCTGAGGGCGGAGGCGCCCTTCCGGCTGCACTCGATGGACAGGAAGTACGTGGGGCTTGTCTCGAAGTCCAGGCTCCTGTTCACGTACAGGACCCCTGGGAGGCCAGAGGCGAGGGGGGCAGTGAGGGAACCGGGGCGGAGGTGGCCGACGGAGGGCGGGAACCCCTGGACAGGCTTGTGGGAGAAGGACCTGCCCCCACGTCCTCCGTCCCGGCTCGCGATTCCGTCCGTGATCATCCCCTTCCCCTCCCCCTCCCCCGCCACCCTCCCCCCTCCCCCGTCCCCTCCCCTCCCCCGTCCCTGTGTGCAGGGCAGGACTGCGGGCGCCGTCTCACCTGTGTGGGTGTCCAGGCGGAAGCTGCCCTGCTCGTTCCCGCTGACCAGGCGGTAGGCGGCCCTCTGGGCGGCCGGGCGGGTGAGGGTGGACAGCTGCAGGACCTCGGTGCCGCGCTGGGCGTCCTCGGGCAGCTGCACGCTGTGCTCGGGGCTCAGGAACGCGGGCAGGTAGTCGTCCAGGCCCACCACGGACACCGTCACCGTGCCCAGCGTGGACAGTGGGATGGGGGTGCCCAGGTCAGAGGCCCGCACGGTCAGCTCCAGGGCAGCCTGCGGCCCAGCCTGCAGCGACTTCTCCAGCCGGATCACGCCCGTGGTGGCCTCGATGGAGAAGCGGCCCTCGGCGGAGTCCGTCAGAGAGTAGACCACCTGGGCGTTGGCGCCTGTGGGGACAGCGTGTGACCCCGCGGCCGGGCCCTGTGACCAGCAGTGGGCCCAGGAGGCCCAGAGCAGCCGGCAGGGCGGTGTGCGCGGGCTGACTGGGGCTGAGTCTCGGGCGGGGGTAGGGCTGAGGCCTCGTGGAAAGACATCTACAAACCCGTGCAGTCCTCTTGCGGTGCCCTGGGGGAGTCCAGGCTTTACCTGTGGCTTTACCTGCCCCACTCCCGGTAGCGACCCACAGGGCTCTGATCTGCACTGTGGTCCTGGAACCAGGCCTGGACCGGCTCGGGCACGAGTCAGGCTGTGGGGTCCCGCACCCCTACAGCACTCAGCAGAGAGGCCCCAGCGCGCAGCACGGCCCGGCCCAGGTTGCTCTCCTGGCGCCTGTCGCCAGGTCAGTAATGGGCGCGAGAGCAGCCCCAGGGAGAGTGGATGCCCTGGTGGCACTGGCTGCAGCCAGAGCTGAGCTCTGCTGTCCAGCCAGGCCTGAGCTGGGCTCCCGTGAGTGTCGTCCCAAGACGGGCTCACCGGCCAGGGACACGCATGGGGGACGCACCCGAGGCAGGGCGCTGACCGCCGCTCGGGGAGTTTGCGTAAACTGCACACACTCCGTAAACCCTTCGGCCTCAGGACAGGCAGCTGTGTGGGGGCATGTGGGGCATTGGGTGGGGACTCGGGTGCCCGTGAACCGGCTCCCCTAGGAGGAGCTGGGGCGCAACGACCCCGGGCAGCTGGGCCCTCTGCCCAGAGAAGGGAGTGTGGGCTGGAGCAGTCGCTCCCCAGCCCCGAGTGGCTGTCCCCCAAGGGGCAGGGCCGGCCCTGGCAGTGTCCATGGTGGGAGTCTCAGGGAAGGGCTGCCTGGGCAGCAGGGTGCCTGCCTCGGGAGTGGACGGTTCTGAGCACGGATCCCTCACCCCAGCACCTACTCCCCCAAGCCGCACCTCCTCAAGCCAGAAGTCAAGCCTCAGGGAGCCCTCAGCCTTCTGCGTGTCCAGGGAGCAGGCCCGGCCGCCTGCAGCAGCCTGGCCGCCTTGTGGGGGCCTGTCTACCCCAGCAGCAGCCGCCAAGCCATGAGGTCTGAGCCAGGGATGCAGGGCGGCTGGCACGGGCGGACTGCGGGGCAGCGGGGCCGACGCAGACATAGCCCGTCCCCGTGGCAGGGGGACAGCGGCCCGTGGCAGGCATTCCCAGCTGCGTCCACATTGAAGGAGAACTTGACCCCGTCACTGGACAGGAAATTGGCCCCGGATGCCACAGGCTTGGCGGGGCTGGGGCCAGCCCCTTCCTGTGTGACCTGGCCGACGGAGCCCACTGGCGTGTCCCGGGTGCTGGCCGCTGGCCACCCCGCACATGCCGAGGCTGGGTCTCAGAGCAGCGCGGGACAGTCCCCCTCAGTTGTGGCCGGGGCCTCCGTCGCGGCACCAGCTCCCGGCTGTGTGGGGGTCCACCTGCCGCCCGCCCCGTGCCGAGGCCCCGCTCACCTTGGTCAGGGTCGCGGGCCAGCACCACGGCCACGGGCGTCTTGACGGTGGCGTTGTGGAAGACGGCCACAGTGCAGTGGCCGGGGAAGAAGTGGGGCGGGTTGTCGTTGACGTCCTCCACCCGCAGGTGCACGTCTGCCTGGCACGACCGGCCGCCCCCGTCCGTTGCCTTGGCAACCAGGCTGTACGCATCCTCCCGCTCGCGGTCCAGGGCCATGAGTGTGGTCAGCTCCCCTGGCCAGGGAAGCACGGCAGTGAGCTCTCCCTGGGCACCGGCCCCGTGCGAGCCGCCCCCTCGACGTGGCGTCAGATGCGGCATCACCGCACCCCTCTGTGCAGCCCCCCCCCCCCGTCAATGTGCTGGTGCAGCCCAGAGAGGTGGGCCGCCCAGCGCGGGCACCCCGGGGGAGGGCAGCACCCCCTCTTTCCCGTGGCGAGTACCCCGCGGCTGAGCTGCCCCGGCCCGCCTCTAGCACCTGGCACCCCGGCGGGCACCGGCCCTGAGGCCCGGCTGGCCCCACATCACCCGCCGACGGGCAGGCGGCCCACCTGTGTGCGGGTCCATCTGGAAGGCGTCGGCCCCGGGGCCGTGCAGGGAGAAGGTGATCTGGGCGTTGGTGTCCGAGTCCGCGTCCGTGGCGGAGACTTTCAGGATGAAGCGTCCCGGGGGGGCGTCTTCTCTGATGCTGCCCGTGTAGAGGAGCTGGCAGGGGACAGGCCGCGGCGCTGAGGGCAGGGAGGGGCAGGGGACCGCGGGGCGGCGAGCGGCAGGGACGGGGCTGTGGGCGCTGGGGTGGCGGACGCTGGCCATGAAGACTGGGGGCGGGAAAGGGCGGCCCCCCAGGGCACCAAGGGCCTCTCTGGGGGTTCTGGGCTCCCGGCACAGGGGGGCCTGACGGGGTGGTCAGGCCGACCCCTCACCCTTCTGGTGCCCCAGCAGGTTCATCCCAGCCGCGTCCCGGGAGCCCTCACTGTCTGCTCAGGCCTGGACCCCGGACCGCACAAGCCCCCCGCCGGGACCTCCCGGGGGCCTGCACAGGCCGAGGCTGGTGCGTCTGGGAACCGGCTGTCCCGCCGCTGCTGGCCATGGCTGTGGGCCCGGGCGGGGCGGGTACGCCTGGGCCCTGGGGTGCTTGTGGGCTGTTGGCAGCCCCCGGAAGGCAGGAGGCTTGGTCCTGGCCCCCCCACCGGATGGAGGTCCCTCGCCAGGGTGGGCGGCTGAGGGGTGGGGAGGAGGGCGTGGCCGCCCTCACCCCCCAGGGCTGCCCTGCTGACGACACCCAGGGTGTCCCCCCGGACGCTGTGGGCTCTGCCCTTGCTCCCTGGCAGCCCCCCTCGCCTCGGCTGCTCGTGTGGTCTCAGTGTGGACGGCAGTGTGGATGGGCATGTGGACTGTGTCCACGTGGACGTGTGTGAGGGTGACGTGTGCACATGTGTGAGGTGCGTGGTGAGGGCGGGTGACACTGGGTGTGCACACGTGTGTGCTCGCATTTCCAGAGACCTGCGTGTGTGGTCAGCGTGCGCTCACGTGGCCGTGCCGGCTTGGTGTGGACTTGGGCTGTGCTCATTTGAGACGTTGTCAAGTCAGGCCGAGTTTCAGTGTGTCTGAGATCTCTGTCCCAAGGTCGTGAACCCCAAGAGTTAAAAACGCCTTCCTGTGTTCAGAAAGTGTATGTGGCCCAAAGCAAAGCCACGAGGCTGCGAAGCACCTCAGGGACACAGCCCTGCTCACCCCACCGGACACATGTCCCCCGGACACGCACCCCCAGGGGAAGAGTGGGCTGGGCTGTGTGAGGCCCCCCAAGAATGTCCCCCAGCCCATGTCGTGCTCACATGACCTGGGGGGTCCGTGCCAGACGGCCCCCAGCTCTCATGGGCTGGGTAGGGGTCTCTGGTGCACTGAACAGTGACTAGTGCCCCCCAGGGGAGCGGCCAGACCCTGCGCTGAGCCTTAGGCCGGAGAGGTCTCTTCTGCGCTGCCTGAGAGGTGGACTCGGCGGGGCGGGAACCATGGACCGCGGTTCTAGAGAGCGTGGTGACACCCCGCGGGCAGCCAAGTTGCTGGCCAGAGTGACCCCTGCGGCCCCGGCTCCTCCCCCCGCGGCCTCACCTGGGCGCACTGCGGGCTGTTGTCGTTGACGTCCAGCACGAAGACCTCCACGAGGGTGGAGGCCTGGAACTTGCCGTCCGAGGCCGTGACGCTGAGAAGGTACTTGGCCGTGTGCTCGCGGTCCAGCGCCGTCCTGGAGAAGACCTTCCACTCGTCTCCAACGCGGTCGATGCCGAAGTGGCCCAGGGGGTCGCCCTCTACAAGGACAGGATGGAGCTTCCAGGAGCCAAGCGCCAGGAGCTGGCAGCTGCCCGCCCGACTCCAGCATGGCGGAAGGCCCCCGGGCCCCCGTGCGGGAGACCCGCCGCTCGACCCAGCCCCCGCGTGGCCGGGACTTCTGCCCTGGCTTCGAGGGCCCCTGTCCAGGGCGCCGCCCTGTGAGGAGCTCCAGCCAGCGTCAGGCAGGGTGAGGGGGAGCGAGGGGCACCGACAGTCCCCAGCTGCACCGCCTGGTGTCCAGGGTCTGCTCTGCAGCAAGGGCCACTCGCATGCTGAGGGGTCGCAGGGAGGACAGCCTCAGGGGCACCAGCTGCCCATGCTGGACGCCTAGACGCCAGACGTGGCGGGAGGCACCCTCAGAGAGTGGAGCCCGACGCAGCCACCACGAGAGCTGTGCTTGCTGACGCTGCGGGGGCCACCGGCCCGAGGCCTCTGCCCTGCTCCAGCCCTGACGGGACCTGCTTACAGGGCCTCGAAGGCGGCGGAAGCTCCTGCTGCCCACCCTCCACTGGAGGAGGGACCGGGAAGGGGCCCGGCCAGCACAGATCCTCTCGGCCACTGGTGGTGGTTTGGCCGCTGGGCAGGGTGGCCATGGCCGGCTTGCAGTCCACTGAGGAACGCAGTGGCCAGGTGTGGCTCTGCCCGCCTGAGAGGGCCAGGCATGCCCCGCCCGCCTGCTCTCCCGTGTTCAGGGGGGATCGGCTTGGGGGTCCCATCTGCCCGGGGCCCCATGCGGCATGAGGCCCACGGAGGCCACCATCTGCCCACGCCCGCAGCAGGCCATCTCTGGACAGAGGTTGGGGCGTCCTCGTCTGAGCTGACCGTGAGCGGACAGTGTCTCTGCCAGCCCACCCGCGCGCTCAGCGTGACCCCCGTTACCTAGAGTAACTGGAGACCCTCATGGCCAAGCACCTCCCGGTTTACCGGGGCTGCCAGGGCTTCGGCCCCAGCGAGAGCCGCCTGCCCTGCGAGGGGAGGGAGGAGGCCGGCGGCTCCCCCCGGGCCAGCAGGGTCTGGCTCTGAGGGCCGCGCCCAGGTCACACTCCCGGGGAGTGGCGGAGCCAGGGCCAGCCCCAGGCCCTCTCCTGGCCTCGCGCCCTCCGGCTCCGCCCCACAGCGGCCGTTCACCTGTGATGTAGCAGGTGACCTGCCGGTTCTGCTCAGCGACGTCGGCGTCCAGGGTCCGCAGACTGGCCACGGGCTCCCCGGGGTCGCCGTTCTCCACCACAGACCCCCGGTGGTCTTCGGAGGTGAACCGCGGGGGGTTGTCATTCTCGTCCGTCACGGTGACCTCCACCAGGACCTGGGAGGACAGCTGGACAGCCTGGCCGTGGTCGTGGGCCACCACGTAGAAGCGGTAGGTCCGGCGGGCCTCGCAGTCCAGCTCGCGGAGGGTGGTGATCCAGCCTGTCTCTGCGTCGATGGCAAAGAGCCCGTCGGCGTCGCTGCCAGGGCCAGCGGGCAGCCTGTAGCCCACCCGGCCGTCATCGCCGGTGTCCTGGTCGTTGGCGGTCACTTGGATGACCGAGGTGCCCACGGGCATGTTCTCCGCGAGGATGGCCCTGTAGGGGTCGGCCTCAAACGCCGGCCTGTTGTCGTTGACGTCCCTCACCTGGATGCTGACGGAGACCAGGGAGGCCAAGTAGGTGCCGTTGTGGGGCCGGAGGGCCATCAGGTCCATCTGGTACCACTTGGTGGACTCGTAGTCCAAGGCCTTCTTCACCTTCAGGAGCCCCGAGCTCCGGTCCAAGGAGAAGATGCCGTCCCGGTTGCTCTCGGGCGTGGTGCCCGGCACCAGGCTGTAGATGACCGGGTCAGGGGCGGCCGGGTCGGGGGCGGCCAGCGCCCGCACGGAGCCGAGCTCGGCGCCCTCGGGCAGGTCCTCGGGGGCGGAGAAGGTGTACAGGGGCTCCGAGAACCTGGGCAGGGGCGCCTCCCGGGGCACGACCTGCAGCCGCAGCCGCAGCAGCGAGTCCCAGTGCGGGGGGCCCCCGTCCTGCGCCTTGATCTTCAGGTCCAGGGCCCGGTGCTCCAGCCCCGCCAGGCTCTCCTTCACCCGGACCACCCCCGTGGTCGGGCTGACCCCCACGACCTCCGGGTCCGGGCCACCCGCGGAGTCCACCGAGTAGGTGACGTCGGCGTTGCGGCCCTCGTCGGCGTCGTGGGCCAGCACCTGGATGACCGGGAAGCCCCTGCCCGCGTCGGCGGGCACCGACACGGTGTACTCGGCCGCCCGGAACTGGGGCCGGTTGTCGTTCTCGTCGGTGAGGATGATGTTCACGGTGCAGAAGCCCGCCCGGCCGCCCCCGTCCCGGGCCATGACCTTGATGGCGATGACCCTCTCCGTGGCGTTCTCCCGGTCCAGCTTGTGCCGCGTGGCCACCCGGCCCCCGGGGCTGATGGTGAACTTCTCGCCGGCGAGCTTGTTGATGATGGTGTAGTGGACAGCGCCGAAGGGGCCGCTGTCCCTGTCCGTGGCCAGCAGCTCGATCACCTGGGTGCCCACGGCTGCGTTCTCCGCCAGCTCGGCCTCGTACACGCGCTGCGGGAACTCCGGGCTGTGCCTGTTGGCGTGCGTGGTGTTGATGTACACGGGCACCGAGGCCCGGAAGACCCCGTCCGAGGCGCCCACCCTCAGGCTGTAGGAGGCGTCCAGAGGCTTGTGGCAGGGGCTGACCATGGAGATGATTCCCGACGAGCTGTTGATGGAGAAGTGCCGGTCCCGGTTGCCGGACAGGATCAGGTACTCCAGGCGGGCGGCGTCCCCGCTGTCGGGGTCCAGAGCCTGGACCTTGAGGACCAGGTGGCCGCAGGTGGCCAGCTCGCTGACGCTGGCCTCGTACTGCGCTTGCCTGAACACGGGGGGGTTGTCGTTGACGTCGGACACGCTGACCTCCACCAGGGTCTCCCCAGTGAGCGGGGGGTCACCGCCGTCCACTGCCCTGACCTTCACGTCGAAGTGCTGCCGGGTCTCATAGTCCAGCTCCTGAACGGTGGACATCTCCCCAGTGTCCCTGTCGATGTGGAAGAAACTGGACGCGTCGGAGCCATCCTCCACGATCTGGTAGGACACGTCGCGGTTCCTCCCCGAGTCACGGTCCGAGGCCAGCAGCCGGATGACCGGCGTGTGGGCGGGCAGGCCCTCGGGCACGGCCGCGGCATGGACACGCTGGGGGAAGGTGGGCGCGTTGTCGTTCACGTCCGCCAGCTGCACCTCCACCACGGCCTCCGAGAACGCGCCCAGCGCCGTGTCCGTGGCCCTCACCGTGAGCATGTGCCTGGGCTCCGACTCGTAGTCCAGCGGGCCTGCGACGGTCAGCACGCCGGTCCGGAAGTCCACGGCGATGCCGGCCGGGGTCGTGGTCTCCGCCAAGTTGTAGATGAGCCGGTGGCCCTCGGGGCTGCGGGCCTGCGCGTGGAGCACCGGGGTGCGGGGCGGCGCGTCCTCGGGCACGCGCACGCGGTAGGCCGGGCTCTGGAACAGCGGGCGCGAGCCGTTGCGCACGACCAGCAGCACCTCTGCCGTGGCCTGCAGGGCGGGGGTGCCCCCATCCCGCGCCAGCACCCGCAGCCGGTACTCATTGGGCGCCTGCTCGTCCAGGGGCTTCCGGAGAGAGATGTCCCCAAGGTAGGGGTCCAGCCGGAAGTAGGGGTGGTCCTCCACGAAAGCGTAGGTGACCACGCCGTTGGGCCCCGTGTCCCGGTCGGTGGCAGACACCTGCAGCAGCACGTCGCCCGGCTCCGTGCCGTCGGGGACCGCGGCAGCGTAGGGCAGGTGCTGGAACTCGGGGCAGTGGTCGTTGGCGTCCTGCACGGACACGCACACCAGTGCCCGGGCCACCCGCGGGGGCGAGCGGTCGTCCCTGACCTCCACGGCCAGCACGTGCGTGTCCTGCTGCTCCCGGTCGAGGGCCAGGCCGCGCGTCTGCAGCACACCCGCCGTCGGCACCATCCGGAACAGGTCCGTGCCGTTGAGCAGCGCGAAGGCCAGGGTGTCGTTGGGAAGGCGGCCCCACACGCCCAGCGTCGCCAGGGTCCCCACGGTCCGCGCGTCCTCCTGCACCGCCGCCCGGTAGACGCTGCGGTCGAAGCGCAGGCTGGAGTTTGGGGCGGGCGTGACGGTCACCCTCAGCAGGGCGCTGTCCTGGTGCGGGCCGTCTGAGGCCTCGAGGGTCAGCTCGCGGCCGCGGCCCAGGAGGGCGGGCCACAGCACGGACACGCGCCCCGTGCGGGGGTGCACGGCCAGCGCCCCGTCAGCGTTGCCAGCCCGCACGCTGTAGGTGACCTCCGAGTCGGGGTCGCGGGCCTGCACGGTCAGCAGCTCCATGCCCGGGTGCGCGGGCCCCAGCACCGCCGCCTTGTACAGCCGCTGTGCGAACCGGGGCGGGGCATCATTCACGTCCGCAACCTGCACCAACACCCAGGCGGGTGCGGGTGCCAGCAGCGCAGGGCGGCCCTGGTCCTGCACATGGACCCTGAACCGGAAGGAGGGCGTGGTCTCGTGGTCCAGCGCGCCCACGCTGCTCAGGGTGCCCATGCTGGGGTCCACCCGGAAGGCCCTGGCGGCCTCAGGCTCCAGGATGCGGTAGGCCAGCAGGGCGTTGGCGTCGCGGTCCCCGTCCCGTGCGCGGAGCACCAGCGGGCCATGGCCGCCCTCGCCGGCCACCAGGCTGCCCGCGGGCACCGCCTCGCTGACGCGGCCCACGAAGGCCGGCTGCAGGAACTCGGGCGCGTGGTCGTTCTCGTCCAGGATGGACACCAGGACCGAGACGTCCGCCGACGCGCCCGCCAGGCTGCTGCCGCGGATTTTCAGCTGGTAGGACGAGACCGCCTCGTGGTCCAGCACCCCGCGGGTGCAGATGAGGCCGGAGTACGTGTTCATGGAGAAGACGCCGTCCTTGTTGCCCTCCCTCAGCTCGTAGGTGACCCCAGAGGGGCTGGCGGCCGTGACACGCAGGATCGGGGAGCCCGGCGGGATGGACTCCGGGATCTCCACAAAGTACTCGGCTTCCGAGAAGGTGGGGGCGCTGCTGTCCGAGGGGTGGACGTCAATGACCACGGTGGCCAGGTCATGCTTCGGCGGGGAGCCCCCATCTTCTGCCCTCACCGTCAGCGTGTACTGGCCCTGCTCGGGCTTCCGGGCCAGGGTGACCGTGCCCAGGAGGGCATCAAAGTCAAAGAGACCGTCGCTGTTCCCTGGAGCAAAGACAAGATGGACAACAGTCACCGCACCCCAGAGGTAACCACTGCACCCACCTGGCCCCCGGAGCTGGTTGGCAGAACCCTGCACGGGCTGTTCCCAGCTAGGCCTCCAGTCCCGGCATCAGCCTCTGAGGCCCCAAGGGGACATGCCCCTTGCCCTGCGGTCAGCGCCCTTGCAGGAAGGGCTTCTGCCCCACAGAGCCCCTCGTGGTCCTGAGACACAGGGGGGACGCGGCAGGTGGGGCCCCAGCTGGCCCCCGGCGGTCAGCCCCCGCTGGGACTTCAACCCCGCTGCGTGAACATGCCTCCCCGGCCCAGGCGATAGCGGTGCGTGGACCTGCCAGGCGGAACGTTCTAGACGGATCATCTGCCTGCTCTGAGAGCCGGGCCCCTGAACCCTCGGGCCCCAGCGGTTTCCCACACGCGCTCGCCCTGCCGCACTCAGGCCGGGCCTCACCTTTGAGGAGGGTGTAGTGGACCTCGCCGCCAGCTCCCTGGTCCCCGTCCGCGGCGCGGACCTGCAGCAGCTCGGTGCCGGGGGCCGCGTCAGCCGGGGCGCTGGCCACGTAGCGCGGCTGGGTGAAGCGGGGCGGGTGGTAGTTGGCGGGCCCCACGAGGACGGTCACCCACACGAAGTTCCTCTTGGGGGGCATCTCCTGGTCTCGGACCTGTGGCCGGGCACAGTGGGGGCAGGGTCAGCGCAGCCTGGCGGGCGTCGCCCATGCGTGATAGCGCCGCAGCAGGGACCCCCGCAGGGGCCTGTGCCAGGGCTGGCCGGCAGGAACCCGCGGTCACTCCTGGCCTCGGGTGGGGCCGCCGAGCGGGGCTGGGGGCGGACGGGGCTCGTGGCCAAATGTGCTCCCGCCTGGGCCTGACGAGACCCTCCACGCTCCTTTGCCCTTTTAATAGGCTCGCCCCTCCGTGCCCGTTAGGCTGCGCTGTACGAGCGGCTAGTTCCGCTTTCAGGGACAGGCGGGCACAAGCCTCAGGGCGGCGTTCCCAAGCCCGCCGCAGCGATGCGCACTCGCGGGCTGAGGCGCTGTGCTGGGCTGGGCCTGGCCAGGAGACGAGGTCGGGTCAGTGGTGTGGGGCCCGCGCCTTCCTGGGCCCAAGAGGACACGTGCCCTCAGAGCCCCGCACCCCGCACCCGTCCCACAGGAGACCCTGGTGGTGCGGGGACCCCAGCGGGGCGGAGCTATCGTGGGGCCTGAGGTGGGAGGACACAGGACCCGAGGGGTGGGGGGCAGCTCAGCCAGGACATGTGCTGTGCCCTGCATCCCCTCGGGGGGCCCCCGCGCTGGCCCGGGGTGGGGCGTCTCTGACACGTGGAGACGGAGCAGGAGAGCCCGGAGGTGGTGTTTGGGGGGCGTCTAGGATTGCAGCCCCTGCCTCGCGCCAGGCACCTGGGGCCACCTCTACAGGGCGGAACAGCCAGCCAGGGTGGGTCCCGGCTCTTCAGGGGCCCCGGAGCTCAGCCGCGTGCCCCCGCCCAGCCGTGTCCCTCACTCACCATCACTGTTAGCGTGTGCTGGGAGGGCCCTGGGCCCAGGTCCAGCTTGCCCACAGTGACCAGCACGCCGCTGCCCGGATCCAGCTGGAAGAGGCTGGTGCTGCCTGGGTCCTGGCTGCCCTGGATGGTGTAGACGAGGCCCCTGCCTTGGTCCGGGTCGGTGGCCTGGACCTGCAGGAGCTCCACGCCGGGCGGCGTGTCCTGGGGGACACTGACCTCGTAGTGGGCCTTCAGGAACTGGGGGCGGTGGCGGTTCACGTTGGCGATCATGGTGACGTGGACCTGGGGGGCGGGTGGGGGGGGGCTCGTGAGTCTGTGCCCCACCCCGTCGGGCAGCCACGCTCGGGGGCTGGTGGCTTCACAAGCTCGAGGGGCTCAGACGAGGCTCTCAGGCAGGGCCGCGTCTGCCGGGCTCCGCGCCAAAGGTTTGTCCACAGAACTCTGCGTTGAGCCCCCACGAGATTCTGCCTGAAACCGGGCCCCTCAGGGTGCCCCCCGCCGCCCTCCCCAGGCAGCCTGGGGCCACCTCGGCTGGACTCCAGACCAGCCCCTGCTGCAGCCCCGCAGGGGACGGCCCCGCGGCCCCAGAAGCAGAGAGGCCCCAGGGAGACGGGTCTCAGCTCCGCGCCACACCGGCGTTCTCCGAGGCCTCGCCCCACCGGGCCGCCTCCCCCCCTCCCCACGCGGGGTCCCCTGGCCCTGACCTGGGTGGCGATGGCCTGGGACCCGTCCGTCACCTCCACGGTCAGGTTGTAGCTGGACCGCCTCCTGGCGTCGAGCGGCCTGGCAATGAGGATGCTGCCCGTGGTCTTCTCGACGTCAAAGTCCATGTCGTGGTCCCCACCTGGGGGCACCGGTGGTCAGGGGGCAGGCCCGGGGGCCTGGCCGTCAGCGGGTGGGGGTGCAGGGACTGTCTTTTGGGGAAGAGCCGGGGGTGGCTCCGGGGCCGTTAGGGCGTGTGGGGTGGGCACAGGCCAGGCTCGTCCTGGCGGGTGGGTGTCCAGGTCACGGTGAGCCGAGCGCTGGGCAGGGGTGGGTGGCTACAGGAACCCCCAGGGAAGGGTGATCCCTGTTGGAAGCTGTGAGATCCCAAAGCGGGCTGAGCGGCAGCCCCAAGGGCGAGCTGGGCAACACCGGCGGGCAGCCTGAGGGGTGGGGAGCAGCAAGGGGAGGTGGGGACAGCGGCCGCCCCGGCGCCAGGAGTTTGTGTCTCCAGATGTTCTGAGGGCACCGGGCACCCACTTCGCAGCAGGAGGACCGGCCCGGCAGGTTCACAGGGTGGAGAACCGGGGCTGCAAGGGCGCCAGAGGTCGCAGCTGGCGGGCGCTTCTGTCCCCGAGCTGGGCAGGGCGGCCCGGAGCAGACTCGGCCTGGAGGCCCGCTGTGCATGCGCGAGCTGGTACATGTGTGCGCTAGCAGGTGTGTGCAGACACGTGTGCATGCAGTACCTTGTGCAGACACGTGTGTGTGCTGTATGTGTGCACAGTACTATGTGCAGACACACGCGTGTGTGTGCAGGTACGTGTGTGCGTGCATGCACATGGACGAGCAGCAGCTTGCTCGGGGCCATCAGAGGCCCAGGGGCCGGCCCTAGCTGCTGTCAGGAACACGCCTCCCAGGAGCGCAGCGGCCAGGACGCCCGTGCGGGAGTAGCGGCCCGGGCTTTAGGGACAGCGTGGCCAGCTCCGCGCTGCGTGTCACACCCGGCGGAAGGGGAAGGGCAGATGGGGCTTCCTCCCCCACCACCTCCCAGGCGCTTGGGAAACCAAGGCACCGACTGGCCCTGGCGGGTCCCCAGCGCGGAAGGTGCTGGCCTCGGCCCCAGCGCCCGGGGGTGGCAGGGGGAGCCCCGAGGGCGAGGTTGTGGGAGCTGGGCGGGTCACGGGCCAGGCCCCCACCTGTGATGCTGAACCAGCAGAGGCCGGGGCGGCCCTCGACGCCGAGGACCCCCACCATGTGGGTCACGGGGTCCGTCTCCATGACCGTGAAGCTGTAGTGGGGCTCGTCGAAGGCCAGCGGGACAGAGGAGGGCTGGGGCCGGGGCGCCCACTCCACGTGCAGCCGGACGCTGGCCGAGAGCGCGGGCTGCCCACCGTCTGTGGCCTTGATCTGAAGAGAGGTGGAGCGGAAGCTGCTGGGCCGGAGCGGCCAGGTGAGGGTCGGCGCACCCTGAGGCCAAGGGTCACCAGCCCACGCTGGTCCCGCCAGCCGAGCACCGTGGGTCTCTCAGGGCCTCCCTCTTGTGGGGTCTGGCCTGGCAGGGCCCGCTGTCCCCTAATGGAAGCCCGGGCTGGCCTGCATGGGAGGCACTGGCCGTCCCTGTCTGCCGCCCTGACTGCTGGCCCCGGGCCCCTCCCGCAGGAGAACAGTCCTACCCGCCCCACAGCCCATACGGCCAGGGCCCGGCGCGGGAGGGCCTGTCAGGGCCACACGGGGGCAGGACGCCAGGCTGAGCCTGATTCGGAGCAGCCTCCCCCGCCAAAATCCGCGTCTGACACAGACTGCCGTCTGGGGAGACCCCCGGGCCCCCCAAGAAAGGCCCAGAGTTCTGACCCTCTGGCCAGAGTTGGGCTTCCGGCTTCCTGGGTACAAGTGGGGGAGGCGCTCGAGCCTGGTGGGCGCTGCCCTCCCCCCTCCCCACCACCTCCCGTCCCCACAGACCCCCGCGGCGCCCGCACCGTGAGGATGTTGTACTCGCCGGCCCTGAAGGTGCCCGTGGCCGACACCAGGCCCGTGGCCGGGTCAATGCCAAAGGCCCCCTCGCCGCCCTCCTCGATGCTGTAGGTCACTGCGCCGTTGAGGCCCGCGTCGGCGTCCGCGGCCACCAGCCGGTACACGGGCCCCGGCGCGCCCTCGGGGAGGCGCACGCTGAACAGCTTGTGGGGGAAGGCCGGGGCGTTGTCGTTGACGTCCAGGACGCACACCACCACGCGGGACACCGACCGCAGCGGGGGCTCCCCGTGGTCCAGCACGGCCACCTGCGAGCAGACGGGCGTGACTCGGGCGCCCCCGCCCGGACGCCCCAGAAACGGCCCACCTGGCCCCGGCGCCACTCACCTCCAGGATGTGCTCGTCCTTCACCTCGCGGTCCAGCCGCCGGGCCGTGGTCAGCAGACCTGGGGGAGCCGGGAGCTCGGAGTGAGCAGGGCGCCCAGGGCCACCCCGTGGCGGGGAAGGGGACGTCTGCTCCCTGAGGGCTTCTCCTGGGCGCTGGGGCATCGGAGCCTGAGCGGAAGCCCTGGGGCAGCTCATCGCACTGCCCGGTGCAGAGCTAAGGGCCTCGCAAGGCGGACGTCGCTGCCTCAGCCGCATCTGGGCTCGGCGGAGACCGGGGGTGCGGGACGCCACGGTGCATCGCGCATTTTTCCCGGCTCGCGAGGCCCTACTGTGCGCCAGGCGCTGGAGAAAGGAAACGCACCAGGATGCTTCCTGGACAGCTGGTGGGGTCTAGTGAAGGGCAGGATGGTCACAAATAGACGTCCCGGGACAGCCTTGAGACGGGGGGGGGGGGGGGCCGGGGGAGGATGTGACACAGCAGGAGCTCTGTGGGGGTGCCGGCCGGGGTTCCACAGCGGAGGCTCCCCCGGCAGGGAGGAGACTCAGGTGGGGCCAGTGTGTGTGCAAAGGCCCCGTGCCGGGCTGCAGGCGAGGGAAGCCGAGAGGGCGGTCAGTGGGCAGCCCCGGGGCGCAGTCAGGCGCAGGGGAAGAGGCAGGGGAGGCCTGAGGGGCGGTGGGGCCGGCCGTGCGACTCGTTGTTCTATCTGAAGCTCCCGCGGTTGGAGCCAGGCCTGGGAGCGGCCGGACATCGACAGCCTGGCCTCCCGCCCGCCCTGACTTGGCCTGTGCCCCCCGGGACCCCACGGGTTCCTCTTTCCCCGTTAGACTTTGTAACAGGCAGCACCGCACCGGCCCTTCGGACCCCGCGCCTTGTTCAAGTGCAGGCTGTGGTCCCTGCATGTCCCCCACCCCGTTCTGATGCTGCAGGCCCGGTTGAGCCCGACACAGGTTCTGTGCGGTCCAGGGGCGCTGGCCATGCTGTCCACTCTGAGAGGCGGCGGGTGGCGACGCCCTGCTCCGGCCTTACCTGTGAGCGGGTGGAGAGCAAAGAGCCCCTGCTGGTTCCCGCCGGTGATGTTGAAGGTCAGCTTCCCCTGGGAGCTGGGGTCGGCGTCCTCGGCGTCCAGCTGGAGCACCGAGGTGTGCGGGGGGGCGTCCTCTGGCACACAGGGGTAGAACACGGGCCTGGACATGCGGGGCGGGCTGTCGTTGACGTCCGTGACCTCGATGTAGACCTCGGTGACCGCCGAGAGGGGCTGGGAGCCCCTGTCCACCGCCAGCACGGTCAGCCAGTAGCAGGACGCCGCTTCTCGGTCCAGCGCGGCCAGGGTGTGGATCATGCCTGGGGACGCCGCACAGCCAGAGCGTTAGGGCGGGGCCGGCCCGTGTCCTTCGGGGGCCTCCACACCAGCCTGCCCTGAGCCTGGAGCCGCCGGCCGGGCGGTTCTCAACCCCCATCGCAGGGCCCAACACCAGGGGTGCCGGTCAGTCACATCTGCCCGTCTGAGCTTTTTTATGCCGCAGAAGAGGAGGAGCCAGTCGGGAGGGCAGGCTGGCACCGCAGGTCCCCGTCCCTCTGCGGCCCAGACACTCGCTGCCCGCTGGCGTGAGGGAGCGGCCGGGGCTCCGTCCCTCGCACAGGCAGGCTTCGGAATGAACGTCTCCTGCTCTCTGCTCTGGAGGCAGCAGAACGGGCAGCGACGGCACGCGAGGTGCAAAGGGGAAGGGAGTGGACGGCGGCCAGGCTCGGCGGCGTCTCTGGGGAGGGGGCGCAGCGGAGGCTCCGGCCCGTGTGGGCGCCGTGGGGGGCGTCACCTTGACAGCCGTGTCGGGCCGCCGTGCGTGTGCACACGGGTGGGGTGGCGGCCGGCCCCGCTCTCCGCGCACACTTCTCCGCCCGCACGGGGCGAGCTCGTGCTGCCACAGCAGGCCGGACGCTGCCTGTCTCCGCCTCTGTGGCTGCAGCCCGCACCTGAGGGGCGACCCGCCTTCCCGGCCTTCCCCCGGCATCACGGCCCCTACCTGTGTCCTGGTCGATGCCAAAGGCCGTGAGGCCGGAGCCGGCGCGCAGCCAGTACCGCACCTCCCCGTCCACGCCGCTGTCCTCGTCCTGGGCCGGCACGGCCAGCACCGGGGTCCCCGCCGGGCTGTTCTCCTGCACCTGGCCCTGGTGCACGAAGGCGCTGAAGCGGGGCGGGTGGAGGTTCTCGTTCACGTCCAGGACCGTCACCTCCACGTGGCAGAGCGTCCTGCGGGGCAGCGGCCACCCGCCGTCGCTGGCCCAGAGGCTGAGGTTGTACGCGGCGCGCCTCTCGAAGTCCAGCTCCCGCTCCAGGCTCAGCGCGCCGGTGGCCGGCTCCACGCGGAAGGTTCCGTGGGCGTCATCCAGCAGTGTGAAGCGCACGTCTCCCGCTGCCCCCAGGTCGGGGTCTGCGGCGTCCAGAAAGGTCAGGACCGTCCCCGGCGGCAGGTCCTCGGGGGCCTTGAGGCGGCTGAGCTCTGGGATGCACTGGGGGGAGTTGTCGTTAGCGTCCTCCAGCGTGACCGTCAGGTCGGCAATGGCGAAGAGCTGGGGGCCGTCCTGCGGCTGGTCCCGGGCCTCCACCTGGAGCACGTGCTGCGGCTCCGACTCCCGGTCCAGGCGCCCGCTGACCACCAGCTCCCCGGTGAGGGGGTGGAGGGAGAACGTCTCGGTGGGGCTGAGCAGGCTGTAGCGCACCCGCCCGTTGCCCTCGGAGTCTGCGTCTCTGGCTTTCAGCTCCGCGACAGTGGCTCCCACCCCCGTGTCCTCCGGGATGGTCAGCTGGTAGCCGCCGGGCGGGAACCTGGGGGCGTTGTCGTTCCAGTCTCTCACGTTCACGGTCAGCAGCCTCCAGCAGGCCTTCTGGGGCGTGCCCAGGTCGGACGCGGTCACGTTGAGCACGTAGGAGCGGGTGACCTCGTAGTCCAGAGGGGCCGCCACCGTCAGCAGCCCTGACTCCAGCCCGATGTCGAAGCGGCCTTCTTCGTTGCCGTCCGCGATCACGTAGACCAGGTGGCCGCTGGCGCCCGCGTCGGGGTCGGAGGCCGCCAGGCGGGCCAGGGACGTGTGCAGGGGGGCGCGCTCCAGGACGTCGATGGACAGCGGGGAGCGGTCCGCAAACTGGGGGGTGTGGCGGTTGACCTGGTAGGCGCTCAAGGGCGGGATGTCCTCCTGGTCATCCGGCTGCGGGCCCCCAAGCCCCACCGCGTGGAGGACGGCCCTGGTGAAGAGCGCCAGTGCGCCTGTCTGCTGGCAGGTCACGGGCTCCTCCTGCCCGGCGTCCTGCACCACAGCCACGCTCAGCAGGGTGGGCGGGGCCCGGTGCACCCCGTCCCAGGCCGTCACCCTCAGGGAGTAGTTGGCGGGTCGCCGAGACGCCTGATGCGGAAGCGGGCGTTTGAGGGAGACCACCCCGGAGAGCGGGTGGAGGTCGAAGAGCCCCAGCTCGTTGCCCCCCACAAGCTCGTACCTCAGGTTCTGCAGCTCGTCCACGTCTATGGCCGACAGGGTGGCCAGTGGCTTCCCCACCGGCCAGTCCTGGTGGATGGACCCCGTGCAGTTAACGGCCTCAAACATGGGGCTGTTGTCATTCAGGTTCCTGAGCCTCAGTGAGACAGACACCTCCTTTTCCTGGCGAAACGGGGACCCCCAGTCGGACGCCCGGACGCGGAAGGTGTAGATTCTCTGCATGAGCTCGTAGTCCATGGGCGCGGAGGTGGCGATGACCCCCAGGTCAGGGTCGATGGAAAAGGGCACAGGCCTGGGGCCAGCGATGGCAAAGCTGATGTGGCCGTTGTCCCCGAGGTCCAGGTCCGTGGCGGCCACCGTCAAGACGCTGGTGCCGGGAGGGACGTTCTCGTCGAAGGCGGCCTCGTAGGAAGGCCTGCTGAAGACGGGGGCGTGGTCGTTGCAGTCCACCAGGTCCACGGCCACTGTGGCGGTGGCCAGACCCGGGTCGGTTCTGATGAGGAGCTGGTGCTGGGCGTGGGCCCGGATGTCCAGGCGCTTGGTGGTGGACACCAGCCCAGTGTCGGCGTCAAGTCTGAAGCCCGCGCTCTCGGGGCTGGGCTGCAGCAGGTAGCGCAGGCCGGGGGGCGCGTGGCTGACCCTCACCAAGGCCACGCGGCTGCCGGGCGGGGAGCACTCGCTCAGCCGCACCTGATACGCCGCCTGCTCGAAGGTGAGGGGCGCCAGCGTCCAGGGGGGCAGGTGAAAGGCCCTGACCTGGGAGGGGGGCTGGCCGCCGCCGCGGGCCTGGAGGCTGAGGTTGAACCCGTGCGGGTGCTCCAGCCAGTCGATGTCCCTGGTGGCCACCAGCCGGAACTCACCGCGCCGGGTGTAGGAGGACCTGACGGCCCTGAAGAGCCGCCCGGGGTCCCCGTCCACGATGTCCAGGGCGTCCACGTGGGCGCCCGAGCCGTTGACGTCTACCATGACGGTGGCGTAAGTGGCCTCCTCGCTGCCACCCAGCGGGGCCACCCGCACCGAGACAATGGCCGGTGGCCGCCGGGGGGCCGGCTCCACATGGATGAGCAGCGGGGCCAGGCTGCCTGCCCTGGCGCCCTCAGAGGGCTTCCTCGTGCGGTCCACAGCCAGCACCTGCAGCTCATGCCTGCCCCGCCACGTGGCGTTGAGCCTCCTGGCCACGGTGACCACGCCGCTGGTGGGGTGCAGGGCGAAGGCCTCGGGCCGGGCGCGCCAGGCGTAGTAGAAGGCGGCGTTCTGGCCTAGGTCAGCGTCGGTGGCCGTCACCCTGCAGATGGGCGTCCGGGGCGGCGTGTCCTCGGAGATGGTGACCCGGTACGAGGGCGGGGAGAAGAGCGGCTTCAGGTCGTTCTGGTCCAGCACGCGGACCCGCACCCGGGCCAGGGCGTCCTGCGGCTGGGTGCCCTCCGTGGCCTGCACCACCAGGTCGTAGCTGTCCTGCACCTCCCGGTTCAGCAGGGCCGCGCTGCTGCTCCGGGTCCGGATGCGCAGGAGGCAGAAGTCGCCCAGCACCTGCTCCTCCGCCTTGAACACGCCGGCCGCGTCCCCCGCCACGATGCGGAAGCGCACGGCCCAGCCGGCCGCCCCCAGGCGCACGCCCATCCTCGCCAGGCTCTGCACGTAGGTCCTGGGGGCCGAGTTCTCGTAGATGGTGGCATTGTAGACGGGGTGCGTGAAGCCCCAGGCCAAGGGGGGGCCCGGCCCTTCCAGGGGCTGCTCGCAGGCGGCGGCGTGGAGGCAGAGCACGGCAAAGCCCAGGAAGGCGACAACCATGATGGGGAGCTCCAGAGCCCTGGGGGGGGAGAGAATGAGGAGCAGGCTGCCTCAAGTGGGGGCTGGCCAGTGTGCGAGGGGGGTGCCCCACAGTGCGTGGAGGGGCCGGGGAGCCCTGGCCGGAGCTTGTTGGGCTGCTGGGAATGGGGGCGACCACCCTGAGACCTGGGGCTGTCCACCTCTCTCCCCCAACCTGCCCACCGGCTCTTCTCGGGTCAAAATGGAGCTGTGCAGGGGCCCAGCGTGGGTGGGGTGGGGCGGGGGCAGCTGGGCTGCGGACGCCTCGGGCTGGGCCGTGCCGCCCGCCTGCGGGACCAGCTGCCAGCGGCCAGCGGTGCCAGCATTCCTGGAGCGGGCAGGCCGACCGGTTCTCCCGGCCGTCTTCAAAGGCGAGGCCGAGGTTCGCTGCCAGGGCAGGGAGGGGGCTTGTGCGGCTTCCGAGAGCCGGGGAGGGGGCTCTGCCGGCCCCTTAAGACCACCCGCCCAGGACGCCCGCACGAGGGGGGATGCCCCCCCCCTGGGCTCCCTCGGCTCGGAAAGTCCCTGGCAGCAGAGAACCCCAAGCTGCCCCATCCTGTGTCCGCGCTCCCGCTGCCCCTCCCCCCCCCCCTGGGGTCCCCCCCGAGCCGAGCCCAGGCCCCCGAGGGGAGGGGCAGGGAGGAGGCTCCTGCACACGGGGGTCCCGCAGCCGGCGGCAGGCATGGCGTCTCCTGCCCGGCTTCCTGCCCGCCCCGCTCACCCCTGCAGCCGGGCCCAGGCCGTGCTCACCCCGTCCTGCCCAGCCGAAGGGGACCCGGCCCTGGCGGCTCTGGAGGCACGTCCTCTCCCGGGTCCGCGCCCACGCCCGCGCCCGCGCCCGGCCGCCCTCCTCTGCCTGCCCCGCGGAAGGTTCCTGTTCCCAGGTCAGCCGCGCCGGGCAGGCCCTGACACGATCCCGCTCGGCAGCTGCACAGCCTCGGAGCTGCAGAGACGAGTGCAGGGAGGGGGTTCTCCCCAGAGGGGGCCAAGGTACAGAGAGGGCGCCCTTGGGTGGGGGCGCAGGGCCCCAGGGCCCACCACGCCTCAGACATCTTTGAAACATCTTGTGAAAACATAGATCAGGTTATCTGCTTCCCTGCTGCCCGCGCCCAGGATTAGCCTCCAGCCCCAGCCCCAGGCTCCTAGGCCCCTGCTCCCCAGGCCCCGCTGCCGGAGCCGTCCGCTCTCCCCTCGCGCAGGGCTCTCTGGCCGGCCCTTCGCTGTCAGTGGTCGGCTCCGTGGCCCTCCTGGCCTGTGCCCTCCCCTGCCCACTGTCCTGCCTCCCGGGCTCCCACCAGCTGCAGGGACCCAGGGCAGGACCCCAGGCGGCCACTCAGCACCATCGGCCGGGCCGAAGCCCGCGCTCGGAGCCGCGACAGAGGGAGACCCTGCGGCCGCCCTTCCTCTGAAGCTGGGGACTAGGTCCCCACCCCAGAGAGGGCTCGCCCCCATAGCAGGCAGGCCGGGCCTCCCCGAAGGGCCAGGCAGAAGCTGCGGCCTCAGGGTCCACAGGCCGGTCCCAGCCCCCGCCCCGAGCTCTGGCCTCAGCCTCTGGTCTGCAGAGGGGCCGGGTGCTGTCTTCCCTCACGGCCCTGAGGGCCTAGGACGCACTCCTGGGCTGGGGGGGGACCTGGCCCCCCAAAGAGCTCCCGGCACTGGTGAGCGTTTGTCCCCAGGCCCAGGCCCAGGCGCAACCGCTGGAGGTGGGAGGGCTGGTCCTCTGGGCCCTCTGCAGAAGGTCCGGCCTCCGCCCAGGGGGCAGGGAGCCACTCAGCTGAGCCCCAGCCTGGGGCCCGCGGGCAGCCCTGGGAGCATGGCCCACGTTTGCCAGGGGCCTGGGATCCCTGGGGTCCAGAACCTGCGGGTCCCCAGGAGCATGTGGGCAGCGCCTACCCCTTGCAGCCATGCACTGAGCCACATGTGAGCGCCCCTCACCCCAGCCCGTCCACGGTGGGAGGGCGGGGGACCTGCGTAGACCCTGGCTGTGGCCGCAGGCGGGGCGCACTCTCTGAGGCTGGTCGGTGCAGCATGTGGCGATGTTGAGGAGTCCCCAGTCCCGTGCCAGCCGCCTGCAGCCCGGTCTGGCCAGGCCACGGCCTCTGCCAGCGCCATCTTCCCAGGCGAGGCTACTCAGAACCCAGTACCCGGCCCCAGAAGCCAGTCGTGGGCTCCAAGTCTCCAGCCAGCCCGAAAAGGGCAGCTGCCCACGGGCATGGCCGCCCAACACCCTTGCTGTCCTCAGGCGCATCTCCCGAGAGGAGCCACCACTTCGGCCTGAAGCCCGAGCTGGGGAGAAGACTCTGCCCACTCGGGGCCCCGCCCTGGGAGGTTGGGCGGCCTTCAGGAGCCGGGACGGCTCGGCCCCACCAGCCAGCCATCAAGCAGCTGGACGCCGGCGGGACAGGGCTGGTGTCAGAGGCCCTCGGGGCACGCGTGACCTTGGACAGCCACAGAGCCGCTTCTGAGCCTCAATTTACCTGCCTGTAAAATGCAGGTAATGACGGCTCCTCCACCTGCTCCCCAGGGCGCAGGCAGGCGGGCTGGGAAGGTGAGGGGTGAGTGGCAGGAGGGCCACCGGGAGGCCCCTCCCAGGACCCAGGGTGGCGGGAAGGTAGCCTGGCCCGAGGCTGTCAGGAGCTCTGGGGCCGGCGGGGGTGGAGGAACACCGGCCCCAATTTCCTCCTTCCCGCCGCGCGGCTGGCATCTGCACGCTGGCATCGCAGCTCACGGGCGCGGGGGCCGAGACCACGCGGGTTAGTGTGGACCCAGCTCCGCGCCCCACCCAGCCGCCACCTGTCGTGCCCGCGCCACCCTGGCACTGGTGCAAGCAGCTGCTGGCCCCGCTCAGGTGGGCTGGCCACGGCATCCTTGGGGCTGGCCACGGCTTCCTCAGGGCCGGCGTCCCCGCCGTGCTGTCCCGGCCCCCACGCCTGGCCCCGGGCACAGCTGCGGCTGGCTCCGTGGAGGGCTGAGTGTTTATTTTCTGGGGCTCTGATTTAACGTGGATGGCGCAGGAAGCCTGGCTGGGGCTGGAGGGGCCCCCTGCCCTCCGGAGCCCCGACCAGCCTGCCAAGCTCTCAGTTCAGAGGAAGGAGACATCCAGGCCCAGGAACATCTCACCCACGACAGCATCCGCCCTTTCCGTCCGTGCGGTCAGTGGTGCTGTTTCCGGGAGGCCCCGAGGCTGGGAGGCCTGGACCCTGATGTCTCGGGGGGCCCCGGGATAAAGCGGGGTCTCCCAGGAGCCTGCCTTGACTGCTCGTTCATTCGGTGCCACGTCCTGCGTCTGGCCCAGGGCCTGGGACGGACAGCCGGCGGGCGGGGGTGGCTCTCGTGGACGGGCCCTCGGGCAGGGCAGAAATGACTAAGACCCTCAGTCAGGCGGCGGAGGCTGAGATGAAGACCAGGCGTGTGGGAGGGTCGGAGGGTGGGAGTGCTGCTTTGTCGGGGGGCCGGGGGCCGGGAGGTCAGGGGCTGGGGCTCGGGGGGCCGCAGCGACATGGAGACATCGCGGGAATGGCGGGGAGGGCCGGAGTCTTGAGAGGGCTCCAGGCGGGGGAGCAGCCAGTGCCAGGGCCCCGCGGCAGCAGGAGGTGGCCGTGCAGCCGGACCAGAGAGACGGCACGCAGGGTCAGGGAGGGCCTCTCAGGACGTGCAGGGAGGGGGTGGCCAGGTCATGCTGGGGCCACGCAGGGCCAGAGGGGAGAGGTCGCGGTCCTGGAAACCAGGTCTCACAGCCTGTCAAGGCTGCCCCTGAGACCCCAGGCCGCTTTCACAGCCTAGAGCTGCCAGCGCAGCCTGAGCCACGGGCCCTCCCACGCCCGGCCAGAGCAGGACCCCTCTTTCAGCAGCATGAGGCGGGCCCAAGAGCTGGGGTTAGGAGCTGGGAGTCCCAGTGCCCGGCCCCTGGGGCCACCCCGTGCTCCTCGGGCCACGGCTGCCGCCGCCTGCTCACTGCCTGGCTGCAGGGGCCGCTTCTGCCAGACCCGCCCCCAAGGCCGCCTGCCCGCATGGGGCACGGAGCGAACGGGCCGGGCTGCCCCGCGGGACGACTGACAGCCGGTAGTGAGCGTCGGGCTCGGTGCCGCGCGGGGACATCTCGGTTACAGGTCATTGGTCAGTCACAGGCCAGTGTGACGACGGTGCTGCTGTTAGTGTGTCCAACAACTGGACCCCACCCAGGCCCCTTGCATGCGCCACGCACACACACGTGCACACTGGGCTGGAGCCCTGTCCCCTGTGCAGGGACCACCAGGGACGCAGGCACTGGCCGCTCCCACAGCTCTGCCCACTGCTCAGGCTGGGGCTGGGCCCAGGGTGGGGGACCCTGTCCAGGCTCGGCTTCTGCCCCAGCCCCTGCTTGGCCCTGAGCCTCGTCTGCAAGTGTGGACTGAGAAGGCCGTCTCGGGCCTCGCAGAACCATCCATAGTGCTGGCCAGGGCTCTGCGGCCGCCACGGCGGGCCACACTCTCCCCGTGACGTTTCGGGGACCCCAGCAAGCCCCGCACTTCCCGGCCTCTGCCGTTGCCATGGGCCTGGCCCCGCCCTGCCTGCCCGCCCCGCCTGTGGAGACTCCCTGAGGGCCGTGTGGTCAGTGAGCGGCGGCATGTGCCCTGCGGTCAGCCCTTGTACACACGGCTGCTTTGATGCTGCCTCCCCGAGCCTGAAATCACTCCAGCTTGGCAATGAGGGGTGCAGAGAGGCACCCGGGGTCACACAGCCCTCGCAGCACGGGCGGGGAGCCACCCTTGTATGCCTGCTCTGGCCGCCTCCCCCCGTGGTCCTCCTGGACATCCACCCTGGCCCTCTCACGGCCAAGGGCCATCACAGCAGAAGCGCCACATCCAGGCCTCCCTCCCGCCCCAGGCCTGTCCCTGAGGCCCGACCCCCCGAGCAGAGCCCTGGGGACCCAGCCAGCAGGCACGGACTGACTGCGGGCAGAGGCCATGGCCAGGACACCAGGCCACCCAGAGACTGGTCAGCCACTGGGGCCTCCTGGCCAGCCCCCAATTCCACACCGAGACCCTCCGTTCCACACTCGAGTCCCCCCAGTTGGGACTCGAACCCCCTAGTTGGGCACTCAAGCCCCTGATTCTATACACGAACCCCCACTTCCACACTCCAGACCCTCAGTGCCAAACCAAGCCCCCCGAGTTCTGAACTCCAGCCCCAGTTTCATACACAAGTGCCCCGAAGTCCATTCTCAAGTCCCCAAGTTCTGCGTTTGAGGCCCCCATCCCCGCACTGTAGCCCTGTGCTCCCCCGCCGCAGGCAGGGCTCAGGGGCCCAGCAGGGCGGCGGTGGCCTGGAGCAGGACCCCCGCCGGGGAGCCGAGCCGGGTGGGGTGACCGCTTCCTCCCAGCCCCGCCCAGACCTGCTCCGTCAGACCGGGGTGCGGCTCAGGAGCAGTGGTCACGAGCTTGCGGGGAATTTGGGGCGACTGGCATCTGGATCTGCTGAGCCAGGTGACCCACTTCTACCTGCCTCCAAGTCCCCAGAGGCCTCTCCTGGCCCGGGAGGGCGGAGGTTGGGAGGGGCCTGGGCCAGACGGGGCTCCCCCTGGCAGCAGGTGGGGGAGGCTGTGCTTGCTGCGCCCTTGTCCACCCGCCCCTCCGGGAGCAGCCTCAGTGCAGCCATCGTGAGGCCCACGAGGTGGCTGCCTTCAGCTGCGCCCTGGGGACAGCGGCTGCGAGGCAGGGGTTCATCCTGCAGAGAGGAGACCCCCAATGCCCCCGGGGCCACGTTCTCCCTGAGGGACTGCCCCCAGGCTAGCGGGCAGCCCGGGAGGCTGGGCTCCTGGAAGGCGCGGCTCCTCCTGCAGGAGCCCCGAGCCCTCGCCAGCCCCGTGTGTGCACGTTACGCCTCGCTCGCCAGCTCGCCAGAGATTCTGGCATAGGGCTTCAAAGAAGGCTTTTAATGAAAGAGAGGACATTTACGTGAAAGCGCTGGAAGGTGAACTGCGGATTTCCTAGCCACGGGCGGCCGGTCCCGGGTCCACTCCTGCCTGCTGTGCTCGGGTCAGGGCAGCTGCTTCTGTCTGAGCGGTTTTCTGACCCCCTCTCTGGCTTGAGCCCCTCTGGGCCGGGTGGAGCACTTGCATTTTACAGGTGGGGGTCGAGGCCAGGTGAGGGCCCGAGATGTGCCCAGGGTGTGCTGGCTGGTCTCCAGGGAGAGACCTCAGGGTGGGCAGCGTGACAGCGGCTCTTGTCCGCCCGGACCCGACACCCAGAGCCCCCAACGGCCGAGCACACAGGATGGGAGCCCCGAAGGAGCCCATCGGGGGCGCAGATGGAAGGGACCCGGCCCCGCCCCCAGCCCCTCCACAGGGGACTGGCTTTTATAACAATGTGCAAAGGCCCCGGGTGGGCGCGGCTTGTGGCAGCTGGTGCAGAGGCCACAGCACCACCAGAGCGCCCGCAGCCTCCCGGGCCCCGCAGCTGGCAAGGCCGGTATCTGGCAGCAGCTGACCTCAGGTGGGCCTGTGGGCCCCGCAGGGAGCTGGGGCCCTGCGAGGGAGGCAGCCATGGGGACCCAGGGCCAACCCTGCCACCCTGCAGCTGAATCAGAGCAGGGGGTTTGGCCGAAGTGACCGCAGAGAAGCGTGGCGTCCTGTGAAGGGGCCCCAGGTGTAGGGTAAGGTAAAAAGCGTGGGGCTTTTCTGCCCTCCCGCCATTAGGATGGATGACGGATCTGCGGTCCTGAGCGCGCGCCTGATGGCGGCCCCTGGCGTGGGGTGTGGGCCTGCGTAAGTGCATACACCTGTGCTGAGAGACTGGGCTTACAAGGCGGCGTCCCGGAGACGCCAGCAGAAGCGTGAGCAGAGCGAGAGAGAAGCAGAGGCCGCCAGAGAACGCCGGAGAGCCCAGGAAGCGCGCAGACTGGCTGGGGGCTGGGAGGCCTGCCAGCCGCGCGCCTGGGAAATCCCAGTAAAAGCCTGCAAAAGCCACCGAGGGCTCCAGGACTTTCCGGGCCATTCCTCCTTCGCCCGTCTGCTGGAATCAGAAAACCTGCACCGTGCCCATTCCTGCCACTCCGCCGTGCGTAGGGCGGCTCGAGGATGTCTGGGACTGCGGGAGAGAACGGGCGTCTGGCCCGGAGGAGCCGGACCCAGGCGCCGCGAGCCACGGAGAGGGGCCGGCCGCCGCCTGCTGGACACGGCCCGCTTGGGCGGCGGGTCTCCTGCGCCCGCCCCGGGACCGCCTCGGCCTCCACGCCAGCCGGTAAGTGCAGCCGCTCACACGTGGTCTGCCTCTGCCTGATTGCACGCGTGCACCTGCCGGCGCCTGGCGGGCCGGGAATCCAGGTGTTCATCGTCAGGCCCGGCCGGTCGGGGTTTGGGCCTGAGACCCTCAGCGTCTGTGTGCGTGAGGTTCCCCGATTCTTTGCTCGGTGCCGTGCGGTGCTTGGAAGGTCTCGTGGAAACACGCTGCCCTTGGCTAGTGAAGGAAACCTGCAGCGGCGTTTCGTCCCCATTTTACAAATGGAAACACGGAGGGTCAGAACCCGAGGCCCGGGGGTGTGGGTCGGAGCAGAGGGTCTGCCTGCGCTGCCTCCCGGCTCTGAGCCAGCTCCGCGGCTCCAAAGCCAGCTGGACTCCCCTGGGGTTCCTTTGGAGCCCTAGCCCCCGCATTCTGGTTCTTGGGCCAGAGTGGAGCGGAGGAGTCTGGCTCCAGTGCGCCCTGGCGTTCGGCTGCAGTGAGGACCCCAGACGGGGCGGTGGGGCAGGACAGGGACAGTGTGAGCACTTGGCCAGCTGACCCCGGTTGCCCTTCTCGTGGGGCCCAACGGCTCAGAGGCCAGGGCAGTCCGCCTGGGGTGGAGGCCGTGTGGCTGATGGGGCTGGCAGTGCCTTGGGTGGCCCTGGCCGCGTGGCTACCTCGCGTGGTCACTGCAGGGCTCTGCAAGCTGGGACTTAGAGCAATGCAGGGCGCTTCTGCTGGGGCCTCGTCCTGCTCCAGCATCCCAGGAGCTGGGCTCTGGGTTTGAGTTTTCCAACAGGCTGTGATGCTCGGAGGCCACACCCAGGGCTCCCGGGGCCCGGGCTTGGGGAGCGCCCAGTATAGACGGCACAGGCCAGTCATCATGGCCTATCCTGGTGGCATGGACATGGGCCAGGGCCTGGGACCTGGTACTGTGCCCTCGTGGAGCCAGCCTGCTGCTGGGGTGCCATCCGGCCTTGGCTGAGGCCCTGGAGCTGGGGTACAGGGGCGGGCGGTGCCCTGACCCGGGGAGGGTGTGCTCCCACATGCCTGTCACCCCACGGCCGGTGCCTGTCCTGCTTGCCTCCCCCCCGCGCCGCTTTGGGCCCAGCTCCTGGGTCCCTGCCCTCTGGGACCAGCGCCACCCAGACCTGTCCCAGCGGGACGCCCCGGGCATCTCCCCACGGGAGCTGCGTTCTGGGGACTTGTCTCCACGGGGTCCTGGGGGTCGCCTGGGGACCGTCATTCCTTGACCTTCGACCCCACCCGCCTCTCCTCCCTCGTGTGCTGCAGAGCCTGGGTCTTGGCTGTGCCCGGCGGGCCTCGCAGCCCTCCTCGCGCGTGGTGGGGACACTCAGGCAGCCTCCGCACGACGGCAAGGTCGCGGCTGGCTGGGGCTGCACGGTGCTGCCCCCGGTATTCGCGCCACCTCCCTGACAGCGCCGCGTTGGCCGCCTGCACCTCCACCCCCGCCCTCCCTGCCCGCACCGGCCCCTCGCCTTCCTGCCCTGTCTCTGCCCCGCAGTGCCAGCGCCCCCAGGGAGCCTCCTGACGCACGGGGCTCACGCACGGGCTGTGGCCGGGGCTCCCGCTCGCCCGAGGCTGTGGGACTGCCTGCCTGGCCTTCCTGGAGGCTGGGCCCTTCCATGCGCTCCCCGTGCACTGGCCCACCAGGGGCCCTGCCCTTGAGCAGGGTCAGTTGGGGTCGGCAGTGCAGGCTTCCTCTCCTGGCCGCGCTGTGGCTTCCCCCAACGCTGCCCTGCGGGGCTCTGGCCGCTTGCTGTGAAAGGGGCCTTCCCTGGGGGGCTTCTGGGGCCCCTCATTCATAACTCAGATGCGCAATCCTGCCAAGCGCCGGGACACCCACCGGGCACCCGAGGTCATGCGCCGAGCAGCACCCCACGCCTGGGAGCGCAGAGCCGTGAGAGCAGGCCCCGCCCGCCACAGCCCACGCCCAGCACCCCGCATGCCCAGCCCGACCCGCCTGGGGCAGCTGCCACGGGCACGGGGGTATCTGTAGGGGGCACATGCCCCCCCCCACCAGGGATCGGTTGCCAAGTGCCAGTCCAGCCTCCTCGGCCTGCGCCTG